>NC_083717.1:75206191-75847328 GCF_028564815.1 Eubalaena glacialis | reverse complement strand
ATCAAGCCAAAATCTCCTTCTGGGGCAAGAGGACTTATTGCTGGAGGAGATTTACATATGGATTTCAAAGTTCTTGAGTCTGTTTCTATAAAATCACATTAACCATGCTTTTTCTTTTTTTCCTTGACCAATCATCTAGATTTTTGAGGTCAGGCCTTATTTCAATTCTGCAGTCCAGTAGTCTGCCTAAATTGCTATGAGGATTAGAAGAGTATTTGTAAAATAACAGTATCTGGTACATAGCAAGTGTAAATAAATAAAAATCTCAAAACCACGAAACCAATCCATTCTCATTTATACCCCTCCTTCATCTGCCCACACACTCCATTATCAACAAATGGCAGACATATATGCAATTTCTTACCTCTGTGCTTTTGCAGATGACTTGAGTGATTTTCCCTTTCTACTCAACCACCTATCAAACTCTTATTCAAAACCCAGCTAAACAACTACTTTTTTCATAAAGGCTTCCCTTATATCTCTTCTCTTGTCTCTGTCTGTCCTGTGCTTCTTCTATAGTGTGCCCAGCCTTCTATTACTCTTTGCACACTGTGCTATAGGTAATCTATTTTCACTTCTCCTACTGGGGAAGGACTGTGTACAGTCTTGGTATCCCCCGTTCCTTGTATACTGCAGGGCACACATTGGCACTCCTCAGATATTTGTGGACTCAAGTTGAATTCATGTGACAAATAGCAATTCCAGGATTATATTTATAAACATGAACATCAGAATTTCATTATACATCTCATAATAATGCAGTAATTAAGGAACAAAACATTTTTCTTCTTTTCCTTTTTTTTAAGAGGCAAGACGACCACGGTAATGAGATGTGAGCAGAGACGTGAAAGTGGAATGAAGGTGGGAAAAGGTGGGGAAGAAAGTGATGTGTGCATTATACACAGCAATTTCCTACAGGTTAGGATCAATTCAGAATGAACCATTCATTGGCATCATCAATGGTTATGAGGTAACAAATCAAAAATTCCTGTCTGAGTTTTAATTAAAAGGACCCCTAAATGTCCCAAGTCAGTTGGTACATATGTACATTTTTTTTTTCATGGTTGTAAAATTATCTGTCATGATGTCAAGCCTGAACCCAAGAGCGTCTGCAGGCTGCAACGCTGACATCCTTCCTCCTTAATCCAAGAACTAGAAGCTATCTGATGTGAAAGCAAACAAGTAACGATTACAAGTCAAAATGCCCGGCTGCTCGCCAGGGATAGACAGGTGGGTTACATATGCCCAAAGCAGCTGACCAACCACCACCATCTCCTGAGCATTTATGGTATGGCCAACGTAGGAGATGTGGAGCCTGCGGTCCAGTGGATGCCCCTCTTCATGACGGGACCTGTCTTCACAGAGAGGATGTGTGAAGTCAGGAAGAACTGTTGGAGTATAGAATTAAGAGGGAAAATCACTGCAGGCTAGCACGCTCCTTTTCATCCTCTTTTCCCCGAAACATTGACCAGCTCCCTCAGATCTGTTCTCTGCCTTCTTCTCTTCTGTCAGAGACAATCATTTGTAGTGATTAAGAGCTCAGACCCAGGAATTCCCTGGTGGTCCAGAGGTTAGGACTCCATGCTTCCACTACAGGAGGCATCGGTTCGATCCCTGGTTGGGGAACCAAGATCCTGCAAGCGGTGCGGCACAATAAAAAAAAAAAAGAAAACAAAAAGAACTCAGATCCAGAGTCACTTTATCAATTCAAATCCCAGCTCTTCCACTCATTAGCTGTGTGACCATGGACAAGTTACTTCACCTCTGTGTCTCATCTCTGGAATATGTATTGTTAAGAGAAAAAAGTTAGAGAGTAATATGTTTAGTGTAGTTCTGTTTTCAAATTGGGAAAAACTCTATATTCTTGTGTGAGAATAGAGAAAGAGTGGTAGGATACATATCATATGTTAACACTCAATATCTGAGAATGGGGAAGATTGTTAATATTTCCTTTATTCACCTTGAAATTATTTTAAAAATCTAATAAAATAAGTAAAAAGAGAAGAATGGGAGATTGAAGAATTGATAACCCTTCTGTTTCAAAAGAGGATTTTTGATTGGTTGCAGGAAAAATAAATGTAGTATAGTAAAATGAAGCTAGAGGTTAAATTAGTACCAGGAATTTTCTACAGGAAGCATGTATCACTTTAATAATGAGAAAAAAATTAAAATTAAAAATGAAGGAAAATTTTCTCCATCAAATGGTGCTACTCTCTCCTTTAGTCTTGTGCTTGTTATTTTTAACACTTTATAAATTACAATAGTTGCACTCTTTCATTAAAGGAAATCTGGAAAATTCACAGCTGTGTCAAAAGAAGGAAAAAATATTTCACCCATGTTGACATCATCCAAAAGCAATCGCTGTTGGTATCGGAGTGTATTTCCTTTCTGACTTTTCTTTTCCCTGCATGTACATGTTTTTGATGATAATACTGTGAATATACACTGTAACTGTTGACTCCTAGTTCTTGGCCCGCTTTCCTCTCCAGACAGCCTGTCCTCCTTGGCAATGGTAAGAACAGGAAAAGCAATCCACACAACAGGCTGTTACAACTGCTACAACCCCCAGCTTACGTGGGAGGAGGCTTAGATAGAATGTGCCTTCCAGGTGACAATTCCATCAGAATGTCCAAGTGACTGCGTGGAGGGAAAAATATCTGATTGATTGCAATGAAACCAAGAGAGAAACAACAAATCTACAGTCTCCTGGCATATATGTACACTCTCCTTTCATGGTTAGAAAACTGTCTGTCAAGATGTTGATGTCTGTCCCCCTCACATTCCTCCTGAATTTACACATGGAATTTCTTATCATAAGGGAGGTGCCTCCTTGTCAAAGTCACTGGGTGGAGGGAGTGCTCAGTGTAGCCGATATTGAAGCCATAACCCCACCTGGCAACCTCCCACTCTGTCCTTGGCCGCCTCACTCCTGCAGCCAAAAGTGTACAAATTATTCCAACTTTGCTCACCTCTCCTTGATTTGTCTGTCTCCCTATAAAGCCCTGTCGAAATTCACACCTTTTTATGAATTTCCTAATTTAATTCATATTCTTTTCTTTCTTCTTTTCTTTTTGGATGTGGACCATTTTAAAAGTCTTTATTGAACTTGTTACGATATCGCTTCTGTTTTATGTTTTGGTGTTTTGGCCACGAGGCATGTGGGATCTTAGCCCCCCGACCAGGGATCGAACCCACACCCCCTGCATTGGAAAGGCGAAGTCTTAACCACTGGACCGCCAGGGAAGCCTCTAATTCATTTTCTATCTACTGACCTACTTTTATCTCTTTTCTTCCAATACAGTAGATTCCTACTCTGAATCCTCCCTCCGATCAATGCTGTCCACGCAATGCTGTCCTCCTCCCCTGCCTCACTATAACAAAAGCTTTTGCTTATTTTATTTCGTAATCTCGGTAACAGCATTTGTAGTGGTTGTATAATCTTTGATAGATTACGTCGTAATTTACTCAAACATCCTCTCATTGGTTGAACCCTTGGGTTGTTCCAATTCTCCACTGTTGGGAATGGTACTATAGTAAACATTTTGCAGCATGAAACTTTAAAAAAATTTTGGGGCTTCCCTGGTGCCGCAGTGGTTGAGAGTCTGCCTGCTAATGCAGGGGACATGGGTTCGGGCCCTGGTCTGGGAAGATCCCACATGCCGCGGAGCAACTGGGCCCATGAGCCACAATTACTGAGCCCGTGCGTCTGGAGCCTGTGCTCCACAACAAGAAGAGGCCGCAATGGTGAAGAGGCCCGCGCACCGCGATGAAGAGTGGCCCCCGCTTGCCGCACCTGGAGAAGGCCCTCGCACAGAAACGAAGACCCAACACAGCCAAGAATAAATATAAAAAAAAAAAATTTTTTTTTACTATTTTTTTCCCCTCAGAACAGAGTCCAAGTAGTGGAGATGTTGATGTTTTATTTCGTTGGGAAAGAAGCTTTGTCCTCTATTAAAAATCAAGCATTTCCCAAACATATTCATGAATGTTCCAGATTCTTCTGTGAGGGGTGAGTAATAGAAATGTTTTCCTTTCAGGTAAAGAATATGTTCTCTCCTTGTCCCCTTCTTTCGCCTCTTTACCTTACTTTCTTCTCAGAATCTACTTAGAAATCAAAACAAAACACCAAAGCACAAACCTTAGGAGAGACAACACTGTCAGTGCTGCTCCTCCAAGCAATACAGTTATGGGCAAGTTACTTTACACCTTTACCGAATCCTTCCCTTTGGTAAAATCACCTCCAAGACCCCATCCAGTGCTAAAGGGCTTTGAATCCTAAAGCCTGTCTCTGTTCTGCTTTGACCCAGCCCTCCTTCTTCAAGTGCACCCCTCTCCACTTTCATAATTAGCAACTAAGAATGTTCAATTTGTTAGAACTAACTAAGCAAGCAAATAAATAAGCAGGAAAAACTACTCTTAAGAAAAGCATTGGGCAAATGCTTTATGCTTTGTCACACTCAAAGCATTTTCTACTTCTTTCTTCTTCATCTTTTCTACTTCTTCTACCTGGAAAGGCAAATTATGGTTCCAAAAGGTTTTCTGTAGAGCTGACAATGCCTACTTTTACAGGGAATGGTATCTTATTTTCTTTTTCAAATATACTCCTATACCCAGAAGGTTTAGGATTAAATTCTCAGAATGGTCCTGCCTTTGATAGTCTTAGATTTTGGGGCCAGAGAAATCATACCCCTTGCCCATTTTATAAGTCATGACAACAATAATAGTTCCTAATTGACCAGTATTTTATAATTAGAAAAGCACTTCTACTTATGTTATACCATTTATCCTGCCATACAAGTATATGAGTGAATTAGGTGGTATACATGTGCTTATTTTTACTTTATGAAGGAGGAAACTGAGACTCTATAGAATTACCTGTCTACTACATGACAGCCAAACCTCTTGGACTTGGATCCAATGACTCCAGATTCAGTGTTCTTTTTCTTTTCTTTTTTTTAATAAATTTATTTATTTTACTTTATTTTATTTTATTTTTGGCTGCATTGGGTCTTCGTTGCTGCACACAGGCTTTCTCTAGCTGTGGTGAGCGGGGCTACTCTTCGTTGCGGTGCGCGGGCTTCTCATTGCAGTGGCTTCTCTTGTTGCGGAGCATGGGCTCTAGGCATGCGGCCTTCAGTAGTTGTGGTACGCGAGCTCAGTAGTTGTGGCTCGCGGGCTCTACAGCACAGGCTCAGTAGTTGTGGCGCACGGGCTTAGTTGCTCCACGGCATGTGGGATCTTCCCCTACCAGGGCTCGAACGCATGTCCCCTGCATTGGCAGGTGGATTCTTAACCACTGCGCCACCAGGGAAGTCCAGTGTTCTTTTTCTGACATAGATCTACCTGCAAAACAACCAAATATACTTAAGTGAATTGGATAATGCGCTATTTATAAAACTTATAAATCTTAGGAAATACAATATTCTAAGTCAGAGAAAGTTATGGTTCTTTTCAAGATTAATCAGAAAATACTCTTGCTTTACTTTATTAAACATGAATCTACATAATAAGAAAGACAAGAATAATTCACATGATTTAACTTAAAAATACCTGTTGAGAATTCACTGTGTGCTACCATGTGTGAAACATGATATATGTATTATTATCTTGGCTAGTCCTTACATAACAGCTCTTTGAGGAACAAACCAATACTATTCCTATTTTACAGATAGGCAAACAGATTTGGAGAGGCTAATAATTTGCCTGAGTCACAGAGAAACAGGTGTGGGAGGCAGGATCTAAACCTGGGTCTGTTCAACTCGACAGCTGGAGTTTACAGCATGGTTTTACATTGCCTCTCCCAATACCTCACAACTGAAAACCTGATCTCAGGATCAAATGACAAGCTTGAATAGTCTCTGATTAGGGTTGTAGATGGGTTGGGATATAGTATCAGGCACGACCCTGTTCCCATCAAATACCTGACTCCTTTCTCACTATTCCCATCAGGTCCCTTCAACACGAGTAGAGACAAAATAAGAGACTGGAATCTCCAGGGCAAGTCATTTTACTACTTTTTACCAGCTCTGATAGTTTAAAATGCCTTCTTTATATTGGGCTAACACCCAGCTCCTACTGGCTTCCATCCACTGATCCTGGTTTTAGCTTTGAGGTGCCAGAGAAAAGGTCTAACAGTTCGTGTAGCATGAAATTTGGAGACAATTATAGTGTGTCCTCTGAGTCTGCTCTTCTTCAGAATAAAAATGTACAGTTTTCCAGATATTTCTCCAATGACATGATTTCAACCTTACTTCCTTGGTGAACATACTTGTTTTAAACTAAATGTGATTCTCTAGATGTGGTCAGCCTGGAGAAGAGCAGGATTATCCCTTTCTCTTCTAAATGCTCTAGATCTGCCCAAGAGACCCACTAGCTTTCTTGCCCCCATACTGTTTGGTTTTATTGAGTTCATAATGTACAAAAGCCCCATATCCATATCAGACAAGATGCTGATAAGTCCTGTGTCCCCAGGTGCTGTGCTTGTGCAAATGTCTTTTTCTGATCAAATGCAAACATATACTTTTACTTTTCCTTACATTACTTTATCTTCTCTTAAAGTAGACTTGGGGGCTTCCTTGGTGGCGCAGTGGTTGAGAGTCTGCCTGCTAGTGCAGGGGACACGGGTTCGAGCCCTGGTCTGGGAGGATCCCACATGCCGCGGAGCAACTGGGCCCGTGAGCCACAATTACTGAGCCTGCGCGTCTGGAGCCTGTGCTCCGCAACAAGAGAGGCCGCGATAGTGAGAGGCCCGCGCACCGCGATGAAGAGTGGCCCCCGCTTGCCACAACTGGAGAAAGCCCTAGCACAGAAACAAAGACCCAACACAGCCATAAATAAATAAATAAATTAAAAAAAAAAAAAAAAAAAAAAAAAAAAAGTAGACTTGGCTCCCAAATTCTAAATTGCTAAGATTCTAAGACAGTTTTATTCAAGTCATTATAGAGAAATCAAATCCAGCCTTTAAAATAGCCAACATCAAGGTCTCTAGAGTTAATGAGTCACAATTTATCAAGTATCCCCTTATTGACAAACTAAAGACATTTGTCTTGTTTCTAATTTGTTTGGCCGCTGTAAGCAATGCTACAAGAAATGTACTTGTGCATATATCTTCACATACTGGTGTTTCATTTTGAAAAAACAGAGTCTCAAAAGCAATGTTGCTGGGTCAGAGGGTGTGTGCTGCTGTAATCCGAATAGATATTACCAGATGATTTTACCAAAAATTCATAATAGTTCAGTTACGCTGTCAACGTATGGGGTAGTGAGAAGAGTTAGAAACAGATAAAGAAAAAAGTAGGACAGTGAAATAAAGCTAGGTGTGAAATAAGTCTTTGAATTTTTATATATTGCACATGTATTGCTTTGATAAGCAGGAAAAACAGGTTTGAAAAAACGAAGTGAAAAATTTCCTCGTAAAGCTTTTCGTTAATAAGCCCGCCTAAGCAATTGTCTCTCTTCCTCTGCACTCCTGAAGTATTTACTATTTGCAACACTCCCTATTTGTTCCACTCATGAGGCAATTAATCACAGAGGACGTGACCACCAACCGTTCTACTGTTATAATGAGCTGTCATTCAAGACCTTCATTGCCATCCATATCTTCAAGGCCAAAGAGCTCAGGCTTGGAATCCAACTCACCAGGGCTCAAGTTCCAGCCATTTACCCAATTTCCCAAGTGTGTGGCTTTGAAATATTACTTAGAAGCTCTAAGTTTCAGCTTCTACATCTATAAAATGGGTCTGATGTTGCTTTCCTTGCACGTTTTCAGAATGAATAACACAACGGACGTAAAGCCCCTGGACGCGTGCTCAGCACGTACTACTAGTGGTTAATCATTGTACATACTCCCACCACAGAGAGACACAACTACATTAACTGAATGTTTCTGTGCCAGGTACTTTGCAAAGTACTTTGCGTTCCTTATCTTACTTAAAACTAAAACCACAACTCACGCATGTAACCACTCAATACATTAAGAATAAGGTGGGTACTATTATGACCCCTATTTTCTAGACAAGAAAATGAGGACCAGAAAGGTAAAGTAACTTGTCTAAGGTCACAGAGCTAGTAAGTGTCAGAATAGGGACGGGAACCCAGATCTAACTATAAAACCTTCACTCAATGAATGGCAATTATCATAATTAGTACCAATCTTCTTGATTGCCTTAATTAACACAGCTTCAGCCATGAGCCTTAATGGAACCTCAGGTAGCCATTGGAAGGATGGCTGAGTGAAGGGGATAACCCCGTTTTAGGCTGTAGTCAGCCTGCACGTCGCAAGGAGCTACGGCAGCACAGGCAGGCATCACACCCCTCCACAGAGTCTAGGCAGAGAGTGGGCTCTGTGCCACCAGAAGGTGGCAGGGTGGTGGGACCTGGCAAGGTCTGACCGACCAGAAGTGGGGTCAGTGAGATGGCCCAGTCTCAAGGGAGAGGGCTTTGGGAAGGCTTCAGCTCTATTCACGATGGGACTTCCGTCCTACGGACCAGGGTGCAAATCAGAAACAGAGTGAAAGCTCAGTGGTGATGACATGGTCATGGCGGATGGGGGGGTGGTGGTCATAGAGGACCAGAGCTCTGGGGCTGTGGTGCCAATATCCTGCCAAGGGCCTTGGTGTAGATAAGCCAATAGCTCCCTGGCCTCCATGCCTGCTGCCAGGGGAAATGGAATGGAAGGAGGCTTTGTTCACCCGGCAGATTCCAAGTCTCCATCAACCTTAGCCATGATTAGCTCCAGAGAATATACTGGCATCCCAAGCTTTGGTGTCTTGACCCTGTGTTTTGTGTTCCGGCAGACATTTAAGAGACATTCTGCCTCTTAAAACCTTACTCTAGCTCTTGATTCAAAAGAATACATCGATTAAAAGTTAAAACCAAGCAACATGTCACATATCCCAGATGAACAGCAAGAACGAGTCTCTTAGGTACTTGTCAACAGCAGCGCTGCCTGTGATCTCTGCACCAATTCCGGCACCTTCCTGATCTCCCACTCGCTGGCTCTTTCCTCTTACAGCTCAGAAAACTGCAGTGCGTGAACCTCAGTGCGTGCCTCTCTGTAAAGCACGCACTTACATAACTCTTCCAACCATCACCTAAAAATATGTCAGTGCACTTGGCTTGACAGTGTTTTTTAGCCTTAAATTTACACTCAACACTTCAAAAGTATCGCAGTAAGCCTGTTGAAACTTCCAGTGTAAAAGCTCAGAAATTGTAATAAGCACTAGACTACACTCAAATCAAAAATGTTCCTTCGAATCCCCTGCTGCAGGTTTCGGGGAGAGTAATTAGAAAAATAGAGATAACACCTCCATCAATTAAACCAATCCTGCCCTCTCCAGAGGTTTTCATCAAATGCAGGGGAAAGAGCACTGGCTTAGGTACCAGAAGAGCTGGAATTCTTTCCTGGCACTTGCTGGCTGTGTAACTTGGGGTAACTCAGCTGATCTTTCTGAGCCTCTTATTTGTAAATAAGTTTGTTTGTTTCCTTATTTGTAAAAGGGGGAAATTCAAAACCTCACGGAGAGGTTGGGAGGATCTAATGGGATGAGGTACCTGAAAGCTGCAAAGCTGCTATAGCCTCACAGCTGAGAGCCTTCTCTTCCTTCTCCTTTGAGAGTAATTGTGCTTTGATTAGCTTTCAAGGTAGGGACATTTATCACCATGTTTGAACGGGCAGCTTGGTAGAAGAAGACTCAGAGCTAGGACTCTGTCCTTACTGGGTTGTCTGGGAAAGCCACCTTTATCTCTGCATCTTAGTGACCTTGTCTAAGAGAGATGAGGTTTGACCAGATAATCATAAATGTCTCCTCTTGATGTTTGATTTGGGGTTTAACCTTTACCTTCAGTAGCCCCCTTCAGGAATTATCTGGAGCAGTAACGAGACAGCAGCCCACCTTTTCTGTACTGGCAGATGAGATATCTCACTGGTGGGTTTTGACTCATCTGTGTTGCCGTCCTGCTCTATGCATTCCAAGTTGTGACCTCTTTTAACTCTCAAAAGAACCTTGTGAGTGTGGTTGGGCAGATATTACTACTGTTTGGCATCATTTTATAGATGATGCAAGTGAGGGTGCAGGTGAGTGGAGAGATCCGCCCAGATCACCCAGGTAGCTGGAGGAGTTCTCTGGACTCCGGAAGGGAGTGATTGTGCGGGGAATCAGTGGACACAAAGAGCCCCTTCTCACCACTCCCCTGCGTCCACCTTTGTCAGAGTCACCATCATCTCTTGCTTGGGGTATTGTGCTAGCTTCATCACCAGTCTCCCTACTTGCACCCTTACCCTACTAACAGTCACTTCTCATCTAGAAGCCAGAGTGATGCTCTAAATATATAAGTCAGATCGTGTTCCTCCTCTGCTCAGGCCCCTTCCAAGGGCTCCCATTTCACTCAGTGTCACTCCTTATCCTGGTCCCAGGCCCCATGTGTCCACCTGTCTGACCTCCCTTCCTCCTGCACTCAGCTGCCTCATTCACTCCAAACCCATTTGTCTCCTTATTGGTTCTTGCACATGCCAAGTGCCCTCAGGACCTTTGCACTGCAATTCCCTCGGCCCAAAACATTCTCCCACAGTTATCTGCATGGTCATTACCCCACTTCCTTCAGCCCTCTGCTCAAGTATCATCGAATTAGAAAGATCTTTCCTGACCACCTGTACAAAGTTATACTTCTGATTACCTCTACCTTCTGGTATCTTCTTCCCTCGGCACTTATGACCTGCCAGCAGACATAATTTACTTTTAAAGTTCTTACTGTTCATTGTCTATTTCCTCTTCTAGAATGTATGCTCCCTGAGGGCAGGGGTGTCTGTCTGCTGATACACTGTAAATGCTTAGAACTGTTCTGGCACACAGAGAGTATAGGATAAATACTTTTTGAGTGGATGAATGAACCAGAACAGGGCACAGAAATATGGCCAGAGAAAAATATCCATGAACAAATCATGAAAATTATCCATTTGCCAAGATAACAAAAGAAGTGGCTATGAGAAAAGGGGTGTGTTTGCAGACCTGCAGGGTGGGGCTTTATTCACTCCCCAGAGCTTTATCCAGGGGTAAGAATTTTTGCAGTACATCACCATGTCAAATTAAGACAGGGTTGCACTCAAAACAGAGAAGGGCTTAGAGCAGTTAGGGGTTTTCGCATATGCATGTATCTCTGTACTTTTGCACACACTTTTCCCTCAGCCTTCAATGCTCCTTCCCCTTTTCATCCTCAGCCCCCAATCTGGTGAACTCCTATTCAGCCTCCAAGGCCTCCTCTAACCTGGCTTTTCCTGAGCCCTCAGGCTGAATGAGAGCTGGTTCCCTATCTGCGCTCGTGACCTTGTGTTAGAGTTATCGGTCTACAGGTCTTTCTTTCCTGAAAAAGTATGACTGCTAGGGTCACACTTTCAGTGCTCTGACTAGGACACTTCTGGGAAAACCAGGAGAGTTGGTCACCCTAAGGGTGAGCTCCCTAAGGGATCCTGCATCACTTTCCTTTGTTTTTCCAGAGTCTAAGTAAGATCTGGAGCCTAGAAGATTAGTTCAACGGAAAATATGCAGATGTGCACTCCAGTTTTTAGGAACTAGACTGTGTTCTCTCTGAGCCTTTTGAAGATGAACTCTGCACAGCCCAGAACAAAGTAAGAAATATCAGCACAAACAAATCCTATTAGAAACAGAAGGTCCTTTTATGCTTGTCCTGCAGGCTGGTAAACGCTGAAGGACACAGCCTGAAAACATGCAAACCGAATACGCAGGTGGTTCTCAGCCTTCAGTGCCTTGCTGCTCAAAGTGTGGTCCATGGACCGAAGCAGCAGCTACACCGGAGACCGTGTTAGAAGTGCAGAAGTTCAGGCGCTACCTTAAACCTGCTAAATCAGAACCTGCGGCTTAAGAAAATCCCTGATTCATAGACACAGTAAAGGTTGAGAAGCGCTGCTTTAGGGCACATCAGAAACACCCGAGGATCAATGTCAACATGTACTTTGCCAGCCTCACCCCTGCAAATGTTGATTTGGTACTCAATTTCGATATACAGCAAAGATTGAGAACTGCTGGCAATGTCTTTATCCCATTGCCCTTGTTTCTCAAAATATGGTACTCGGACCACAGGTACCTGGTGCTTGCAACCAGGACAGATTTCTGAGCAATACCTGAACATGTGGAATCAGAATCTTGCAGGTGGGGTAAGGCCTGAAATCAGTATTTTCAATAAATTTCCCAGAATGTTTCTTATGTATACCAAGGTTTACGGACCTCTGGGCTAGGAAAAGGAATGATGGAGAAGGAATGACACAACAGCTTCTGCTGTTTTCTTAACCTGTCTGGAATTCCTTCACTAAAGTCCAAACTGACTTTTTGTAACATTGATCTTGAAGAACCAGTCTCTCTTATTTTCAGTCCACAAAGCTTAGATATGATTGGCTTTTCCAGAATTAAGCCCATAACCTGGGCCTGACCAATGAAAATATGCCTTCCCCTGGCCCACTGTGAATGCTTCAAGGCTGGGCCTAGGCCTCAAAGTTTGTCAATGAGATCAGCACTATTTCTAGAATCAATGGGCAAGAGATGCTCTTTCTCCTGGGTTCCTAAGCCATAGAATGTGAGTCTTGGGCTGTTGTTAGTCATCTTCACTAACATTTGGGGAAGTCTGCCAACACAGAAGAAAGCTGAGGCAGGCAGGGGTGGGGAGAGGTACAGGGTCAGAGACCCATGCCCATCACAAAGCCATGAGAACAGTTGTGTTGATTCAGTGTTTTAAAGCTGACTAGAGCACAGCTTGACATGAGGTATGAAATGAAAAGTGGATTCCAGGTCAAACGATTTGTGAAACAGTGCATTAAACACATTTCCACAGAGTTCACTTCTCAGGACTGCTCGGATGCTTTAACATGATGCCAAAGTGCACTATGAATTTCTAAGATGTGGCATGTTACAAACATGGTCTTAAAAATATACATATTTATATACGGCATGTTATGATACAGTGTCCCTTGGACAAAGCATGGGTTAACAGTTCACAAAATGTTTCCACACATATTATTTTATTTAATCCTTCCAACAGTTTTTGAGGGGCGCACTATTGGTGCAGATGATGAAAAGAAGGCTAGAGGATTTGGGTGAATTGCCCAAGGCTGCCAGCCAGCAGATGGCCCATCTAGGCCCACAGGGACCAGCCACAGAGCAGGATGGGGGTGGGGCATCTCCTGTCTCCCAGCACTGTGGTCTTTCTGATCTTTTCCTCTGCTACCTGAGATGGAATTTCCTGGGAGGAAAACAAGCCAAGGAGAGTTGGTTGGCCTGTGTGGATATAGCAAGATTGCTGTGAATTGTACATATGCTGATTGACGCAAACACAGCATAAATAAACTCCTGGCCTTTCTCTTTCAGGTGGCTCTTCAGAAAATCTTTGCAGAGACCATTACTCTAGGAAATCAGAAGCTAGAAAGAGAGTTGCTACAGGAACAATAAAAAGAAGTCCTAATCTGTGTTTCTAATTTAAGTCAAGCTTCCCACGAGGTTAAAGAAAGTGAGATGTGTAGGCTTGGAGCAGATCCTCTCCCCGGGTCCCTGGGTAACATTTAATCCCCTCCTCTGGCACATCCAGTCTGCTGGTGCTATGCCAATATCATCAGACAGGCCCAGTTGTAAGCATCAAATTTTGGAACTTGTATCCAAATCAAATTCAAGAGTGCCCCCCAGATTCATCATGTAGTGAGGCTAAATCTATCTTTCTATCAATGCTCAAAAGATTAAAAATGATAGAATTAGAAAATAAAACAGTGTTTTCTGATGTAAAACGCATGCTCTTTCTGCTATACCACATGAGAAAGATTTAACAGGAAAGGATAAGGTTGAAATACCGGTCTCACTGAGATTTAGCTGTGTGGTCTTAAGCAATTCATACAACCTCTCTTGACAAGTTTTGCCAGCTATGAAATGGGAAATAATGTCTGTTCTGCAAGAGTGTTATGGGGATGAAATGTCACAGGCTATGTGAAACCGCATTTTGAAATTTATGACCTGCAAGGCAAACATTATTTACAATACTTAACTGAGTATTACTACTACTGTTCCATACCTAATAATCAATCACAATAGAAATAAATATCAGGGCACTAAATTGAGAAGGGGAGATAAAGGCAGATGTAATAAAATTGAAACTCTCTCCCTGTCATGTTGTCCCTCATCCAGGTCTTGGTAAAACAAATGTACTCATCTCTCTTATCCAACACTTGATTTAAGAAAACAACAATAGACATTTCCAAAGTTCTATACCATTGACGAAATGAGTTCACACCTATGACGTTATTTCATTAATTCACACCATATTTCCAAGGTCACCCTCTGTTGCGAACCAGCAAAGCCTTTAATCATGAAACACTCCCCTTGTGAGGAAGACAGAGCTCGCGGCAGATCTCTGCCAGGCACAGGCAGGTGACACGCAGGGGCCTGCCTAAACTCCTAAGCCCGAATCACACAGCAAGATCATGTTTTTGAAGAGTGTTTTTTTACAAGGATCCATTAGGGGATAGTCCTGGTTTCCAATCTTTCCCCCCATCTTCTGACCACGGGCCACGTCTTATGCTGAAAATATAGTTAGCATCATTTTTATCACTTGGAGATGTCTCATATTTTTACAAATCTAATTTGGTATTCAGCACCTGCCTCTCTCTCAGAACCCAGATGCAGATACAGGCTCTAAGATGAACTTAGCATTTTAGTTCAACCAACATGTATTAAGTGCCCTTGAATGTGAGGCATGATGAAACTCCGTGATCTTTGCCACATGGGTCAACCACTGAGGCCAGCCACACCGAGCGCCGCCATGCAAGTGCTCTGAAGCCCGTCGGAGCAAAAGAGGCTTCTTTCGTGTAGAGAACATATAACCTAAAGGAAAACTTCAGCCTGCGTTATCACAGGTCTTTCTTTTCTGCTGGGCCATGCGTGCCAAGGAACAGAGAAATCTCTTTTACTTTAATTGTGAAACATTCCAGCTAAAAAACATTCTCATGGCTGGCATGTTTAATTGAGCTCCTGAGAGGCTGTGTCGGTGAGACTTCGGGATGAATCGCCTGCAGTCCCATTGGTCTCACCAAGAACCCACTGATGTTTCATAAATCCAAGTCGGTACAAATCTAATTGAGTTACCATGCTGAATTAGCTCACATCTAAATGGCATTCATGTCTACAAATGGAATAATTAGAGTCTAGAAAATGGGATATATCAAGTGGCATCCCAAGTGACAACAGAGAGGCATTTGTATTCATTCAATCAACTGCTTGGAAAAAAAAAGCTGCTGCAAGGCTTGACTTGGGCTGGATGATTAGATGCAGTGTTTGGGCGCTTGGTTTCTCTTCTTTTTTTATATTGATATTTACCTGCAAGAGGCCCCTTTATTCATTCTTCAGATATGTGAAAAAGGAATATCAGATCAGAAGTTATTTTTAACCACCCGGTTTAAAAAAGAAAAAAGAGAGGGACAGTCCCATTTCAGCCTACAGATCTGTTTGTTTTCAACAGATTGGAAATGGCTTCCTTATTTTATTCCTTTTGAGCTTTATTCTTTTTTCTTCTGCATTTGCTTCTAAGTGCCCTGGTTAAGATGAATTCACACCCTGGGGGGCAGCTGGATTCAAATATGAATGCCAGACCGTCCTCTATTTGAAAAGGGCCTAAGTACCTAATCATAAAAAATAAAGTTCACATCTCGTCCAGAAAGGATCTCATTAAATGGTTTTATTTCCAAGTTATTTTAGTTGTGAAATTTTAGGATGTTTGAATTTAATGCTTCCTCGATTAATAGTTCAGCTCAGCAAATATTACGAACAGGAAGAAGGCATTTTGACTATGCAGGCTAATGGCCTCCTTCTAATTCACACTGTAGCTTTCAATCTAATTTACATGCTTAGTTTATTTATTACCCCAATTAAGTTTTGCAAATAGTTTGCAATGAGGTCCCCATGACCTCATAACTCACAATTACTCTTGGGATCTCCTGCCCACTTTGGCACGTTTTGAATAATACTGCAACATCTTCCAGGAAAGGACTGTACTTAAAAAATGATGGATGGCGATTGTGAGTATCTTGTCCGTAAAAGACAGGACCTGAAATGTGTCTTTGGTCTGCTACTAGGTGTGTAGTTCACAAACCTAAGCATTTGGAATTGGCCATTTGTTTTCTCATCACCAGCCCTCCCTATGTCTGTTGACTTTCTCATCGAGGGTGGGGATGCTTCACTGTCAGAAGTCTGTGCCTGCTGTAGGCCAGTCCTTATAGCACACACGTAGTACATGGTATTATTTGATGGGGACCAAAAGACTTTACACCCTGACCCTACTTCCACTCTCCAATTTAATTTGTTCATTAAAAATTTGACCTGGTGAAATCCAAACTAAGTCCGTAGTCTAGTTCATAGCATTGTGCCAATGTTACGTTCTTAGTTTTGACAAATGTACCATCGTTATGTAAGATGTTAATACCAGGGGAAGCTGGGTACTATCTTTGCAACTCTTCTGTAAATATAAAATTACCTCAAAATAAAAAGTTTTAAAAACCCTTTCTATCTGCAATCCAAAAGTCTAGTAATATCTTTATAAGAGTCTCCTATTAAAGTCCACTCAAGGGAATTCCCTGGCGGTCCAGTGGTTAGGACTCGGCGATTTCACTACCATGGGCCCAGGTTCGATCCCAGGTCAGGGAAGCCGCTGTAAGCTGCTTGGTGCAACCAAAAAAAAAAAAAAGGTCCACTCAAGAGTGGACCAACCTGAGTCTGAAGCCGCCTATGGGATGGTTGTGGCAGGGATTTGGGGGGCGGGTAATGGGAAATGGAGAGGCCCTGGTCTCAGGTCCTGGCTCTGACATGCACCAGCCAGAAACCTTGGACAATCCCCTTAATCTCTATGTACCCCAATTTCCTCATCTGATTGGAGGTGTCATCAATAATGCCACTAATCAGGGCTCAGAAAGGAATAAATGTGAAAATAATGACTATGCTTTAGGAAACTAAAAAGTTGTACAAATTTTTATTAAACACCTCTGATGGAGATGAGTGTCAAGGGCAAAAGAGAGCTGCGGCGTGAACAATACCTTAAGATATTACAGAAATCATGGAAAGAGTCTTTGGCGCTAACTTGCCAAATCTACCTTTACAGATGAGAAACCCAGAGCGCAGAAAGTGACTCGTCCAAGGGTCATGGTCAGACACAGAACTCACACCTCCTGCTTCCCTAGCCCATGCTCTTTCCTCTAGGCTATGTTTCCCAATGTTGTGTTCCGGACTGGCCCTGACAAAGGTCAAGCAAAATGATCTGCTGGGTGTTTCCTTTCCAGTTTTGATTTGAAAAGCACCCTCTCCACAATTCTAAGATGTTATTAGTATGTAATCACAAGCACTTTCGAAACTAAAAGGCTTGCCTGTTAAGGATGGCCTAGTTATTAATGCAGAGAAAATGTGTTAAGATAAATGGAATCGGAGTACTGCATAGAAGTGGGAATTCCAGGAGCCCGATGATATCCAGCTACATGAAACATCTCTACAGACCTGTCCTACAACATCTGAGACTAAACACCCTGAAATCTAAGCTCATCTAACACCAGAATCCACTCCTGGTTTCTCCATTTTCCTTGCAGCATCACTCTCCTCACTGTTCTCCAGGAACCATATCTTGGAGTCACTTTTCTCTTTCTCTGTCACTGTCTTAAGTTAACATCTTACCTGCGCTCCTCTTGGGAACAGAATCTAAGTCTGACTCATCTTCGCAAACTCCCCAGCATCTCACAGGATGCCTGTTGCCTCTCTCATATCAGGTGTTCAAGACTGTTTCATGATCGTATCTATGGGAAAGCTCTTACATGAAATCTTTCAAAAGCTCATGTCGGGCTTCCTCAAGGTCCCAAAGAAAGAGGATTTCTCTCTGCTTCTTTTCACACCTGAAATCATGCAATATTAAAATATAAACTGCGCTTCCCTGGTGGCGCAGTGGTTGAGAATCTGCCTGCCAATGCAGGGGACACGGGTTCGAGCCCTAGTCTGGGAAGATCCCACATGCCGCGGAGCAACTAGGCCCGTGAGCCACAACTACTGAGCCTGCGCGTCTGGAGCCTGTGCTCCGCAACAAGAGAGGTCGCGATAGTGAGAGGCCCGCGCACCGCGATGAAGAGTGGCCCCCACTTGACGCAACTAGAGAAAGCCCTCGCACAGAAACGAAGCCCCAACACAGCCAAAAATAAATAAATTAATTAATTAATTTAAAAAAAATATATATATATATAAATTAATCCCTTTCACTGCAAGCTGGGCTAATGGATTGATTACCCTGCATAAATCAGATCCCCAAAGAATACTCAGAAGAGAATCTCTCTAACTGCCAGGTTAAAGGAGACTGCGCTCTTTAATATTAAATATTTCCACTGTAGGTTACTATGCAGTTCATTAATGGGTTACATGTTTGCTATTCTAATCTGTGGATCTGTCCATTTCTCTCCATACTGTAATTTACATTGTGCTATTTACCTTGTTTGTGTTAACACCCTATACTGGTAATTCAATACCTGAATGTGTATTTTTGAAATAATCAAATAATCAAATGCAAGTTGGCTTAACATTTTGAACGCTGCACCCAGCAAAAGTTCACAGGTGTGCAAAAGTGACCTGGTTGAAATCTTAAATAGGCTTGTTAATTCCAAACTGGGACAGTAAAGGTGAGAGTTTGCAACTAGCTGAAATACATTTATCCTTTACCTGGACTTTTTGCAGCAGAGGACTGACATGGGATCAGTGGCTCAGTCTACTCAGCTTTCAACGGAAAAGTTTTCTTTCTCTTGTGAGCTAACAAGAGGAAGCTTTGGGGAAAAGTCATCTTGGCTAAGGGTCATCTTGGCTGACAATAATTGAGAGAATGCTGGTAGAGTTTTGTGTATCTATGAAGTCCTGGATTCATTTATTCAAGCCATTTATTTGTCTGAGAAATAGAGGAATAGAGAATCAACAGGAAAGATAAAGCCCCAGTGCTCCGCCAGGACAAACACAGAAAGGGTCAAACGTTCTGGGTGGCATAAGGAAAAAAAAAAATGTAGCTCTCTTTATCAAGGAAAAACATTTCTGTTGCTTTTAGCTGCACCTAACAGAGACCCTAAGTCAAATGGCTTAATAAAAAAGGAAATGCATTACCTGATGAGGAAGTCCCAGGTTGAACAGCTCCACCAGCACCTTGGGGCTGTCATGAAGGGCCCACGTCCTCTCCATCTTTTCCCTCTGACAATGTTGACGTGCCAGCTTTGCCCTCAGACTGGCTCCCTTCGTGGGCTAGCAGATACAGGATCACTTCCGCAGGAAGAAGTGGGCCAGTTCTTCCTCATGTCTCTTTGTAAGACAAGGCATCATTTCTAGAAGCCCAAAGCAGATTTCCACTCGAGTTGCACTGCTTAAAACGTAGCCACATGCCTTCCTCTCAACTAATCACTGGCAACGGAAGTGACATTACTGGGCTTGGGTTAGCCTAAGCAGGATTTACCCTTCGAGCTGTGGTCACGTTCCCTGAGAAGCAGACACCTAAATAAACTTGAGTTTATGTTTGCAAGAAAGACGGGAGGAATAGACATTGGTAAGTAACCCATAGTGCAACACACACTCTGTAGAGTGACATGGGAATCACATCTCTACAAGTGAACTCTTCTTCTGCCACAACATCTGTTAGACAGATGCAAAGAAATCAGTAATTCTAACACCCTACAGGATGCTTGCTTAATTAGAGATAGAAAGGGGGAGATGAAATTACACTAGGAAAAGTTCTCCAATCTCTGACTTTGCATGTGAATCATAAAAAGTGCTTTTACTTGTGGGATCATACACAGAGATGACAAATAGGAAACTGCTTCTCTGAGTGCTTGGAAACTAAGTCTGTACATAATGTGTGACTAACTATGGCAGGAAACAAGGAGCCTGGGTTTAGGAAATTCCAAAACTCAGTCAAGGTGATTTGGGATGCATTTCTTAAAGATGGACCAGAGATGGGGTTATAATTCCATAACCCATAACCGAATCAACATCAATGCATTCTGTCAGGAGGAAGAGGTATATAGAGAGGGGTTTAGAAAAACCATAGAATATTTTAAAAGGAAGAATCCTGCAGGCAATCACTGTCAGTACCCATCCATGGCAGGCTGTAGGGAAGCCTTCCTTGGCGAGGTAAGAGCGCCTCATACTCAGCATTAAGAGCGCTGAGAAGCTCTCTTTGACATCAACAAGCTCCTCATAAGCGGGCCTCTGTTAGCGTTTCCTACAGTGGATGAATACACTGGGCAGGTGTATGTGTGCAAGCTGACCTCTAGGCATGTATACTTCTTGCTGTGGCTTGAATGTTTGTGTCCTCACCTCCAATTTCATGTGTTGAAATCCAAACCCCCAAGGTGATGGTATTAGGAGGTGGGGCTTTTGGGAGGAGATTAGGTCATGAGGGCAGGGCCCTCATGAATGGGATTAGTGCCCTTATAAAAGAGGGCTGAGAAAGCCCTTGCCCCTTCCACTATGTGAGGTTACAGCAAAAAGGCAGCCATCAATGAGGAAGGGGGCTCTCACCACACATGGGATCTGCTGGTGCCTTCGTTTGGACTTTCCAGTTTCCAGAATTGTGAGAAATTAAGGCCTATCTTTTATAAGATGCCCAGTCTCTGGTATTTTGTTATAGCAGCCTAAACAGACTTACTTCCTGATACCGCAACAGATATTAGGAGTCCCACATGTATGTAGGAGAGCTATGTACAGACACACCTGGATGCCAGTATGTATGTAATTTTTTCAGTTAATGTCATCTTTCTCCCAGAGCTAGATCCACTCCAGGTCAACAGACAAAATCCAAACATGCACGGATGTGATAAGTTCACTGAGGCAAGTGTCACCTACACAGCCTCTCAATTGATTATTCAATCATTTGTTTTTGCCAACTTCCATAACTAGGAATTCTCCAGACTATCAATCGGTAAATAATGGAAATAGTCTGATGATCTTTATTAATAAGACAAGAAAACCCTTCCATTTTTATACTAAACATCTTCAACTAATTCAACCTGACAAAATCTACAAAGCTTACCATCATAAAACCTCACTCAACTAAAAATTCCAGCCTATAATTTTTGTTTACTACACAAGTTTTACAGGAAAGGAGTCACTCAGATAAGCTTATATCGAGTGTTTAGTGTTTAAAGCCACTTCCCTGGGATCTATAAAGATTCAGCTCAACCTCCCGCACCTTCTTCACCTCCACTCTCAGGCTCCAAGATGCTAGTTCACAATGGGACTGGGGAGTGGGCAGGTTGCAAATATCTCAAGCATCAGGAAAAAAATTCAAGTACTTCCACAAGACTGTAACATGAAAAAATAACCTAAGAGGCATTTCAACAAGAATTGCAACCAAAATGTTTCTGATTAAATTTTGGGCAATTTATCAAAACTCTGAGCAATCTGTTCCTAACATAGAGCTGTTTCTTGTAGCCATTCAAGTGTGATTCTTCCACCAGATGGAAACTCTTCAGATGTGCCTTCCCTTTTGGAGAGCTCTGTCCTTATTAAAACACAGTCTGCGGTCTTCATTTATTCAAATTTGCACTCTCTAGCCCCTGGCATACAGGGGTCACTCCTTATCAAGTGGCAATGGATAGTCATTGCTAAAGGTAGTGGGGTTTCCTGTAGGGATTTTGCTATGTTTCTTGCTATGAACTTGCAACATGCAGGAAACCAAGTGTCAAGACGGGTTCATTGATTAACTGGGAAAATTAACTCTTTCCCCCCAAATCGAAAGTGGATGCAACACTGAAAACAAAGATATGCCTGTCCTCCAGTTGGGCTGCAAAAGGAAGCTGCTTGCTTCCCTTTAAATTTTTGCATAAAACCAACATCTCTCTCTTAGATTTAACTTCATCTTTGAAAGAACCCAGTCTTTCTTTTATTATTGTAAATACCACCTCATAAATCTGAAACTAAGGCAAAACAGAGGACCGAAAGCTCAGTGATATTTAAATCAGCAAAATGTAGACCACACACTCAGCTGTGTTCACATTTTGTTAAAATATGTTTTAAAAACCAATTAGTAGAGTGCGTTATGTATGGACATAAATACTCTGTTACTAACAAGCTGGCATGAGAAGACCGTGAGAAAAGCCACTCAATGAGGATCCATCAGGAGTGGCCATTCCTGATATCAGATGATGCTCAGACATCTCTAGCGACAGCGGGACAGTTGTCATCATCAAGGAATGTAATGATAGCTTGGTCTCCACATCCCATCCTGAAGCATCAAATCTAAGTCTGACAGTTCATATGTCCATTTCAGTGTATGCGCTTATTGTTCAAAGTGGGGTCCAAGAACCAGCAGGGTCAACATCACCTGGGGGCTTGATAGGCAGACCCTTAGATCTCATGTGTGTTCATTTACCCATCTATATACATGCGCATAAACACACACCTCCCGCTCCATGCCCCCAGGTTACCTCCCCAACCATACCTGCACCCGCAAGATACTGAATCATAATCCTCCTTTTAGAATAGCCTCAAGTGATTCAAATGCATGTTCAAGTTTGACAGGCACTGCTGTATATCACTCTAAAGTAAATACCTTTTCTTCAAGGTCCCCCACTTTACTGGGTTCCACCACAAAAAGTACATAACCCAAGTGATTGTTTATCATATACAAAACACAGAAAGAGGAAATTTTCCCCAAGGAGGAACAGACTGAATAGTATTAACAGTGCTTTAAACTGTAATGAATTCCCAGTCTAATTCACTATGAGGTTTCAATTTATACCACATTTAGAGTACTCCAGGTTCAAATAATCACTGCAGTAATTAGCTTACTTCCAGTCCTCCAAAATAAACCTACTAATTTTTGCAATCAGCCTTCATTTGGTTAATCACCAGTTTAATTGATTTAATTAGTTTGATCTGCAAAATTAGTCAAGTGTAAATACTGTTTTGTAAACAGAGTTTAGCTCCAAGCTGTAAGATAGGGAATTCTAATTCAAACGTAGAGTTAATAACAAAACCCACACATACAGGATTTTGTCATGGAATAGAGCAGTTTTAAGTTTTCAGGACAGGCCCGTGAAGGTTCTGGTGAATGTTTTGGAAATGTGCTATTGTAATTACAATATTGACTAAGCTAAGAGACCCGCCCCCCTCCTTCTCAACCAATTTTAACACCACACAGTGATTATATTTTGAAGATGATTATAAAAGGAACTCTTTGTCATTTCTCTTTTTAAATGAGCTAGCTCAAATAACCCTAATATTGAGAGTTGTCCAGATTTGAATTTCATGTTATTTTTAATATTTCAAGCCTTGCCCACTAAAGGACATTTTAAACCTTTTCCTGAAACAAATTGTAATACAGTAATTGACTTTTTAAAGCAAACAGGTCTACTTGTATTAACAATATGGAATTCTGAAGATGTAGCACACTGTGTGATGCAAATTACTTCTTCACTTTTTACTAGTTTTTAAATACATTGAATTTGACAAGATAAAAATTCCATTTAAATGCCCCTAAATAAATTCATTCTAAGTGCTAAATTCAGTAGGTTCCCTGTTAAATAAGACAGTCTTTCCATTTAAAACCTCTGCCTGGTATATTGTAAACGAGGGAGGAACTAGGTAGGAAGGTAATTGTTTGTAGACTGTATTTCCCCAGATTGCTTCTCATTACTGAGCCACTATTAATGCCATCTCTTGGAATTTTCCACACCTTTGCTTGATATATTTTTTAATTTAATTGTTATTTGAATACTTTGGAATTCCATCAGTTGTGCTGCTAACCAAAACGTTTAACCTGGATTAAAAACTATGTTGGGAGAGTGCTGCTACAAATAATTTATCAAATTGTTGAGAAGGCAAAAGACAACAATATGACTAAATACCCAAATTGGGCCACCTAGTTACAATTTTTACAGTGTAATGAAGGCTGAGACAGGGGCTAGGAGTAGGGGCATAGGAGCAGCCTGTGACTATATGCCCATTAACTGCCGTTAACTTTTTTTAAACTTTTTATTTTATACTGGAGTATATAGTTGATTAACAATGTTGTGTTAATTTCAGGGGTGGGGGGGGTACGGCAAAGTGATACACGCATCTATTCTTTTTCAAATTCTTTTCCCATTTAGGTTGTTACATAATATCGAGCAGAGTTCCCTGTACTGTACAGTAGGTCCTTGCTGGTTATCCATTATATTTATTTTATTTTATTTTAGATTTTTTTTTCTTTTTGATGTGGACCATTTTTAAAGTCTCCATTGAATTTGTTACAATATTGCTTCTGTTTTTTTTTATGTTTTGGTTTTTTTGGCAGAGAGGGATCCCAGCTCCCCGACCAGGGACCGAACCCATACCCCCCGCATTGGAAGGTGAAGTCTCAACCACTGGACCGCGAGAGAAGTCCCCTGGTTATCCGTTTTAAATACAGCAGTCTGTACATGTCAATCCCAAACTCCCTGACTATCCCTCTCCCCTACCTTTCCCCTCTGGTAACCTTAAGTTCGTTCTCTAAGCCATTAACATTTTAAAAAATCTGTTTATCAGTTTAGAAAAAGGGTGTGGTCTTTTGTTCCAAACACAGTGTTGAATTTATCTGCAAAGTATACATTTGTCAGGTCTATAAGCTTTCATGTTGCCTCAGCAATGCTTTCTTCTAACTTGGTATTTTTGTTGTATTCCAATAAAACTTTTTATGGCTATTAAAATTTCGATTTCATATAATTTTCACACGTCATGAAATACTCTTTTTAAAATTTTGCCCAACCACTTAAGGTTATGACAATGCTTAACTCACAGGCTGCACAAAAACAAGTGGCAGCCAGATTTGGCCATGGTCTCCCCATCCCTATTCTAGTTATTATGGGGCAACAAGGAATTAGACATGGGGGCTCAGCAGGTGTTAAAGAAAAAGAAAAAAAGGACCAGAAACTTCTATACAAACATGAGGTCCTAACTGCCTCCTTTAAAAGTCTTTAGTGCGGAATCAGGACTACTCCCTTCCATTCCGGTTACCTTTAATGTTCACTTACACCCTTTTAGTGACATTTTCCCTATTGAATATTGTTCTAAATTATTTTTACTTTAACTCGATTTCACTTGAAGCAAAATACGATGGTTGTGGGGAGGGGGATTGGTTGAAAATTGGATGTGATTTGTTCATTCTTGTTCTTCTGTAAAATGACTGTGTGTCCCCAGATCTGTTCTGGAAGGTTTTGCAGATACACAATGTGGGTATTTAGTACTCATTTCTCACTATTCCTGAGAAGGCCATTGGAACCATCACCAGTGGGGCTGGATAACTATATTTCAATAAGCGCTTAATTTTCTACAAATTCCCCATAGGTAAAAGATGAGGAGCCTAAAATGTATTCGTCTCAATTGTTCCATTAATATTGCTGGAAACTTCCAAAAGACAGAAAGAGCTTTTTTCTTTTTTAATGAGTCTGATTTAACCTGTATCACTTCGGCAGCCACAGAAGCTTGCTTGGAAGTTTTAACCATATCTTAGCAGGTGCAGGACTTTGGGGGAGGTCATTCAATCTCTCTGAGCTGCAACATCTTTTCTGTAAAGTAGGTTCACAGCAAATGCCTTGAGGACCTTGGAACATTGCACTGATGACCTGGGAACACTCCTACATGGGAAAAATGCACGTAGAAATGCTTTGTAAAAAGGACAGTGATTCAAAAATATGGGGTTCCGTTAACACACATGTACTGAGCACCGTCTAAGCATAGGAGGCAGAAAGGAATAAGTGGAGGTAAAATGGGCTAAAGAGTAGTGTAAGCAAACGCTGTTTGTGTTGGAACACCCAGCCTTCCTGGTGTGTGGCTGCCAGCAAAGCCTTGAAAAAGGAGACAGCTAAGCAAAAGGAGGGGAGGGAAGGAGCATTTTATGCAGTGAGAAAGGCATTGTTCTTTCATCACTCCACATTTGATGACAACTTTTTTTCAGTGAAACCTTCCTGCTCCAGCTTGGCATATTGAATTTGTCTGAAACTTCCCCTGGCAGGATTTGTACAACGAGCACCTACTCCTGACTTCTTGCTGGGCATGCACAGAGGTGCCCGAAGAAGAAAATGAATCAAAACCAGAGCCAAATGCTTTGAAAATCTCTTCTTATTGTTTCATTAGGTATGTTTAGACCTAATAAGATATGCAATTGTTACATCTTATTACAGATTTCCTTGACTTCTGAGGTATAACTAAGTACCCATAAAACCTTCAAATTGTTTGTGTAGTATCTACATTTTCTAACAAGTAAAAGGATTTAAACTGCAGATTTTAAGCATCTCAGATATTTTAAAATTCTCAGGGTATTTGTGCGAGATTGGTGAAGGATTCTGTGGGGAAAGGAGAAAACTGCCTCACAGATGAACTTGCCCACCTGGGAGTTCCAAGTGCAAATAGCAGTAGGATTTTGGAGTCTTAACTTTTTTGCTGCAAGAAGCCCCAAAATTATTTGCCAGAGTGTATCTAGGTTAATACATATATTTGGCCAAGCTACCCAGGGCCCTGCTAAATTCCCCAACGTTTTTCCAGTCAGTATACTTTTCAGATCTTGGGTGCTAATTTGTATCATTTGCAAAAACAACTGTGAAAGCTATTTGGGGCTTGCAATGCAATTACCACTAAAGAGGTTTTGGGGTATTCTCATTAAACTGAGTCCCAGATATTTTTGCCCTTGTGATTTGTGTTGATCTGTTCTTTGTTGGTTCTAATTATCAATCAAGATGAATGAATTAGGCATCCACTAGGTGAAAAGCCTATTTATGCATATGATCAGGACCCAAGCTAAAAGAGCCTTCAGAGAAGTCTAACCTTGGAATGGACTATTTCCTCTGCTTGCATGTACAGACGGGAGGCACAGCATTGCTCTCTTTTTCTCAGTCTCATGCATATGTTGGGGGTTTACATGTAATTGGTGGTGTATGTGAGTGTGCACAAAAATATGGACACACACCCATACATATGTACATTTCTGGAATGACTACAGATCTATCTGTAACCGCTTCCTCTTCTAGTACAATATGTTTGATTTGAAGAGTTCATGTGGATAACATTTCCAGGGGGACATCTCTAGTTGCTGAGCTAGGAGGAAAACCGTGCCCTAGGGATCTGATTACAATATTTTAGTACGGTTGCTTCCCTTGGAGTTGCCACCAGCCTACTTTTAACAGGGATCCACACTACGCAGTGGGCACTCAGTACACCTCACAGGAGATTAGGACACCTTGTGCATATGCACTAAACCACGGTCCTCTACTTCTGCAGCCTGCTGTACCCCTGGATGGCACACTGGCAAGCGTTCTCAAAAGCAATGTTTGCGGTATCAGACTGGCATGATGCCGCCACACATGAAACATGCCCCTTAGCTGTTGCAATGCTCTTGGGAAGAAACTGGCCATCTAACAGAGATTCTTTGAACTAGGGATTCAATGGCTTTGGAGAGGCAAGAAATGTCTATCTGGGAAGCAGAAGGAAGGGGAAACAGCGCCAAGCAGCAGGGACAGTAATTTGTTAACAAATTCCGACGCTTCCATTCATCAGGGTATAACATTACAAAGGGGGGAAGAGCCTTTATTGCCGCAGTAACAGCAGGTGACATCACCTATCCTGTCTAAAGGAAATGCAACCTAAAACTGTGTGTGTGTTGAAAGGGGAGAAATCAATTTCCTTCATCAAAGACATATGATAAGTCTTTTCACTGAGTTCATTTGAGTCTGTGTGTGTATACATTATAATATATATTATTTTATACACATATTAAAAGGATCGTTTTATAAAAGGCCTACTCTCCAGTTATGTAGGAGAGTTAACAAAAAAAGTGTTATTAATGTACACTGACATAAGTTTTTAAAATCACTGTTTTTTAACATTTGGAAGATAGCTCTGGGGGAATCTTGAAATCACACAAGCATGTCCTTGGTAGATTGGTCAGATGTTAATTTGCCTTCAGGAATGAATGAAGCAGGCTGCACTTTTGCATGAGGGTCACTCACTAGTAAGCCCGTTTTACAGTATGTAAAAACTTTAATTCTGTTTTTTTTTTAATTCTTTCCCTTTAATCAGTAAGAGCCTTTGAGACTGTCACAAAACAGTTTTCCTAATGTCCCTTAAAAAAGGCCAGGGAGGGCTTCCCTGGTGGCGCAGTGGTTGAGAATCTGCCTGCCAATGCAGGGGACACGGGTTCGAGCCCTGGTCTGGGAAGATCCCACATGCCGCAGAGCAACTAGGCCCGTGAGCCACAACTACTGAGCCTGCGCGTCTGGAGCCTGTGCTCCGCAACAAGAGAGGCCGCGATAGTGAGAGGCCCGCGCACCGCGATGAAGAGTGGCCCCCGCTCGCCGCAATTAGAGAAAGCCCTAGCACAGAAACGAAGATCCAACATAGCAATCAATCAATCAATCAATCAATCAATCAATCAATCTTTACAAAAAAACAAAAAGGCCAGGGAGCTTTGGCAATGAGTAACAAAAGCCTTGAAAAGGTTTATACCCTTTGACCCAGTTATTCTCGTTCTGGGAACATACTGTAAAGAAACTAGTCTAAATACCCAGAAGTGTTTATGCACAAAGGTGTTAGTTACAGCATCCATAATAACAGGGAAAACTGGAAATGGATTCCTTTACTTTGATTCATTTTGGTTAAGTGAACTATCATCTATCCAATGGATTATCATTCATTCATTAAATATATTTATGCACTTCTATTTGTAAATATACTTACAAGTATAGACTTATATATTATAATTACTATGTGTAATATATAATATTAATCATTAGTGTGTGTTTATTATATTGTATAAATATAACATATATTTATATTAAATATATTCACAAATTTATATTAATAAGAGATAATATGTATATTACAATGTTAAGTTAAAATTGCATAAGTGATACAATCTCTATTAGCGGAAAAGGACTGCAGATCAGTGTACTAAAATGTTAACTGTATTTCTCTCTAGGTGTCAAACCATGGGTGAATTTCCCAACTTCTATTTTTCCATAGTTTCCAAATAATCTATACACAATAAGTGGTGATTATAATATAGAAATAAAGTTTTGTTTTGCGATTAAATGGGCAAGCACATTTGCCACTACTGCCAGAGGTGGTCAGCAGAGAGATGGGAGAAGTTCTGGTTTATTATTTGGTGATTCTATATTAGTCATATCCCTTTCAGGGCTAGGATTGGATCTGGGTGTGTTGGCAGCTCAAGGAAATCACCCTTCCATTTCTAACTCTGAATTAATCTTCTGCATAGAGAGCATCTAACCTGAGTCAAAATTCTCAGAGAGGTACCCACGGGTACTGATCTGAGCTGGGAACATAAGACCCTTCTTTGCCCGTCATTACAGAGCTCCAGTAGCCTGTGGATGAGAAGAGTCCTTCAGAGGAAGATTTGGGACGAAGTGAGCTGAAATGTTGAAGTGAGGTCTTTGGAGCTCAGCAAAGAAGAGGCCAGAATCCCCAGGGGATCACTCTGCAATGACAGGACAAGATGGTGCCCATGAGGAAGAGACAGGCACGGAGCCAGCAGGGTCCCAGGGGAGAGAGCCTGGGGTGGGGGCTTGGCTAAGAAGCAGCTTTTGTCAGACCTGAAAACTGTACCTGAGAAGTGTGATGCATTTATGTTTCTTGCATTTCTTTTGTCTACTTCCTTCTGGTTTTCCCTTGGCATCTGATAACTGCCTTCAAGGCCAGTCTGTCTTGAGATGTTGCCTGTGCTGTAACCAGAGGCTATGTCCCTGCAGCAAGCCACGTGAGCTTAGTCCTGCCTGTCCTTTTGGGGAAAGCCAACTGGAAGCTTTTTACATCATCAACATTTGGCTAAGGTCAAAAGAACCTTTTAAAAGAAGGCTTTAAGTTACTTTTTAATTTACACTTAAAAATTACATGGCCGGGCTTCCTTGGTGGCGCAGTGGTTAAGAATCCGCCTGCCAAAAAAAAAACAAAACAAAACAAAAAAAAAGAATCCCCCTGCCAATGCAGGGGACACGGGTTCGAGCCCTGGTCTGGGAAGATCTCACATGCCGCGGAGCAACTAAGCCCGTGCGCCACAACTACTGAGCCTGTGCTCTAGAGCCCACGAGCCACAACTTCTGAGCCCACGTGCCACAACTACTGAAGCCCACGCGCCTACAGCCGGTGCTCCGCAACAAGAGAAGCCACCGCAACGAGAAGCCTGCACACTGCAACGAAGAGTAGCCCCCGCTCGCCGCAACTAGAGAAAGCCCGTGCGCAGCAACAAAGACCCAGTGCAGCCAAAAATAAATAAATAAAATAAATAAATTTTTAAAAATCACATGGCCATATTTTGCTAGAAAATAAAAGTGTATTCTTCACTCAAAGTCCAAATTTCAGCTCAAGCTTGGGTCAAACCTGTAGAAGCACCTCTTCAACTCCTCGTTGGAAGCATCCTGAAGATAACATGTGCAAGGGGACCAATCCTTGGTCCACCGTTTGGGATGTCATCTGCTTTAACGCTCCTCTTTGTCTAATCGTGGCCTCTTCATTCCAGCCGCTGCCTTATGTCCTCTTGTGGGCACTACCTTTATATCTCCCTGCTCCCAGGTTAGTTTACAATTAGCTGTTTCCATCTTGCTGTTTGTCACCTGATTGTCAGAGTGACAGTGGTTGGACAGAAGCTCAAAATACAGGAGATCATGCAACTCACTCTGATCCATAGTCAAGTCTGTCCCTTCCAACCCTCCACTCAAATAAAAAGAGACACACAGCAAGAAAATACATTAAGACAATATTAAAAATGGTGTGCGGGGTGAGGTGGGTGAATTACATTTTTCAGAAACTTTTTCGAAATAAGACTGGCAATAATCGGGAAATTTTAAAACTTTGTGTGATAAACTGTTTACAGTAAAAGCAAAATCTATGCTATTTCCCTTGGACAAATTTTACTTCTAGATTTCAAAAGTAACCCAGAATTCAATGGAAAGAAAAAAGAATTTAAAAAATATACAGTTGTGACCACAGTTCACCAACTGCTGCGTTTCCTACTACAAATCACAGCTCATCTTACAGCCTTAACTTAGCGTTAAATAAGAGATGACGGTTCTTTGTAGAGATATGGATGGACATAGAGACTGTCATACAGAGTGAAGTAAGTCAGAAAGAGAAAAACAAATATTGTATATTAATGCATATATGTGGAACCTAGAAAAATGGCACAGATGAACCGGTTTGCAAGGCAGAAATAGAGACACAGACGTAGAGAACAAACGTATGGACACCAAGGGGGGAAAGTGGGGGTGGTGGTGGTGAGATGAATTGGGAGATTGGGATTGACATGTATACAGTAGTATGTATAAAATAGATAACTAATAAGAACCTGCTGTATAAAATGAATAAATAAAATTCAAAAAAAAAAAGAGGTGAGAGTTAATTTAGGAAGCGATTGCGGTGGAAGCATCTTAGAGCAACAGTGATCGCGGCACAATTAGTCTTCAGTTTGTAATTGAGAGTAACTCCCACAGAACTAACTCACTGATGAATTTCAAATAAATGGACTTCAAAACTTAGAAAAATGGCTAATTATAAGCTAAGGGACAAAGGAAGGTGGGGAAAGAAAAGAAGGTGAATCTATAGGATTCAACTGGTGATGCCTTAAAATCTGGAATCACCAGGAGGATGTGCAATCACATACAACTGGGAGAGCTACCAACAGAGTAGGAATGGGGGGAAAAGGCCAACGCAGGACTGACAGAATACATACTGCTGCCCACCGATCACTGAATAGGCTCTGATCTGAAAATGGACAAGGACCAGGTGTTATGGGTGCCACCAGTCCAAAAAGCACTGAGGCTTAAGTTAAAGGTATATGGCAAAGATCAGAGAGAGGCTTCAGCTTGGCACATCTGGGGTTGAGCAGGCACGTGTACTGTTACGGGATGGGCCAGTGGAGAAATCAGCCTCTTACAGCAGCCAACACACCGCTAGGCTGTCAAAGCTCTGAAGTTCCCAACCAGCAGCATCCAGAATGAAGATGCATAGGCTACATGCAGACAGCCTTGGCACAAGCTTCTGGCAGCTGCTCTTTTAGCAGCTGATACAAGGGACCAACTCCCAGTTCCTCCCTCTCTGTCTAAACATTTTATAGGGTTGGGGAAGCTGCCCTTGCCGCTGACTCAATGGAAGACAGAAGAGGGCACTTCCTGTTCTCCAGAACAAGCCCAAGAATGAAGGTCTTAATGTTCCTTCTTCTGCCCTCCCCAGCTGGAGAGTTTTTCCAGGGGTTCCAGCCATGGGTGACCTTATTAAGAAAAATCTGGACATCACATTCACTCCTGAAGTGCCCACCAGTCAGAGGGGGTGCAGTACCCAGCTAAGCTGGGCATCCATAGAAGCCCCAGAGCAACACCCAGACCTCCAGAAACTATGACCTTGAGGCAGTCTCCTTCTTGATTTTGGTAAATCCAAATAAACAGACATCTGCCCTCCAGCCAAGAATCTCACTTTGTTTGGGGACACCTACTCCCCTACTCCTAGAGGAAAATACTTGTCCTAGCCTTAGGATCTATACATGACTTTGCTTAGCTTTAGTGTCTCAGCTTCTAGTAATAGAGCCCCTGTTTCTCTGGGAATGAGGTTGACATACCCCCACCCCCAGCCAGTGATGGGCATGTGACTCAGTCCTGCCAGGGTTCCCCATCCCTTTGGTCACCATGATTGTTTCAGGGATATGCACACAATCCAAGCAAGGCCTGACTGTCTCCATGAGACTTTTTAATATGGATACTGGGAAAGACAGGGGGTTTTCTTTGTTGGGTCATGAGATAAAAGCACTAGGTAAGCCAAAACCTGCTGGGAGCCATTTTTTCTCTCATGCTGAGGGGCCTGAGAGTAAAGCCAACCCAGAAGAATCAGAAGAGAGACAAAACCCTGACAACATCATTGAGACTCAGGATCCACCCATGCCTGAAGCCAGTACACCTCTTGACTTCCCAGCTACTCCAGCCAATACATTGCCTTTTGGCTCAAGCTGCTTTGAGTTGAGTTTCTGTCACTTGTATCATTGACAGTCTAGGCTACAGCAAAGGGAGAATGGGGTCCACACCAGATTTTGTATTAAGTCCAATCTGTACAGTTATATATGGGGTCATATATTCCTATAGAAGTGCATGTGGGTTGGAGAAGGGGAATAATGGAGGTTCTTAACCAATTTTTTTGTTCTGTAACTCAGGCTTAGGAAAAATTGTTCTTCTGATAGTTGGTGTGTTCCTTGAGAGCAGGAACCGCGTTTATCGTATTTTTTTAAATTTTTATTTTAAACTGGAGCATAGTTGATTAACAATGTTGTTTTAGTTTCAGGTGTACAGCGAAGTGATTCAGTTATACATATACATGTATCTATTCTTTTTCAAATTCTTTTCCCATTTAGGTTATTACAGAGTATTGAGCAGCATTCCCTGTGCTATATAGTAGGTCCTTGTTGGTTATCTATTTTAAATAGAGCAGTGTGTACATGTCAGTCCCAAACTCCCAATCTATTCTTCCTCCCCAGCCTTCCCCGCCAGTAACCATAAGTTCATTCCCTACGGTAACCTTAAGTTCATTCTCTAAGTCTGCGAGTCTGTTTCTGTTTTGTAAATTTGTTCATTTGTATCATTTTTTTTAGATTCTGCATATAAGCGATATTATATGACATGGCTTTCTCTGTCTCACTCACTTCACTTAGTATGATAATTATCACATTTATCTTATATATCTTAGTTTTTCTCAGAACATAGACGATGTGCAAGAATTTGGCTGGGTTGGTTTTATTTCTAACGGGAGAAATAATGATGAAGCAATTAAGTACAATAAGTTCAGTTATTTTTGCTGAGTTTCCTCTATGTGAAGCCCAACCAGAGTTTGGGGATGTGTCCTCTGAAAGCAAACCCTGAAAAAAGGACTTGGGCTCAGGCAGTCCATTTGGGAGGAGAGACAGGGAAGAGAGAAGAGACAGTGGGTGTGTCCATGTGCTGAGCTGCTGAGGCAACTGAGTTCCATCCCACTGTGGAGCCTCTGAGGGACATATGAGCACGCCTCAGAGATGCACCGCCTGAGATGGCAGGCTGAGACATTTATCCACCGATGGGGGACCCACACTTATGGAGAGGTACCTTCCAGAGTACTAACCTCCCATCCCCCAACACACACGTGTGCAAACACACACACTTTGGATTGCACCTGTGTGTGACTGAGTGGCCTTCTGCACATTAGAGAACACTGAGCGGAAACTCTGCAGTACCTACAATGGTGTATGGAATAGTCTGTTACAGCTGTGCTAAAACCAGACAGGCTGAGGGACATGTGATGGTGAACAAGCATCAGCTACAGGTGGTTAATATTCCTAACAGCACTGGAGTTCAGATACCTAGAAAGCTACATGGCATTACTGCTAGTATTCTTGAAAGAAGGTTTTAGGATATTTCATGATCTTATAAAGGCCATGTGTAATGACTTCCAGGTCTGGTACAGGTTCCACAGTAAATCTGGGGAGGTGCCCACATGACCTGGTGTCATTGTCCCTTTTTTTCAATTGTTCAAGCAGCACTGGACCACAAGCATCGTGAGGGCAGGGGCTCGACTGGGTTTGGTTCGCTGGTGTATCTCTTTCTAGAGCATAGTTCCTAGCATACAGCACACGTTGAATAAATATCTGTTGAGTGTATTAAACAACAATAAAATTTTTTTAAGAAGTATTGCTTGGGGATCATGTATTATCTCTAAGAGACTTTGGGTTAGCTACATCATTGTTCTGGGGATAAATCTTAAGGCCTGAGCTTTATGAACATTATAGGAGTTCAAAAAAGAAAATAATAAGTTCCTAGGCAGCAGGAAAGTAGCATTGGGGTGGGCCTTGAACAAAAGCAATAGTGTAGACAAGTGGATGGGAAAGTGGGATTTTTCACAGGAAATTTGTCAATCAGAGACCACACACAGTAGCAAGTCCCTCTTTAAGATAACCAGAGCCTATCGAGAAGAAAATTTGGGAAAAAATTGCTGGAAACTTCTTTCCTCTACTTCCCATATTTGTGCAAATCATTTTTAATCCCAGATAGAAGCAGCGAAGGAAGAAAATATTCATTCATTCATCCAATCAATGAATACTTGAGTCTTACTATATGCCAGGCATTATGCTTCTGAGGGTGAAGCAATGAGCAAAACAGAAACAATCCCAGTCCTCAGGGGACTTACAGCCTGGTACAGAGCTCATGTAAAAAGTATACAATAATAAATTGTCATGGCAGCTGTAAAGGCAATTACAGGGCGCTATAAGAAAGTATAAGGAGAATCTTCCTTTTGAATGGAGGTTCAGGGAAGTTCTCTGAGCAAGAGACATTTACAGTGAGATCTAAAACATCAATAAGAATGAGCTGGGCCCCAAGGAAGGAGATTAAAACATTAAGAAGCAGCATCTGCAAAGACCCTGAAGAGGAAAGGACTTGCCAAGTTCAATGAACTAAAGGAAGGCCAGCGAGGCTAGAAAAAAAGTGAATGAAAAAGTGAGGAAGATAAAATCAAAGGAGGGGTGGAGGGCAGGAGAGTGAGTGAGTGGTCTTGGAGGCCATATTGAAGACTTCAGATTTTTTTTTTTTTTGGTCATGTGTTTTTTTTTTATTAAAGTATAGTTTATTTACAATGGAAAGGAAGGCATAAAGCTGTCATTGTTTGCAGATGATATACTATACATAGAAAATCCTAAAGACACCACTAGAAAACTATTAGAGCTCATCAATGAACCTGGTAAAGTTGCAGGATACAAAATTAATATACAGAAATCTGTTGCATTTCTATACAGAAACAACAAAATATCAGAAAGAGAAATTAAGGAAACAATATCATTTACCATCACATCCAAAAGAATAAAATACCTAGGAATAAACCTACCTGAGGAGGCAAAAAGACCTGTACTCAGAAAACTCTAAGACACTGTTGAAAGAAACTGAAGATGACACAAACAGATGGAACGATATACCATGTTCTTGGATTGGAAGAATTGCTATTGTTAAAATGACTATACTACCCAAGGCAATCTACAGATTCAAAGCAATCCCTATCAAATTACCAATGGCATTTTCACAGAACTAAAACAAATAATTTTAAAATTTGTATGGAAACTCAAAAGACCCCAAACACTCAAAACAATCTTGAAAAAGAATAATGGAACTAGAGGACTCATACTCCCTGACTTCAGACTATCCTACAAAGCTACAGAAATCAAAACAGTATGGTACTGGCACAAAAACAGATGCATAGATCAATGGAACAGGATAAAAAGCCCAGAAATAAACCCAGGCATTTATGGTCAATTAATCTATGACAAAGGAGGCAAGAATACACAATGGAGAAGAGGCAGTTTCTTCAATAAGTGGTGCTGAGGAAACTGGACAGCTACATGTAAAAGAAAGAAATTAGAACATTCTCTAACACCATATACAAAAATAAACTCAAAATAGATTAAAGACCTAAATATAAGACAGGATACTATAAAACTCCTAAAGGAAAACATAGGCAGAACACTCTGACATAAATCGCAGCAATATGCTTTTGGATCCATCTCCTAGAGTAATGGGAACAAAGTAAAAATAGACAAATGGGACCTAATTAAATTTGAAAGCTTTTGCACAGCAAAGGAAACCATAAACAAAACAAAAAGACAACAAACAGAATGGGAGAAACTATTGCAAACAATGTGATCAACAAGGGATTAATTTCCAAAATATATAGGCAGCTCACACAGCTCAATATCAAAAAAACAAACAACCCATCAAAAAAATGGGCAGAAGACCTAAATAAACATTTCTCCAAAGAAGACATACAGATGGCCAACAGGCACATGAAAAGATGCTCAACAGTGCTGATTATTAGAGAAATGCAAATCAAAACTACAATGAGGTATCACCTCAAACCAGTCAGAATGGCCATCATTAAAAAGTCTGCAAATAATAAATGCTGGAGAGGGTGTGGAGAAAAGGGACCCCTCCTACATTGTTGGTGGGAATGTAAATTGGTGCAGCCAGTATGCAGAACAGTATGGAGGTTCTTTTAAAAATAGTTACCGTATGACCCAGCAATCCCACTCTGGGGCATATATCCAGAAAAGATGAGAACGAATTCAAAAAGATACATGCATCCTAATGTCCATAGCAGCACTATTTACAATAGTCAAGACATGGAAGCAACCTAAATGTTCATCGACAGATGAATGGATAAAGAACATGTGGTATGTATACATATAATGGAATATTACTCAGCCATAAGAAGAATGAAATAATTCCATTTGTAGCAGCATGGATGGACCTAGAGATTATCATACTAAGTGAAGTAAGTCTGACAGAGAAAGGCAAATGTCATATGACATCACTTATATGTGGACCTTAAAAAATGATATAAATGAACTTATTTACAAAACAGAAATAGACTCACAGACATAGAAAACAAACTTACGGTTTCCAAAGGGGAAAGCGGTGGGGAGGGATAAATTAGGAGTTTGGGATTAATATATACACACTACTATATATAAAATAGATACACAACAAGGATCTACTGTATAGCACAGGGAACTATATTCAATATCTTGGAATAAACTATAATGGAAAAGAATCTGAAAAAGAATATATATGGCCTGAAGGTGAGCTAAGGATGAAGCAGGGAGGTCAGTGAGTGAGCATCTCTGTGGTTCAAAACATGACCATGGCCAGGACTAGCGCTGGGGCCAAGGAGATGGAGGAAAGTGGACGTATTTGAGAGGGATTTGGGCGTAGAAACGACAAAATGATTGGATGTGGAAATGAAGGAGAGGAAGGATGCAAGAATGACTCCTAGATTTCTGGTCCAAGCATCAGGAGGGTGGAGGTGTCAGTAACTGAGATGGGAGACCAGGGGAATGGCAGTGGGGTGGTGGGGTGAGCAAGGGTTCGATGTCGACATACTGTTAAGTGAGATGACAAGTAGGGAAATCTTGCTAATGGCTTGGAGCTCAGAAGAGAGGTCATGTTCATTTTAATTATTTATTGGTTTTATGGGAATTCCGAAATGTTCTAGGTTTCTAAAAACCAAGAATTCTCATAGGAAAATGATTGTGTGTTGATTTTACTAATGGGTTTGGTTTCATACTGTTTCATGTACGACAGCAAGGCTCAATCAACTCTTTCCGGGACTCTCCCTTATAATGTAAGTCCTTTAATCACAAATAACTAAACACCATCCCTTTAATTTTCCCCTGAGTTGGCATTTGATACACAATTCATTCTCCTAGAATCCTCACCGAGTTTCTAGTGTTGACACAATCACAATACACTGCCAGAAAAAAAACTGGAAAAAACACACCAACAGCAGTTATCAGTAGATGGTCAGATAATGAATGATTTTTAGATTCATGTTCCAAATTTCCAAGTGTTTGATTAAAAACACATGCTTTAAATGTATGATATGGCCTTGAGATACTGTACATCTTTCTAGTTTATGTTCTGATTAGAAAATAAAACAGAATTATTAGAATGCTAAGCTGGAACTATTAAATTTAGTAGCACATTTGTTGAATGAATGAGTTGTTTTCATGAATAAAGAGCGGCTTGATCTTTTAATTTTAATTTTTTAATTTTTGTAGTGGTAAATTACTGCCTTAATATCTCCCTACTACTTTATTTTTAAGCATTGGCACATTCCTTCCTATTCTTTCTACCTAAGGAATTATAAGAAGGTTTAAGGAAGGAAAACACCAAAGATACTTGAGTGTGTGTGTGTTTATATATACATATGTATAGACAGATGTATATGGATACAGATAGATGTATATTAATGTGTATGTGTATATAAATGTGTACGTGTATATACATGTGTGAATATGTATACTAATTTCTGCACACAGTCATTTGAAATCTGACACATAAAAGAGTACTTTACAGTGTTTATAGTAAGTATTTATGGCTGTTCACACGGTGTCCAAAAAATCCAGTAAGCTAATATTAAAAACACAACAAAAATTATTGCTCAGCATTGTTTAAGCAAAGCAACTGGCATATCGCCCCTCCTTTTCATCCAATTGCTCTCGTAGCATTATTACCTTGCAGTGTCTGAGCTTCTACCCAACAGCGTAGACAGCCCATCTGCAACAGCCCAATTAATAAGCTCATCTCTGTAAGGGAGTAGAGTCTGCAACAGCCCAATTAATAAGCTCATCTCTGTGAGGGAGTAGAGTCTATACAGCACCTTTCCTGACATTCTCTCACTCAATCCTCTCCAAACCCAGTGAGACAACCAGTAATGCCCACCCACCGTCGCTCTCAGCCTCAGGTGACTGCAGAATGGGGATATGCTCTCTACCCCACAGAGTGGTCCCAGCAGCAGGACAGTGTAGTTAAGCACAGTCTTTGAGGTAGAAAAGACCTGGGGTCCAACCATCACCTCTGCCACTGACTGGCTGTGTGCGTTCAAGCAAAGTACATCCCTTCCTTCTGTTTCCACTTCTTTATCAGTAAAGGAGGGGTGATTCCAGAGATGATGACAATAATAGTTATCATCAAAGAACAGAGATGGCCTGTGCCTAGCTTACAGAAAGTGACAGATAAATCATGGGTATTGCTATGCTTGATCAGGAGTACCTTGAATATAAGTCAATAAAATAGTAGAATCTTATCATTATTTTATCAAGGAAGACACTAAAATGCTGAAAGGATAAATGATTTATCGAGTGATCATAAGGCTATTGAGTGGCAGTGGTCTCACTAGAACCCTTGCTTCTTACTCCTGACCTCTCCCTTCCTCTTCCAGCCCAAGTCCAGGACCATAGCTGCGTAACCTACTCACATGTGAGTTCTTAAATATTTGGTGGGATTGTGGTAACTTTCCAAGTGATCCAATTATCTCCAGCCCCACAGTCAAAACAGATAACACTGGGGGTTCCTCCCTTCTCACTCCACCCCTCAATGAAGGGGTAATGGGAAATTCACTAGATTTTCCTTCCCTGAAATGCTGACGAGGGGTACTAGCTATTGGCTGTTCACAAGCAAAATGAACATCCTAGAAATAGGTTGCTGCTAGTACCGAAAATCAGGTACTATTTCTTCCACATCTCCCACTATTATCAGTAAAAGAGGGTGGGCTTGTCATGGATGCCTTTACTTTTTAATCTATATTTGATGAAACATTATTTTAGAATCAAAAAACCAAACAGTATAAGTAATGGTTTGGCAATCGTTCTAATGGAATATGAAAATGCTACTAATTACTTGTGCAAATGAACAGTTAAAAAATAAAACACTGAACATCTTTTCCTGCAAGACACTTGGCAAAGCACTACTTATAGGTATTGTGAAATAGATATTGCCACCACTGTTTTATGGATGAGAATTCTGATGCCCTGAGAGGTTAGGAAACTTGCCCAAAGACACATTCAATAAGTGACAAAGCTGGTACTTGAACCTAGGTCACTGACTTTGAATTCAACATTCATCCCATTTGATCACAACTGCCTTTGAATGTGACCAGGATTAGTACTACACATGTGTGGGGACAGTCTGGTCCATGCCGCATGAGGATATTCACACACTAGGAACAGTGTGATGTGATAAAAGAGGACCGGGCCCAAATTAGGAGAACCAAGCCCCCTCTCCACCTGCCATAAATGCCATTAAATGTGTGCCCTTAGAGAAGTCACTTGAGCACCAAAAGCCTTAGTTTTCTTCTGCTGGACCAAACTACTTCAAAGGCTCCTTTATGTCTAAAAGTACTGTATATGGTTCTGTTTGTTTCTATTTATTTAACTTTTACATTTGGCTCCTGCACTTTATTGTGTAGATCTGTAGGTTCTGGAAAGAGTCAGTAATTTGGAAACAAGCAAATTAACTTGGTCAGAATAATATGCGAAGCTTCAAAATACTATTGAGGCTTTAAATTAAAAGTCAACACAAAATAGCAAGGGTGTGGGGAAACTGGTATTCTCATATTATTGGAGGGTGGGTAGATTAGTACAATATTTTAGGGCAATTTGACAACTTCTATAAAAATCAGACCCAGAAAATCCATCTCCAGGAATTTATCTTATAGCTATAGAGGTATGCATAGAAGGATATTCTCTGCAGCGCTATACATAAGTGCCAAGGATTAAAAGCAACTGATGAGCCCATCAATAGAGGACTGGTTAAATAAATTAAGATACACCCACAATACATAATACCATGGAGTATTATGGAAAATGGGGCAGATGAGATGTACTAATATGGAAAGCTCACAAGAGATATTGCTAACTTTTCAGATGCTGCAGCTACTGGGGTATGCCGTATGTGCTTGTATGGGCATGCAAGACCACTGGAAGGACACAGAGGAACCTAGTAACTACAGTCATCTCTGCAGACAGGAGCTGAGGGTCTGGGAGACAAAGGTGAGAGAGAGTTTTCCTGTTTGGTAGTGTTTTAATTTTTTTTTTTTCACCATGCATATGTACTGCTAATTGGATGGGTGGAGGATGGATCTTTGGATGGCTGGATGGACAGATGAATGGATGGAGGGAGAGAGAAAACAAAGTCAAGAGAAAACTATGGTTGTTACATGAAATCAGAGCAAGAAACAACTTGCTCAGACATATATACAACCTCTAATCCAGACCATGTTTACACAGCACAATCATACACCTTGTGAATCAGCAATAAATACAGCAGTATCTTCCCTGTGAGTACTTTATGTACATCACTTTACTTAATCTACACTCCGACACCCGAAGCAACATAATTGCACATAAACCTATATCCTCCTCACAGATGGAGATAAACTGAGGTTCAGGGAGGGGAAGTAACTCACCCAAGGGCACGCAGCTTATAAGAGACAGCATCAAGTTTTGAATCCAGGCTTGCTGATTGCAAAGCCAACCCTCTTTATCACTGACTAAAATTGATGGTGATATTGCAAATAATTACAATAGTATACAAAGTGGACTGTGCCCATTGTCAAACTATGGAAAAATGTGTCCAACAGCATTCACTCCAGGTTTTGTTTTTCACCAAATAAAAGGGCTGGATTCATCCCAAATTTCTCTGGAAAGCCAGGAAAGTTGTGCTTTGTCCCTAAATGGCCAGATCCACAACACACAGAGTAAACTCCTTCAATAAAGTTCACCCTGTTCCTCATTAATTCCCCTCCTTGTCACCTCTCAGGAAAGACCGGGGACAGGCAGCCGAGTGGGCCAGTCCCCTCTCTGATGCAGAGGTCCGAGCTGATTCTGACAGAGCGCCAAGGGCTTTCAACTCTGAAAGCAGTCGCTGCCAGCTGGACAGCTAATCATCATTATTTCCTGGAAAGGCCCTCTGGGACCTTGAGCATAAAAGAGCCTGTTTCTAACCCGAGGATCCGCTCTGGTCTGTGCTGTACCCACAGGGAAGCAGCAGCACTTGGGGTATCAAGAAGCTACTGACATGGGTCTGAAACGACTTTGAAAACAGCAGCAACAAGAAAGCCCTCAGCTGTCTCCAGGGATGCAGGCAGCGACAGCATCTCACTAGCACCATTACGGCGCTCACCTGAGCTCTGCAGGTGCAATAGCATCAGCCCCCTGCTCCCGCTGCTTCCCCCGCTTTCCACGTTTTTGGACGCCCTAAATTGCTGTCGCTGCGAGACAGCAAGCTGTGCCGGACCAACACTGTCCTCCAGGGTTGGTTACTTTGAACATAAGCTACCAAAACCTGCCTGACCGTGACTCCAGGCAAGTAACTCAGAACAATGCTTTTTTAAAAAAATTGGGTTTTGTTTGTTTGTTTGTTTGATTTTACTTAGCAACGGTAGGGGTACTTGTGAAACAACTGTGAATATTCAAATACTGTAATTGGAGATGATTTACATTGTTTTGAATTAACTAAAATTCCATTGTTAAGCACAAATACAGCTCCACTAAATCACCATGCTTTTAATAGGTCCACGTGAGCAGGTTACCGAGCGCATTAGGATTTATAACGCTCCCGGGGAGCTGACCACTGTATTATGCTTCCTGCTGCTAGGTAATATGCATGACACATTTCTGGACACTAATTCATTTATTTAATAGTAACAGTATGCAAAAACAGAGTTCAAAATGAGGCTGACAAAGGAGGTATAAAAGTTTTATTAATCCATAGCTAATCAAAGGCCAGTGGAAGGCATAGAATGGTGGCATTTACAGACCATATCGAATGTGAATAAATTAACTTTTTGTTTCCTAAAATCTTACTAATAGGATGAATTCGACTTGAAACATTTATACTTTTAATTACTGAGGCAGGCAATTTGGAGCAGGTTTCCAGCTGCACTTTCTTTAAAAGCTACAACTTTGCATCAAGGATCAACACAAATCCTGGCATCAGCTGCTGTCTCAGATATGATCAATTACAATACAAGCTGCTTCACACTAAAAACTGCAATGTTGTTTATTTTATTGCTGGTTTAATTGCATGCTGTTAATCATTAGAAAATTATTTACTCTGAAGGATGTAGAGTATACATTTTTCTCCCATTGCCCTGATCACTACACAAAGCATATAAGCAGGTGGCAGAATGCCTCTAGCAGAAAACCTTTTTTTACAGTTGGATGGCTCAGTGCTACAACAAATCAGAGCAAAACAAAAAAGAGAGTTTGAAGTACAAGCAAAGGAGAACATCAGGAAAGACCAAGAAACACAGAAGTGTGGGAGAGAATCATTCTCTTGGCTCAATTCAATAGCAAGTGTTGGGAGAATATCTGCTCATCATTTCTAAGTCAAAACAGAAGGAAATAAAGACACTGAAAACATAAACCTCTCTCCATTGTAGAATTCTAAGCACATTCTATTGCTCAGAGCACTTTGTCGCAATCAGCTACTTCTTACATAATAACCTTATGTGAATATTATTCTCATATTGAAGGTGAGAAAGAGATCACAGAATTATTCACGGCAGCATTTTCCTGAGTGTATTTTGCAGAGCACGAACTAAAGAGCTTTTGGATATTAGGAGGGTTTCTACTAAAGAAGAGTTCCATGGTCAAATGAGTTTGGGGAATGTTGGATTAAACAAAGCTGTGTAAACATGGATCTTTACTTAGGTTTTCTCACAGCCTTTAATACGCTAATGGACATTGTAAAATTCCAAGAGGAGTATACATGAAGTGTTTCCTAAATTTATTTGATCGTGGAAATTTTACTGAGAAGGAAAAAAAATGGGACCATCCCAGCACTCAATAAAGAAAACACCAGTATAAGGCATATGGTCCCACACTGACAATCAGGACATACCAGTGGGTCCTGGAAGCTCTCCAAATTCCACTCCTGCCATCCCTCTCTGCTACCTATTGATTGAGGCCCACTCCACATCTTGACCTCAAGAACTTTATAGTCCATTTCAAAATCCATACACATAAACCAGAACACACATGCATACAATCTTCTATCACTAATATCTTAGATCTTAATCCAGAAGGTTCTGGAAATACCTGTTAGTCCATTTGGGAGATGTAACAATTTCTAATAAAGTACAGACAATGGACATTATAATTTATTTTATATGCAGGGGGTGTACTCAGAGCAATAGGCCTGAAAGGGTGGTAAATATTTTGTGATCGTTGTAGGGCTTACAAAAATCTCTATCACTCTTAAATCAGGTACCCACAGGTATCAGACAAAAAATAAATAGCTCCCACTTCCAAGATCACAGTTGTATTCTGACATAAACTTGTTTAAAAAAGCATTGGGATGCTACTAAAAAACTACTAGAACTAATAAGTAAGCTTAGTAAGGTCACAGGAGACAAGTCAATATTCATAAATAAACTGTATTTCTATATAATAACAATGAACAACTGGATATTAAAATTTTTTTAAAATACTATTTACAGTAGCATTAAAAATAAAACAGGGATAAATCTCACAATATACGTGCAAGAGCTGCATGTTGGAAACTACCAAACATCAATAAGAGAAATGAAAAAAGGCTTAAATAAATAGAGCTATAGTTGTGTTCATAGATTGGCCAACTCAATATTGTTAAGCTCTTAATTCTCTCCAAATTGATCTTTATAATCCATAAAATCCCAGTCAAAGCATCAGCAAGCTTCTTGGTAGAAACTGACAAGCTGATTCTAAACTTTATATGGAAAAACAGAGGATCTAGAATACCCAAAACAATTTTGAAAAGAAGAATAAAATTAGAAGACTTGCACTAATTGATCTCAAGACTTACTCTAAAGCTACAGTAATCAAGGCGATGTAGTATTGATATAGGTATAGACACGTAGATGAATGGAATAGAATAGAAACTCTAGAAACAGACCCACAGAAATATGGTCAACTGATAATCAACAAAGATGCCAAGGTAATTTCCAACAATGGTGCTAGAACAATTAGATGCAATTGACTACCACAAAATGAACTTTGATCTTTTCTTCATACTATATATAAAATTAACTTGAGATGAATCATAGACATATATGTAAAACCTAAAACTATAAAACTTCTAGAAGAACCGTATGACCTTAGGTTAGGTAAAGATTTCTTAGTTAGAACACAAAAAGCACAAACTACAGGTTAAAAGATTGGTAAATTACACTTTATCAGGACTTCCCTGGTGGCGCAGTGGTTAAGAATCCACCTGCCAATGCAGGGGACACGGGTTCGATCCCTGGTCCGGGAAGATCCCACATGCTGCGGAGCAACTAAGCCCGTGCCCTAGAGCCTGCGAGCCACAACTACTGAGCCCATGTGCCACAACTACTGAAGCCCACGCGCCTAGAGCCCATGCTCCACAACAAGAGAAGTCACCACAATGAGAAGCCTGCGTACTGCAATGAAGAGTAGCCCCTGCTTGCTGCAACTAGAGAAAGCCCACGGGCAGCAACAAAGACCCAACACAGCCAAAAATAAAAAATTAAATTAAATTAAATCTTAAAAAATTACACTTTATCAAAGTTTAAAACTTTTGTTCTTCTAAAGACGCAGTTATGAAGATGAAATGACAAGCTCCAGACTGGGAAAAATATTTGCAAAACAAATATCTGATAAGGGATTTTTACCCCGAATATATAAAGAACACTTACAACTCAATAATAAGAAAACAAATGAGTCAGTTTTTTAATGGACAAAAATTTGAACAGATACTTCACAAGAGACAAGATGTGATGGCAAATAAACATATAAATCATTAGAAAATACAAATTAAACACATAATGAGAAAAAAATCAAAAAAACACAATGAAATACCCCTACATACATACCAGAATGGCCAAGCATTAGCAAGCCTGAAAATATGAGGGGTTGAGGAAGAGATGGGGAAACTCCAGCTCTCTTACAGTACAGGTGGAAATGCAAAATGGTAAGTCAGTCACTTTGGAACACTGGTTGGCAGTTTCTTATAAAGTTAAACACACATTTACCATACAACCCAGCAATCCCACTCCTAGGTATTTACCCAAGAGAAATGCAAACATATCCACACAAAACCCTGTATGTTAAAGTTTAAAGCAGCTTTGTACATAGTTGCCACAAACTAGAAACACCTCAAGTATCTTTTAAAGGGTGAATGGATAAGAAAATGTAGTACATCCATATAATAGAATAGTATTCAGCAATGAAAAGGAATGAACTGATGCATGCAACAACATAAACGAATCTCAGAAATACTGCTAAGTGATGCCAGACACAAAAGATATTATACTGTATGGTTCTATTTATTTTTTTGTCAAAATCTTTTATTTTCTTTCCAAAGTTGTTTTTCTAAATAAGATAAAAACATTCCATCAAGATTTTCTTTTGGATTGACCCACAGGATTTTTTTTCTTAAGTATTTCAACCATATTGATTTTCTAAGATTATTCTCTCTAAATCCTATCTGTGTCAGATAATGTGGCTGAACAACAGATGAGACAACTATAAGAATAAATTTTTTAAAACCAATAATTTAGAAGACATTCTTATGTTCTTAAAAACTAAATTTATAATTCAATGCCTCCTATTCTAATTCTTTAATGTTTAGGGTATTCAAAGAGGCTTCAAATTCCAAATGAAAACCTAAATTAAGCGTTTAAATCTGCATTTTAATAACGTATGATTCTATTTACATAGTAATCTTGAAAAGGCAAAATTCTAGAGACAGAAATCAGATCAGTGATTGCCAGGGACGGGGAGTTGGGAAAGAGGAATGACTAGAAAGGGGTAAGAGGGAGAATTTGGAGATGATAGAAATATTCTATATCTTGATTGTGTTGGTGGTAACAGAACTATACACATTTATGAAAACTCATTGAACTGTACAACTCGAAAGGATGAATTTTACTCTATGTAAATTATATGTCAATAAAATCGATTTTTAAATAGGGCATAAAAATCATACTTTGGTTCATCCTACATTGTATCTAACATATCCACGTGAATGATCATTCTACAATTTAGTGGTATTAGACATTTTATATACAAGCTTGACTTTAAGGTGGAAGGTTCAACTTAGTGGATTCTTGGTGTTAAAAATTGTTTGACATATGGTTACACCCATGGTGAAATTTCCCCATATAAAGTGGTAAAACACACTGGTGTTATTTATGAAAATTTTTAATTGAAGCAAGGGGCCAACTAAAACACCACTAAGAAACAGAAAGTGCCAGATGTTGTGGCTTTGGCTTCCTGGTCTGAAACTTCTCACTCACAGTTCTGATCCCAGGAACTTGAGCACTTAAGCTAGACTACCAGCCAGAAAGCCCTTCCAATCAGGGACATAAAAAAAATTGCACTTGGTAGGTCCTGACTTACAGACTGCTCGGCCATTTTAATAAATGTGCTCCCATCAGTCCACTGACTGCCTCAGGATTTATCTCCATTTCCTTCTCTTTTCTCTCACCTTGGCATGTTCACTTGAAAAGCCAACATTTCCATAGGTGTATAATTAAAAGAAAATATTATGAGCAATTCTCTGGAAGCAGTTAAAAACCTGGAGGAAATGGATATTTTCTAGAAAAATATAAGTGATTTAAGTTGATCTCTATTACTAAACATTATAGAATTGTACCCTTAAAAATTGCACATTGGGGCTTCCCTGGTGGCGCAGTGGTTAAGAATCCGCCTGCCAATGCAGGGGACACGGGTTCGAGCCTTGGTCCGGGAAGATCTCACATGCCGCGGCGCAACTAATCCCATGTGCCACAACTACTGAGCCTGCACTCTAGAGCCCGTGAGCCACAACTACTGAGCCCGTGTGCCACAACTACTGAAGCCCACGTGCCTAGAGCCCGTGATCCGCAACAAGAGAAGCCACTGCAATGAGAAGCCCGCGCACCACAATGAAGAGTAGCCCCCGCTCGCCGCAACTAGAGAAAGCCCGCACGCAGCAACGAAGACCCAACACAGCCAAAAATAAAATTAAATTAAATTAAATAAAAAAAAAAAATTGCACATTACTAAAAGTAATTGAATTTTGTGACATGTAAATTATGCTTCAATAAAGCTATTTTTTTTTAATTTGTAAAAGAAATTACAAAACAGGACAAAACTTGAATAGACCAGTTATCATAGAAGACATAAAAATGATTGCAGATCTGTCAGTTTTAAAAGAACCAGAACTAAAGAGTTTTCACAGCTGAGTTCTATCACATTTTGAAGGAATAGATAATTCCTTTATAATTCGAAATAACTCAGACCATAATAAAAAGTTGGAAAGTGCCCTAATTCATTTTATGATTCCAACACAACTTTAATTCCCAAACCTGATAAAAATGGTATAAAAATAGGAAACTATAGCCTGATCTCACTTAGGAATTTAAATGCAAAAATTTAAATCAAGTACAGGCCAAGAGAATTTGGCAGTGTATCGAAACAGTGCTCTATGACCAAACAGGGTTCACTCCAGAAATGCAAGGATAATTTAGAATTAGGAAGTCTTTCAATGTATAATAAGTCATGACATCAACAAATTAAAGAAGAAAAGTAATATGATCATATCACTAGATACTAAAAAGGCTTTTGTTCTTCTCTGAAATAGTTGCACTCCTCAGATGTGGGTGATTTGGGCCCATGAACTCATCCCCTGGGCATCAGCCACTCTGTCTATCAGGTGATACCAAAGTGGGAAAGTCCAAAAGTCCCATCACAGATTAGACCACTTCAGGAAGTGGGAAATTGGTTTTTCCTCACTTTTCAGGAAAAACTTCTCCAACATTGTTGTGAATGGGTGTGGCCTGTAACTGCAGAAAACTCTAGTTTGAGGATTAAGCTGTCATAAAGAGAAGGACAAACCAGAGAGAAGTGCAGGAAAACTGACTCAGTGCCCAGATGTCCTCACAAATCCATCTGTAGCTTTTTGCCCGCCCCCTCAGCCTTTCTAGATCTCAGTCTGCTTGTCTGGGAGAGAAGGAGCTGTTCAGATGCCTTGGTCAGGTTCCCATCTGCTCCAGAGTTGTATGTTTCATCTGCTTGACTAACTTCTTTGAAAGGTACAGAGGACAGCCTTAAATGCACATCAACACAGGTGGAATATTGAGCTTTAATATGAAGACTGGAATTCTTCCCTGATATTTCGATTATGTCTCATGGTTGTTTTTTTTCTTCCATTAGAAGTCACCTCTTGGCTTATGATGGAGATTAATGGTAAAGAACATTCAATAGGCAAAGTTCTGTTTTACACACAATTTTAAAGCAATCCACCTAATAGGAGCACTTACCAAATAAGAGAACAGATGTTACATGTTTTTAAAAACTATGTTGCAGGCTCAAATATGAATCGAAAATCCTGGGTTTTAAATTAAACACATTTCTTAACTGATGGAGCTGAACTTTAATTGCTGATGTGCACCGTGGGTCTCCAAAAAGGCGGTATCCTATGCCCCAAACACGATTAACCTCAGCTTGCTTAACATCTCCCCCGCCTTCCTTCTCTCCCTCCTTCCTTCCTAGCAGAGTCTCAAAGGACTAGTATTTTTGAGAACAACTTTGGAAAATACTGAATGTACAAAGTGGAAACTTATGCCAAAATGAGAAATAAAAACAAAAGCAGTCTTGATCTAGAGTCATCTGGATGTTGTGTTTGCCTTTTGAAGGCTGTTTAAGGTCTTAAAACCGGAATCAAAACAAAGCATTTTTTTTCTCACGGTGATGGGAGAAGTCCTATTTTCCAAAGGCAGCTGTGTTCCTTTCACCTCAGGAGGTAAGTCTGAGATGAGAGATAGGCATGGACAGCTCAGAAAAGCACAGGCTGCAGCCACTGTGATGGATTTGTTCACCACGTCTGGGTAAGAGTAGCTAGAACTGGCGAGATCAAGTCATCACTGCCCTCCAGTCATGTCGGACTCCACTCCATAAACCAGTGGGGCAGCCGGCCATGCGAGCGCCTAAAGGTTAAGCACATACTATTGACCTCGTGGAGAAACGAGTTCTCACATCATTAAATACGGCATGTTCTCCGCTTTGCCTGATCACACCGAAAAGTGCCCTGGGAGCATTATTCAAGGCTTAGATGTTTCACCTACATCTGTGTGACACAAAATCAATATCTTTCCCCTGCCTTTGTTTGCTTGGATTATGTTTAAATACTAAATGGCTTTTTAAGACACCAATCAGATTTAACATCTTGCATTTTACATAGGCAGTTGTGTGAACAAGAAAACTACAAATATCTCTGTTTTCTTTCCCTGCGGGTTGTCAGGGCAAGAAACATGAAAGAGCTTATTTGGCATATGCTTCTATGTTGATATACAGATATACAATTTCTAATCTTGATAACAGAAATGTTTTTCCCTTGACCTAAAAGGCTTTCTTGACAATGGTGCTTTTAGAGAACACTGAAAGAATCGATTATTCAATAAATAGAGTTGACTGGCTATCCATTTGTGGGAAAATATTAAATCCCAAATTAAACATACATAAAAACAAATTTCCAGATGGATTTTTTCTTAAACACAAAAAGTAGAGGCATTTGACAAATACCAGAGGAAAAAAAATTTAATAAAATCATAAAGGAAAGGATTGATGTATGTGACTATGTAAAATTTCTGAATGGCCAAAAATAATTCAAATAAAGTTAACTTTACATACTCTTTATTTTAATACTCTGTGACAGAAACTAAGCTAAGTCTTCACATATATTGACTCCTTTCTTCCCAATAGTACTGTAAGATAGATAATTGTATTAGTCAGGGTTCTCCAGAGAAACTAAACCAATAGGGTGTGGGGGGAGGGGGCATATGTGTGGACAATTAAGGGATTTCTTGTAAGGAATTGGTTCAAGTGATTATGCAGGCTGAGAAGTCACAAGAGCCGCAGATGGCAAGCTAGAGACCCAGGAGGGCTGATGGGTAGTTCGAGTCCTAGTCCAAAGGCCTGAGAACCAGGAGAGCCAATGGTGGAAGTTCCAGTCCAAAGGCCAGCATTGCAAGATCTAAGAAAAGCTGATGTTTCAGTCAAAGCCTGAAGGCCAGGAAAAAGCCAATGTCTCAGCTCATCAGCCAGGCGGGAGAGTTCCCTCTTACTCACCCTTTTTGTTCGATTCAAGTCTTCAGTCAATTGGATGAGGCCCACCTACATTAGGGAGGACAATCTGCTTTACTCGGTCTACCCATACAAATGTTAATCTCATCCAAAACCACTCTCACAAACACACCCAGAATAATATTTGACCAAATGCCTGGGCTCTGTAGCCAGTCAAGTTGACACATAAAACTAACCATCACACTGATATCGTCCCTTTTTAGCACGTGAGGAAACGAAGGCTTAAATTGTTTCACCAGAATCACACAGTTAGCATGGTAACCGGCTCTATCTGACACCAGAAGGGAACTGACAAACTGAAGGAAATGCTGCAAAATATAAGACAAAGAAAAATACTTATAGCAATAACAAGGTCTTTTACAAGTTAGTAATAATGATGAGTGCCCCTATATCAGACTTAGCAAACAAACAAAATGAAACATACAGAAAAAACAGACAATGACAGAGGGAAAGACTATTAATAAAAATAGATATGCTCAATCTCATTAATGATAAATGCAAATCAAAACAAGGATACTTCATTACAGATATCATATCTGATACCTGATATCATATCATATTTGAAGATTATGTAGAATGATCATACCCAGTGTGGGCCTGGAGTAAAGAAAATGACACATTCATATACTCTTAATAGGGAGTTAATCTATACAAACTTTTAGGATGGTCGATTTGGAGGAATCTATCAAAATTTTAACCATACGCTCTATTTGACACAGCAATCTCCTCTAGGTATTTCTCTTAAGAAATACATTACGTGTGCAGATATATTTACAAAAATGTTTACTGCAGTAAGAATAAAGTATCACAAACAAGTTAGGTTAAATTATGAATATATTTCATATGATGAAATTCTGTGCAGCCATTAAAAGAATAAAATGGAGGGAAAATGTGCTCAGTACAATTTGAATGGAGAAAAGCAGGTGCACAACCACATGCAAAGTATGGTGTTACTTTTATATAAATAAACAAAGTTCACAGGGGAGTTTTTACTGAAGGATACAGGCAATTGTTGACAGAGGAGACAGAGTCAGGCTCTGAGCCGTTACTTTAACAATGTTGTTTCCTTACACACAGAGTCAGATTTACCATGAAGAAGTTCATGAAGTCTAAGCACCAGGGCCTCTCACTTATACAAACCTTTCCCCAGGGCTTTGGGAGGGGCCTTAGCAATGTGTTCATAGAGTCATATGTTTTCGAAAATTTGAAAAATTAAAATAATGCAACTTCAATCAATTAAGACAACTGTCTATTTCAACTGAGACTTCTCTGTCACTCTGCCTCTCATGTTGGGTGCTTTAGAATTACTTTTCCACCAAAGTCTTCTCCCTAAGGCAAGCCTTTTAGCATGCTTTGACTTCCATTCAAACTTTCCCTCTCATATCTATTTATTATTACCATCTATTACATGTCCTCAATATCTTTTCTGAAACTGTAAAACTCCGAGAAAAAGAGCTATGAACAGTATTATCAGTACTCCTTTGCTAGCAAAACTTGACGTGATTAGAGCTCATTTAATGAGAAAACCTGACTTGAACTGACATGAGACTATTAAAGATTCTATTTATCCCACATAGAATGAACATTCATGTTTTGCTGCAGAAATAATTATGCCTTTGATTATGAGGTATTGCTCAGTCCCCAAGGAGTTTTTAAGTAATAAATAGTACATAAACTAAATTATCATTCTAAACTCTGAAAATTCTCAATTCCTAAACATAACAGACCTTACAGGTTTTAGGGAAAAAAGATTGAGTTTTTATTTAGTTTCATATAAAAGATGCCTTTAAAAAAATTTACTCTTAGTACTTAGCTTTCCAACATGTTTAATCAAACCTTAAGCTGATAAAGGGGATCTTCAAAAAATCCTACTGCTAATGTTATACTTAATGGTGACAGGCTGAATTCTTTCCCCCTAAGATCAGCAAGAACTCAAGGCTGTCTATTCTCACCACTCTGTTCAACGTTGTACTCACAGTTTCTTTCTCCATTTGAGCCTTGAGATGATGGCAGCCATGGCCAACACCTTGATTTTAGGCTTGTGAGAGACCAGACCCAGAGGATGCAGCTAAGCCACATCCAGACTCTTGGCTCATAAAAACTTCAAGAGGATAAATGTTGTTTCAAGCCATTTAAGTTTGGGGCTAATTTGTTATGCAACATTAGACACATAATACTAGAACTACAAAATGCTAATAGAGCTAACAATTGAGTTCATCAAGGTCACAGGATACATGGTCAATATAAAAAAATTACTTGTATTTCTATACACTAGGTATAAACAATTGGAAATTGACTTTCTAAAAAATGTGCCATTTACTTTGGTACCAAAAAAATCATTAAACACTTAAGAAATAAATTTAGCAAATATGTGCAAGATCTGTTTGTTAAAAACTACAAAACATTGTTGACAGAAATTAACGAAGACCTAAATAATAGGAGAGATAAACTATGTTCATGGATGGGAAGGCTCAGTATTGTTAAGATATCAATTACCCCCCAACTTGATCTATAGATCCAATGCAATTTCAATCTAAATTTGAGAAGGCAATTTTGTAGAAATTGACAAGCTAATTATAAAATATATATGGAAATTCAAATGACCTAGAATAGCCGAAACAATTTTGACAAAGAAGATCAAAGTTAAGGATTTACATCACATGGTTTCAAAACTTACTATGAAGATACATTAATTAAGATAGTGTGGCACTGCCATAAGGATGGTTACAGAGCTTAATGGAACTGAATAGAGCTCATAGGTAGATCTAGGTATATGAGGTAAACTGATTTTCAACAAAGATGCTAAGGTTATTCAATGTGTAAAAGACAGGTCTCATAAAAAAAATAGTGCTGGAACAACTGGATATCTACATGCAAAAAAAAAAAAATCCTGAACCTCAATCCTAATCTAAAACCATATACCATACATATATCTGATAAAGGACTACTCTCCAGAATATATAAAAACACTCTTACAACTCATCAATAAGAATATAAATAACCCAGTTTTTTAAATGGTCAAAAAATTTGAACAGATGTTTCACCAAAGAAAATATGTGAATAGCCATTTAACATAGGAAAATATTCTTAACATTATTAGTCATTAGGGAAATGCAAATTAAAATCACAAGATACCACCACACATTTTTTAGAATGGTTAAAACTAAAAAGACTAACCATACCAAGTGCTGGTGAGGATATGGAGAAACTAGAATTCTTATACATTGCCGATGGGAATTAATACTGTATGCACAGCTACATGAGAAAAGTGCTTGGCATTTTCTTTTAAAGTTAAACATACATGTATCATAAAACCCAGCAATCTTACTTCTAGGTAGATACCCAAGAGAAACAAAAACATATGTCCACACAGAGATTTGTACACAAATGTTCATAACTGCTTCATTCATAAAAGCCAAAAATTTGTAAGCATCCCAAATGTCCATCAATAGGAAAATGGACTACCAACTCATGGTATATCCATTGAATGGAATACTACTCAGAAATAAAATGGTTAGAACTACTGATACACACAACAACATGCAAGAATCTCAAAAGCACTGTACTGAGTGAAAGAATCAAACACCAGAGTACAAACCATATGATTCCATTCATATAAAATCCTCAAATAGAAAAGCTAACCTACAGTTACAGAAAATGGATTAGTAGTTGCTAGGGGTCAAGGTTGGGGAAAGAAGAGAATAGATCAAATGAGAAAGAGGGACGTTTTTGTGATTATGGGCATGTGATTATGGGTGACGACTGAACAAATAAGTGTACCTGTTAAAAACCAAACTGTATACTTACTAGGAGTATATTCTCTTTTATGTAAATTATACCTCAATAAGTTGATTTTGAAACTAAATATCTGAAGAAAAAATAACTCAGGATTAAACAACATTGAACACAGCTAAGGAGAGCACTAGTGTATTGAAATATAGTCCAGTGGGAATTACTCAGAATGCAACACAGAAACAAGGAGATGGAAAATATTAAGAGAACTTAATGAGGAATGAAAGATGAAAAGAAAAGATCTGACATATGTCTAATCAAAGTTGTAGAAGGATAGAATTAGGGAGAATGAAAAGCTGCAATAGAGATAATGGCTAAGAATTTTGTAGAATGGCTTGAAGACATAAACCCATAGATAAAAGAAGCACAGCTACTACCAAACACATCAATAAGACTAAATAAATCCTAGACATATTGTGGTGAAACTGCTGAGCACTGAAGACAAAACAAAAAAGACCTTACAAGCAGCATGATAGAAAAAGCAGAGCAAAAAAACCCCACAAAAAACCCCACAGAATATCAACTAGATGAATAGCAACAAAGGAAGCCAGGAAATGATGAATTATTATCTCTTCAAAAAGCTGAGCAAAAAATAAATGTCAGCTTAGGCATGTATCCAGCAAAATTATCTAAGTTTTAAAACTATGCTCATCTTTTAAAAATGAGGGCAGATTAAACATATTTTCTGATTCTAAAAACAAACAAAACTGGAGAGAATTTATCAATAAACTTTCATTAAAGGAATTTCTAAAAGATTTTCTTTAGAAAGAAGGAAAATAATCTCAGAAGAAAGGTCTGATGCAAGAAGGAATGATGATCAAAGAAGTTGTTAAACTGTATAATTACCTGTAAAAATAATTATAAAAATAATAATGTTAATAATAATGTATAAAAATAATAATGTTAATGGGCTTAAATGAGCATCTAAACTTCTGAGCAACAATATTACATCAGTTGAAAGGTAGTAAACTGAACAAAGTATTATTGTATTTTTCTGGAAAATGGTTAATATACTAATTAATTTTAGACTTCAAAATGCATAAGATTTTGAGGACAACCAATACAAGAACAGAAGTAGCATGTGTAACTTCCAAATTTGAGAGCGAAAACAATGAGATAAGAAAACAAACCAACTCAATCAACCCAAAAGTCTGTGATAACTAGAGCCAGGTAATTCAGGGCCTTACAGGCCATGGTAAGGCTAGGGATTTTGGTCCAAATGAAGAATTGTGCTGAAATTACGGGGGATCCAAGATAAGTGTGAGATATGTTTATTCCCAGTACCCAAGATGCTTATTCTCTGATGGAAGGCCCTTTCCATTTAGCTTGGTGTTTCACAGTGGTTGACTGTAGCTCAATGGGGCAATGGTTTAAGCCCAATATCCAGTCTGCCCACCTATGCTCTGGAAATCCAGTGACTCAGCTCCTCACTGCCACTCTGTAATCTTCAAAACTACAGTAGCATATGGAGCATGCAGGATGATATGTGTAGAAATACACTTTAAAACTAGAAAACCAACTCCTTATCAGGGCAATTAAGATACTCCAAAATCTCAAAAAAGTAGTCCAAACACATTTAAAATTATTCTTTCTTATCCACCACATGCACATAGGGACCAGGCAGCTTACATAGATGTGTGAAGTGTGCAGTGTAGGAGGAACTGCAACAAACTTGAGAGTCAGTGCCCCAAAGAATCCATCAACTCCTTGGCTCCAGCCCATTGTTGTTATACAGAAACTTAGTTATTGTCAGAGCACCAGACTACCTGTGCTAAGAAACTAGCCAAATTCTTAGTTCCATGAAAATGCCCCAGTTTTCTTTGCTCACATGATTGCTTCTCTTAAAATATTTTTATTGAAGATAATTTTTTAGAGCAGCTTAAGTTTCACAGCAAAGTTAGGATGAAGGTACAGAGAGTTCCCATATATCCTCTGCCCCCAAACATGCATAGCTTCCCCTACCAATCCCCACCAGAGTGGTACATTTGCTACAATTGATGAACTTACATTGACACATTGTAATCACCCAAAGTCCATCGTTTACATTACAGTTCACTCTAGGTGTTGTAAATTCTATAGTTTGGACAAATGTATCCATCATTATAGTATCATACAGTATCATAACTGCCCTAAAAATCCTCTGTGCTCCATCTGTTCATCCCTTCCTCCCCCAACCCCTGGCAACCACTGATATTTTTACTGTCTCCATAGTTTTGCCTTTTCCAGAATGATATGTAGTTGGAATTGTATAGTATGCAACCTTTTCAGTTTGGCTTCTTTCACCTAGTCGTATGCATTTGAGGTTCCTCCATGTCTTTTAATGGCTTGATAGTTCATTTCTTCTTAGCAGTGAATAACATTCCATTGTCTGGATGTACCACAGTTTATTTATCCATTCACTTACTGAAGGACATCTTAGTTGCTTCCAAGTTTTGGCAATTATGAGTAAAGTTACTATAAACATCTGTGTGCAGGTTTTTGTGTGCGCATGTTTTCAACTCCTTTGGGTAAATACCAAAGAGTATGATTGCTAGACTGTATGCTAAGAATATATGCAGTTTTTAAGGAAACTGCCGAAGTGTCTTGCAAAGGGGCTGTACCATTTTGCAGTCCCATCAGAAATGAATGAGAGTTCCTGTTGCTCCACATCCTTTCCAGCATTTGATGTTGTCAGTGTTCTGGATTTTGGCCATTCTAATACATGTGTATCTTCTTTGATGAGGTGTATTTTAAGGTCTTGGTTCATTTTTTAACTGGGTTGTTTGTTTTCTTATGGTTGAGTTTCAAGTGTTCTTTGTATATTTTGAATAATAGCCTTTCATCAGATATGTCTTTTGCAAATATTTGCTCCCGATGTGTGGCTTATATTTTCATTCTCTTGAAAGTGTCTTTCACAAAGCAGAAATTTTTAATTTTAATGAATTCCAGTTTATCAATTCTTTCTTTCATGGATCATGCCTTTGGTATTTAATCTAAAAAATCATCACCAACCCCAAGGTCATCTAGATTTTCTCCCATGTTATCTTCTAGGTGCTTTATAATTTTGCATTTACATTTAGGTCTGTGATCCATTTTGATTTAATTTTTTGAATGATGTGAGGTGTGTGTCTAGATTCTTTTTTTTTTGCATGTTGATGTCTAATTGTTCCAGCACCATTTGTTGAAAAACTATCTTTTCTTCATTTTATTGCCTTTGCTCTTTTGTCAAAGATCAGCCGACTATATTCATGTGGGTCTGTCTGTGGGCTCTCTATTCCATTCCATTGATCTCCTTGTCACTTCTTTCACCAGTACAACACTGCCTTAATAACTATAGCTTTATATTAAGTCTTCAAGTTGGGTGTATTGGTCCTCCAACTGCTCTTCTTCTTTAATACTCTGTCACCTATTCTGGGTTTTTTGCCTGTCCATATGAGCTTTATAATCTGTTTGTCAATATCCACAAAATAACGTGCTGGGATTTTTATTTGAATTATACTGAATCTATAGATCAAGTTGTGTAGAACTGACATCTTGACAATGTAGAGTCTCCCTATCCATGTATCTTTCCCTATCCTTTTATTTTTAGTCTAGAAGTGTCTTATATTAAAGTGGGTTTCTTATAGACAACATAGAGTTGGGTCTTGTTTTTTGATCTACTCTGACAACTCCTGTCTTGTAATTGGTGCATTTAGACCATTGATGTTCAAAGTGATATACTTGGATTAATAGTTACCATATTTGTTACCCTTGTTATTGGTTCTTATTTTTGTCTTTCACTCTTTTTCTGCCTTTTGTGGTTTTGATTGAGCATTTTATGCATGATTTTTTCTTCCTGTCTTCTCTTTTCCTCCCTGGTCCTCTGTTACCTTCTGATAAAAACCTGTTCAACTTCCAAGGCCACTGACAAAGCCACACACCTTCTGAAGCTATAACAGGTAGATATCATTTCTCCTCACCCTGAACTTCCCATGTACATTGTTTCACTAGTCCCGTTTCTTGTTCTGCTGAGTTTTATTATAGCTACTTATTATATACCAAATTCCCTACCAGGCTGAAGGTTCTTTGAAAGCAGGACTATGAGTTTTTTCATCTTTGCTTCACCTCTGGAACCTAGCTCAGAGCCAAGTACAGAGAAAATAAATATTTGTTCAATAAAACTGAAGTACTAAATAGTGTGATGCACATGAAAAGTCCCATAGTAGCACAAAATGGAGAAATCAGTGTGGTTTGAAGTAGTCAGAGAAGACTGGATAGGGCAGGGGAAAGGGTCCTTGTGGAAGAAGGAAAAGCTCCAACAAAGGAATGGAAACCTGAGGGGCATTAAAGTAGCCTGTCCTCCCTCTTACCTCTAAGAGAATGGATAGGCAGAGAAAGTACTATTTATTGATTGTGGCCATTCTCAAGTGTCCAGGAAACCCTCTGTAAGATGGGTTCTGGCTATATTTTTACTTCAGTCCAGCTAAATGTGAGGCAATAAACGATGATGGATGGAATAAAATGTAATCCCCAAAGACCTCATTTTCTTTAGATTCTGCCTTCAATACAAATCAAGTGATAATCAATGCCAAACTTGGAATATCATATATTTGTTCACTCTTTTATTTAATAAATATTGATTAAGCAACAATTATGGGCCAGAATTGGGCTAAGTGCTGCAGATACAGCACTGGATAAAATGTGATCAACTTTCAAAAGGCTCACAACCTAATGGGGAAGATTAGCTCTCAGTAAGTTGGAAATTGCCCATTTCAATGCACTCTTTCTGTGAATGATCTTAGACTCATACTATTTTGGAGAAGTTGAACAACTGTATTCACCTGAGGCCGAACATGGCCCCCAGGAGGGCTGAGCTTGGTGTAGTTAAGTGTGGGAGTCACAGAGAGGTTCTTCTCACATGGCTTTACAATAGTGTAGAATGAACACAACCTAGCTCTGTATAATACTTCAATGAGAGAAAACAGACTAATGCAGGAAAAAGAAGAGAACTCTTAAAAGCATAGTTAAAATCTTCAGAGAGACTCAAGACATCAGAGCCATAAAACTATAACAGGCTACTATTTTAAAAAAGTATTCAGAGTTCCTAGAAATTAAAAATACAAGAACCAAAATGAAAAGTAATTCAAACAGAAACGATGAACATCAGAAATGACATGACTAAGGTTCAATACACAAAGCTAGAAGATTGATTTGAGGGATTTTTGCAAAATACAAAGCAAAAATAAAGGGATAAAAATTTCAGGGCTTCCCTGGTGGCGCAGTGGTTGAGAATCTGCCTGCCAATGCAGGGGACACGGGTTCGAGCCCTGGTCTGGGAAGATCCCACATGCCGCGGAGCAACTAGGCCCGTGAGCCACAACTACTGAGCCTGCGCGTCTGGAGCCTGTGCTCCGCAACAAGAGAGGCCGCGATAGTGAGAGGCCCGCGCACCGCAATGAAGAGTGGCCCCCGCTTGCCGCAACTGGAGAAAGCCCTCGCACAGGAACTAAGACCCAACACAGCCATAAATTAAAAAAAAAAAAAAAAGTTCAAAGGAGTATAGCACAGGGAACCTCTACTCAATTCTCTGTAATGTGTAAATCAACTATACTCCAATAAAAAAAAGAAAAAAATACTCTGTAATGGCCTATATGGGAAAAGAATCTAAAAAAAGAGTGGATAGGGCTTCCCTGGTGGCGCAGTGGTCGAGAATCCGCCTGCCAATGCAGGGGACACAGGTTCAATCCCTGGTCCGGGAAGATCCCACATGCCGCGGAGCAACTAAGCCCATGCGCCACAACTACTGAAGCCCGCGCGCCTAGAGCCCGTGCTCTGCAACAAGAGAAGTGACCGCAATGAGAAGCCCGTGCACCACAATGAAGAGTAGCCCCCGCTCGCCGCAACTAGAGAAAGTCCACACGCAGCAACGAAGACCCAATGCAGCCAAAAATAAATAAATTAATTTAAAAAAAGAGTGTATATATGCTTATGTATAACTGATTCACTTTGCTGTACACCTCAAACTAACACAACATTGTAAATCAACTATACTCCAATACAATTTTTTTTTAAATGTTGAAAGGAAAATTAAGAGTCCTGGATGATAGTTCAAGATCCAAAATCTATCTAATAAGAGTCCTAAAAAGAGATAACAGAGAAGATGGAGGGAAACAAAGAAATACCAAAGAGAATATTTACCTGAAGTGAAGAAAGATTTAAATGGTTAGATAGAGAAGACACGCTAAATATTTTCTAGAAATGTGGGAAGGACTCATAATACAATACAGATAAATCCTGGAGAAATTTGTGACATTTGACAATAAAAGGAGAACGTTGTAAGCTTCTAGTACGTACAACTGTGTTTGGGGGCAGGGAGTACAAGACGAATACGTACTAAAGAATGGTAATTAAACTGGCATTGGACTTCTTATATGTAGCACAGAATGCTAGACAACAATGGAAGATCATCCTGGGTTATACAGGTGGGCTCTAAATGCAACTACATGTATCCCTAAGAGGGAGGCAAAGGGAGATTTGACAGACAGAAGAGGAGAAGGTAGTGTGACCATGGGGACAGAACAGAGTGATGCGTCACCAGCCAAGGAATGGGCAGCCGCCAGAAGCTGGTAGAGGCAGGGAAAAGATTCTGCTCTGGAGCCTCTGGAGGGAGTGCTGCCCCAATGATGCCTTGATTTCAGCCCAGTGATACAGACTTCAGACTTAAGGCCTCCAGAACTGTGAGGGAATAAATTTCTGTTTTAACCCACCAGGTTTGTGAAAACTTTTTACAGCAGCCACAAGAGACTGATACAGTGAGTTATTACCCAGGTAGTACACTGGAAATTTCAAGAACAGTACACACAAATGAGCACCTTGACAGCTCAGAGGTACCAGAAAGACTAAAACAGTATTTCAAAGCCAAGCAAAGACATAACCACCCCAAGATTCAAAGCAACTTAAAGCAAGTCCAATATTACATTACTAACCTACATTAATAACCAGCAAACTCAGGGATAAATACAGATTTTAACCAAAATCTATTTGGTTACTCTTTATTTGGGAATTTATAAATAAATAAAGTTTATTCTTTATTTGGGAATTTCCTATTGAAACTAGTCTTCTCTGCCCCCATATTTTAAAGCCATGTGATATCCATGCTAGCATCTGGAACAGAATTATTCAAAAGAATCCTTTATGCAGAGCTCTTCGCTGTTTCAGATTTCGTGTTTAGTGAAGTAGTGTACTAGCCAAATATCACAATAGGAGTTCAGATCATAAAATGTATTACCAGTCTATTCAACTACCCTCCCTCCTGATACATCTAGAATTTTCCTTCCTTTATATAAATCCAATACAGCAGTAGCTTCTACCACTGCTCTTTAAGGCACACACATAGATTGGCACTCACAGTAAACCCTCCTTTAGAAAAAGGCATCATGGCTTACACAGTAATGGGGATTTACCACAGGTGGCCCCACTGTATACAATGCTGTGAGTCACCCAAGTCATTATTCCATAGCACTTCACTGTGCGGGTAACAGACTGTTCTCCATCTTCACCAAACACCTCTTTACTTTAGTTAATTAATTCAATATAGTATTAGGGGAGCCAGAAAACAAGCAATAAGTTTTAAGTGAAGGTTAAGCATGCCTCCAGCACTGTACTATGTATTATAGTACATATAAAAATAGTAGGGGAAAAAATGGTTACTGCCCAGAGGAAACTTAGCATCTGCTTTGGGAGAAAAAACTCCGCGCAACTAGAAAACTATGTAAAAGGATGCCTGGTGAAATGCTAAAACCACTCTGGGGCTTCATTTTACTTCTTCTTATACAAAGACTACATCCAACCTCTGTATGGATGTGGAAGCTCCTTAACTGATTTTATTCATTTTTCAACTGGATGCCAATTTATTAATTCGTATATTGAAAAATATGCTTGACATATAGATTGACTAGGACACTCCCATTGGTTTGTCTGCCCTATACTCTACTTGGAGATAGGGCTGCTTGGAAAACCAAGTTGTGATTGGAAGGTTGCTTGAGAAGCAGGAGCTTAGTGCCAAGGGAATTATGTGGATGATATAAAAGTTTAATGGTGTCAACCATGACAGTCCTTCCAGACAACTCTGTGGATGGCTCACAGGACCTTACACAATCAAAGAAAACCACCTCTTGTGAAGTTGCACCCACTACCCCAACCTGGGTAGGTATACCTTAATCAGTAAAGCTTTGTCCTCTCAAGCTTGACCAGCCACAGATGAGCATTCTAGGTAATGCAGGGGCTCTCAGGAGCTGACCTAGGACTCGAGCAACTCAGATAAAGCAATCTTAAAACACAGACCTGGAGAGAAGCATGTTTGCTTATAACGATACCAGCCAGAAACCATTTTTTTCTAGAAGCCTTTCCAATCCAGGTCTAAGTTACCTTCACACCTGCTTGTTCACAGGACAATTTAGCCCGCATGCCATGTTCTTCTAGAACATGGCATTATTTATTGACTCTCTGCCTCACTCACATCTGTGAAACATGGAAACTCACCAACGGTTTACAAGACCATCAGTTTTAAATAACACCATCCATCACAAAATGGAAAGGAGTGATCGACATTCCTTCAACTGCAATGCATTATACAAGGGTCAGCAAGGGGGAGTCACGGTTGGCAACACAATTGCTGGCCTCAGGTAGCAAATCCATCCTTCCAGCTGTTCTGAGCCATGTGGGTTCAATGAACCACAGAGAGACAGTGCAGCCTCTTCTTACTGGGATTATCTGCTGTAACTCTTCCATCCAAACCCCATCATAAAACAACTGTAAGGTAAGCTGACGACCATTTATCTAAACTTCATCTGGTGGCCAACTGCTGATAAAGAGGAAAACATGCACATTAATAAGCAGACAGACGTGATGAAGGAAATTAAGGTGTTCTTATCTTGAAGAAAGCAAAGATTTTAAACGTAGGAAAAAATTAATATAATTTAGTCATTAAGTCAAAGCCAGATGGGAAGCCACTAGTGCAATTTTTCCTGGTAAGCAAATTCCAGGGCTCTCCCCAACAGTCCTGACACTCAATTTCTTACAACATATAGCTATTCTGATAATATCCCACAACCTTTCAGTTATCAAAAATCAAGATTCTCACTTCAGTTTCTAGGGCCTGGATATGGATTTCAATATAGTATATTTAGTGCTTTTTCTTCTTGCATTTTGGGTCCTAGTTTTAATTTTGCCCCAGATGAGCAAATGTTTTATCCCCCAAATTTCCAATTGATATTTTACTTATAGCCTATATAAAAATTTAAAATATAAGATGGTGTATAAGAAGATCCGGAATGCTCCCTTAACATCTCTTCATTTTTTTCACCTGTAAAATGGGATCACAATAATTGTATGCCCCTTACCACAGTGGTTCTCAAATAGGGATGATTTCCACCTCCCAGGGGACATGTGACAATATCTGGAGACATTTTTAGTTGTCACAGCTTGAGAGAAAGGAGTGTTAATTGTTTCTAGTGGATAGAGGCAAGGGATGCTACCCAGAGTTCTACAGTGTACAAGACAGCCCCCAACAACAAAGAATTGTCCAGCCCCAAATGTCAGTAATGCTGAAGGTGAGAAATTCTGCTTTAATGTCATGGAGTTATCATAGAGATCAAAGCAGATGCTTAGTGAAAGATTTTATAAATAATGATGATAATAATAAATCTTAATGTTAGCTTGTCCTTATTTTACAACAAAAATTAAATTCTCACCTATGAATCAAAATAAGTGTGAAGGACCAATGACTGCCAAAGGAAAAAAATCATCATTGAAAAGTGTAAGCCTAGAATTGTGGTGATAAAGAGACTGTCCTAATCACATTACTGAAAGCTTGGACATTGGCCTGGGTCACCAAGATCACGTTGCTCTCTCCACCCTGAACTTGGGTGGATTATCCTCTGGCTCTTGACGTCAGATCATCTGGGAGGCTGGTGGATGTGCTCTGAAGCAAGGTCAGCTGGGCTGGATTTATCTCTACTGGGCTGGGCAAGCAGAGTATAAAACATAGGCCAGCTGCTCAATCTTGAGTTGTCAGGTTCTCCAAAAAGGGGTCTCTTAGGATGAAAGGATGTTGGTCAAGTCATTCTGGGCTAGAAGTTAACTAGACAGAGTACCTAGAAGAGAGGGACATGTAAGTGGGAGATAGAATGCACAAAACTGGCATTATCCCTAAAGCATCTCCCTTTGGTAGTGGATCACACGATGGCCTGTTTGTTTTCAGATTCATTCCTCACCCTTCCCTGCTGTGCTTTGGGAGGCATGGGGGGGAAGGTAGTACGGGCAGCCTATGCTCCATGTCAGCTGGTGTTCTGCAGGGTTTTCCACTGAGAAATGAGAGGCCCGAAAGAAGGGAGAAGCAAGAATATTTCTCCCTTCCTTCTCTGCCTCTGGTGTCTCCCCAGCAGTGGCTGCACCACCCCCTTGGTGTCAGTATCCTTTGTGGTTTCAGGATCCATCAGGAGTCCCCAGGCCCGGAGCTGGGGTAGTACCACTTCCTCCTTTCATCCCTCCAGTCTAGGGGTGTGGCTTCCTGTTGCTACTAACTTTTGGGTTGCCTTCCCCATCCTCCTTTTAAGCTTATTCTGGCACCTGTGAAACCAATTTCCTGCACTAAATTCCCTCCGATTTAAATAGAGTGGCTCCTCTTTCCCGGCTGGACTTTAAATGATACCAAATGTAAAATAGATAGCTAGTGGGAAGCAGCCACATAGCACAGGGAGATCAGCTCGGTGCTTTGTGACCACCTAGAGGGGTGGGATAGGGAGGGTGGGAGGGAGGGAGACGCAAGAGGGAAGAGATATGGGAACATACGTATATGTATAACTGATTCACTTTGTTATAAAGCAGAAACTAACACACCATTGTAAAGCAATTATACTCCAATAAAGATGTTAAAAAAAAAAAAAAAAGATACTTTCAGGGTAGAATGTTGGGCACCATAGTGTGACACCTGGAGCTCACGCAGTTACACAGGTATAACAAGGGCACGGCATCAACAGGAGGCAGAGGAAGCTGAGTTTACCTGCCCAACAAAGACTTGTTAAGCACCCACTATGCGCTGGAAATTGTGCTGGGTATAGGAATTTGGTGTGAACAAAAACATATACCACTTCCATTCCCCAATGAATAATAATATAAGTAACTATAAAATTATTATATCATAGTGAGTTGCTCTATGATTTTTTTAAGTTCAAGAATTCTGGTAACTGAAATAAACACAAGAAAACAACACAAATTCTTCCATCAAAATAAGAGGTGAGCTGAAGTAGGTTCAGGCTAATAACATATTGGAGAGAGAATTTATAACTCTCCAGGTTTATCATTTCTAATATGAGTATCATTAAGCTGCTTTTCCAAACCCCAAAATAATAGCCAACCCAGCTACTTTCTGTTCCTTAGACTGATGCTTGGGGAGCAATGCATTTTTTAAAAGATTCGTTTCCAGTGTGAAGTCATATATCAGAGCTAAGAAAAATTAATAAACCTCGGATTAGAGGTTTCCTGGATGACCAAGTGATCTTGTTAGCCAACCAGTTACATAGGAATATTTATGTAAAGAAAGAGAATGCAGTTTTAAGACTGGTCTAATGATTCAAGACATGAAATACATTCATTCTGGGAGCTGTTTGAAGGATACAGTGAAACATAAATATAACTAAAAAACTCAACTGTTGAGCCAATTGAAGAGACTCAAAATGAAAGTCCACTCATATACATTTGCATGACCCCCCCCCCTTGAAATCAACAGGCACCAAATGAACATCTAAGCACATTATATTTACATGTTTTGCCCATTTCTGATTTGGAGTAATTTTTTCTATAACAAGAACAGAATAGGATAGAATTTTGTAGATTAGTCATGATTTTTATCTAAGTTTGTTCCAATCTATTTACTAAATCCACAGTGGTCCCATTAAGGATTAATTGCTTCTTCAAAAGGGATATTGAGGCACTCATAAAGTGAACTATTCCCAAATTGTCTTATAAACCAATGGCTGATTAAGAAATCCACCTTTTCTAGTTCTACACAATGTTACCCTTTCTGAAGATGCAAGAATGATCAAATTTCCTCTGTGTAATAACACCTCTGGGCTTAATCAGCACAAAACCTCTCCATTAAGACTTCCTTTCTAGATATACACACAAAATACAGTTCTTAGGAAAATGAAAATAAAACCTTTGGGTGTGGTACAGGTTTTGTGAAAAATGCAACTTCTTTAAACAGAAACAGTTAACATCAGGAGCTGGTTAGCAGTTGAATAATTACATTAAATATATTCACCTCAGTGAAGACTGTAAACAAAGAGATATTAAGTAATTTTTTCACAGGTGCCCTGCTGTGATACGAGCTGATCAGGTTTAATAACAACCAGCGTTTCTACTAATTTTGCAAGAAAGATATGTTGAGGATAATTTCATCTTCTCGAGTGAGTATAAATCATCTATTCAACAGCGAGCTTAACAATGATACCATGTAGCATAACCACCAACGAGCAACTCAGAAATGTAATTTTTAGAACTGTAGTATTTGCAAATTAAAGGATTAATGTTAACTTCAGTCAATACAGAAAATAAACTTGATTAGCAGAATGCATTAATATCAAATCAGCTTTGCAGATAATATGTTTTTTGCTATATCCCAAGGTGTGTGTCTGTCTCACTCTCTTTCTCAAGAGAACCCCAAAGGAAAACACTTTTCATTCTAATTGTATTAGTTTAATATTCATCTTGTAAACAATGCAATGTTTTTGCATGAAGGTAAAAATTCAGGTTGCTTTTTAAATAAATCCCCAAGGAACTGGGGAATTAGAAAATCTAGTTTATTTTCTAATTGATAATGGAGAACACCAGAGGAATCACAGGCATTATGACATTATGATTTTCTTTTTATTGTTAAATATACAATTATGTAAAAGGGGAAGACTCTGTGGTTATTCCTCTAAGTAATATACAAATGCTGAAATGCATTTTTACATAGCATAAATACACTGCAAACAAAATGAAAAAAAAGTATGAATTTTTTTAAAGTTCAGCCCTTGGTATAGATATTTAACTATATTATTTTGATGGTTTAGAAGCAAAATTGGGGCCAGAAAGGCATAATTAGTTTAATAACCCCAAATATGGTAGCAACCAGCAAAATTCAAATGAGACTAAAGAACCAATACAGTATTATAAGGAATCTAACCTTCCTTTCCTATAGCTGCTTTGCAGTTTCATAATCATGGTCATTATCTCTACTGATGACACCAATGCTTAATTATCAGGATATAATAAATGCAACATAATAGAGGAATTACCAAGTTATGATGTCTACAAATGTATCTAAAGGTACAGATAATACAACAATAAGACATAACAGGTATTTTAGGAAAGCTTATTCCTATTCAGGGATAATGAAATATATAAGGAAAAGTTTTTCTCTCTGGCAAATGAGAAGTAATTATTTCCACAAAGTACTTAACACATAAGAGGAAGGAAATACTTGAACACATTTAATATGTTTCTAATTCCTCAAACTCCTGGCTCTTAAATTAGTCTTCAAAAGCTCTGCAAAACATAGAAACTCAATTTATCACAAAGGATTAGGCTAATTCAAGAAAAGAAAATTACAAGTGTTTACAGCCTATTTAGAGAGAGTTTACAAGAATAGAATTTTATTCCTAAGAGGTACTGAATGTTCTCTATTGAAGTGGGAAGTACACATTCTGATACCAGCCACACACAGATACCTCTTATTCTCATTGTGCACTAAATTTTGATATTGATAAAGGACTCATCCACATTTTATATGAAGTCACTGATGGTTTACCATTTAAAAATTTTTAAGTGATCAAATACTGAGAAAGCCTTATAAATAGTCACTTGTGTAATTCTTAAAGTCCAACTGATAACTAGAGAGAAAAAAATAGTAAGAGCTTAAGTGAGCAGGAAGGCAGTGCATTTTCTAGGAAAGATAATCTCAAGTTTCCCAATACTACATTATTTCCTTACAATAACTTTATGTTTATAAAGTCTGATTTTTTTAACACCTTTATTGGAGTATAATTGCTTTACAATGGTGTGTTAGTTTCTGTTTTATAACAAATGAATCAGCTATACATATACATACATCCCCATATCCCCTCCCTCTTGCGTCTCCCTCCCATTCTCCCTATCCCACCCCTCCAGGTGGTCACAAAGCACCGAGCTGATCTCCCTGTGCTATGCGGCTGCTTCCCACTAGCTATCTATTTACATTTGGTAGTGTATATATGTCCATGACACTCTCTCACTTCATCCCAGCTTACCCTTCCCCCTCCCTGTGTCCTCAAGTCCATTCTCTACGTCTGCATCTTTACTCCTGTCCTACCCCTAGGTTCTTCAGAACGTTTTTTTTTTTCAGATTCCATATATATGTGTTAGCATACGGTATTTGTTTTTCTCTTTCTGACTTAATTCACTCTGTATGACAGACTCGAGGTCCATCCACCTTACTACAAATAACTCAATTTCGTTTCTTTTTATGAAAGTCTGATTTTTTTTAAACTTATCAGAACATAAAGTTTTTTTAAAAATAAATTTATTTATTTATTTTTTTGGCTGTGTTGGGTCTTCGTTGCTGCTCGCGGGCTCTCTCCCCTTGTGGCGAGCAGGCGCCACTCCTCGTTGCAGCGCGCGGGCCTCTCATTGCAGTGTTCTCTCCCGTTGTGGAGCACAGGCTCCAGACACGTGGTCTTCAGCAGTTGTGGCACGAGGGCCCAGCAGCTGTGGCTCGCGGGCTACAGAACGCAGGCTCAGCAGTTGTGGCGCATGGGCCCAGCTGCTCCACGGCATGTGGGATCCTCCCAGCCCAGGGCTCGAACCCGCGTCCCCTGCTTTGGCAGGCGGATTCTTAACCACTGTGCCACCAGGGAAGCCCCGAAAGCCTGATTTTTAAAACATGATTTGTATTGCAAAAAATGAGATTCTTTAAGAGAAATAAAGGACTGATATTCTTCCTGCTCCAAGAATGCTGAAAATTGGAGACTCTCAGTTGGTCTTAAACTTAAGGAGACTTTGTGACATTTCAAAATGGAAAAACAAAGCCTTTTAATAAGCTTCCTAGTAAAGGGGATATTCTACTCAATAAAACTCTTTCTTTCACAATAAATTTTATTCGTAGACAGACTTCAATTTTGCCCATGAAAAAATAACTGCTGTGGGAATTGCCTTCCCACTCTAAACAACTAGATATCCTTGCAAAATACATTTAAATACTGTTTCAGGCAAAGGATGAGTATGGTACTTGAGCAACAGAAAACAAATGGGGAACATCCTACTATTATTCCAGCTTACTGCCTAGAGGTAGTTTCTAGGCCACAACACAAGGAAAAAGAATCTAAACAAAGTCCAGCAGGGTCCTTGGACTAAGGTGACAGAAACTGGAGTTTGGGAAGATATCTCGGTTATTTTCGGTATCTAGATTTTACAGGCTAGATTACTGGAGATTTGCAGAGGAAACTCCTGGAGTCTTTAGCTGAGTAGAGATCTATCCAGGAGGTCAGGAAAAGAACTTCTGGAAAGCATTAAGCAGAAAAAGTACTGGGGCTCACACAGTTAGGAATCATTACCTTTTCCACTAAGTAAAGTAGAGGGACCTTGTAATACATAGAGCATCAGGTAGAGTTCTCTGAAGTGTCACACCTCAATAGTGGGACTAAAATAGTCCTAGAGTAAAGGCTGCTCTGAACCAGTCATAATAAAGCTTAAAATCAAGACTCAGAAGGATCAAACTGATTCAAATAACTTCATTCTGGCCAATACTCTTTCAAATGTCTTTCAGCACTCAACGACTTAAATTTTGCAATGATTGGCATCCTATCAAAAATTACCTGGCATTCAAAGATTAGAGACCTAAATGTAAGACCAGACACTATAACACTCTTAGAGGAAAACATAGGAAGAACACTCTTTGACATAAATCACAGCAAGATCTTTTTTGATCCACTTCCTAGAGTAATGGAAATAAAAACAAAAATAAACAAATGGGACCTAATGAAACTTAAAAGCTTTTGCAAAGCAAAGGAAACTACAAACAAGACGAAAAGACAACCCTCAGAATGGGAGAAAATATTTGTAAACGAATCAATGGACAAAGGATTAATCTCCAAAATATATAAATACCACATGCAGCTCAATATTAAAAAAACAAACAACCCAATCAAAAAATGGGCAGAAGACTTAAACAGACATTTCTCCAAAGAAGACATACAGATGGCCAAGAAGCACATGAAAAGGTGCTCAACATCACTAATTATTAGAGAAATGCAAATCAAAACTACAATGAGGTATCACCTCACACCAGTTAGAATGGGCATCATCAGAAAATCTACAGACAATAAATGCTGAAAGGGTGTGGAGAAAAGGGAACCCTCTTGCACTGTTGGTGGGAATGTAAATTGATACAGCCACTGTGGAGAACAGTATGGAGGCTCCTTAAAAAACTAAAAATAGAATTACCATATGACCCAGCAATCCCACTACTGGGCATATACCCAGAGAAAACCATAATTCAAAAAGACACATGCACCTCAATGTTCACTGCAGCACTATTTACAATAGCCAGGTCACGGAAGCAACCTAAATGCCCATCAACAGACAAATGGATAAGGAAGATGTGGTACCTATATACAATGGAATATTACTCAGCCACAAAAAGAACGAAATTGGGTCATTTCTAGAGACTGTCATACAGAGTGAAATAAGTCAGAAAGAGAAAAAAAATCTTATATTAACGCATATATGTGGAACCTAGAAAAATGGTACAGATGAACCAGTTTGCAGGGCAGAAATAGAGACACAGATGTACAGAACAAACGTATGGACACCAAGCAGGGAGAGTGGTGAGGGGGTGGGGGGTGGGATGAATTGGGAGATTGGGATTGACATATATACACTAATATGTATAAAATAGATAACTAATAAGAACCTGCTGTATAAAAAAGTAAAATAAAATTCAAAAATTCAAAAAAAAAAGGTACTGAATACTATTAACAGTAGACTAGACACTGCAGAAGAAGAAATAATCAGGAACTTGAAGATATTTATCCAAAGTGAGGCAAAGGGGGAAAAATGACTGATAAAAATCAGTGATCTGTGAGACAGTATCAAGCAATCTAACAAATATAAAATTAGAGTTCCAGAAGGAAGCAGGGGCAGGAACAAAAAAATATTTGCAGAATAATGGTGAAAAATTTTCCAAATATAAAAATATAAACTCATAAATCCAAAGAGCTCAATGAAGTCCAACCAGAATAAGCACGTACACAAAAGCATAACACAGCACACAAGAATCCAATTACTGAAACCAGTGGTGAAATCTTAAAAGCAACCAGAGAGAAAATAATGCAATCCATACAGAGGAACAAAAGAACTATCAGAGACTTTTCATAAGAAACCATGCAGGGCTTCCCTGATGGCACAGTGGTTAAGAATCTGCCTGCCAGTTCAGGGGACATGGGTTCAAGCCCTGGTCTGGGAAGATTCCACATGCCGCCAAGCAACTAAGCCCGTGCGCCACAACTACTGAGCCTGCACTCTAGAGCCTCTGAGCCACAACTACTGAAGCCCATGCACCTAGAGCCTGTGCTCTGCAACAAGAGAAGCCACCGCAATGAGAAGCCTGCACACCACAATGAAGAGTAGCCCCCGCTTGATGCAACTAAAGAAAGCCCATGCGCAGCAACGAAGACCCAACGCAGCCATAAATAAATAAATAAATCTTTAAAAAAAAAACCCACACATATCAGAAGACAATAGAACAAAAATTTTAAAGTACTGAAAGAAATAAACTTGATAATCTAGAATTCTACACCCACTGAAAATATCATTCAAAATTTAAGTTAAAATAAATATGTTCTCAGACAAACAATAGTTGAGAGAATTTATCACCAGCAGACCTGCACCATAACAAACATTAACAGACGTTGTTCAAGAAGAAGGGAAATTATTCCAGATAGACATGTGGATCTACACAAAGGAATGAAGAGTAACAAGGCATATATTCAGGTAGATACAGGATATTTGTTCTCATTTTTAAACCTCCGTAAAGATAATTGGCTGTTTTAAGCAAAAAAAATAGTGCATTGCAGGATTCAGAGCATATGTAGAAGTAAAATCTATTAAACATTTTAATAGGAAAATAGAAGTATATTGTTCATTTTACACGTGAAGTAGTATGTTTGCCAGTAGACTTTGATAAATTAAAATCATATATTTCAAATGCAAGCACAAAGGAAAAAAACAAAAGATGGAAACAAACAGTACAGATAGTAAGCTAATAACAGAGAAAAACGGAGTCATAAAAATGCTCAAAAAGAAGACAATAAAAAGGGAGAAAGAGAATAATGACACATGGAACAAAGAAAAACAGAATGAAAACAAAAAACAAACAGCAAGACAGTAACTTTCTGCCCAACCATGTAAACATAAATGTAAATGGTCTAAATGCTCCAATTAAAAGGCAGTGATCATGAAATTAGATAAAAATGTAAGACCCAATTATATCCTGTCTATAAGAAATCCTCTTTAAATATAAAAAGACAAATAGCTTAAAAAGTAAAAGGATGGGGAATTCCCCAGCAGTCCAGTGGTTGGGACTCTGTGCTCTCACTGCCGAAGGCCTGGGTTCGATCCCTGGTTGGGGAACTAAGATCCCACAAGCTGCCACGTGTGGCCAAAAAAAAAAGAAAAGTAAAAGGATGGAAAAAGATACCACACAAACCCTAATCGGAATAAAGCTAAAGTGGCTATATTAACATCAGATAACACAGATTTCAAACAAGGAATAAACAAGGGATAAAGATGGACATTTCATAGATAAAGGGATTAACTGATCAAGAAAGCATAACAATATTAAATATACTGGGTTGGCCAAAAGGTTCATTTGGTTTTTTCCGTAAGATGGCTCTAGTAGCACTTAGTTGTCTTTAATTTCATTCGAAACAATTTTGTTAGATTGTATGTGACAGCTGTTATAGCAGCGTGCATTTAAAAAAAGCCTTATCAATTGATACAGCTACTATGGAGAACAGTATGGAGGTTCCTTAAAAAATTAAAAATAGAACTACCACGTGACCCAGCAATCCCACTACTGGGCATATACCCAGAGAAAACCATAATTCAAAAAGACACATGCACCCCAATGTTCATTGCAGCACTATTTACAATAGCCAGGACATGGAAGCAACCTAAATGTCCATCAACAGAGGATGGATAAAGAAGATGTGGTACATATATGCAATGGAATATTACTCAGCCATAAAAAGGAATGAAATTGGGTCATTTGTAGAGACATGGATGGACCTAGAGACTGATGCTATGCATGAAATGATAACTAATGAAAACCTACAAAATTATATATATATATATATATATATATATATATATATATATATATATAGACATCAAAATTGGTGAATTTTTGTGTAGCCATTTTAATAGTGAAGATGGAAGAAAAAAAGCAACATTTTTGGCATATTATGCTTTATTATTTCAAGAAAGGTTAAAAACTCAACTGAAATGCAAAAAAAGGTTTGTGCAGTGAATGGAGAAGGTGCTGTGACTGATCAAACATGTCAAAAGTGGTTTGTGAAGTTTCACGCTGGAGATTTCTCACTGGATGATGCTCCACGGTCAGGTAGACCAGTTGAAGTTGACAGCAATCAAATCGAGACATTAATTGAGAATAATCAATGTTATACCATGTGGGAGATAGCGACATTCTCAAAATATCCAAATCAAGCATTGAAAATCATTTGCACCAGCTTGGTTATGTTCATCGCTTTGATGTTTGGATTCCACATTAAGTTAAGTGAAAAAAACCTCCCTGACCGTATTTCTGCATGAGGTTCTCTACTGAAATGTAAGGAACGTTCCATTTTTAAAACAAATTGTGATGGGCGATGAAAAGTGGATACCGTACAATAATGTGGAATGGAAGAGGTCGTGGGGCAAGCGAAATGAACCACCACCAACCACACCAAAAGCCAGTCTTCATCCAAAGAAGGTGATGTTGTGTATATGGTGGGATTGGAAGGGAGTCCTCTATTATAAGCTCCTTCCAGAAAACCAAACAATTAATTCCAGCTAGTACTGCTCCCAGCTAGACCAACTGAAAGTGGCACTTGATGAAAAGCGTCCAGAATTAGTCAACAGAAAAGGCATAATCTTCCATCAGGATAACACAAGATCGCGTGTTTCTTTGATGACCAGGCAAAAACTGTTACAGCTTGGCTGGGAAGTTCTGATTCATCCGCCCTATTCACCAGACACTGCACCTTCGGATTTCCATTTATTTAAGTCTTTACAAAATTCTCTTAATGGAAAAAAATTCAATTCCCTGGAAGACTGTAAAAGGGGCCTGGAACAGTTCTTTGCTCAAAAACATAAAAAGTTTTGGGAAGATGAAATTATGAAGTTGCCTGAAAAATGGCAGAAGGTAGTGGAACAAAAGGGTGAATACATTGTTCAATAAAGTTCTCGGTGAAAATGAAAAATGTGGTGCCTTTTATTTTTACTTAAAAACCAAAGGCACTTTTTGGCCAACCCAATATATGCAAATAAAACAGAAATTCAAAATACATGAAGCCACAGACTAATAATACTAAAAGAAGAAATAGACAAATCCACAATTTTAGTGAGAGACTTCACATTCCTCTCTCAGTAACTGACAGAACAAGTAAACGGAAAACCACAGCAAGGATATAGAAGACTTGAACTGCACTCTCTGTCAACTTGACTTAATTGACATTAATGGAACACTCCATCCAACAACAGAATAAACATTTTTTTCAAGTGTACTTGGAACAGTCACCAGAATAAGACATATACTATGCCATTAAAAAGTCTTGGGACTTCCCTGGTGGTCCAGTGGTTAGGACTTCGCCTTCCAGTGCAGGGGGTATGGGTTTGATCTCTGGTTGGTGAGCTAGGATCCCACGTGCCTTGCAGCCAAAAAACCAAAACAAAAAACAGAAATAATATTGTAACAAATTCAATAAAGACTTTAAAAATGGTCCACATCAAAAAAAAAAAAAAAACTTAAAAAAAAAGTCTCAGTAAATGTTGGGAATTCCCTGGCAATCCAATGGTTACAACTCAGCACTTCCACTGCCTAGGTCCCCAGGTTCAATCCCCAGTTGGGGAATTAAGATCCCACAAGCCATGAGGCGCGGCCAAAAAAAAAAGTCTCAGTAAATGTAATAGGATTAAAAGCATACAAAGTATGTTTCTATCAACAATGAATGTGAACTAGAAATCAGTTTTTAAATCTGGAAATTACCCAAATAATTAAAAATTAAACAACACCCTTCTAAATAACACGTGAATCAAAGAAGAAATCACAAGGGAAGTTAAAAAAATATTTTGAACTGAATGAAAATGAAAATATAACATATCAAGGTTACAGATGAAGCTAAAGCAATCTTTAAAGTAAATTGATAGCATTAAATGCCTATATTAGGGAAAAACAATGGTCTCAATTCAATAATCTAAGCTTCCACCTTCAGTAAAAAAAGAAAAATTTTTTTTAAACATCTTTATTGAGAAAATATTTTTTAAATGAATTAAACCTACTAGAAGCTGGAGAAAGGAAATAATGAGATCAGAGCAGAAATTAGTGAAATAGAAAACAGAAAAACCACAGCGATCAATGAAACCAGAAGCTGATTCTTTGAAAATATCAATAAAACTGAAACCTCTAACCAGACTGATCAAGAAAAAAACGAGAGAAGACTAAAATAATAATAAGGAAGTATTATGACCAATTTAAAGTAACAAATTAATCGACTTAAATGAAATAACAAATTCCTAAAAGACACAAACTACCAAAGCTCCCTTATAGGTAACCTGAATAGTATGATATCCATTAAAGACACTTTAGTTTTAGATAGCAACCTTCCCACACACACAGAAAACCCCTCCAGGCCCAGATGCTTTCACTGGTGAATTCTACCAAGCATTTAAGCAAGAAATAATATTAATTCTACACAGACTCTTCCATAAAATAGAAGGGATTATATCCCAAATCATTTTATGAGACCATCATTACTCTGATCCCCAAACCAAAAAAAGACAAGAAAAGAAAACTACAAATTCCTTCATTAAATTGAATCTAGTAATATAAAAGGAGTAATATATCATGACAAAGTGGGTTAATTTAATATTCAAATATCAACCAATATATTCACCATATTAACAGATAGAAGAAAATCATATGATCATCTCATAGATGCAGTCAAAGTATTTGATACAGTTTGCTATCCATTCATGATTTTTTTTAAATCTCAGAAAACTAGAAATAGAAGGGAACTTCCTCAACCTCATAAAGAGCATCTATGAAAAACCTACAACAAGTATCATACTTAATGGTGGAAAACTGAATGTTTTCCCCATAAGATTAGGAACAAAGTGAGGATGTTCACTCTCACATTTCTATTCGGCATTTTACTGGAGGTCCTAGACAGTGCAATAAGGAAAGAAAATGAAATAAAAAGCATAGTGACTGGAAAGGAGGAAGTAAAACTGTCTTCATTCATGGATGGCATGATAGTACACATAGAAAAATCTAAGAAATCTATATAAAAGCATCCAGAAATAATGTATGAATTTAGCAAGGTTGCAGAATACATGGTAAATACAGATCTATTTTTGTCTTTCTATACACTAGCAACAAACAATTGGAAATTTTAAATTTTAAATACCGTTTATAATAGAATAAAAAACAAGAATTTCTTAGGGATAAATTTAGTAAAATATGTAAGACACTGTTCACTAAAAGCTACCAAATATTGTTGAGTAAAATTAAAGAAGATGTAAAAAATACAGCAAGATACCATGTTTCTATATCAGAAAACTCAATATTGTTAAGATGTCAAATCTCCCCCAAATTGATATTTCAATACAATCTCATTCAAAATCCCAGGATATTATTGTAGATATTGACAGGTTGACTCTACAATTTATATGGAAAGGTAAAAAATCTAGAAGAGCCAAAACAATTTTGAAAAAGAAAAATGACGTTTGAAGACTTAACACTTACCAAGACTGATTATAAAACTACAGTAATCAAAACAATGTGTGAGTGCTGTGACTCTAGATATGTGGAATGGAAAAGGAAGGCCAGAAATAATCACTGACAAAGAGCAAAGGCAATTTAATGGAGAAAGGATAGTCTTTTCAACAAATGATGCTGGAACAACTGGACATCTAAGTGCAAAAAAAAAAAAAATCAATCTAGAGACAGACATTACACCTTTCACAAAAATTAATTCAAAATGGATCATGGACCTAAATGTAAAATGCAAAGCTATAAAACTTCTCGAAGATAACATACGAGAAAATCTAGGTGACCTTATGTTTAGTGGATGACTTTTTAAGATACGACACCAAAAGCATGATCCATGAAAGAAAAAATTTGTCAGTTGGCTTTTAAAATTAAAAACTTCTGCTCTGTGAAAGATGCTGTTAAAATAAGGGCAAAAAAATGCAACCAACTCAAATATCCATTAATAGGAGAATTGATAACAAATTGTAGTATATCTGTACAATGAAATATTGCTCAGCAATAAAAATGAATGAACTACATACACATGGAATAACGTAGATGACCTCTAACCATTACGCTAAGTAAATGAAGCCAGACACAAAAGACCCCACATTTTCTGATTTCATTTATATGAAATTCTAAAAAGGCAAAGCTATAGTAACAGAAAGCCGATTAATAATTGCCAAGGATGGGGAGAGAGGACTGACTGCAAAGAAGCACAAGGAAATTTGGGGGGTGTTGGAAATATTCTAGATGTTGATTGACTCATATTTACTAAAGCTCACTGAATTATATACTTAAAATGGGTGAATTTTATGATAATTATATTGTATAGAAGCTGATTATTATTGAATACATCTGCAAATGGTGTTTTCCCTCAACCACCACCACCATTAATAGATAATGCTCTGTAGCCATTGTCTACAATGTCCAGAATTTCATTTGAGGTTTTGATGCCATATAGAGTAAGTGGTAGAAGCCAGTTATCATTCAGCCAGCCAATACAGACAGCCTACCACATGTCAACCACAATTTTAGGTTCTGGAAAATGAGAATATGAATAAAATGCAGTTTTATCTTTAGAAATCTTTCAGTCTAAAAATAAAACTATCATCATCTTTAATATTTATGGTGTGCATATTTTACACTAAGTGCTATTTGTACATATTAACTTATTTAATTCTTTCAACAACCCTATGATGTAGATTGCATTATTAATTCCATTTCACAAAAAGGAAATTGAGGGGGCTTCCCTGGTGGCACAGTGGTTAAGAATCCACCTGCCAATGCAGGGGACACGGGTTCGAGCCCTGGTCCGGGAAGATCCCACATGCCACGGAGCAACAAAGCCCATGCACCACAACTACTGAGCCCGCATGCTATAACTACTGAAGCCCACGCGCCTAGAGCCTGTGCTCCGCAACAAGAGAAGCCACCGCAGTGAGAAGCCCGAGCACTGCAATGAAGAGTAGCCCCCACTCGCGGCAACTAGAGAAAGCCTACCCGCAGCAACGAAGACCCGATGCAGCCAAAAATAAATAAATTAAATTAATTAATTTTTTTTAAAGAAAAGGAAGTTGAGGAAGAGAGGTCAAGTAAATTGCCCAGCTAGTAAATGCAAAGCTGGGATTTGAACCCAAGCGAGACTAACACTACAGCTATGTTGTCCCATATAGTAGCCACGAGCCACATGTGGTTATTGAGCACTTGAAATGTGGTTAGTCTGAATTGAGATATGTTCTAAGTGTAAAATACACCCAAGATTCCAAAGACTTAGTAAAAAAAAGAACGTAAAATATTGTGTTAATAATTTTTAACATTGACTTCACATAGAAAGGATCATACATGGTTATATTAGGTTAAGAAATATATTAGTGAATCAAGTTTACCTGTTTCTTTTTGTTTTTTAAAATGTGGCTTCTAGGGCTTCCCTGATGGCGCAGTGGTTGGGAATCCGCCTGCCAATGCAGGAGACACGGGTTTGAGCCCTGGTCAGGGAGGATCCCGCGTGCCGCGGAGCAACTGAGCCCGTGCGCCACGGCTGCTGAGCCTGTGCTCTAGAGCCCGCGGGCCACAACTGCTGAGCCCACGCGCCACAACTACTGACCGCAACTAGAGAAGGCCCGTGCGCAGCAAGGAAGACCCAACGCAGCCAATACATACATACATACATATATACATAAATAAATAAAATTTATAAAAAAATAAAAATAAAAAAAAATAAAATGTGGCTTCCAGAACATTCATAATTACATATGTGGCTTACATTATATTTCTACTGACCAGCACTGCTCTAGATTCTGAGAATTTAACTATTATATTCTACTGTTTTGGTGACAGGCAGACTTAAGAGCAATTATGAGCTGATACATGGGTCACGAAACAGAGGTATGGACAAAGTATTGTGGAAGTACAAGATGAAAACCATCAATTATGACCAGGAATAAAGAACCTGGGGAAGATGTCTCAGAGGAGGAGTATAAACTGGGCACACCTAACAAGGAACAGATCAATTCAGTCACCATGTCTTACATTTATATGACATTTTACATTTCACAAAGTGATTTCATATAAATGCATGCATTTCTTGCACACACACATGCACGCATGCTCGCAAACACACACACACACGCACACAGTGAAATAGGCAGGGCAGATATTATTGTCCCTGTTTTACATGCAGAAACTGAGTCTGGTAAGTAGCAGAGCTGGGAGTTTAAGCCAAGTCTTTCGAGCCCAAGATCAGGGAATTATTTACCACATCATGGTTGCCTTGAGGTGATCTGGAAACAATTTCAAAGATAAAGGGCAAAATTATAGAGAGACGGGATGGAGGCAGTGGTATACTCAAGCCAGCTTTTACCAGTTCATGGCTTGAAACTGTTCATAATGGGAGTATATACACTACAGAAATTGGCAAATACTATGAAGGAAGACTTCTCCCTACCAAGAGTCAGCTTCCCAGCACACCACTAAATAGACAGTAGGGGGTATACTGGCCACTGGCTACAGTGGGAAGAATATCTGTTAAAGCCCTAGCTCTGTCTCTGACTGTGTGAGCTTAGGCAAATCACATAACTTCTCTGGGTCCCAGCATTTTCAACAATGAACAGGAACACTCTAATTTCAACTATAAAGTAGGAGTCAAATCTCAAACTCTGGAAGCAGAGCGCCTTGAGCTCCCGTTCCACCTGCCGTCGGTGGAACCTCTTGGTTTCTTAAGCTCTCTCCCAACCTTTGTTTCCCTATCTCTACAAGGTGAAAGCAGAACCTACCCCTGAGGCATTTGTCTATCAGAGTTTATCTACAGATATTTACTTTATTCAAAATTAAAGCTGGGAAAAAATTTAAACTATTTATTAATTCACTTAATAATAATAATAAAGCCATTACATGTTAACATAAATAATGCATTTTATGAAAAATAACCATATTTCCTAAACTGAAAAAAATAATGAGAAGAGTATTAGTGTTTTACATGTTTGCAAATCTGCTTAATGTCTAGCTTAAAAGAAGAAAATAGGATTCTCATCTCTGTTTCTATATTCAGTCTGTTTCAAAAATCATGTTATGATGCTTCTGGAAAACTCCATTGTACACTAGTAAAAGAACAAGAGTAGAAAAGGTAAATAACATATTGTGTTATTATGAAGAATCGTTTGAACCTCATGAAACCCATGTATGGCTCTCAGAGAACTCCAGGGTCCCAGAACTACACTTTCAGAACTGCTGGCCTAATACAAAGCACTCAATGGCTATTAGCCACTTTCATACATAGATTCCGTTCTCCTACGCGTTATTGTGAGGGTCAAATGAGAGGATGTATTTTTTAAAAGACTTTGAAATCATGAAGAACTTACAACATGAAAAATACTCCAGTATGAGAAGTGGTGCCTATTCTTAAATACGTATTTTCTTTGGCCAGTTGAAATTTATAGTGAAATGAATTTATCAGAGCTGACCTAGAACTGAATTAGTCCTCAGACTATGGAAGGAAGGAAGGAAGGGAGGGAGGGAGGGAGGGAGGAAGGAAGGACCTCTAATATTTCTTAAAGGCTTAGGGATATGCTGATGGAGACATTACTTTAGGTCCTCATCCTAAGACTGTCAGGCTCTAGGAGCCCTGAAAAATATCCCCACAGATGTGCAATTACCAAAGCAATATATAGTGCCCACCAGGGAAGGAAATGAAATTCCTTGGGACCCAAAGCCCAAGAGCTACCCAAACAATTTGAGTTCTCCTCCTAGCGAGGAGAAATAGAAGGAATAAACAAGATTTTTGGCGTGAAAACTATTCTGGGTCTCATGACAATAGGAAAAGTATATTCAGATTCTTTTCCATTATAGGTTATTACAAGATTGAATATACTTCAATTTTTAAAAATCAAATGAATATGACTTCTTTAAAAAGTACATTAGTCGTGACCCCTTCAAAACTTCGCTCAAACAGGCCTAAGGCAAAAGAAAAAGTATCGATTCACAAAAAGTCCAGGGCTCACTTGAAGAGAAAGGATTCCATCTCTGTTCCTGTTCTTCTTTTTCTTTTCCTCCTCCTCTAGCTCCTCCTCCTTCTTGTACTTTCTCTCTATCTCTCTATCTCTATTTCTCTCCCCCCTCTATCCTTTCATGCCACAGACTCTGCTTCTGCTTTTGTCTCAGAAGCACCTACAGACAGCTCTTAACTGCGAGAAGTCCCAAGAGAAAGCTCTCTCCCAGCAGCCCAAACAAAGTCCCACTTTGCGCCTATTTACCCGCCTTGTGTTTCTGTATCCATCCTCATGGTAGGGCAACAGTACTGAATTTAATTGACCTGTTAGTAATCCAAAACAACTTCTAACTGCCTTAGGCTTATTGTTTTGAACTTCATTGGGCATTTTATTACAATCCAAAGAATGCCCACTTATAGACTGCTATAAATCAATCCATCCAAGGTATCTATCCAAGGTCAATGATCAGTATGTCTGCAGCGCTAATCTGCACAAACATGATTAGCAAAGTTTCTTAGAAAGGTGTTGGCCTAGTCACCCTGTGGTCTAGCAGGATAGAGGCCAGAAAAATACTTTGTGTACACAAGTCGAATTGTACCTTGAAAGAAAGACATATTTCCTGTTTCATTAAAATTTATTATGTTGAGCAATCCTGAGATGTTTACTAGAGTCTGGCCTCTGTAATTTATTAGTGCCATGGGGAATAGAAATGCTCTCTTGCAAACTGAAGTATCACAATGGCATTTAATAGCCTTGTTTGACAACATCAGATTGGGTTTATCACGTCTGGCTCATTTTCAAAATTATTTCACATTAAATGCATTACCTTTTAAAGGGAGAATGGAGAGGGGAAGAATAATCTTTTAATAAGAGAAATTTAAAACTCAGCTAATCAGGGGGAAAATGTTTCTAATCCAGCTCTATAAATTTGGCAAAAAAATCTTTTTTTTAAAGCAGACCAGCTGGAAAGCAATAAAGCATATATCTATGTCTGATCTACACCACTGCCAGCTGCTGCTTCAAGGGTCTGGCAAAACCAGCTCTTGTACAAGAAGTCCACTTCTTTTATTTCATTTCTAGAGACATACAGCCTTTTTTGAACTTGAATGGTGATTTTATAAAGAGTGCTGTTTTATTTACTCTCAATTAATCATGCTCGACTGTAAACAAAGTGTCTGTTTTAGTTCTGCTGACAATTATCCACTTGTCAACATCTCCCTCAAGTACCTTCAGCATCTGGCTACTGCAGAAAACCTCTACATCAAGATGAATGTTTGTCTCTGTAAACTCAGGAATTCGTTGGTTTCTTTAGCCCATCAGCAGTCAGGATTATATTCTAACAAATGTCACCCAGGCATCTTGATGAAGATATATGTAATCTGACAATAAAGGGTTTCTCAGGATTTCCTTCCACTCTCTGTTTGCTTCGGCAAAAAGAAGAAAAAGATTACAACTTGGGGATCTTGGGGGCATGCGGGGGCTGTGACTTCAGATACTGTCACAAACCACCAGGCACATGATGACAGCTCCAGAAGTTGCTGAGAAATCTGTCCCTCCATTAGTAACATTCCATTAGATCAACAGAACCAAACTGTGTTATAATTGGTGGTAATTTATGTAAGGAATTCGTATGAGTTTTGTTGCAGTTTCACTGGCGTTTGGAAGGGGCATGACTTTATCCACTGCCCAAGTAACCCTTTTACTTTGGGATGCCTTTTTCATTTGCTTAAAATGTGTAGGGAACATAGGGGGAAGTCGCTACCAAGATCATTAATATTTTCCCAACAATAAACTGTTTTACAGGCAAATATTCTATTTGGTGGGTTTTGAGGGAGAATTACTAGTGTGTTCCCTGGAGCTCCCCTTGGAGAAAGGAGCCCCCGGAAAATTAAACTCAACACCCATTCTGTATCCATTCTGTTCTTTCATCCATAAGAAAGGAGAGATATCATATACACCATGGGGGGCGGGGAGCGGTAGGGAGAGGGGGGAAGCTGGGAACTCCGACAGACCAGTCCTCTGGGAGAATGAATGGGTTACTTACCTAGATTTTACAATCCAGAGATTAATTTACACCCATTTCCAAACGGAAGAGATTCAAATCACTTAGCATCTTTCCTTGAAGTTGTATTCCTGGGTGAGGAGTGGTGGCGAGCCCGGGAGGATGTGGACCACCAAGAGAAACCAGGCATCCAGTGCAGCCCGGTCAGAGTCCAGATCGATCAAAAGTGGCCCAGAGCCGGCGTCAAATCCAGAAAAATTAACATCCTCAGCGAGGGAAACTGAGGACAAGGACGGCGGGACTCACTCGGCGAGGGCCCGGGATCACTATAGGTGGATGGGGGAGAAAGGGGAGAGGGGGTAGGGACGGGGACTTGGGGGGAGGGGAGATTAGTAAAGGGGTTTGCTTCGCTCCTTTCTGACAAAAGCTGATCAATCTAACTGCATGTAATTGATTTTAATGAGTGGGGGAGTTTCCATCACATTAACGATTGCCCCGAGTCATCAGCCTGTGCGGGCAGCGACTCCCGGTGCAGACCTCGGTCTCCCCTCCCGGGCCAGCCAGTCTCGACCTGGGCGCCCGCCACGCCGCCTAGCTTTGGGGCCCTAAAGAGCAGAGGTCGGAGACCGGAATCCTGGCCGGACCGCCGCCCGATTTCACCTGGTAATTTATGCACAATTAATTGAGATATCTTTTATACTTGATGTGTTGCAAAATTAATGCCTAATTTATGTAATTAGTCAATTAACTCTAATTCCAGCATATGTTCCCAATGCCCAGAAGGTGTTCTGTTTCCCAGGTACTTATTTTGATGTCACGAAATGCAACTAATTAATTTTACATGCATATTAATTTGGGATCTCTTTAGCAGTTCCCTTTGTGCAAGTAATTTTAATATTTGTCTTTCTAACCTTTTGGGGCAGGGTGGGGGGGGGGGTGCAGGTGGGCGTGAGCGGCACGGGGGCGCGAACCCAGATGATGCCTGAGGGGTGGCCCCGGTCGAGGACGGGGTGCTCAGGAAGAGGCCTCAAGCGGCCGGGGGTGTGGGTGCTGAGCTCCGCAGGCCCTTAGGGGGCGTTGCGGACTTCGACCTCACGAAGTGCATTTCGCTCACGCCTTTGGGAAACAGCGCGCCTTAGGGCCCGGAGGCTGAGAAGCCTGGGAGCGCTGACGGTGGCTCCCAGGGCACTTCTCGCGTCCCTGGACAATTGGCTCCGTGCCCAGTCACCCGCACTCCCCGGAGCCAGCGAAAGGCTTTCATTTTTTTGCTTGCGGAAGGAGGACTCAGATTTCCAAGCCAGTCCCGGAGGCAAGAACCAATGGGTTGCTCTGCGGTGGCGGCCCTTCCTCCTAGACATCCCGGCTGCTGCCCGAGTGCGGGGAGCCGGAGAGCCTGCTCTCCCCGAAGCTGCTGGGTGCAGGGAGAGGAGAACCGCGCCTCCATCTCGGGCTGTGCAAGCAGCCATCTGTCCTCTTCTGGCCCGGAGCGAAGACCAAGCAGGGCGAAAGTTTACTTTCCAAGTTATTGGGTGGCACATTAAAACTTTTATCCTTTTTGGACAAATTAATGAGCAATTTAATTAATAAAATCAGAGAGTAGTGTAAGTGCTATGATAATGAAGTTAAATGAGTGCACAGTAAAATATTCACTAATCCAGCGCATTGCCAAATACCCCCTTAATTCTGCTTAACACTAAAAGGGTTTTGAGCACCATAATGAGATTCCTCTGTCTGCTAATTAATTGACACGCTCCTGAATATTCATATGAGCTAGCACCAATACGTTCCTAATTGCACCGTGGAATAGATCTCAGAGGAAAGTAAATCGCCATAGACTTAATTAAAATAATGTATTCCAGATCGAGGACGGGGAAAGATGAGACATTTGCCTTCGAGCGCGCTAAGAAAGTGGCACCTGGCTGGTGGAGGGGAGAGATATCAAACGTCGGCGCCCAGCCTGAAATAAGCGGCGTGGGACGCGCTGGGAGGGCGTTCGGCTTCTGAAAACAGCAGCTATGCTGGGTCCAAACCCCGCAGCTCGGAGGCTGTGGCTCCCAGGAGCGTCAGTGTTCCTGCCCTACCGGAGGAAGTGGCTGATGGGGCAGAGTCTAGGACCCCGACCCGGACCAGCGCCCTCTCTTTTCTCCCTGCTGTCTGTCCCCCAGACTTGTCCGAAATGCTGTCTACAGAGGCGCGTGGGAGAAGGTCGTCGGTCGGGAAATTTCCGGGAAACTTTTCCCAGAGGTTGTTGAAGCCGCACCAGACCCAACTCTCCCAATCCAAGCTGCGATCCAAGAGACGTCCTTGGCACTTCTCTTTGGGGGAGGGTGATAGCTCGAGGGGGAGAACACCCGAATCCTGTGGATGCTGTCCTCTCTCTCTCGGCTCCCATTCCCACAGAAAGCGCCGCCGTTCCCAAACCGCACGGCTAAGTTCCTGGACGCATTTTCCCTTTCTTGTCGAGTCCAGTGCGGGGGCCCATCCAAGCCGAGCTTTCCTCGGCGGGTAAGAGGGACAGCCGGGCTGCGGACCCTAACCTGAGTTCGACGGCAGAGCCATTTTCACCAGAGCCACGCACGTGAAATAAACTCTCATTCCTTGGGAAGACGAAGATTCCCTCCACCCTCCTTCTTTTTGGGAAAAAAAAAAAATCACCACAGGTTAGAAACTAAAAAGAGTTTATTTGAAGACATACAAATGCATATTTATTATACACATGTAGGCATTAACAATGTAAATTACACCGCCAGCAGTTGCTGGTTGTTTATTCATTAGATCTTTAGAAAATCTACATTGCCTCCAGACAGCGCGATGATAATGTGAAATACACAAGCAGTTTACATAACCAACTTTGACGCGGAGCTCCGCGCTCCACGATTCAGTCATCAACAGGTCGCAGGGATCCGGACGCAAAGGAAAACCTAAGTTACTAATAATTACCGAAGATCTGGGTAACCTAGGAAGCCCGCGGCTCCCTCTGTCCTTTTGGAAAAGAGCAACAGATGTGGAAAAAAAAGAGAACGATCTAATTCACTCTCTACGGTTCTCCATTTTACCCTGTTTATGTGTAGCTTTGGGGCGGGGGGCAATTAAAGAAAAATTGGTGAAAAGAGGATGAACGGACAGAACTGAAAGACCAAGAGCCTCCCCAAACTCCGGGTATTCAGGAGAGCCAGTTAAAGACTTTGAACCCAAACCGCTTTGAGGAGGGGGGCCGGTGAAGTGAGAGGTGAGAGGTTTTCTTTACTGCCCGCGCGGGAAGAAAAGGCAGCCTACCTCGGTTAAGGAAAGCCATCCACTCCACCGATCAAATCACTATGGCCACCATAAACAAATGGTTATCACTCTGAAGAAAATCACCTGCTGATTCAACCTTTTTGGAATTAAATCCTCTCGTGATTTTGGAGTCACCTAAAAGATGGAGAGGGGGAAGCATCTCAAGGGAGAAATGGCAGTGCAGATTTCCTGTCTATTTAAAATATATAAAAATATATATCTAAAATTCTTTCCTAATAAAAATGTCAAATAAATAAATAAGGGGGAAGTGAGGGGTTGTTTACTAGGGTTGCTGTGGTGGGAGGGAGGGGGAGATCGGTGAAGATGTCAGCCGCCGTTACAAGTGCCGAAGTCTCCTAAAAGCTACACGGATGCTATAATCGGTCAAGTTAATGATTTATCCCACTCTCCAGAGTCAAACACTTAACGTGGCCTACCACTCACCACTGAGGTAGGCGGGTGAGGATGTTTTAATGTTCTGTTTCCTTTATCCCTTCCTTCCTTTCTTTTGGTTGGGCCGGCAGGGTACACAAGGAAATGCACTGCAGATCCCGGACACTCTGCATTGCTGGGAAGGCAACTAGCTTGTTTGCAGACCTAAAATCTGGTGTCCCTACCGCTGCGGAAATTGAAACCAGAGTTTGAGAAAGAAGGGTTGAGGGGAGAGAGGGAGAGGAAACAGGGAAGGCGAGAAAGAAATAGAGGAACATAGAGGGCGGTGGATCCATTTCTGCGGCGTCGGTAAGCCCTCGGGGCAACCTGGTCTCCCCTACAGCTAGTCTGTACACTGCGACCCACCAAGAGTGAGAGCCCGGAGCAGAGTCTGTGCTGCGGAGGAGGGCGCGCGGCAGAGGGTGGGCACCCCGCGCTGGGACCCGAGAAGCAAAGGCCTGGTCCTAGGTGGACCCGCCTGAGCGGAAGGACCCCGCCGCCCAGGGGAGGCGAGCGCCCGGCTGCGCTGCAGGCCCCGCCAGGCCCCGCCTCCCAGCCATTCTTAGCTGGGGGAGGCCAGTAAGGATCAGCCGCTTTCTTTCTTTGCTTTCTTTCTTTTTCAAACCCGCTTTGTGGGTGGCAGCTCAGCGGGGGACGAATGGAGACAAAAAAAAAAAAAAAAAAGCCCAAACGGGGTGGGGGGGGGGAGGGGCAGAGAGAGAGAGAGAGAGAGAGAGAGGGAAGAGAGAAAAATCGAATAGTTTTAACCATCTCAGGAACACAGCGAGTTATTATATTTAAAGGCTGCTGTGGGCGAAACCTGCTTCTGCCATTAAGAAAACACATACTGCATACGTCCACCGGGTTAAGCTCTCCTCCTCATCTCTGAACAAACAAAGCAGAAGCGCGGGGTTCTAAGGCTGGAGACCTACAGGTTATCCGGTTTCAAAACAGATTAAAACGGGCGAATGCACCAACAAATATTATGGATGCAAGACAGTCTTCATTTCAGAGCTCTGCAGTTCCCTCCCCCCCCCCGAATTGATTTTATTCAAATTTCTGAGCGAATGACATTTAGCCTACTGTACAGGATTTACCTTGATATTCTATTGCAATCAGTATTTTTCCCCCCAGATAATGCATTCAAAGGAAGCTAAACTGTTTTCCCACTTATTGGAAGCTTTGAAACACTTTATAAAGCTAAAAACTGCCTTCCTGTTTCTGCTTTCCCTAAATTCCTTCCCCAAAATAACATTTTAAGAGTGGCTGCCTAACCAGAGATACTGATCCCCCTGCCCCAAATCTGAGCAAACAAGTAATTCCTGACAAAGAAAATTAATATGAAAAGTATAGGGTGATTTTCTCCCTTTCCCCCCTTAAAAAAAAAAAAAGACCCTTTGCTCCACCCCGCTATTAAACAAAACACAATACCTTTTTCTGGGTGGTACTGCACAGAAGTTGATTCAGTTTTGACAATGTTGTTTAGCTATCATTTGCTATTTTGAATGAATGGGAGCAATCCCCCCTTTTACAACATTTGTTTCCTATTATGGAGAGGTGCAGCAGTTGAGGGCAGACATGTGAAAGTGGCTGTTTGATTCTCTTTTTCATCCCCCTGACCCTGCTTTTGTCCCTCCTCACCCTGGGAATGTCACGCCTCGCTACTTCACTTTGAGATGCTCGAGAAAGTGGCTTTGTTATTCCCTTTTAGACATACACGAAATTGTTCTCATTCCCCCCGCTGTAAAAGATACTTCACATCGGGCCTCGGTTCACAAGTGCAATGCAATTTGGCTTAGTCCAACCTTTGTTCTGCTTGTACAAATGAGCGAACAGTGCACACATTATACAGTTGATCTACTGCTGTCTTAACCCCAGAGTTAGGGGCTGGGAGAAAAGCAAGTTAATCCCTTCAATACCAAGGTGGCTTTAGCAATATTTCCTCCGATAATAATAATAATAGATTTGAATTGCTTCTTCTATTTCACACAGTGCAGGGCAAAACTTCTGGGGAGGGTTTAGTAACAACAACCAAAATCCTTCCACCAACCTTTTGCAAGTAACTTTGAGACAAGTACGTATGTAGGTTTGGTAATGCCCAGTTTAAAGCTATGCAATTGTTAGCACAAAGGAGGGACTGGATTTGGAAACTCAGACTTTAAAGCCTTGAAATCTCAGAGCAAACCACTGCCAGCAAAGACCAAATGGTATTTAGCAAACTGAATCCAAAGAGAGGGCATTATGGTGAGCCCAGCAAGAGTTGTTTTCACGGACACTGAAATTGCCTGATCACTATGGGTGGGGTTTGGCACTTCTTGGGGATGGATGTCAAGCAGACCAGCCCCTACCTCTGGCTACTGTTTTATCCTGCTTGAGATGGAGGGGAAACTGAGCCTCCCACACTCTCCAGATTGGAGCAGCTGCTTGGGAAATACTTCTAAAATGTGTGGGGCTGTTGCCACTCCCTTTCTCCCAACCCCAAGGAAAACACAGATTTTCACTTCAGGTGCTCCAGCCAGAGCCAAAGGCCTTACCCACTGCCAGGCAGCAAGGACTCAGGAGGAGACGCCTCTGAATTTGAACCCCCCGGTTTAGATGGGAGTCGAGGCTCCTGCCTCTCTCTCAGCAAGATTGGCGGGGGGGGTTACTGATTTTAGGCAACATACTCCTCATCAAAGGTTTCTTTTCAGCCTCCCTGGTGTGAGTTAAGGTCCAAACCCCATGTAGCCCAGTCACCAACCAATGAAATACACGGCTCCAAAGTTCCCTGTGAGATGTTCCTTCCTACCAGCTGGAAAAATAAGTGTGCGTTTCCGGCTGCCCGGTGCAGGCGGTGGCATTGGGGAACACTGGAGAAGAGAGGGCACCAAGTACCTTCTCTGCCGCTGGGCCCTCGGCACCGCCGCGCGAAGGGTGTCCCTTCCCCCACCCCTCCTCCTTGAAGAGCTTTATTTCCCACCAGACTTGGTCGACGTGGCCCGGCGGCGGCAAGGGCTCAGACTCCCAGGGCAGGCACGGGAGAGCCACGGCCACCAATAGGTTTCGCTTACGCAGCGGCCAACCGGGTGCGGGTCTCTGGGGCCCAAGGACCTGCAAGACCCTGCTGGCCGGTGGCCCCAGGTTGAGAGGACTTACTGAGCGGGGTCCCTCTGGTCCCCAGATCCAGAACGTTAGAGCCAGGCTGTGCCATGCCGGGGTGCTGGCGGTGCAGGCGCACAGATTCCGAGGACAAGCAATCTCCAGGACACCCAGGAGGATGATTTTTTTTTCTTTTTTCTTTTTTTTTTTTTTTACAAAAACTGACCACTGACAGGCTGAGGGAGTTTGTTTTAGTGCTGAATACCCCCGGGAACAAAATCCTTTTGAAAGGAAAGCTAAGTCGTTTCACGCCACCAAAGTGCAGATTTGGTGAAGACTAATGGGACAAAGCGGCGCAGTGCGTTAGCGCGGGTTCCCCGAGAGAGCGGAGGACTTGGGCACCTGCGGGGGGCGGCCTGGTAAGGTGGGGCGGGCCAGAGGAGGCCCCAAACCTAACATCAACGCCGCACCAGCCCACGACCTTCAACTCCCCCCCCCACTCTCGGCACTTCTATCGCCAATTTCGCAGAGATGCTGGAAAAAGTGGAGGAGAGGGGGAGAAAAAGTGAAGCGAAGAGAACTGAGGGACAAGAGTGCATTAGGAAAGAGGAAAGGAGGAGAGGGAGAGAGGGGGGATGGAGGAGAGGGAGGTGACGACTCCCAGAGTGAAAGGAGGAGGAGAAGGGGGCCAAGGAAGGCTTAGCCGAAGCGCTCCGGGCAGCGCTGAGTTCACTTTCCAAGTCTGGAAGGCGGGTTTTTGGCGCCTAGGAAACCTTCGGAAGCTGCCGGGTACTTTCCTCCACCTCCCGTCGGTGTTTGGTAAATATTAACAAACCAGGGCGCGTTACTTTCTGGAGTGTGGTTGGAGGGGCTGGCTTGGGCTCCGGGCGGTTTTCCTCTCCCAGAGCCCCCGCCCCCAAACCCCAGCCCCACAGTTCACGCACACACACACCTGCTTGACAACAGAAGGAATCAAAATCAATATTGTATTTGTCACCCCTCTGTCTCCTTTTTACTCCATCAGCAGCCCGGGTGCCACTGAAGCGAATTGTGGATTTATGGAGGGAAATTAGCATAAATTATTACGAAATCTGTAGCCGTGTGTGGTCCAGCTTGTGGGAAAAGAGGCTATTGCGAACTCTCCAAGCAGAAAGGTGGTCGGTGGTGGGCTCCGCAGAGGCGATGAATAGCTATTGCACGAAAGAGATTTCCAGTTGGTTTGCACATGGGTATAATTGACTTATGTGAATTTTATACAGTTTTCCCAACAACTCCCTAAGCCTCCGGGTCGGATGTGCCTCCTCCCCAAAGCTTCTGTTTGCTTTGGGTTCTGTACAACAGACTGATGCACTTTTCAAGATTTCTGGAAAATGCTCCTTCCTTCCTCTTCTTCATAATACTAGTCTTAAAACTCTGTAAATAGCATGCAAATCCCTCCCTTCCCTTGAGCTTTGAAGATCTTCAGTAGGAAGTAAGATACAATTTTACAGCAAAGTACACTTTTTAAATGTGCATCTCACAACTAACTCCTCGCCCCACCCAAGGCAAAGTTGTGCTATTAGGTTCAATTTTCTTAATGAGCCCCGGGCACAGGCAAAGTGCCTCACCCCCCACCTTCACCCGAGCCAAACTTTGAAGATTCCTACTTGTATCCTCCCATGTCCCAAACTTGGTGGTGACAACTTTCCCAGGGAGACGGACAGAGATTTATCCCAACTTGGATTTTTTTTTTCCATCCAAACGTTTCTACTCTTAGAATTTAGTTAATCTTCTGTTTACTCGGAGCAATGATTTCGACAGCCATACAAAGGCCCTTTGCAAGGCAACAAAATGCCAATTGTTAAAACAAGAAAACATTTCTCTCTCCCCATCTTTCACCCCCAACACGCGGGAGCGCGCGGGCGCACACACACGGGGTCGAAAAGAATCTTCCTGGCTATAGCAGGGGGAACAGAGATCTTTCATTCCTATCGTTGCATATCCCGAATCCAACCCTTCTCAAAACTCTTGTTTCTATATGTATGTACATATTTTCTTAAAGGATCCTAAAAATCCTTGCGGGCTTCGATGCTCGTACCTCCCCTTCCCAGGTGGGCTCCTGCCTCGCCCATAGGACCCACCCTCTGTTTTGTACCTCACAGGGCAGCTGCCTTCTAGAGCAGGAAAGCTGTGGACCAACGCCGTTCGGTCTGGGAAACACAAGCCCTCACTCCTAGTCATCAGGGGCCCCTCAAGCTCCCGAGCTTCCCCAGCTCCTCCCATCTCAGGACCCTCTAGGCTAACCTGGCCACACCATACAACCCCCAAACGCCGCAGCTTCATCGAGTACCGCTGCCTCCCCCCAAGCTCGGCAGAAGTTCCTCCCGGGCCCAACTGGTTTATCTGCAGGGGGTTTACCTGCCCTTCTCCAGTCGCGCCCCCAGAGACAGGTCAGCGTCCATCCCCCCCCCCCCTTCACACCCACCTCCTCCTCCTGGTCATATTTTCCGAGTTAAGAAGGTGACATTATTCTTTTCTTCAAGCACTTCTGTTAATATTGAAAAACGTGCGCTTGCATCTCAAGCGAGGCAACCCAGACGCGAGGGCCATTTCAATATTAATGAAATTGTTTAATCTCCTAAATTCATCGTGTTTAAGTTACGTTTTGGTGAGTTATTGACCACCTCAGAAACTGTGGTTAATGGGGGGGGGGGTGCGCGCGCACGTGCGCGCGCGCGTACGCACACACGTGTTTAAAGATCTTTTTTATGCTAACCCCAAATAGCTCCACTAATAATGCTCTAATATCACTAGAAGTATCAAAACTTCACACCCAGAAATCTCCCACCACCACCACCACCGCCTCCTCCTGAAAAAAAAAAAAAAAAAGTTCTCACATTTCCAGACTGAAGATGATTTAGCTTGAGCTGTTGCTATTGAGTTTTTAACAGCGCGGTAGAAGGAATTTCTTCTAAAAACCATAAAGGTCGGAGAATGTGCAGAAACCAGGGGGAACGCCTAGTGTCTATACTTGTAGACTGCGTGCAAGCAGGCGGGGTTGATTCACTATTTCATAGCAATTAGATGATGATGACAACGATAATAATAATAATTATTATTATTAACTGAATCTCCAGAGACTAATCCAAACCGGGGAACAAGTCGCCCACACTAGGCAAGGTGACCCCAGGCACATCCCCATCCTCTCTTCTCTCCAAAAAAGGAAAACCGCTGGTTCTTTGCAAATCTAGAAGGTACTTCTGTTTTAGTGGGGCCGCAGGCAGCTTTTGCTGGGCCCTCTAAACCCTAAATAACTTCTTTCTATGCAAAAAAAAAAGGGGGAAGGGGGAGAAAGTTCCGGCTGTAAAATGCAAACTTCCAGGCCACGCCTAACTCCTAAGTTTCAAACCACCTGGGGAGCGAGAGACCTCAAGCTTGATAAAGTGTGTCAACCAAACTCAGGCCCTGTCCAGGTCCACATGCCGTCTTCCCCAACAGCCCAGAGCCTCCATCCTGTGTCTAACCAAACTCCTGGAGGACTTTTAAAGTGAAGACCTTGCTTATTTGCCCAGATACACTACTTTAATTTTTTTTTAATTTGGCCAATACACTTAGATACAAAATGGGCTCTTACAAGGGTCTGTCCGAGTATATTTTTGTATTTTTAAACCTCATCACTTAAAGCTACACACCCACTGTGCCGGGCTAAGGCAGCAGCCTAGGAAGGTCAAATCAAACTTTGACCTGCCTCTTGGAGGAGTGGAGGAAGGGTGTATTTTCATTACAATAACCCATGCAACCAGTCCCGGGTAATGCCAAGAGCAGGAAAAGGGTCAGCTTCAGGGGAAAGCCGTGCCTGAAGTTAGCTAACAATACAAACCCGATACACTGCAGAGGAAACAAAATACCCCGGCCAAGCAATTTCCATGTCAAACATCATCTGCGCAGCGGCTCGGTCTGTGAATGTGAGTGGTCGCCTGAATCCCCGCTCCACGGCCGGCGCCTCCTCATACCTTCACACCGCGCACCCTGGCCCGCGCGTCTTGCTCCCCGCCGGTGGCCGAGGCTCTTCCCCCTCGCCCAGTCTGGAGCTGGAAGTGATTCCTATTGGCCAAGGTGTCCATGTAAATAGGTGTGAAAGAAATCAGAGCTGGCCAGGCTCTCCCCTCTCGCTCAGTCCCCTCCCTCTGCATCCCCCGCTCCCCCTCCTCTTCCTCCTCCCCCAAGGCGATTGTCATATGATAGCTAAGAAGTGGCACATTAATGAAGCGCCGCTACAGGGGTCTTTTCTGCTCCTGTCACCGCTTAAAACTATCAGATGGTTCGAGGGAGGACATGGAGGCAGCCACCTAGCTCAGTGGAGCCGCGGAGCCCACAGCAGCGCCCTCCGGAGCCCCGAGGCCGCCGCTGCCACTGTCCGCGCCGGGACCCCGCCGCCGAGCTCGGCCGCCCGCGGAACTCACGGCCAGAAGCGCCACGGACCGGGCGGCGCGGGGCGCTGCGGGTCTGAGCTGCGGAGCTCAGGAACGAGTGGAGCCCAGCCGAGCCAGGACACTGCGACCCGGCTGCGCGCAGCGCCATCCCGGATGCGGACGCGCAACTTGGGGCAACTTTAAGGTGAGCCGCTCTCGGTTGCATCCCTACCCCCAGTCCCCGCTCCCGGTCCGGGCTGACTTCCAGGCTACCATCGCGCCGCTCGCGGGCTTCCCCTCCCGCGCCCCCTGGCCGCCCCCAACTCGACACGCAAAGTTGCTGGCTAAAGAGCTCAGGCGCTGGCTGATCCAGCGCCGAAGCCCCCTACTCGCCACCCCCGAAGTCTGTTCTCGGCCTGGCTGACCTCGCGGTGTCTGTGCATCCACGTCCTTCCCCCCCATTATCTTCCCCCCTTCCCAGATCCGAGCAGGCCCGCGCGGACCCAGAGCTAGAAAGGGGCAAAGAAGAAGATGCCTCGGCCCGGCCGCAACACGTACAGCGACCAGAAGCCGCCCTACTCGTATATCTCGCTGACCGCCATGGCCATCCAGAGCTCGCCCGAAAAGATGCTGCCCTTGAGCGAGATCTACAAGTTCATCATGGACCGCTTCCCCTACTACCGGGAGAACACGCAGCGCTGGCAGAACAGCCTGCGCCACAACCTTTCCTTCAACGACTGCTTCATCAAGATACCGCGGCGGCCAGACCAGCCCGGCAAGGGCAGCTTCTGGGCGCTGCACCCCAGCTGCGGGGACATGTTCGAGAACGGCAGCTTCCTGAGGCGCCGCAAGCGCTTCAAGGTGCTCAAGTCGGACCACCTGGCGCCCAGCAAGCCCGCTGACGCGGCGCAGTACCTGCAGCAGCAGGCCAAGCTGCGCCTCAGCGCGCTGGCGGCCTCGGGCACGCACCTGCCGCAGATGCCCGCCGCCGCCTACAACCTGGGCGGCGTGGCGCAGCCCTCGGGCTTCAAGCATCCCTTCGCCATCGAGAATATCATCGCGCGCGAGTACAAGATGCCTGGGGGACTGGCCTTCTCCGCCATGCAGCCCGTGCCCGCCGCCTACCCGCTCCCCAACCAGTTGACTACCATGGGCAGCTCGCTGGGTACTGGCTGGCCACACGTGTACGGTTCGGCAGGCATGATCGATTCGGCCACCCCCATCTCCATGGCCAGTGGCGATTACAGCGCCTACGGCGTGCCGTTGAAGCCTCTGTGCCACGCAGCGGGCCAGACGCTGCCCGCCATCCCCGTGCCCATTAAGCCCACGCCGGCCGCAGTGCCCGCGCTGCCCGCGCTGCCTGCGCCCATCCCCACCCTGCTCTCGAACTCGCCGCCCTCGCTCAGCCCCACGTCCTCTCAAACAGCCACCAGCCAAAGCAGCCCCGCCACTCCCAGCGAAACGCTCACCAGCCCGGCCTCCGCCTTGCACTCAGTGGCGGTGCACTGACCCGCAGAGGCCGGCGCCCCGTCTCGTTCCCCTCCCCGCCAGCCCACTCGCCTTCCCCGGATCCCAGTCCTGCCCTCCCCATCTGGGACCGCCACCCTAACTTGTCCAGTTCACCTTCGGCCAACCCCCTCTCCCCCATGAGAACTCTGTTTTGGACCCAGGAGACGAAACACAAACTTGCAGATGGGCCTGGAGGCGCGTGGGAGTTGTCCTCGCCCCCAAGAGGGGTTAGGCAGGGGGCACCTGAGCCAAGTCGTCCCATTCCCGGGGCGTCCGAAATCCCCCTCCCACTGAAGCGGCAGGGGAAACCCTGCCTCCCGCAGTCTCGGAGAGGGGCGCGTCTAAGCTCGGCCCGGATCCGCGAGGCTCCGGACACGGCGCCGTTAGTTCCAAGCCCAGAGAAACCGCCTCGGAGGTTTCCCGGAACAGATCTTCCCTGAGGGCTGCAGACGCACCGCGGAGAGCCACATCTCTGTTTACGTCTTGGAAATCTGCCGCGAAAAGGGACCACTGGCTTCCTACCCTACTCGCCTCCGCCCATCCGGCAGGGGTATGGGCGGACCACAGCCTCCCGGAGTAGCGGCCCTGCCTCCCTGGCTTCTGCGGAGTTTTCTTGTTTGGGGTTTTGTTTCCTGACAGAGGCTCCAGGCGCTGGGAGTGTAGGGGAGAGGCTACCAACCTGGGAAGGGGACGTTTGTCCTCAACACAAGCAAAATAAAACTAAAAGTTAACCTTGTATGTTTACAGAGCGCCCGGTAAAACGTAAACAGTGAACTTGAATCTGTAGTGCTTGGCGGGCGAGCGGGCAAAAGCCCACTTTACAAGTACCTGTTGTAATGTGAATGTTTACTCTGCATTTCTGGCCAGGTTTAGGGGAGGGAAAGGGGGGATGGGAAAGTTAATTGGGATGTTAACTTTCCGATTACTTAGAGACCTTTTTAGCTATTTATTTTATTGCTGGAAGGAAAAGAAAGAAAGAAAGGAAGAAAATGAAATAAGTCCAAACTAAGAAAGCATCAAGGGCAACCCTAGAAGAACTTAGATAAGCTGACTGGTAACATGAAGGAGGTGTCACCGGATAGGTCTCCCATGGACAAGCCTTTCTGTTTGCTACAAGAACTTTTCCGAGAAGCTAAAGGGCTGCAAAGAGATGTAAATGCTTGTGAATAGGAATGATTATACACTGTGTAAAATGCACTTTTGTTTGCTATATTCCTTTAGAGTCTTAGGTAATTTGCTGGAAAATGAACTGTTGTTCTGGTGTGACCTGCTTAAGTTAAAAAAAAAGTTGTAGTGTCATCAGAGCTGTACAATTTTTACCTTTCATTTTTCTCCCTCCCTGTACAGAATTAGCATGGCATTTTAAATATTGATGTTCTTGTTCCCAGCATGCCTGTTTTAAGACAAAGAATTTTAAAAAGGTGTCTACGTTAAATTATGAACCTAGTCCAAATAATATTTTCTCATTAAAATATGTAAATGCAAATTTTAGTTTCGTGTGTTTTTGAAGAGTTGCTACAAACAGTAACTTTACCAAAGATAGATGCACTGCTTCTCTAAGCGTGCTTTCTGCAATACATTGTCTGAGTAGCTTGTCTTTTTCATAACTTATTTTTAAAACAAACCTCCTCTTATACACTTGCAGACTGGGAAGAAATTATGCAGATGGACTCTTGAAGATATTTGCCCAGAGAGAAAGATGAAACAAACTATTTCTAGTATAGATCAGGTGCACAGATGTGGTGCTAAAAGAAAAACTGTTAATGAAAAATGAGTAACTTTATATGTATTTTGACTATCTTTAAATATACATTTTACAAAATATACAGCACTTATATAAATGTAAGGCTTCTACAGAAACCAGGTAGAGGCGATATGGAGATATAAAGCGTAAAGGCAAACCTGCTTACCCAGTACTTATATTCTGATGCATCTTATTTGCAGTGGACCTTGATTTCCTTGCTCCTTTAAATTACTGCAATCGTTGAAATTTTCTTTTTCAGAAGTTACTTAAAAGTTCACCTAGCCTGTAGAGAAACCTGTTCACTTTTAATTGAACAGATTTCTCTTTACTCCTTCATCTGGGAAAATAATGTTTGGTGTGTTTATTTTAAAGAAGCGAATGAAGTTACTTTAAATGCTTGACTCTGAGTATTTGCTTTTCTTCAGATTTTTGCAGAGAATTAAAGTTTGCCAAGAATGTATGGCTCAAGGCCAATTAAAACTTCATTGAAAGGGTCACACTATTTCCAGAGTGAGGTGTATATTCAACTAATGAAGTTACAAGACAAAGAAAAACTTAAATGGTGATTAACACTTTACTGTGTAAAATGATTAAACAAGAGACCTTGTGCAATACAGAGAAACCCACACAGAAATCATCATCACTATACTCCACAAAGAGAACCCTTAGCACCTGTGACCTTTATATGTTCAGAGGGTTATCCGAAAAAAATTTTTAGGATTAATGCAAAGGGTAATTAATCCTGTTGTGACCATTTTTTTTAAAGGAAGGATCCCACACACAGCCAAAAAAAAAAAAAAAGGTGGAAAATAAATGAATCATTGGACTGATTAAAATGCATGAAGCCACTAAAGCTCGTCAGACAGGGGACAACTAAACTCATTCATCAAGCCCAATTCACAATTATATCAACACGATCAGCTAAAGAAAGCCTGGAAAACTTACCCACCCTGGGCCAGGAAACTCTTGAAACTTTGTTCTCAACCAGAAATCATCTACATTTTTAAAAAGTGAAATACATTTTCACACTTCCTGCAAAACAAAATTAAAGCCATCTCTGGAATATTCTAATCTCCTGGAATTCACTAACACTGAATTTGAACTGGGAATGAAGGAAGCATAAAGGGCTAACATGGGTCTCAAACATTTTATAAATTTTCAGCTTAGATAGTCAGGTAAAATACTCTTCCTAGTAGTAGCAGTAGGATTCAGAGGCAAGTGATGTGTACATACACACATTTAATAAATGGAGGTAAATAAGACGCAGGTCCTATTTCCGATTTTTAGTAAAGGAGTGATTTCAACTCAGTATTTGAAAATGTGCTTTTCAGCTGGTAAGTTCGTCATGGTGTATTGCAAAGAATGAAATAACTTGGGCATTGTGAGTCCTCCTTTCACCACTGCAGGCATCTTTTCTCAGATGAAGTTGAATGAGTAAAGTAAAAAAATCCATTGATGATATTTTGACCTTGATCAGGAATCCAAAGGCAGCCCAAACACACATGCCTCCACCCCACTCCATCCCCAGCTTTGAGACTTGCACCCAGTTTAGCTGAAGTACCCCACAAATAAGGAAGTTTATAACTAGGATACCTTCAATGGCTCTCTTTGTCATGTTAAATCTTTTCACCTGGCTCAAGTCCAAAGTCAATACACACAGCTTTAAAATAAAACTGGAAGAGACAACACCGTGCAGTGAGGTGTCTGTTCGGGATCTCATCCTGAGAAGGGAGTTTAGTTATATTATTTTCTATTTTGTAAATTTGGGCAGTACTGATTTTTTTTAAGTTAGGTTTTTTATTTGGAAACTGGGCTATTCTGTTACTTTTGGTTTTTAACATGCGTCTGTGCTCAACTATGTTTTTAAGTGGCTTTCTCTGTGATTTGGGGAAATGCTTACACAATGGATGAGTTTTGTACACTCTCTTGAGAGAGAAGCTGCTGAAGTTCCCACTGTTCCTATTGCCTGGGTTGGGGGGTCTTAAGCAGCCTGAACACTAGCAGGAGAAGGGCTGGTAAATGATCCTCGGAATGGCTTAACTATTACAGCAGCAAGTTTAACTCCTTTAAAATAGATGAAAACATTGAGGGTCTTGGAAGCATAAATCTGGCCAGGTGCTCAAGTGGGATGAAGCTGGTAGGTGGGAGGGGGAAAGAATCCAACGGAGTACTTCTAACAGAAGGTTTTACGTTAGTTTATGCAAGGTTTGTGGCGGCGGGGGCGGCGGCGGTGTTCAGGAATGGTTTATGCTTTTGCAAATGGAAACTCCCTCTGTAAAAAGATATCCATTTAAGAAATGGCAAGGATCAGGATCTGTTCTCCAATTCTTAATATAAATGTCAGTTCATTTTTTTTCTCCTAAAGCCACATATGCACAAAGACACCCAAACAAAAACAAAACAAAAAACAATCCAACCCACCGGCTGTGCAGCCTCAAAGGGGATGCATTTGTTTCGTTTAAACTAACAACAAATTATCTAATTAATATGTTTCAATTACAGCATGAAAGGCGCAGCCCCTGGACCGCCCGCCGTGGGGTCACAATAGCCCCAGAGCCCACTCTAGGAATTCACAATAACTTCACATCTGTTTCTTTATTTCCCACTTTTTGAGTCTAAAACTCCTCTCAAGATCACTTCAAACTACGGGCTGAGTTATGAAATATGTCCCGGTGTTAAAGGGGGATGAAACTTTGCCCACGGATGCTTCATTTGCAAGCAAAAAAGTGAAAGCCCATTGAAGAGCATTAAACAAATATATTAGAATTCTGTCACTTTATGCAATTGAGTAGATCAAATGAAGGGTCCCGGCCACTTCATTCACTCTCATTCACTCGAATAGAAAATGCAAAGAATAGCAACCCGAGACTGGGCCACCGATGTAGATTTAGCTCCTTTTTACTGGGAGACAAAAAGGCTGAATTTTCACAAACACATTGCTGACTCGGGGACTAGGAAACCGGCACTGGAACCCCTTTGGAATTTAAATTCATTTTATCTTCCTCTCTCTTTGCGGGGATCTGTTTGCACTACAGTGCAAGATGCAGCGGGCATCCTCTGGCTTCTGAAAAAATGGGGGAGGGGAAGAAAGTGAGTGGGGGTGGCTATGTGGGCCTCAGGATTCTCAAGGAGCTCTTGGTGGCCAACTGACACTCAGTTCTGAGATAATAACTTTGATTTAAACAAATCTTTATCTACATCAATATAAGTATCATTATATCACACATCTCCTAGCCTCTTACCTCCTTGCTTGGCACAGATTACATAAATGGCTTGTTTTCAAAGATCAGAATCACGTCTGGGTCGTCCAGTTTACTTCTTTCAACTAATATCTGGTCATTGGTGTCACAGCAGACTTGAAAGCTAAGCTTTCAACCTCACCTGCTAAGTACTGTTCTCTTTCTCTCTCTAACATGCACACGTGCACACATACACACCACTTTCTGATAGCAACCTTATCTGAGCACCACGATGGTAAATTTGTTAAGTAAAAATCAGGAGATGAGACATTCTTTGGTTAGAATTTCCAAGTCAGAATCTTCTTACATTTTCATTTCCCATTTTCGGGGCAGGGGAACAAGCCACATGTGTCTGTGGTAATTGAGATAACCTTGTGGCACTACTTCTGTCCTGTGTCTTCAATGGCCGATATTTTTGTTTTGATGAACTTTATAGATTTTTATGTGTCAACATCTTAGAAAGCTTACAGTGCTGTTAGAGCTGCTTCTAGAGACAGAACAGGGAAAAATAAAGCAGCAGACTTCTCAGCTTTTGAGGTGTGATTGCAGAGGAATGAACCAGTTTTCCTTAAACTTGTAGTCTAAATGAGATCTGATCTGAAGGAGGAAGTATATGGAGGGGTTTATTTTGTATTTTTTAAAACGTGCCTGGTACTTTTTCCAGATGCATTCGAACTTTGAATGCTTTTCATTTCAGCTTCAAGATTTGTAAGGTTATATTTGACACTATTCTTCATTTAATTTGTGGGATTGGTGTCTGGAGCAGGGGACAGGAGGTAGCTCAGATGTACAGCTACAAAAAAGATACTGAAGAAATAGTTGGTTGTTTTATAACCGTAAGCTATCAAACTCACCAGAATTAATAACAAGCAATAAACTGATCACTACAGTAAAATAAGAAAATAATTAGAAAATATCCATGAAAAATTGTAATTGGCTAAATAAAACCTTCCTTAGAAGATTTTCCTTCCAGAAATTTTCAAGAATATACAGACAAAGGGTTCTTTGGAGGCAGTCTCCTTTTGCCTATGTCTGCAAATAACCGATGTCAAATCAGCTGCAAGCTTTTGAAGGAACAAACTCGGAGCATTAATTAGAGCAGATTAAGCTCACAGATAAAAAGCATTCTTTAAGTATCTGTTGTTTGGAGACATTGTGATTCTGATTCATGCTTTGCAGCCTGTATATTTTTATTTACTCAGTTAATTTCTTCCCCAGAGTGTTCCCTGTTGATGGGGTTTACTAAGGTACACAGTGCAGAAAGAATTGTTGGTTTGCAGAAACAAGTGTTTCCAAACTCTGCTTTTGCTATTGATTTCTCTCCCCTCCTTTCTGAAATACAATGCATTGGTCCAACGATTCCACCACATAGTAGCATATAGAGAAACTGTTCAATAAAGGATCTTAATTTTGTGCCACTTACAGGAAGCTTAGTATTTATTAAGTAGTATCTAGAGTGTTTTACATTAATTAGAGCAGCTCCTTGGAGAGACATTACAGCCAAGAACTGTTTCACACAACAGGAAAACACAACATCTCAACTCCCCCACTTGATCTGCCATAGCGAAACACAGAGCTGCAAGGGTCTGCCCACTTGGAAATGTCAACATATATATTATTTATTTACATATGTTTGATAGACATACTGAAGGTCTGTGTATAACAATAAAATGCTTATTGAAAAGGTCCCTATCACCCTGGGTGCAGTGATATTTATGTCAGCTACAAAATAACCACAACAACAACCTGAAATAATGGATCTGTCTCAAGATTCCTGATGTGGATTTTGTATTGGGGGAAGAAAAACTGACAAATGACTATCCAACCCTCCTTTGTTCAATAGATGAGTCAGTCTGAATCATATATTTCTGTGACTGCCTGGAAGATGCTAACAGTTTTCATCCTTGTGTGTGTGTTGCTGGGGAGGGATTGGGCAGGGGAGAGTAAGGAAGAATAGGCAAGGATGAAATTTGAGGACTATCAGATTAGTTCAGGTGGTGTATATGCAGTGATTCCTGTCCCCAACACAGAAGAATAACTAACTCACTGAATGAATGGGAGTTCTGAAAATAGTCCTGCTTAGTTTAGGTAAAAGCGCTTTGCCTTTGTTCCAGCTGTCGGTAAGTGAGAGTACGGACTGTAGATTTCAGCTGTGATACCAAGTTTGTACAATTTAAACCTATGAAACGCATTTGAATTTACTTGTGGATGCTATCGGCTTTAATAAAAGGCAAACCCCTCCCATAAAACAAGAAAATGAAAATGATTAACTTTGACATAGAAATATAAACAGCAATTTGATTAATTATATTGCTAATTATTCCTTGCTGTGGAGCCAAACATTATTCAATTCTTAAAATGACAGATGCTGAATAAATCATATAAAATAATTACTTGGAATTTCACTGCAGTGAGAAATGGTGGCATTTATGGAGAGATTTATATTGATTTCTAAATATGTATTTGGTTTTGTTCTATTCTGTTTCATTTAGAAATTTAGTCCTTACTGTAAAGATATCACAGCTATGTAATAAAATGTTTTTTTATGTTTTCCTATGCATATATTAAAATAATCAATTTCTCTTTTCAATATTTTCCATAATTATAATCAGTATACATATATTTGTGTATCTTGCTTTTCCCCAGCATTATATCATAAGCATTTCTCACATTTCCCCATATTTTCATAACATGGGAATACATAATATTAATAACCATCAATTTTAATGGTTGTATAGCCTGCCAACTGAATGAATTCCCCTGGGTGAGGCATTTTGAATATTTTTAGGTTTTGGTTTTTTCTTTGTTTGTTTTGCGAATTTTACAAAGACCGTGGCAGTGAACATCTTTCATACCTAACTAAACACTGTTTCCAATGATGTAAAATATATTAACATTGACATGTGGAATTCCCTAATGGCTCCCTGCAAATTCAATAATGTAATTTAATTTAGGATTCTGCTTCAGTTCTTACATTTCCATTGCTCTCACCCTCGACCCAGAGCAATATTGCTGGACTTAGAATCACAGACACTGAACGTTAGAGTTGGAAAAGTCCTGAGAGATTCCAGGGAAGTCAATTATTTTACTCATTTGTTGAATCCCACTGATATATTCCTTTATCTACATCCAAATAATTTAACAACACCAAAGCCAAGTTCTGAAAGTAAAACAAAAATTCAGTCCTACCACCAATGCCAGACCAATGCAACAAAAAATCACAAATCAAGAATGTACTGAAGTTGTCAAAATGAAGGCTTTTTACTTGATAACGTTCGCTCACCTCATTGTAAAGCGGTTTACAAAGCATGACAAGCTGTAGCCTTCTGAAGGGGGCAGGGGGTAGTCTGTGTAACTAGAGGGAATGGTCACTGCTCAGTCCCAGGTCTGAAGAGAAAGGGATCCACCCTCGAGTCTGAACCATTTCTTAACTCTGTGATACCCTCCTGACATGGAAAACAAGTGGTCTTCCAGACAGACTGCCAGGAGTCTAGAGGGTCCAGGCACACAGCAGGTGTTACTACCTCATTTCTTCAGCTGCTGTGAGATGCTAATTCTCAAGATGGGAGATGGCAGGAGGGGCTTCTGGGGTGGGGATGGCCAAAACGGGCCAGGAATCTGAGCTTCTGATTTTGTCTTGTTATTGCAGCATTTCGTTTCAACCTTTCGTACATGACACTTTCATGTCTGATTTCCCCACTCCAGGTTCTTGAGCCCTTATTTGTTTTTAGTCAAGTGGCTTCACACTGTGTGAGATACAACACAGGTGCCAATGGGGTGCTTGTCAGTTGAAGAATATCCAGGCATCCTGGAGTGGACCCAGGAAGAAAAGCAAGCAGGGAAAGTGCCATAACCAGTGGCTAAGGTTGAGATCATCTCCTGAATTGGAATCAATGTTTTTTGGTGGGAAAAAAAATCATGGAACCAAATGAATTTGTTCACAATTACTTTTCTATAGTTCCCAAACCATCCCAACCACACCCCCTGAGCTAATCACTCCTACCTTCGGCTTGGCTCACTTAACAACGAGAGGAGAGATATAAGAGGAGGAACAGAGGAAGGCTGAGAGGAAGAGAAGCAGCTGGATGAAAATCTGATGATTCTGCTAGCACGGTCCTTTAAATAGGTCACCTAACACATCTCTTCCTTTTAATTCAGTTCCGGCCAATTCAACTCAGTCTGATTTAATCCAATTCGACAAATATCACTAAGCATCACCTGCACAAACAAGATCTTTCAAAAACATATTTTGGACAGAAGACCTGAATTTGAGTCCTAGTTTTGTCACCTTTTACCTAAATGGTTCTGAGCAAGTCTCCTGAGCTTTCTGTTAGTTACCCTTCTCTCAGAAGAGAATAAGGTGCCCTCAAAAGCTTGTCTCAGTGATAAAGTAGAACAAAGCAGATGAAAGTGCTTTGAATTGCCATGCAAACTTAAGTTACTATTACTGTCGATGATGGATAAATAGTAAAGTAAAAACCGCTATTAAAAATTGTCCTGACAACCCACAGAATGGGAGAAAATATTTGCAAACGAAGCAACCAACAAGGGATTAATCTCCGAAATATACAAATGGCTCATGCAGCTCTATGTCAAAAAACAAATAACCCAATCAAAAAATAAGCAGAAGACCTAAATAGACACTTCTCCAAAGAAGACATACAGATGACCAAAAGCACATGAAAAGATGATCAACATCACTAATTATTAGAGAAATGCAAATCAAAACTACAATGTGGTATCACCTCACACCAGTTAGAATGGGCATCATCAAAAAGTCTACAAACAATAAATGCTGGAGAGGGTGTGGAGAAAAGGGAACCCTCTTGCACTGTTGGTGGGAATGTAAATTGATACAGCCACTATGGAGAACAGTATGGAGGTTCCTTAAAAAACTAAAAATAGAACTACCATATGACCCAGCAACCCCACTACTGGGCATATACCCTGAGAAAACCATAATTCAAAAAGAGTCATGTACCACAATGTTCACTGCAGCTCTATTTACAATAGCCAGGACATGGAAGCAACCTAAGTGTCCATCGACAGATGAATGGATAAAGAAGATGTGGCACATATATACAATGGAATATTACTCAGCCATAAAAAGAAACGAAATTGGGTTATTTGTAGTGAGGTGGATGGACCTAGAGTCTGTCATACAGAGTGAAGTAAGTCAGAAAGAGAAAAACAAATACCGTATGCTAACACATATATATGGAATCTGAAAAAAAAAAAAGGTTCTGAAGAACCTAGGGGGAGGACAGGAATAAAGATGCAGACGTAGAGAATGGACTTGAGGACACGGGGAAGGGGAAGGGTAAGCTGGGACGAAGTGAGAGAGTGGCATGGACATATATACACTACCAAATGTAAAATAGATAGCTAGTGGGAAGCAGCCGCATAGCACAGGGAGATCAGCTCCGTGCTTTGTGACCACCTAGAGGGGTGGGATAGGGAGGGTGGGAGGGAGGCTCAAGAGGGAGGGGATGGGGATGTATGTATACATATAGCCGATTCACTTTGTTATACAGCAGAAACTAACACACCATTGTAAAGCAATTATACTCCAATAAAGATGTTAAAAAAAAATACTAAAAATAGACCTACCATATGACCCTGCAATCCCACTCCTGGGCATATATCCAGAGAAAACCATAATTTGAAATGATACATGCACCCCAATGTTCACTGCAGCACTATTTACAATAGCCTGGACATGGAAGCAACCTAAATGTCCATCAACAGAGGAATGGACAAAGAAGCTGTGGTACATATATACAATTGTACATAGATACTCAGCCATAAAAAAGAACGAGATAATGCAATTTGCAGCAACATGGATGGACCTAGAGATTGTCATACTGAGTGAAGTCAGAGAAAGACGAATATCATATGATATCGCTTATATGTGGAATCTAAAAAAATGGTACAAATGAACTTATTTACAAAACAGAAATAGAGTCACATATATAGAAAACAATCCTATGGTTACCAGGGGGAAGGGTATGGGTAGGGATAAACTGGAAGACTGGGATTGACATATACACACTACTATATATAATATGGATAACCAATAAGGACCTACTGTATAGCACAGGGAACTCTACTCAATACTCTGTAATGACCTATATGGGAAAAGAATCTAAAAAAGAGTGGATATATGTGTATGTATAACTGAATCACTTTGCTGTACACCAGAAACTAACACACCATTGTAAATCAACTACACTCCAATAAAAATTTTTAAAAGTAAAAAATTAAAAAATAAAAAATAAAAATTGTCCTAAGAGGAGTTTAGTCTTCAGCTCTTCAGGACAGATTGCCTACTCGTAGAGGGAAGGTCTGTTTTTCCTGCTATTTTTTTAACCCCCCAGTTTTCACTTTTTCCTGTGCCCCCCCCCCCGTGAAGTAGGTTGGCAGTGGAAAGGGGGTGCTATGGCAAAGGAAACCATTGCTCCTTGTTTGCATTTTCTCACAGTGGGCCTTTTCACAGATTTTAAGATATGATGTTGACAAACTGCTATTACAGTTGCTGAAAGGACTTGAGAGGAAACAGTGTGACAGTTTTTGGGGGGCACTTTTAGCCTTCTTTTCCCCACCAACCAATGGCAGAAGCTACTTCCCTGTCACTTGAAATAATTTAATAAGTGACTATGTAGGATTTACCATGGGCCAGGTACTGTTCTAAGTTCTTCACAAATAATAACTCATTTAATTTAATCCTAATAACAGCCTTATGAGTAACAGGTTTTTATTATGTCCATTTTACAGATGGGAATATTGCGGCACGGGGCATTTAACTAATTTGTCCAAGGTTACTCAGCGAGGAAACAGAATCGATGCCCAATGGACTCTCAATAAAAGCTGGTTTAATATAAGGATACTTTTGTTACTGAAGGCAGCAGATCACATGAGTTCCCAGATGCACGGGCTATAGCAAGCTCATTCAGGTCTGCGGATGGAGAAGGAGGGTTACCCTCTGCTGGCTTTAAGCTGACTAGCTCAGACACAAGATGATTTTTGCAGCTGCCAATGTAATTATTCTTCTGTTACTTCTCTTACCCCTCCCAGCTTTGCTGTGAGTTATGATTCACTAAATTGCATTTTCTTCCTAAACAAACCTCTATTTAACTTATGTGGAGCGGGGGGTGGGGCAAAGGGAGAGACCACCTTCAATAGAAACAAAAACAACAACAACAAAAACAACCCTCTACGCTAACTCACAACAATTTTTGATTTTTGATCTCAGTCCGATCAGACACCAAAAAAGTCACAATGGAACACTGCCACCTGCGTCCCCTCACCCGATAAAAAAAAAAAAGATGGACCTCAAGGTATATCCAACCAGCCTGGATCCATCCACAATTAACTCAAATCTTTTGGGAAAAAGGGCAACTGATCCAATATGAAATCTAAGCAGGAATGTATTCTTGTAGTTAGAAGAAAACTGCCAACGTATGTGTCTTTTCCTTCCCTTGCATTCTCCATCAGGTCAAAACATAACTCAGAAGGGGAGGGGGAGAAGTACCATTTTTGTAATTTCAATGTGATTTTAGAAAGAAGAAAAGAAAAGAAAAGAAAGAAAGGAGGGAGGGAGGGAGGGAGGGAGAGGGGAAGGGAAGGAAGAAGGAAGAAGATTGATCTAACTTTCTCAGTAAGTATAATTTTGTTTGTTGCTGATGGAACCAAATACTGAAGGGGTCAATATTTGAAGTTTTCTCTTAATGCTCAAACTTCTTTAGTGATACTTTCTAAAAATATGCTTGGGGGGGCTTCCCTGGTGGCGCAGTGGTTGAGAATCTGCCTGCTAATGCAGGGGACACGGGTTCGAGCCCTGGCCTGGGAAAATCCCACATGCCGCGGAGCAACAGGGCCCGTGAGCCACAACTACTGAGCCTGCGTGTCTGGAGCCTGTGCTCCGCAACAAGAGAGGCCACGACAGTGAGAGGCCCGCGCACCGCGATGAAGAGTGGCCCCCGCTCGCCGCAACTGGAGAGAGCCCTCGCACAGAAACGAAGACCCAACACAGCCAAAAATAAATATAAAAATAAATAAATAAATAAATAAATAAAAGATTACTATTAAAAAAATATATATATATATGCTTGGGCACTCACATATCTTTTACAATCTAACTACCAGGAGGCAGGCGTTTATATACTTATAAACATGCATTTTAAGAAGGTTGTATGTCTTTGTGTTTATATCCAACTCCGGCCTCCCTTTTGACCATCGGCTTCAGTTACAAGTGACTCCTAGGAAACAGCTGGTTTTCATACTTGGCTAGTGGGCTCCCCATTGGCTGTGTTAGGAGTCTCTCAGCCTTGTTCTAACAGAGTTGTGTTTGTTGGATGTGATTGGGCTGAGAATGCTGGTGAAGCTCACTCAAGCTTCTTGGTCACCTCACCCTGGTTTGGTGGTTCACCTTGTTAAATAAGGTAAATCATGTTATATACCCTGTGTTTCTGGCCTCTCTGCACTGCACAAACCCTCACCTCCCCCAACTACAAGAGGTCCTGGGGCTACTTCTCCAATGACCACACTTAGTCTTGGAGTCATTCCAGCCCACCTCATCTTTAAGGATAGATTCAGTGGCAAAGGTCAGGGTCCTTTCTGCACCTTTTCCCTTATTCTATTCTATTTCCATCTGAGTTTCAAAATGGCCATCCGTGCAGGGCTCAGCCCATCCACTGCCAGTCTCCTGGGACTCGTGTTTGCGAATGTCCATGCTCCTTGGCAAAGCCATGGAGGGACACTGGGAGAAGATGCTTTAAGATGCTAAATAATCTATTTGGGAGATGTTCTTTTTTTCCCTTCATTTACCAACTTTCTTATAGCAAAAATAAAACAAACCCTACTACTGCTTTGGAGTAGAAGTGTTCTGTGATGGTTTCTGCTGCAATTTGTTACACTTATTTTTCAGAGCCATATTGAGGCACCCTTGTCCCCAGTGACTTGGTAACTAGAAATTCATATGTCGTTGGGTAGGCTGACTCACATGACCCTCGCTGAATCTCATTAAAATATCTTGTTCTGCAATCAGTACATTTGGCAAGGCAGTCAGCTTTTTTTTTTAATTGTTCAAAGCATCATACGTGTCCTATACAGCATGTTACATGCCATTAATCAGCATATAAGGGCCTAAAGGGAGAGAAGTAGAAAGATATTCTTACAATTTATCAAGGTTGGGTACTATCTCCTCCTAAAAAAAAAAAAACAACGCGGTATTCCTAAGGGGGTAGAGTAAGATCACGGAATCAAAGATCTAAAGAGGAGGCACTGAGCAAATCACTGAAACCCTCTGAGCCTTGGTTTCTTCCTCTAAAACACGTGAGTTATAGTAAACATGTTGAGCTGGTTATTTGCCAATCCTCTCTCAGCTCCAAATTCAGCTCTCTATACTTTGTTCTGAAAATTTTATTTCCCAAACTCCTTTGCCAGCTGACTTCCGGTGAGTTTCTGCAAACAGGAAGTCCTAGAGGAATGCTGGAAGGAGAGAGAGGGGGAGAAGAAGCCTCCCTCCTGGTTGTGCTGTTCCTGCTGGCTTCCCTCCCACAGTGGCTTGGGCTCTAGCCTCCGCCTCCCTTAAGCCCTCCCAGGCCTCACCGAGCCCCCTGCGAGGTGCCGGCAGAGATCTGAGAGCCAGCAACTCAGGGTCCCTCTGCTGACCACCAGGGGCGCCAGCAACAGCTGGGCAGCACCTCCTCCTCAGGTCTGGGCCTCTGCTCTCCAGGGCTCCTTCTCCACACTCCTAGGCTCTGCCATCTCCCACCTCTTCCTTTTCCAGGAGTGGCAGCTGCTTCCTGCAGTTACTACTTTGACATTTGCCCAGTGTTCCTTTTTTGGTGCTCTAAGCCTACTAACACCCATGTAACTGATTCTCTGCATTAAATTTCCTCTCTTTGAAATATCTAGTGTGATTTCTGTTTTCCAGACGGAATCCTGAGTAATAGTGTGTTTATGACCCTGGGTCTCCTAACCCATCAGCTCCATGAAAGGCTGTATTCCTTCACTCAGCACATACCTACTGAACCCTGGGCATGGGCACTCCATTGCGTGGGAGCTCGGCAACAGGGAGATGGTTACACATATATGCCCAACAAGCCCTGATCTCCAGGAACTTGCCAGCTAGTAGAGAAGACACACATGGAGAGCAGCCTAGATAAGAGAACAAGTTCTGTGAATGTACTGAGAAGGAGGTGGAGAAACAAGAGGAACAGAAAGCCTTGAGAGAATGGAGGGTTTGAGACTGGGTGAAGGCAAATAGCTCAAACTCAAGTTTACCAGCATAAGGACTTCAGGTGGTATATCTGGCAGACAGTAGAAGAGGTCACTTGGTAGAAAAAGAGGCCTCATGGTAGTGACCAGAGGGAGGCCAGATAGGGTGAAGACAGAAAATGGAAGGTTCTTGGGGTCAGAGTGAAGAGACTGTGCAGCTAGCGGAGCCCTTAGGAGATTTATGAGTAATGAGGCTGCACACTGAAACGACCTCCGCAGGAAGGTAAGAAGTAATGAGCAAGATAAATGGAAGGGGAGCAAGGACCATGGAAAGGACACTTGAATACTCTCCAAGGATGCCAGCTGGGTCTTTCACAGTTTCTTTCACCCATAAGAACCCTCATTTCTTGGATGTCTACTATGTATCTGTACTGTTTGATTCACATGTATTATTTTCCTTTAATTCTCACATTAACCCTAGGAGGTAATCCTCATCATAAAAACAGGGAAACTAACATCTAAAGGAGTTAATACATTTTTCTGGTAAGCGACTGAATAAGATTCAAACCCAGGTTCTAACTGACTCTAAATCCAGTGCTCTTGCCAATCTACTCTGCTGCCATTGTAACATACGGCTTGTCTGTCAAAAAAGTATTTATTAATAGGATACCACTGAGGCTACTGTGACAAACAGAAGGAGGTGATGGTGAAATAATTAAGAATAGAGAGAAAAGAATGGATTTGAAAGACATTTCCGATAAATTAGAGGGCACGGTGACAGACTAGATAGTGAGAGGGGAGATGCTGGGAATGAGAGAGGAGAATTAAATGGCAATTCAATTAGTCAGGATTCCTTGGGTTGCAAGTAACAGAAGCTCAATTCAACCTGATGATTCTAACAGAAGTCCCAGTAAGGAATATGATCATTTCTTTGGGTCATCGGCCCATCCCTAAACCAATCGCTGTAGCTAAGGAGACACAGTACTCTGGTTAAATATGGGTCGTGCCCCATCTCCAGGACCCAGGGAGGCAGGTCCACTACACTGGATTCCTATAAAATGCTCACTATACAATAACTCTAAAGAGTCAAGCCTGGTTAACTAGTAATGGTGTTCCATTGCCTAAAATAGGCATGGTTGATAGCAAGTAACTTTGGGAGGAAAATGTTGAGTTTGGTTATGGATCTGCTAAGCTTGCGCCAGCTCCAACAAAGACGCAGCCTAATCTTGGTTCCAGTCATAACCTGAAATCACTCCCATGTTTCTTCAAAAAGCTTAAATCTTTTTGACTTTAAAGATAAAAGTGAATTCTGACAATTCTGAACCATCCATTGGTTTAATGAAAGAGACCCAAAAAAATGACTAAACTTATAGAACCTATACACAAAGTAGGGTAAGATTTTTTTGTGAATGTGCAAATTACTGGACCAGGTAATGTCATTTTCATCTCCTCCTCATAAATTTCATGGTTTGCCGCATTTGAGCTAAAATGGGGGTTGGCAAACTATAGCCCATGAGCCAAATCCCGCCTGCCACCTGGTTTTGTACAGCCCATGAGCTAAAAATGGTTTGTATATTTTAAATATATGGAAAAAAATTAAAAGATTACTAATGTTTCATGACACATGAAAATTATATAAAAGTCAAATTTCAGTTCCCATAAATAAAACTTTATTGGAATACAGCCTTAGTCATTCATGTACACATTGTCTACGGCTGCTTTTGCCTCACTACAGGAGAATTAAGTTGCAACAGAGACCACATGGCTTGCAAAGCCTAAAATATTTATTCTTTGGCTCTTTAAGTGTGCCAACTTGAGGGCTAAAAACTTGGAGTGCCAATTGGCCAGTGAGGCTTTTCCTATCACACCTACCTTTATTGGGTGATAAATGAGCCACAAATCTGGCAAAAGGTCAAGGTGAAGTCTAGATCTTCATCAAGTAATTATCTATTTGATTGTGAATTTGTGGGCTATTAATAAACTTATTCAAAGCTTGTTACAGAACTTGGGTCAAACATTAAAAGTCTGTCACAATATGTGCTTATATTTCTCAGGTTGCTCATAGGATCATCTCATCTATTTTTACAGGCTGTGTAGTTTACAAAGTATTATCAGACACACAATTGGTTTGATCCAAATGTAATATACTACATAGTCAGCTTGTGGTAAGGCCTGACTTCTCCTGGATAGAACATTTGCTAGGGATTAGGTGATTGAAATATTTTCTAATAAGGTAGTAAACAAACAAATGAATACATTTAGGAATGATGTTACCTGTTATACCACATAGGCACATTCCATATGGAATGGAGATTAGCTGGTTGCCGTCCCAGCATCTACTCTCCCCTCTCCAAAACCTCCAGTTTCAGTATGAGAGAATGCATGAAGTCCTAAGAAACCTTCTTCTACTAAATAACCTACACTATGCCAATCAGGGCATTCTCAGGCACAGTGATTGGTCAGAGATAGGCATGTGACCTTAGTTGGTCCAATCAGAATGATCCTCAGAATTTTGATGGAATGGATCCACAAAGACAGTCATTCTTTCCTCCTGGAATTTAATGAGAAGTGGCTGGAAGTTGCTAAGTTCTATCTTGGGAACCCCAGGGAGGCCACCTTAACATGGCACTGCAGAAGGAAGAGTGGAGAGACAGAAAGAAACAGTCTTTGGGACATTATTGAGTCACTCCATAGGGCACAGCCTGATGCTGTCCTGCCCTGGACCTTTGAAGTGTCATGAATCAGTAAGCTTCCTTTAGTATTGAAGTCAGTTTGAATCAGGTTTTCATTCACTTGTGACTAAAATATACCAAGTAACAAAGATTCTTTCATTCCTCCATTCATTCATTCATTCATTCAGAAAACGTTATGTATTTTTTTTCTGACATCAAATGTTGTGTCTTTTCCAAACAACCACAACCAAATCCTCGATTCTCCAACACCAACTGTGTATCCTACAATTCAATTTAATTCAGACACTAGCTGCCCAGAGTTAGCCCAGACCCCATAGATCAAGGGTTCAGTCCCACAAGACTTGCCTCCACTTCAGACACCAGCTGCAAATGGAATCCCCACACTCCCTGCACTGCAGCTTGGCTGAGTGCAAATTCAGGGGTTCCCACTGCAATGCCCTTCATGTTCCATTATTTGCTAGAACAATTCACCAGTTTATGATAAAGGATACAACTCCAAAGAGCCAAATGCAACAGATGCATAGGGCAATGTTTTTGGAGGTGGGGAGCGGGTCACAGAGTTTGCATGCCCTCTCTGAGTGCGCCACCTTCTCAGTACATCAATATTTTCACCACCCTGGAAGCTCCCCCGACCCCATCGTTTAGAGCTTTTAACGGAGGTGTTATGACATAGGCATGATTGATTAAATCATTGGCCGTTGGTGACTGAATTCAATCTCCAGCCCCTCTCCCCTCTCCAGAGGTGGGGCTGAAAGTTCTAACCCTGTAACCACTTGGTAGGTTTCTCTGGTGAACAGCCCCACCCAGAAGCTACCTAGGGCTTTCCTCCAGGAATCATCTCATTAGCATATAAAAGACAATAAATTCCAAGGGTTTTAGGAGCTCTGTTCCAGGAATCTGGGACCAAAACCAAAGATTTATTTTTTATTATACCACAATGACATATACTTACTCTGATCAGATATTCTGCTCAGCCCTGGAAGACAGTCAATGTGTGCCTTCAAGGATCTCCTTGGGTCAGGAGGGGGGCAGGGAGCAGTGCACAGATACAATACATGGACCTTAAAGCAATGAGCTATAAACAGTATCAGTCAGAATAACAGGTATCCGAGATATTTTTAGTCACCTCCAATAGTGACTAGACTAATACTAGTCAGGAAAGACATTATCCCTGGTCTAGGTCACACCTTGTATCCTTTTCCTCAGATGATCCTCAAAGTGTCATTAATTAATAATAAATTAATCACAGCAAATCAGTCCAACAAAAGATTCTTCCCTTGAGGCACAATGATTTCCCTTCCATGATCAACTCATCACACTATATATTTCACAGATTTTGAGACAAGCCCAAATTTTATTTCCCCAGTGCATCTAGAGATTTCTTTACAGGTATATTATTACAGTATATATTATCAAGAATTAGTGACTGGGGGCTTCCCTGGTGGCGCAGTGGTTAAGAATCCGCCTGCCAACGCAGGGGACACGGGTTCGAGTCCTGGTCGGGGAAGATCCCACATGCCACGGAGCAACTAAGCCTGTGCGCCACAACTACTGAGCCTGTGCTCTAGAGCCCGCGAGCCACAACTACTGAGCCCGCGTGCCACAACTACTGAAGCCCGCATGCCCACAGCCCGTGCTCTGCAACAAGAGAAGCCACCACAATGAGAAGCCCGCGCACCGCAACGAAGAGTAGCCCCCGCTCGCCGCAACTAGAGAAAGCCCGTGTGCAGCAACGAAGACCCAACACAGCCAAAAATAAATAAATGAATGAATGAATAAATAAATAAATAAAAATTTAAAAATCCCAGGTTACCTCCATGCATTTTGCCTTTTACTAAAGTATCCTGTTACTAGAATATGCAGCCTCTGATTTCCAGGAAATCTTCAGCTCTGTCATTCCAAGAAGGCTCTTTAGCTCAACTCTGTCGACAGCCCCTGGGAGGTGTGGGATTTTGAAAGATGCCAGTTCCCAGCTCTCAAGGCTGGGGTGACTTACATACCAACCTGGAAAGCACTCAGATGTCAAGTATGTGTGTCAGTTGAGTGGCTGACTAGGATATCCCAGAGACAAAAGAGATTGGAGTAATATAATTTTAATAATGATAATGGCAAATAATGTGTGGTTTAGCGAAAGGAATCTTGGAGTTAGATGGATGCAAATGTAATTACTGACTGTGTCACTGTGGCCCAACTACCAAGCATTTTGGTGCCTCAGTTTCTTTCCCTGAAAAAGAGGGGTAAGAATTTCCTCTTGGCCGAGACATACACAGTAAATGAGCTAATGTCTGTACGGTGCTTGGCCCATGGTTGGTGCTTGATAAATGACTGCTATATTTGTTTATAATAAATACCACCCTATAGTTTTTCTGGTTATTGTTTTGAAAATTTTGAAAGCATGATACATGTTTAGCAATCCTAGACTTTCTGAATGCTAGGTTGGTGCTCTGCTTGAGCACCTACTATTTGCAAGCCCCCCAGGGCATATATCCTGCCAAGATATAGATCCTCACCTCAAGGAGCTTACAGGCCGGGCCATGGAACACTTACATCCGTACAAAGGATGAACACGAGAGTTCAACGCAGCAATAGGAAAAGTTTAAAAATAAAATCCAGGATGAATTATCACACATATTAAACCAAATGTTACTTAACCAAGAAGAAAAAGCAGTGGCAAGTCAAAATACCTCAGGCAATTTTAGTTTTCATCCAAATTTGGAACTTATAGAATTCTTCCTTTTTTTTTTTTAAGGTGAATAAAGAGCTATTTGGATTTACTGACATCATGTTCCCTAATGAATGGTCTTTCTGATTCAGAAGTTCTATCGACGTTCTGATGTTATATCTCAGGGATGCAAAAGCTCTGCACAAAACAAATCTCAGATGTCCTAGAACAACCCTTCTCTTCCAAATTTGATTCTTATTTTCAATTCCAAAAACAACACACGAGGCCTCAGAAGGTACAAACTACCTCATGTTTATGCATGTGACCCTGGAGAAGTGAGGATTTCAGATGTCTTTGATTAATGAATTGGCTGAAGAAAACATCTCCCCAAAGTTACTTACAGAAGAACCAGCTCTCCCTGCCCCCACCTCACCTCAAAGCTACAGAAACCTCCATCCTGCATCAATTTACAACGGAGCACTTGACATGACTTTATTGGTATATCTTTCTTATGCATTTGACCAATCAAAATGATAATTTAGACAAACTGGGGATGGCAGAGTGCATTATCCAGCCATATCTCATTATTATGCAAAAAATCAGATATTCACAGCAACTGTCTCATCTATTTATTGTTTGATTACTCATCTGGAAATTTTAATACTTTCTTCAGGGGCAGGGACTGGCAATAAAAAAATAGACCTATATATCAAACCTTTAACTTCCAGCCATCATTGTATGCCATAATACAGATGGAGTGACTATCAGCAAGCTTTACTGTGTTGGTTTATTTCCTTCAACAGAGAATGTGGATTTAAATGGGATAAAGCAACAATGTCGACTTAAGGCTGGAGGGCCCCTTGGAACCTTCCAGTTACTTTGCAAGCAGAGATAACTGGCTTTAGCCTGCCTCCCAAGGAACTAGTGCCTAGGGCTGCCAATAGCTGTCTGCAAGATGAGAAGAGTGGGCATAGAAGGAACGGGAGGTATTTAGGGTGAAGGATGAGGCGACTGCATCTCAGAAAGGCTGTTTCCCATCGTCCTTCACATGGCAGTGTTTCTATGGGCCACATTCCCCTTCTCACAAACATAAATACCAGCACTGTTTTTAATTACTTTACAATCAATAACGTATTTACTGTTCATCACAAGCCTGTGAGGTATGTACTGGTACTACCCCATTTTTTTTTTTTGGCCACCTGGCTTGCGGGTTCCTACTTCCCCAACCAGGGATCAAACCCAGGGCCCCGGCAGTGAAAGCACCAAGTCCTAAACACTGGACCTCCAGGGAATTACCATTACCCCGTTTTATAGATGGGGAATTGAGGCACAAAGTGGTTATATGATTTGCCCAGGTAGAAGGCAATGAAAGCAGGATTTATTTTATTTTAATTTTAAAAATTCTTACTGGAGTTGTGTTAGTTTCTGCTGCACAGCAAAGTGCATCAGTTATACATATAAATGTACCCACTCTTTTTTAGATTCTTTTCCCATATAGGTCATTACAGAGTATTGAGTAGCGTTCCCTGTGCTATACAGTAGGTCCTTATTAGTTATCTGTTTTATATCTAGTAGTGTGTCTATGTCAATCCCAATCTCCTAAGAAAGCAGGATGCAAATGCAGGCAGCCTGGCTCCAGAATTTGTGTTCTGCATGCCAGCAGCACAGAAGTGTAGCAGCTCTCCGCTTCTGCTTGTCACAGTTTGTGCCAGCAGAGTAAATTGGTGGGGAACAAAGCATAGCCTACCTCCCGGAGAATTATATGAACTATTTGTTTAAAGATCAGATTCTTAGACACAGAACAACTGATTTAGTAACTCGCATTTTTTAACAAGTTCCCTAAATAGTTCTTAATCACATCAAAGTTTGAGAACCACCAGAATAGATTTTCTGGACTAGGAGTCAGAAAATAATCTGGATTTGGGTCCCAATTCCACTGTTGATAAGCTTTATAACTTTGGAGAAATCATCTGAGCTTTTTTGGCCCAGGTTTCCTCATCTGTAAAATGAGGACAAAATATATCTGCCCTACTTAACTGTGCAAAGCTGTTTGTAAGAATGAGATGAGATAAAGCACGTGAAAGAAATCAGCAACTTGAAAAGATTTCCAAATATGAGCTATTATTATTGGTCTCTCATTACTTCATGTGTGCAAGATTTTTCTCCTACCTAAAATTATTGGCTCTTTGAGGTGATAGGTACTGCAACTATACTTCTTTTCTACCCCATAGTAGCTTGTCCCATGCCAAGCATGTTGTAGCCGCCCAAAAAACCCTGGCTTAGTTCAATATATTTTAAAAAAACATGTAAGCAGGAGCACAGAATCAACACTATCTACTATTTGCAATTCTAGTGACCAACATTTATACACTGTGCCCCCAGACTCCTTAGAATATCGTTATGTACATTATCACGCTTGATTTTCACAAGTCTTGTGGGAAAGAGGGAAGTTAAAGGTGACAGCTGCATTGTACTGGAAAGGATGAAGCTCAGGTTAAATAATTTGCCCAAGGTCACCCAGTTAGTAACCAAATGACAACTTCCACAGTTTCCTGAGACACCACGCAACACATTCAAAGGACTTGTCGTTGGAACAGCTCTACCAACATAGATGGAAGGTGCCATATTTTAGAAAAGAGAGAGCCATTACCCATGAGGAATATTATCAGAAGAAAAAATGTTGGTGGTAAGAGAAGAAGATGTTTTATTTGCATAAGGAACAGCCTGATTTCCAACAGGTAGAAAACTTTGCCCACTTGGCAGGAACGAGGCACAAAAGGCAGGAAGCTTATCTGAGAAGCTACGAAATAATTCCCTTGCTGACTTATGAATAGAACAGCATCCATTTTTCCTCCCGTTTAAAGAACCAGTACAATTCTGGAAAAAACAAGATTCTATAAAAAGAATCCAAGCAGTCTGCTTTCAAAAATACTGTTACTTTTGCAGTCACACGGTTGCCAGGCTAGGAAAGAGGACATGGGACCATCTCCTGGTTTCAACATCTTCCACTTTTGAAAGGCATTCTTTTTGGGCTCAGTTAGACTCTGTTCACCAACAAATAGTTTACCAAAGGCAATTACGAATAAGTTTCATCTGCTGGACTGGCCCAAATGCATTTCACATTCTAATACTCTTAAATTTTCCAGACCTACCATTAAGCAACATTAATTAAGACTTTGTGGTATTGGCATAAAGATAGACAGAGACCAGAAATAGACCCACACATATCTGGTCAATTGATTTTCAAAACAGGTGTCCAGGTAATTCAATGGGTAAAGAATAATCTTTTCCATAAATAAAGCTTAAACAAATGAACATTTAAATGGAAAAAAATCTCAACCTTTATCTTACACCATTCACAAAATTTGACTCAGGCTGGATCATAGACCTAAATGTAAAGCCTAAAAGTATAAAACTTTTAGAATAAAAAAATAGGAAAAAAATCTTTGTGACCTTGGGTTAGCCAGATTTCTTAAAGGGGACATCATCAAAGAAAAAAATGATACACTGGAATCAAGAAAAAATGAAAAGATACAAGATATATGTCTGATAAAGGACTTGTATCCAACATATGTAAAGAACTTTTACAACTCGATAATAAGAAGACTAAAAATAATAAGCAAAGATTTGAAGAGACACTTCACCAAATAAGAAATATGAATGGTAAATAAGGACTTGAAAAGCTATGTGCTCAAAAAATATTACTCATTGGGAAAATGCAAATTAAAAAATACCTATGAGAATGACTAAAGTTTAAAACCCAACAATGCCAGGTGTTGATGAGGAGGCAGAATTACTGGAACTCTCATACATTGTTTACGGAAATACAAAAAGGACATTCACTTTGGAAAATAGTTTGGTAATTACTTATAAAGTTAAACATACACTTCTCACATGACCCAGCAATTCCACTCCTAGGGATTTACCCAAGAGAAAAAAATACTCTGCAGAAAGTTCTATACATGGGTGTTTATAACAGCTTTATTTATAATGGCCCCAAACTGGAAACAATCCATATGTTCTTCAACTGGTAAATGGATAAACAAACAGGTACGTCCATACACTGCAACACGCCTCAACAATAAAGAATGAACTACTGACACTTGCAACAACTTGGATGAGTCTCAAAAGCACTATTCTAAGTAAAAGAAGCCAGATAAAAAGGTTACTGTAGGAGTCTATATTCATATGAATTCCCATTTCTATGAATTTCTGGAAAAAGCAAAAATACAGGAACAGAATTCAGATCAGTGGTTGCCAAGTGCTAGGAGTAGGGACAGGAATTGACTCCAAACGGATATGATGGAACTTTCGGGGGGTGACGCAGCTGTTCTATATCTTGATTATTGTGGTGGTGTTTATTCAACTGCATACATTTGTCAAGTCATCAAATTGTACACTTAAAATTGGGGAATTTGGGCTTCCCTGGTGGTGCAGTGGTTGAGAATCCGCCTGCCAATGCAGGGCACACGGGTTCGAGCCCTGGTCTGGGAAGATCCCACGTGCCGCGGAGCAGCTGGGCCCGAGAGCCACAATTGCTGAGCCTGCGCGTCTGGAGCCTGTGCTCCGCAACAAGAGAGGCCGCGATAGTGAGAGGCCCGCGCACCGCGAGGAAGAGTGGCCCCCGTTTGCCACAACTAGAGAAAGCCCTTGCACAGAAACGAAGACCCAATACAGCTAAAAATAAATAAATAAATAAATAATAAAAATGATAAAAATAAAGGAATTCCTTTTAAAAAAAAAAATTGGGGAATTTTACTCTATGTAAGTTACACTTAACTGACCCCCCCCCCAAAAGTCCTTCCAATGGCTTCCACTTTGCTCAGAGTAAGTGACTGTAAGCCAATAGCCCCTCCATGCTCTGATCCTCCCCTCCCCTTTGGACCTCATCCCCTTCCACTCTCCCTCTTGCTCCTCTGCTCCAGCTAGAACAGCCTCCTGGCCATGAGCCTTCTATGAACATGCCAGGCACATGCCCTCTCTAAGGTACTCCACTAATTCCTTCCACCTCCTCTAAGTCTGTGGTTAAATGTCACTATCTCAGAGAGACTTAATCTCTCGAGGAATGTTATTTGAATGGGCCTCAGTTTTCTCATATGTAAATGGGTGAAGCTGAATCAAAAAATCTGAGAGCCTTCTGGCCTAACATTATACAGTTCTGACATTCAGCTTTTAGGATACAAAACTCCCCAGGGATGATAACAGAGTTACATAATACACGATGGAATATTACTCAGCCATAAAAAAGAACGAAATAATGCCATTCGCAGCAACATGGATGGACCTAGAGATTATCATACTAAGTGGAGAAAGACAAATATCATATGATATCACTTATATGTGGAATCTAATTAAAAAATAATATAAATGAACTTATTTACAAAACGGAAACAGATTCACAGATCTCAAAATCAAACTTATGGTTACCAAAGGGGAAACGTGGGGGGAAGTGATAAATTAGGAGACTGGAAGTAACATATACACACTACTATGCATAAAATAGATAACTAATAAGGATCTACGCTATAGCACAGGGAACTCTACTCAGTACTCTGTAATGACCTATATGGGAAAAGAATCTAAAAAAGAATGGATATATATATGTGTAGCTGAGATATATATATATATATATATACACACACACATATATATAGCTGATTCACTTTGCTTTACACCTGAAACTAACACAACACTGTAAATCAACTATACTCCAATAAAAATGTTAAAAAGAAACAAAATTTAAAAAAATAACAGTTACATAAGAAGGCATTAAATGGCAGCTAAACAGAACAGAGTTCTGGAGTGTTCTGAGGGGGAGAGGTCACTTCCAGCTGTCAGAATTGAGAGGTTCAATAGAGGAAGTGACCCCTAAAGATCGGGTAGGATTTCTTTACATGACAGCAATTACCTGGACAATTGGAAATACTGTTCTAGCTTCTCTTTAAAGTAAAATTCTGGGTTCTACTTAGTTTGTACAATTTGAACATATTCCCCTCCTTTGAGGACATTCTAGAAAACTGCCATACCACCAACGATTCAGAATTTCTCCTGCATACCCATGGTACACTTTCTTCCTCGCAAGCCTGCTGGGGTTATTGGCAATTAACTGGCTGAGGTACACATTCCATCAATGCCATGCCAGACATCAGGAAAACTGACAAGGTCTTTCCCTTGTTGTTGTAATATATCTGTTGACGTATCTTTTGTACTATACTCTGATCTCCTAGAGGGCAGGGTTTGAGTCTCCCTCAGCTTTGGATCCACCACGATGGAGCATGGGAGGCTCAGAAAATGCATGTTCCTCAGAATTCTAAGCATTCCGCTGATATTAATGTGCACACCAGGGAAGAACAACTAGCAAGGTCATTAATCATGACTCTTCCTATTTAATTGTAAAAACTAATTGCCTGTTAAGGTAAGGCAAGCCTTATTTTCCTTAATCAGAGGGGTTACAACCTGAACATGTTGGGAAAATCTGAGATGCTGATGTGAAAGACAAAATGGATGAAGTTCAAACACAAAGCCAAAATCTCAAGGTCTTCTCATTTATTCTTGTTTACCCATGGTCTTTAATCAAGGTAGGATTTTTACCTAGACAATCTTCACAAGGGAAATACAGACAGAATGTTAGGCTGTGGTTTGGATTGCTCTCTTTCTAAACAGAACTCTTGTTATGGACTGTATGTGTCACACACACACATTCATATGTTGAAGCCCTAACCTCCAATGTATCTGAATTTGGAGATGGAGCCAGTATTTAAGGTTAAATGAGGCCATAAGAGTGGGGACCTGATCTGATAGGATTTGTGGCCTTATAAGAAGAGACACCAGAGAGCCTGCTCTTTCTCTCTCCCCATGCACATGCCCTGAAGAAAGGCCAAGTGAGCACACGGTGAGAAGACGGCTATCTACAGGCCAGGAAGAGAGGTCTCACCAGAAACTGAATTGGCTGGCACCGTGATCATGGACTTCTAGTGTCCAGAACCGTGAAAAATTAAATGGCCGTCGTTTAAGCTACCCCGCCTGTGGCATCTCTCATAGCCGCACAAGCAGCCTAAGGCAGTTCTCTCATCACAATAGTGCACCTGGTTACAAATAAGCCTAATCCTACACTCTCTGCTCCATGGATTTAGAACTCCTCTGTCCCAAGGTTTTCCAGAAATGTCTCAGTTCCAAACTGACCTGCTCTCTCCTAACATTTTCCCTGCTACATTTCAACTAACACATGAAATTGAGAACTTCTCTTTTTGCTCTATGTTATCCAGTGGTCAATGACTTTCATTTTCCATAGCCAACATTAATTTAGATTTGGAAATTACATTTTCTAGTAAGTTTCGTATGATGGAAAATTTTCAAATAACCTAGTGAAGAGTGTAGGTATTACCTTTGTACATGTGTTTCTAAGGAGAGCTGGATCCAGCGAAAAGCATTCAAAAATCTACATTTCCAGACATGACTTAATATCCTCAGTCTTTGGAGATATTTACGGGTGTTGTTATAGAAGACTTTTTGGCATTGTATAGAAGGAATCCAAATTCCTCAGTTCATTGTACTGAGCATCACATGACTAACTCTCATCTCTGCACCTCATTCAAAATAGCTCAGAAAGTTATGAGGCTAATGTCACTCATCTCCTCAACCCTAGGATGCCCAAGGCATTTTTGTTCTAGATGTCGGCCATGTATCACAATACAAGTGCCATTTTGAACCTCACTGCTCTGAGTTAAGAGCTGTGAATGCTCTCTTTAGTCTATCATGAAGGCTGGTTTTTCAGTTATTATGACAATGCGCTTTTGCACTGTGTTCCTCTTTTACTTTGAAAGCCAAAGCAATACAGTATGGTGGAAAGATAGGAGTTTTAGAGCTAGATAGAGTTGGATTTTCAATTTTGTGGCTTATCTGTCTTTCTAGGGTCAGCTTTCTTGCAAAATGGAGATACTGATGCCTAGGTTTGCTGTGCTGTTGGCAACGGCAACACTAAGACGTGTCTCTGAACATTTTGGGGTACTGCATCAGTCAGAGTTTGTCAGAAAAGCAGAAACACTATAAGAGATAGAGAATAAAGCATTAATAATGCAATTGCAGGAGCAAGTGGAAAAGTCAATGCAAGATGTGGCCGCTATGTCTGGGGGAGGGTATGAACTGGCTTGGCAACTGGGGAAAAAGACTTGACAGTGAAGTGGAGGAGAACAGGACAAACAAGAACCAGGAAGATGTACTGGAACCTGCATCTATCTCTCTAGGCCTCCATCCTCAATGACGTGGGTGACTTGCAGGAAAAACCTATTAGGTTTTGCCACAGAGCTGTACACATACCTGGTCTAAGACTTGGAAAAGCTGAGACAGGAAATCTAATGGGAACTATAGGAACTGTGGGCCCAGGTACAACCCACATCCTCAATGTGAGCTGACAGATCAGCGCCAACCCATCAAGTTACTGCCGTGCCTGACACCCTGAACCAACCTTCTAAGGCTAAAAGTTGATACTACTTCACTTGTGCCTTTCAAATCTCATGCAGATTTCTTCTGTGGCTAATCCTAACCTGGAACCCTCTAGGGAAAGTAATCCTGGGAGAATTAGTTCAGGTTTAGCTAAGTTTATACAGTATAAAGCCACTATATAAGGATTTCCACAATTTTTTAAAGAAGTGGAAATGGGTTTTTTACACGAAGCACTATGGTTAGATCTGTGTATTTTGGGAGGAGAGAAAGAGACAATATGGAACATAAATATCCTTGGCTCTACAAGTTTGTAAATAGTATATCCCTTATTCCAAGCAGCGTCTTGGTCACCTTTCTGATGCTCCCGAGATATTGCTAGAAGATTAAACAAAAAAACTTGAACTTGCAGGAACCAATTGATATTCCTTCTGGACAAACGAGCTAAGTAAAGAATCTTTCAGAAAAGTTCCTGAACCAAACCTACTCCTATGTGGATATAGCATGAATTATACTATACAAACCCAGTTTCATGCAATGAAAACTGTGGACTATATAGCAAATTGTCAACAGTGCATTATACTTATTCAGTAAATGTTAGCTAACGAATGGAATAAGGACAAAGGATTAATCCTTCCTTCTAGTGATTAACACATAACCATTTTCAAACTCTGAATTTGTTAATGAATACAAATCATATTTATTTGGGTTTTTCTGATGGAAAAATGCTCAGTGTAAAATACGCAATGCTCAGTTGTTCCATCATGTGATAATCAGTTATAGAAGATATTGTTGGAAATCAAGCAGCCTTACTCATGTAGAAAGATGGGCATAAAGACAAGATAATCTAAATGTATTTATAAATCTACTAGTAAGCAATCTCCACTGGCCTCTCAATATGCTTTATAATGTCACTTTCAAAACTTATAAACACATTTATACTTATTTAATTTTTTTGAAGGAGTAATGCATTCAAAAATTGGTTAAAATAAAAATATGAAGAAATGCCATGCCATCCCCTAGCAGCTTAGGTTCTCGTTGCTGCCCCCAAATATATAACCACTGTCATTAGTGTTTTGCATATCCCTCCAGACACTCTTACACACAGACAAGCAAATACAAACACTCTCGCCTCACACCCAACTTCCTTTGCTACACAAATGGGAGAAGAATCCATAAACTGTTATTTTCCATCTTCCTTTTTTGTTTTTTTGGGTTTTTGCTTAAGACATCTTAGAGTTCTTTCCATATCAGCACATAAAGAATTTCCCCATCCTTTCATTCAGCTGCTTAGTATTCCATTGTACGTACATATAGTAATTTACACTTTTAAATTTTATCTTCTACTTTCCATTCTCTTGGAGCTTGATTTTGGCTTCTCCCTCCATACCTTCTGGAAATAACTGCCATTCAGCAACTGGCAATTCTTCAAAGAGAAGCAACACAAATGATGCCGACTTCAGGATTTGCGCAGTTCTGGTATTTTCTCCATTGCATAGAGCCAATAGACACATGTGCTCTCGTCAGCAAGCTGCCTCCTTTCCCCCCCAGCCAAGCTCTGGATGTCAGGGAACATGACCGACGAGCCATACTTCACCCACAGAGTTTGAGCTTTAAGCCTGTATGACACGGTGCCCAGCTGTAAACAGGCCAGCCAGCTCCCCTGGCACATTCGCTCCATTTTCCTGGGCGCCTGGAGCTGGGTCCGCCCCAAGGAGCTCCTCTTCCAAGGTAAAGCTCCCTCTGTGGTCATAATGCAGTCCTGAATCCATATGCCTGGTTTAGTTCTTCCTAATTACATCCATTGATGTTGAAAAACACTCAGACCAAGAAAGAGACCAAAGGGACTGTGGGCACCTGTAGCTGCCAAACAGGCAGGTTTTTATACCCTGGCCACTGGGGAGACGCATAAAGGCCAGATGGTATGTCGCAACATATATTCCCTACGAGGCATGTGGAAAGCCTGCGGCAGAAAATGCCACCTGGGAAGCTGTGAGAAACACAAAGGGATCAAAGCGTGAGTCCTGGAGTTACTCCAGGGGAGTGGGTGGCCCCAGGTGGCTGCCTCCTGGTCACCTCTACAGCCTTCCTGGGGGCAAGGACCTTCCCTCTAGAGTCAATACTCTTGCTGTCTGGATACACCCTCTTTGGGAAGGCAAGCATGCACTTACCCTCTGCGTTGGACAAGTTGTTTCTAAGGAATCTGTGGGTCAAAAAAGACTGACACTTTCCTTTCAGCTTTTACATAAGTCAACAAAAGTAGCATTTGGATGATTAAGAATTCATCTCAGGGCTTTTGAATGGGTCATCTAGACAGCAATTTGGTTTCTAAACTGAAATGAATACGTGTGTGTATGTATTTTGCAGCTTCACACGCCCATGTGATTATACTATTATGGTAACTTACTTTTTTATATTCTACCAGCTTTGGAAGACTCTTACATTCATTTTGCAAACTTGGCAATAAAATCCTCTTGCCTGGAGGTCCGAGATGCACTTACCTTACTCATACTAATTATAATAATAGCTAACACTTATTGATTACTTTGCTGAGTACTTTCCATGTATCATCTCATTTAATCACCATCAACAGCCCTGTGATGTAGGTCCTATTATTATCCAAGTTTTACCGATGAGGAAACTGAGAGTTAGATAAACTAAGTGACTTGTCCAAGGTCACACAGCACACCCAAAGGAGAACTGGGTTGTCTGATTCCAGGGCCACCATGGTCATCACAAAAAATCACTCTGGAGCCTTGTTTCTCTCATAGACTGTTTAACCAGTTGTGGGGCTTCCTAAATTTGCCGGGAGGGTCGGAGGGGGAGAAAAATCTCCCTTTGAGTTTAGCTATCGAGAATTATAGAACTCTCTGCCTTTAAATTACATTCTACCCATTCATATCAGCCATCCTTCTTTCTTCTACCTTTTTGGTCTAAAACGGAAAACAGGAGTTAAGCGTTTCAGAATAACTCCCATTTTAAAAGTATATTTGTACATAGGTAGGGGTCTTCAGGCTCTCTATGAAGCTCTCCCAGCTCCACTGGGAAAAGTCCTGGTTTCCTGCTCTGAACTTGGCTATCTACCTAGACAAGCACATTCCACTGCATTACAGTGGTGTGTCTGCAACTCTCTTTTCCCTGTGAGCTCTTGGAGAGCAGGAACTGTGTAACAGTCATCCTTGTATCCCTGACATCTGGCACATAGCTGTGGCTCAGTAAAAAACTGAAAGGTATTGATCCTACCAGCTTCAGGGTAGTGATGAGATAAATCTGCTAGCCTCTCCCCCTGCCACTGCACATGCAAATGAAGCTCCCTAAGAGGCCAAGAGAGCCCCACCAGATTCTACTAAATCCCTCTTTTTAGGGTTTGTTTGTTCTGGTTGGAAGGCAGGATTCCTTCGTGGGGCTTAGGACAGCTGGGTCCATACCAGTGCTCCTTAATGGGCTCAGAATTAGGGAATTTGGTGCCCCAAATAACTCCAATGGTAGAATATAAAATTTGAGACAATTATGGTCTTCACTTTCCCTACCTTTCCTCTATCATCAGTAAAAAGTGGGTCAAGAACGAGTGGGAATTCCATTTCTAAATGTAATGATACGATAGTAAGAGCTAGGCTTTGCTGATAAAAATACCCTATAATCCTGATTTTTTTCATCAAAATAAAGATTGGTTGTATCCCACAGGTCGGTTGCTTTTGTACAAACTTTAGGTTTAAATTAGGGCCTGGTGAAAAATTTACAGGGACCTTTGGAGAAATTCTGAAGTCAGAATTTCAGGAATATCCAATTGTTTTCCAGAGTGAGTAACTTTTCTTTGGGATCATTTCCAAAGTATCACTCTCAATCATCTTGTTGTCAGAAATGAGAATGATGTAATCACTGCTTACATATGTCATGTCATAAGGGAAGTCTTGCAGGAGCTTATCTATTCACAGAATTTCTAAGAGAGAACAATCTTAGGGTGGACAGAATCATCTTAAGCTATCATCCCCTTCCCATTACTGAACAGCTGATGCTCAGCCTGAAAAACTCTCACACTCATGCTTCAAGACCCAACTGAAATGCCACCTCCCTTGAGGAGCCTTCCCTGACTCCATCAGACTGATTTGGATGATCTCTCCTTTGTGTTTCCAGAATAGTCTGCATGTTCACCTATGACAACACTTACCACATTGCACTGTGATATGTCTGTCTCTCCAAGTAGACTATGAACTCTCTAGATATTTTTATTGTTTTTCATTTTTTGAGTTAAAAGGTATCACATGCTCATGATAGAGGAAGAAGAAAAAGAAGAAGAAAAAGAAGTAACAACAGCAGCAGGAGGAGCAGGAGTAAAAAATATAGAATAATAAGAAGTGGTTTTCCCTTCCAACTTAGATCCCCAGTACATCCCAGAAGCAAACTCTCACAACAGTTTTTTATGTATCTTCCCAATTTTATCTACGTAAGTACAAACATATATATGCAAATGTTCCTTTTCTTTTTTAAAAAGCACAAATAAAGCATTTCTCAGCCTCCATGATATTCTGGCACCAGGCAGAGTGCTAGGAATACAGCAGATGCTCAATATGCATTGACTGAGTTGGGGATTATCAAGGTTCCTGGTATTTAGAGAGTTCTTCAGCTGTTTGAGTCTCTCCCTTCCTCCCTCTGTCACTCCCCCCTCTCAGGTATTAGGGAAGTAAAACTCAAAACAGTCAATTTTACTACCTAGAAGCAGGAGCTCAGTAAAAAGACAAGAGAAGATTAATATTCACAGCTAAAATGTACATGGGTTTCAATTTCCTCTACTGCTTCACCCACTAATGCTTGCAGATAATAGAGAACTAATTGCATCTTTGAAAACTAGACTCATAATATAGATCATTTACTGTACAATCTGTAATATAAAGATCACAAGGTAAAGAGTGCCCCTGGCTTTAATAGCACATACTAATATGGACATTCTTTTTTTTTTTTTAATTAATTAATTTTATTTATTTATTGTTGGCTGCGTTGGGTCTTCGTTGCTGCGCACGGGTTTCCTCTAGTTGCGGTGTGTGGGCTTCTCATTGTGGTGGCTTCTTTTGTTGTGGAGCACAGGCTCTAGGCACACAGGCTTCAGTAGTTGTGGCACACAGGCTCAGTAGTTGTGGCTCGCGGGCTCTAGAGCACAGGCTCAGTAGTTGTGGCACACAGGCTTAGTTGCTCCGCGGCACGTGGGATCTTCCTGGACCAGGGCTCGAACCCATGTCCCCTTCATTGGCAGGCGGATTCTTAACCACTACGCCACCAGGGAAGCCCTAGGACATTCTTAATATGACTTCTATTATTTATACTTTAAGGACTGCAGTGCTATGCTGATTGATTCTGTTTTTTCAATTTTTTGCTTTGTTTTGCCTTTTTTTTTCCACTTTAGTATCCCCAGCAGAATCATAACTTTTCACAGAGGCATCTAATTTCCTAACCTCAAAGCAAAAGAGAAACATTTTTCAAATCTTCCTCCGGGGGTGGGGGTGGGTTCTTGAATGGATGTACTTAGATGAATTAAACTCAGACCTCCGGTTGGATGTGTGAGCTGCCCAGACAAAGATGAAGGTTAACGCAGTTTAAAGATGAAATATAGACCATCTTGCACAAAACCACTGTGTTGCAGTTTAATTAAAAGAATTCATTAAAGTGGTGCCCCATCCAGAGTAATTAGTATGCGTAATTTATGCGTTGCCTAATACACAAGGGCAGTAGCCTGAATAATAAACTCAAGTTAACCTTAAGTGGAAGAGATTGAACGGTCAGATGTTTATTTAGCTCAGGTTTGCTCACGAGTTAAGGTTAAAGAGGTGAAATTCAGTTACAGTTAATTAATTAATTTCTCAGATTTTCTTCATGAAAATCCTGCCTACTCAATTGGGTAAAAGTTTTGTCAAAGGCAGACAGCACTATTTTTATTCATCAGCTATTTTCTGACATGTCCTCTAGGAAGTTAACCATTTGAGAGAACAAATTTAAGGCAACTGCAAAAAGAGAGAAAACAGACCAAAAAAAAAAATAAGTGTGAGCTAATCTGGGGTCTGTGCCTATAAAAGATAAAACCAGGTCACATTTAAAGAGGGTGTCACTAGTATTATCAAAATGTTGGGCTTGATTAAGACAAGAGTGTCCAGTTTTTTCTAATAATGGGTCATGTGTTTAGGAATTCATATATGTATTTGAGCTTTGTGGATTTCTATTGACAGGAGTGGTGAGATTCCAGGCCTGGTGTGTACACAACAGGTCACAAATATGAACCAGTGCTTAGGCAAATTCTGTTTATTCCTTTCACTAGAAATACTTCATCATGTCCCAATTCTGTGATGTAATTTTTGTGGAATTAAACTTGAAGAGTTCAAAATTACGCAATTAATTGTATTCAGCTTCAATTACAGTGACTTATCAATCAAGTCCTTTGGCAAGACACCTGGCACCCCACCAGTGATTGTGATGGGAAGTGACCAGGCCTGAGGGATCTATTGGTTCATGTGAGCAAGCTAATTAGGTGAATTGTTACTGATTGATTGCTTTATTGGTGGCTGCATGTAGGTAGGAGTTCTGAGGTTTAGGAGCCGGGATAAGTCAGGAAAGATCTAAATTAATTTGATTTTTGGACTGGAAAGACCAAGGACTGTAATAAGATCAACAAAATGTATCAATCATCTGATATTTACTGAGCACCAATTATGTGTAAGGCACTGGGCCAGTCTCTGGGCTTCCATATTGAATCTGAGCATAAGACAGAGGTGTCCTCCCCCCAGCTCCCAGCCCTGACCTCCCAGGACTAATGGTCTAGATGGACGTTAAGATAGAAGCATAAGTGAATATGAGCGTCCACAACAAGCCACACACAACAGTTGGTTTTCGAATTACATGAGGACCAAGTAGCAGACTTCCTTTATTTGAGAGCATTTCTCCCTTTGCAGAACTGCCTTTCCTCCATTCCACATTGTTCCAGTGGGCTGCCAACCACGTCTGCCCACCTGCCCACATAGGGGGCACATGGCCCAAACTAGGTCAATCAGACTTTCTCTTCTGTAAATTCGGATTCTGAATGGAGAGAAAAACACGAGGAAGAAAGAGAGGTGGCACTGAGTCATCCAATGACCCTGCCCAGGGGCTGCCATGGTTCCTTCCCAGAAAGTGATTTATCATCGCTTCCATTCTGTGACCTTACCAGGTTCAGGGCAAAATCCTACTTGCTCTCTGTCAGCCAGAGTTAGTTTCTGAGGCATGAAAGCAAAGACAAAGAACATTCCTGAAGTTCAGAGACAGAAGAGCTTATTTTTAGTTGGAGCGGTATTGAGGAATACTACAGAGAGACAGTGTAATGCACGGGATTCTGGTCTGGCTCGCCAAACTAAGAACTGCATATACAATATATGCAATCCTGCAGGATACACAACAAATATCCCCATTTAATAGATAGGGAAACTGAGGCTCAGGAAGGTTCTATAACTTACCCAAAGCCATACTGCTAGCAAGTGGCTAAGCTGAGACTCGAACCTAGGACTTCCTGACCCCAAAGACTGTTCCTTCTTGCACATCAAGCAGTTCTCCAGTTTGTGGCCTTGGGCAAATCACTTTAGCCTCTATGTACTCTGGGTTCCTTAGTAGTAAAGCTGGGATGATAATAGCTGCCCTGTGTCCCCTGCAGGGCTGTTGTGAGGATCAAAGGGGAGAATGTCTGTGAAAGCACTTTGAAGCCTGTCACACTATCCAAATACTTGTTAAGGCTTCCTATTGTTAGGAGAAACCCCAACTAGGATGTGCCAGATATTGAGAGGTGACAACGAAGAGGCTGGTATAGGGTGTGATCACAGGAACGGGCCTCTGGGGGAGAATGGGGAAGTCTTGGGAGACAAAGAGTCCCAGGGGAGCTTGGGGTCAGCAGGTGCAGGGCAGCAGAGTATGATCTGCCAATCCAGAACTCTCAAGACTGAGGCTTGGGGAGCTCGAAGTTTGAAATGGATGGTTTGAAGATCGATTAAAGGAAGTGATACTTGGAGATAGTGAGTAAAGGAAAAGTCTTATCCTCAAGAGGTCGAGCCATTTTCACAGGCATCAGCTCATCAGATCTTCACTGCAACCCTAGGAGCTCTGTGTCATCCCTGTTTCACAGCTGCGACTCTGAAGCTCAGCAGGGTTAAGAAACCTAACGTCAGAGTAGAAAGGACAGAAACCGATTTTAAACCCTAGCCTGACTGAGCTTTATGCACAAGCTTTAGCTTCCTCTGATTCTCCCACCCACCCCCTCCTTTCTTTCTCTCCTCGCCCACAACTCATTAGCTGGAAAGAAAATGTAGAGGTCCTAGTCTCACTGAATGAGTATGATGTGTGACCTTCGAATAATCGCTTAACCTCTCTGAATTTTAGATTCCCTTATTTGTACAATGACCTGGTTGAACTCTAAAATACTCTGACCTGGTTGAACTCTAAAATACTCTGTAAGATCCCAGAGATAAACCCACGCACATATGGTCACATTATTTTTGATAAAGTAGGCAAGAATATACAATGGAGAATAGACAGCCTCTTCAATAAGTGGTGCTGGAAAAACTGGACAGCTACATGTAAAAGAATGAAATTAAAACACTCCCTAACACCAAGCACAAAAATAAACTCAAAATGGGTTAAAGACCTAAATGTAAGGCCAGACACTATCAAACTCTTAGAGGAAAACATAGGCAGAACACTCTATGACATAAATCACAGGAAGATCCTTTTTGACCCTCCTCCCAGAGAAATGGAAATAAAAACAAAAATAAACAAATGGGACCTAATGAAACTTAAAAGCTTTTGCACAGCAAAGGAAACCATCAACAAGACGAAAAGACAACCCTCAGAATGGGAGAAAATATTTGCAAATGAAGCAACTGACAAAGGATTAATCTCCAAAATTTACAAGCAGCTCATGCAGCTCAATATCAAAAAAACAAACAACCCAATCCAAAAATGGGCAGAAGACCTAAACAGACATTTCTCCAAAGAAGATATACAGATTGCCAACAAACACATGAAAGAATGCTCAACATCATTAATCATTAGAGAAATGCAAATCAAAACTACAATGAGATAACACCTCACATCAGTCAGAATGGCCATCATCAAAAAATCTACAAACAATAAATGCTGGAGAGGGTGTGGAGAAAAGGGAACCCTCTTGCACTGTTGGTAGGAATGTAAATTGATACAGCCACTATGGAGAACAGTATGGAGGTTCCTTAAAAAACTAAAAATAGAACTACCACATGACCCAGCAATCCCACTACTGGGCATATACCCTGAGAAAACCATAATTCAAAAGGAGTCATGTACCACAATGTTCATTGCAGCTCTATTTACAATAGCCAGGACATGGAAGCAACCTAAGTGTCCATCGACAGATGAATGAATAAAGAAGATGTGGCACATATATACAATGGAATATTACTCAGCCATAAAAAGAAATGAAATTGAGTTATTTGTAGTGAGGTGGATGAACCTAGAATCTGTCATACAGAGTGAAGTAAGTCAGAAAGTGAAAAATAAATACCGTATGCTAACACATACATATATGGAATCTAAAAAAAAAATGGTTATGAAGAACCTAGGGGCAGGACAGGAATAAAGACGCAGACCTACTAGAGAATGGACTTGGGGACACAGGGAGGGGGAAGGGTAAGCTGGGACAAAGTGAGAGAGTGGCACGGACATACGTACACTACCAAATGTAAAACTGATAGCTAGTGGGAAGCAGCCGCATAGCACAGGGAGATCAGCTCAGTGCTTTGTGACCACCTAGAGGGGTGGGAGGGAGACGCAAGAGGGAAGAGATATGGGGATATATGTATACGTATAACTGATTCACTTTGTTATAAAGCAGAAACTAACACACCATTGTAAAGCAATTATACTCCAATAAAGATGTTAAAAGTAAAATAAAATAAAAAATAAAATACTCTGTAAGCATTATCTTCCCTGAGGCTGTGTTGAAGACAAACCCTTTCGTTTGCATAAATCTCTACCCTTGAAGACTCAGCCCCCGCCCCCTCACCCATACCTCCCGCCCGCCTCCTGAAACACAGGTGGTAGAGTTTTGGGGGGTTGACTGAACCACTCAGACACAGGAAACTTCACTTCTTGTAGCTTCTGCAATAGTCTGAAAATAAAGCCATAAGTACGATACATTGTAAGATCATGGTTTGCTCATCAAATCAGTACCTTAGTACGGGGATCACCAACTGGGCTTCCCTAGAAGGAACAGAAAAGTTCCCTTTTCAGTCTGATGTTCTTCATCTAGGAGGAGGCTGCCCTTCAAGTTTCACCATGTGACCCTTTGCCCAGGTGCCCACTTTTACTGAGACGCTGGACCACAGTAGCCCCAAGAATAACAATGGACAAATAGGAATGAACATAATTACCCAGAAGTGGAGGTAATTACCTCACAACCAATAGCCAGAGCTCCTAGTAAGCAATTGTTTGCATGACCGCCCTTGGCAAAATTACTGCCGGCAAAGATACCTTGTCCCCATTCTAAAATCACAAAAAGCACTGTCACTTTGAGAGCTTCATGTTAAGCAAGCCCACAAAGTTTAAACTGGAGAAGACAATCTCACTGAAAGTGTTGTTTTTTGTTTGTGTTTTGTAATTTTCTGTTCCTTTCGCATAAGCTCGTAAACTCCATGCATGCAGGGACACTGGCTTTTGTTCACTAGAGTAGTGACTGGCCCATAGGTGACAAATATTCTTGAATAAATTCATTCATACAAACTTGCTAAAACAATTGGAGGCTTGCAAACTTTACAGGGAGGTGGGGAGATAAGGGAAGCGTCCTGATCTCTTGCTCAGTGGTATATACCATTACAACCAGCAATGGCCACATCAGCACGGCACACACAAGGGCTTTGGGTTTAGACTAACAGCTGTCCTTCCAGCTCCTTCTCTAACTGTCCCACCTTGCACAAATGACTGAATCTCAGTGAGCTTGTCTCCTTATGTAAAATGTAGATAACACATGGGACTGTTTTGAGATCATGCCTTTGAAAGTGCCTAACAAAATGCCTGGTTCCCTAATAATAGGTTCTCATTCCCTTGCTGTCCCTGGCTGTGCTGTCCAAGAAGGCAGCCCTTAGACATCTGTGGCTACTGAGCACTTGAAATGCAGCTAGTGAGATGATGAAATCGAAGTTTTAATTAAATTTAATTTTAATTAATTTAGATTTAAATGTAAAAACTGAAGCAGTGTAAAATTTTTCTGGTAAATACAACTTCAGCATAATGGTAGGAATACACTTTAATTATTGCATCACATACGATACAGCATTATTATGTTGTGTGCGTATCAGGCACCAGCATCATTTCTAATGGTAGGTACACATAAACACTGTCACTGATCCAGCCAATGGACATACTGATTGATTCAAGTGATTTTTTTGGTCTATGCAATAATGTAACATTATAATGTGTTTATTTGAAAACAAAATATAAAATGCAGACACCTCAAGTTCCAGTGACAACTATATAAATAATAATTGGTAATGAAATTGGAATTTTAATTATAGTATAATTAAATTGTTTCTAGTTAAAAAAAAGTAAGTATGGACAAATTTTAAAACTGAAAATGGAACTTCCGTTGCAAAATAAATGAGTCACCGGTATGAAATGTAGAGTGTGGGGAATATAGTCAAACCACATAATATCTTTCTATGGTGACATACTGTAACTAGACCCATCACTGTGATCAATTTGAAATGAAGAGAAATATTGAATCATTATGTTGTATAACAGAAACTAACGTAATGTTGTAAGTCAATTATACTTCAAAAACAAACAAACTGGGCTTCCCTGGTGGCGCAGTGGTTGAGAGTCTGCCTGCCAATGCAGGGGACACGGGTTCGAGCCCTGGTCTGGGAAGATCCCACATGCCGCAGAGCAGCTGGGCCCGTGAGCCACAACTACTGAGCTTGCGCATCTGGAGCCTGTGCTCCGCAACAAGAGAGGCCGCGATAGTGAGAGGCCCGTGCACCGCGATGAAGAGTGGCCCCCGCTTGCCACAACTAGAGAAAGCCCTCGCACAGAAACGAAGACCCAACACAGCCATAAATAAATAAATAAATAAATAAAATTTTAAAAAAACCAAACAAACAAACTCATAGAAAGAGAGATCAGATTTGTGGTTACCAGAGGTGGGGGTAGGGAGTGAGGGAAGGGAGAAGTGGATGAAGGCAGTCAAAAGGTGCAAACTTCCAGTTACAAGGTAAATAAGTACTAGGGATGTAATGTACAACATGACAAATATAATTAACACTGCTGTATGTTACACATGAGAGTTAAGAGAATAAATCCTGAGTTCTCGTCACAAGAAAAAAAATTTTTTTCCATTTCTTTAATGTTGTATCTATATGAGATGATGGATGTTCACTAAACTTATTGTGATCATCACTTCACGACATCTATAAATCAAATCATTAACTGTACACTTTCAACTTATACAGTGCGGTATATCAACTATATCTCAATAAAACTGGAAGAAAAAATAAATAAAATGGAAAATGAAGGCACACTCTGGATATGGAATTGAGTGGAGGTGCAGAAGTTAGTACTATGCCTAGAACATGAAGAATAGAAGAGACTGGAAGAAGGTATGCTCCAAATTTCACATGTGGCAACTGCAGTTGGCTGCTACAGGGAAAACAAAAAAATCTGTTCTGTAAAAAGATTTTAAGAGACTTCCCTGGTGGCGCAATGGATAAGACTCCATGCTCCCAATGCAGGGGGCCCGGGTTTGATCCCTGGTCAGGGAACTAGATCCTACATGCATGCCGCAACTAAGAGTTCACATGCCACAACGAAGGAGCCCGCGTGCCGCAACTAAGACCCAGTGCAACCAATTAAATAAACATTTAAAAAAGATAATAAAGTGGACAATACTAAGAGCCATTTAAAGCAAACACAAGAACTATTTGGTGTTTCCTCTCAACAGCTAAAAAAAGAACTGAAGAAGTTATATGAAATCATTTAAATGTCCAACCAAAATTTCTCAAATAATTTTTAACAAGAGCTGAGCTTGTAATTTTGGCCAACTCAAAAATGGCTTGAATTCTTCTACAGAAAAGGAAAATCATGTTTAGACGGAGTAATGGTAAAAGAAATTATTTCAGTTATGGTAGTTTTTAGAAAATTGTGAAGCAAAGACCAAAAGTTATTTTACAAAAAGTGAGAAATTTCAACTAAGCCACCGAACAAGTGCCTATAGAATGTAAGACCTTCTAACAATGTCAAAGATCAATTGATTCAAAATATGAAAAATCACATGTACTTTTTTTTAAAGCTTTAGATCAGTTATATAATGTAAGAGACACTACCCAGTTAATACTTTGGGTATAATTTTGTCTCGACAAACTTTCAAATTTACTTAAAATGTTGTCTATTCATGACCTAAAAAAAATCAGACTCAATGTCAAGGTAGTTTTGGATGTTTTACAAATGTCAAAGAAGAGTTTCAGATAGATAAGAAAAAATTAGTTTCTATCAAGACAGATGGGGGTGGGGGAGGGAAGGAGTGGGAGTTTGGGATTAGCAGATGCAAATTATTATATATAGGATGGATAAACAACAAAGTCCTACTGTATAGCACAGGGAACTATATTCAATATCCTGTGATAAACCATAATGGAAAAGAATATGAAAAAGAATATATATACGTATAACTGAGTCACTTTGCTGTACAGCGGAAATTAAACACAACATTGTAAATCAACTATACTTCGATAAAATTTTTTAAAATTATATTACAAACATATAGTAATCAAAACTGTATTGTACCGGTATTAGAAAAAGACACAAAGACCAGTGGAACAGAACAGAGATCCCAGAATCAACCTAAGCAAAAAAAAAAAAAAGACAGATGATGGCCCAGCTATGAGGTCAAAATTTTGGATTTATCAGAATTTTAAAACAAGGGACTAATGTTTCCCTTTTGTTTCATTACAATGAGAAGACAATGAAAATAGACAATGAATTAAATAATTGTGTATTCTTTCCCAACACTCATTACTTGAGTTGTGGATGAATTTTACAAAGATATACAGTACTGGTAACTTGAGTTCAGTATTTCTTTTGAAATAAAAGAAATGCTTCTCACAGTCAATAATTAAAGGAAAAAAATTAGCAGTGTGATTAGTGCTTTCTCTACTATAACATATTGCATATAAATGATCTAAACTTAAGTTCTCTGGAAAGCAAAAAGAATTTGTATTGAAATTGAAATTTTCATAAAGCAAATTAATATTTTTATAAATTTTTATAACATGAATCAAGATGCTTATTTTAATTGTAATCAACAGGTAAACTGGCTGCAAAAAAAAAGAAAAACGTGATCATCACTTTGTTAATATTGATACATTTAGAATTGCTTTTCAATTTATGCAATACTCCTTTGAATTCAATGTTAATAATACTGAGTTGATATTAGAGTTAGTGAATTTACGTAACTTGAACAGATGTAATTTTAAAATTGATAAGGTTTTGCTTCAAAGTTGAATCAATTCTTTGAAGCAGAAAGATGAACCAGTTTTATAAATACAAATGTGAACATTAAAGGGAAATAATTTTTTGGTACTCACTTCAGTTACTGGAAAATTTTTAAGTATGTTTGGGACAACTTGGGTATGCAAATTTTTCAACTGTAAATTTTATGAACTCTAAACACAGATCAAGTATTTCTGATAAAAAATTTAGCATCTGAATTGAGATGTGTCAAAGAGTAAAAAACACACCAGCTTTCAAAGACTACTAAGAATGAAAACATTTCATTAATAATTTTTATATTTATCATATGCTGAAAAGATCACAGTTTGGACATATTGGATTAAACAAAATACAGTATTAAAATTATTTTATTATTTCCTTTTTACTTATTTTAATGTGGCTTCCAAAAGAGTTAAATTATAAACGTGGATTGAATTAGATTTAAATTGGACAGTGGTAATGTGTAGGTATAAACATTATGCCATATCTAGGGTTAACTGCCCCTCACCCAAAGGCTTCCAGATTTCTCCTTCCCAGTGTCCTGAGTCTGCAATTATCCATGTAAAATGGACCGGTCCCATCTCCCCAGTCTGGCCCCACTCCCTAGTCCCCCATCTGCTTTTTAAAGGTGGGTATAGCATAATTCTCTCATTTTCAAATTTTGTTATTATTTTCATCAAAATTAGATTTGTACATAATTTACAGAATCATACAATTCTATGAGATATTATCAAAAACAGCATTCTCCTATACGCTACCCACCTCATCTCCTTCTCAAAAGCAACCACTTCCAACTATTTTAGCTGTTTCTTTTGTTATTCACCTCTATACATCTAAGTAACATCCTTATATTTCCTACTTGTTGAATTTTCAGCTTTAGGCATTATCTATAGAAGATGAGGATTTAGCTCTTACTCACCATCTCCCATTCCTTCATCATACACACACTACCACCACCACCACCCACATACACACAAACTCTGTCCTATGCTCCTCTCAGTATAATCACAATATGCTTTTGTTTAGATCAATACTCAGTGTTTGTGTTGTGATGACAATGGCAATGCTATTCATAAGCTGAGCTATGAACATATAGAATACTATCTTTATTTTTCCTTTCTTGCACAATTTTTTGTTTTCCGTAAAGCAATGATTTTCTTTTTTGTTTAGTTTTCTATGTATTTCAGCCCAATTTCTCCCTCAATAGTCTAAATCTGTTCTCTATTTAATCATACACACAGGGGTGTTCTACCTTTTCCTTTACTTGAATTGTTCTCTCCTGGCATTTTCTTACCTGCTACACTAGATCTGCTCCACACTTTCTTCCTAGGGTCTCATTTCATCAAACTATTGAAAATGCCTTTCACCTCTCTCTTCCTGGATCCTGTGTCTTTATGCCCTTATTTTTGTGGAACACATTATCCAATGGCCTCCTGGGAAAGGATGCATGGGACATGATTTTTCTGAGCCCCTGAAGGTCTGAAAATGTCCTCGGTTTACCCACCTTTATTGATAGTTTGGTTAGGTACAGAAATCTAAGTGGGAAAATATACTCTTTCAAAAACTTGAAGATATTGTACCACTGTCTTCCAGCTTCTGGTGGTGCTATGAAATCTGATTCTTGATTCTTGATATGTGACTTTTTTTTCTCTTTCTCTCTGAAAGCTTGTAAGATTATTTTCTTTATCCTCAATATTCTGAAATTTGGCAATGATATGCCATATTTTTGCCATTCTTTCCTAGAATTCCTATTATTCAAATGTAGGATATAATGGGGGAGTCTCATAATTTTCTTGCATTTTCTCTCATTTATTTCATCTGCATTTTTCTGTGGGTTTTTTTTGTTGTTGTTCCTTTATTTTTAAAGAAATTTTCTCAACTTTATTTTCCAACTTTCTATTGAGTTTTCATTTATATACCATACTTTTAATTTCCAAGAGGTGTTTCTTGTTCTCTAATCATTTTTTAAAAATAACACCCTCTTTTTATTTCATGAACCCTATTCTACCTCAGAGGGTATTAATAATAGGTCTTTGGGTTTTTTTTAAGTTTTCACGTTTCTGGATAATCTCTATGTCTTCCCAATTGTTCTGTTATTTTGGTTTATAGGCTTTCTCAGATGTTTACTAGTCCTTAACTGTTTCTTCATATTTAATAATGGGATATTTCTTAAAAACTGGAAAATCTGTGCAAATGGGTGAGACTTGCTGACTGCGGTTTTTATCAGAATACCATAAATCGTATTCTGTCCGGGCCATCTCTTTGGGAAAACCTTAATGCCAATATCTTTAGGACTGGTCTCTTAGGCTAGTTGGAGTCATTAGAGATCTTCTAATCTCTTGTCTAAAGAATCTAAAGCTGGCTGTCAGCATTCTAGGAAGAGAATGAGTAAAAAAGGTTGAAGAGGTTCCAAAATTCACCTCATAAATTTTCACTAAATGTCTACCTTCAATTGTGTCCGACTTCCCATAGTCCACAGTCTTCTTGCTACAGAGAACAAACCTCAAAACTTCTGCTGGGAGAGCAGGGGGCTGTCACTGTAATGCATGGAGTTGGTGAGGAGATCTAAGGCTTAACTGCTTTTTCAACAAACTTTAAATAACTCTTCCAGTTTTTAATCCTATCTTCATTTTCAAAGGCACCTAATGTCATCAATTTCTGAGCCCTTTACCAGACTAAGCATGCTGCCTTCTAGTTCAGGTTTTATGTATGTTTTTAATCACTAATGAGCATTGAATTTTGTCAGATTTGTTTTTCTGCCTCACTTGAGATCATCATATGATATTTCTCCCTTATTGTGTTAGTGTGGTAAATTACATTGATAGATTTTAAATCTTAAACCAACTTTCCTTTCCTGGGATAAACTCCACTTGCTCATGATATATCATTTTTTTAATATATTGATGGATACAATTTATGAATATTTTGTGAAGAATATTTACATCTAAGTTCATGCATCTATTCTTTTCTGCCTGCTTTTAAGATTTTTCTTTATCTTTGGTTTTCATCAGAATTTGACTTTGATACCCCTATGTTTAGATTTTGTTGTATTTATCCTTCTTGGGATTCTCTGATCTTTTTATATCTGTGGGTTGATGTCTTCCACCAATTTTGGAACAATTGCCTCTTTTTATTTCTTCTCCTCTATTCTCTTTCTCCTCCTGGGACATCAATTACATGTCTGTTAGACAATCTGATATTGTCCCATACATCTTGGGTCCTATGTTTCATTTTTTCACTCTTTTTTCTTTTTATATTTGAATTTGGATAACTTCTATTCACCTGCCTTCCCTTTACTGTTTCCAGTTTGCTGTTAAACATACTGAATACATTCATTTCTGATATCCTTTTTTCATTTGTAAGATTTTCATTTGGTTCTTTTTTTATAGTTTCAAGCTCTCTGATGATACTCTCCATCTATTCATGGAGAGTTGTTCATCTTTTCCACTAGATCCTGTAACATATATTTCCTGCTTGTTTTAAAGTCCCTGTCTGATAATTCTGACATCTGGAACATCTCTGGATCTGCTTCTATTGACTTCACTTAACCATAGTTCATATTTCCTTCCTTCTTCACATAGCTCTTCAAGTCTGACTGTATGCTGGCAACTGTGGGTTAGAGAATAGTCGATAATAACTCACTGACATTTACCTCCAGGAAAGCATACACCTCTTTTTGTGCCGGTCCATCAGTGTGGAGACTCGAGTCAGTTTAATCTGCAGTTGTACTTTGTTGCAGCTTTAGCTAGATTCACTCACCTCGGCCCCACATGTTTTAAGGGAGGGATGAGGACTTTCTCTCCAGCAGGGTTTGAGATCTGCGCACTGCAGAGAGTCCGAGGATCTCTTTGTGCTGTACGGCCCAGCCACCCATGTGTTAGACAGAGGAGATCCATCTCTGCTTAAAGCCAGACTGCCAACCTTTTGGACTGCTAGATGGCTCTTTTTGTTCCTCAGGAGATTCTTCTCTATCTTTTTTGCTATATCCCCAGGCCCTGGAGAGCCTCTGCAGTGCACTCAGAAAGGCCCAGAGTGCTTTGGATGAGTATCTTTCGGCTCTCTTGCCCTGCCCCGAGGCTATGAAGATTTCCAGCGGTGTACAAAAGATATTTGATACATTTATCACTGTTCTTCCGCTTTCCAGCCTCTGAAATTTTGCTGCAATCATCTCCTATCACACACTCATTGTCCTTGTAGTTTATTCTTTAAAATACGTATTTTACTATCACTTTAAAGGGGTTTTTGGAAGGAGCACATTAAATATATGTTCAATTCATTCTCTTTAATCCAACATCTTCCTCTTTGCTGGGTCTTTTGTTGTTGTTCCTAATGCTGTTGTTAAGGCTCGGCGTGTTTGTTTGTAATTTACATTACTCTAAAGGGCAGTTCAATTTCTTCAATTCTTATCAATTATGTTCTACAGAAATAAGCCCAAGCTTTTAAAGTAATTCAGTCCATATAACCGAACTTTGGTAGCCGTTTAAAGGGGTTTAGTTACCAAGGTGCTCATCTTCAACAAAACGTCCAGCTGATTGGAGGGATGTATGCCTATATTTAAGTCATTTCCCCAGGTAGCAAATCAGTATTTCCCACCTTCCCTCTACCCTAACTTAAAAACACAGAAGAACTATTTAAAATTGAGAAGAAACATGTTCATCATGAACTGTTTTCGCAAAAAAATGAACCAAAAAACAGACCGGCTCGCTTCCTAAGCAATCGGCAAGCTCTAAGAGTTCCCCACAGTCCGACATTGGACTCACTGGCCACATACACTGGAGGCTGACGAAACACCATGGAATGCCACTGTGGAGGCTTGTTTTTGACTTCTCAGCCTCTAACACCACAATTCCTAGGGAGATGAGCCTCCTTTCTGACCAGCTAAGTAACAAAGCAGCCAGTGTCCAGGGACCTTTCCACTAATAGTAATCAACACATTTCTCCCCACCCCCACTGTCCTCCCAAACTTGGCATCCTGTATTTATACACCATGGGCTCCTTGTACAACATGACCGTGTGACAATCAACTTTTCCTCCCTTAGATGCCTCATCCTCCAACTCCATGTCAGCCCTGGATTACCTAGGTCTCCATCCATCTCAAATTACCGAAACCTTAGAAGGGAGAGTGACAGACCAAGAGCACGGAAGTTCAAGTTGTTAACAGAGATGTGCTGGGTTGGCTCATTTTCCAAATGACATTTGGTTCCATTTTAAAAGTCAAGGCTGTCATAGAAATGCCACAGAAACTGAAGATTTAGCTTATATTGTAGAAAGCCTTCTTCAAATTTAGAATTTGGCCCTGAGCAGCTTAAAAAGTAAAATAGGCCAAGGCACATCAAAGAGGTTACCCATGATTATCTCCCCCCTCAGTGAGCTATTTGAACTCAAACTACATCCCACATTCAGTCAAGCCCAAAAAAGAAGTGACCCATGTCTTACTGTATCAGGTATCGCATTTTCAATGTGTCTTTCGTCTCAGCTCCACTTCAGTGGGAGCCTTCAATTACATTTTACATTCTCTCATCCCCAGCTCTGTGGGAAGTTTGGTGGCAACAAACTATCCCATTGCCTCTGTTCCCTCAAAATGGCCTCACAAACCATGGCTTCCAAAACACCACCCTGATATACTTTCTGAGTCTTTTGATCAATTATTCTACACCAAAGTAACAACAGATGCTGAAGGGCTTACTATTCCCCTTTCTAGAGAATGAATAGTGCACCTTTTGCTGGGACTTGCTACAGGGTCGATGCCTCAGACAGTGGCTGCGCTTGATACAGTGCAAGGTTTTCTGTGACCCCTCAAGTCTCATGGCCATCTTCTCAACCCAAACAATTCCTTTGCCTCTTCCATTCAACAAAGAAACATGGGGATGAATCCTGCCACTGATGGAGCCAGGATCAGAAAAAACTAAGGTGATTTCTTCAGGTTTTATGAGATTCTTTGAGGATTTCTCACGAGGTTACAGTCAAGATGTAGTCATCTGAAGGCATGATTAGAGCTGGAGGACCTGCTACTAAGAAGGCACACTCAACATCCTGGCTTGGTGCTGGTGTTGGCAGGAGACCTCAGTTCTTTGCTAGGTGGACCTCTCACGTGGCTGCTTGAGTGTCTTCAATGATGTGGCAGTTGGCCTCCCCCAGTGAGTTTGATCCAAGAAGAATTCAGAAGCTGAAATATTGTGTATACTTTGACTCAGAAGTTGCACTCCTTCAATTCTGCATGTCCTATTGGTTACACTGTGGGGCGGCGGGGAGGTGGAGGAATTACATAAGAGCGTGAATACCAGGAGGTGAGGATCACTGGGGCCATCTTACAGGCTGCCTACCACAAATATATGTATCAAAAACTATATAATTTTATGTGAGCTATTGGTAACTAGTTTTTTTTTCTTTTCCTAGTTCATCATCATTGTTCCATGTCAGTACATTTCTACATCATCATTTTTAGTGGCTGCATAATATTCTACCATATGGATTATTAAAATTTACTTAATTCCATAATTTTGAACATTTTTTTACTATTTTTTTTATTGAAATATAGTTGATTTACAATGTTGTGCCAGTCTCTGCTCTACAGCAAAGTGACTCAGTTATACACAGAGACATTCTTTTTTTATGTTCTTTTCCATTATGGTTTATCACAGGAGACTGGATATAGTTCCCTGTGCTATACAGTAGGACCTTGTTGTTTATCCATTCTAAATGTAATAGTTTGCATCTACCAACCCCAATCTCCCAGTCCATCCCTCTCCCTCCCCCTAATTATTTCTGATATTTGTTTATCATATAATCAGTAATGTGACAAGCATCCCCGTAGACTTATTCACATACTACCTTCAAAGTAAATGTAAAGGGAGGAAACAATGATATCCAAGATAACTTATTCTCCTGTAAATCAGCCCATAAAAATGATGCATGTAAGTCCCAGACCCTTGGCCTCTGTAATTACCATTTTATAAAAGCTCAAAGTGGATCTTTTTTTAAATCAGCTTCTGTTAGAGGTTTCAAATTAATTTGGAATGTTAATAAGGGCATAAGGCAGACTAATCTAAACATACAAAGGCCCTTGTTTTCAGTTTTGGGGTGACAGGGAGGAACTTTTTGTTAACTATTTACATGGAGATGTTGTTACATCTAATTTGAAACATTTTTATTATTATTACAAATGTACACCTAAGAGGTAGATTTTTCCAATGGTTTGGCTGTTTGCTATGACACTCTAATCCCTTTACATACTGATTGAGAATATCCAGATATAGAAATCAGTGTTCAAAGAAGCACTCCTTAGGGCTACTGTCAGCGTCTTGTCTCACTCATCAGATGGTAGAGCAGTAAGAACTTTTGATTTAGATAAACTTTTTTTTTTTTTTTTACAGCTTCCCTCCCTCCACCTAGATAAACTTTTAATTTATTATAGACCTGATGAACTTATTTTCTGTCAATTCAAAAAAACAAAGTGTACACAAGATCTCAAAACTTCAATCATTGGGGCTTCCCTGGCGGCGCAGTGGTTGAGAATCTGCCTGCCAATGCAGGGGACATGGGTTCGAGCCCTGGTCTGGGAGGATCCCACATGCCGCGGAGCGACTAGGCCCGTGAGCCACAATTGCTGAGCCTGCGCGTCTGGAGCCTGTGCTCCGCAACAAGAGAGGCCGCGATAGTGAGAGGCCCGCGCACCGCGATGAAGAGTGGCCCCTGCTTGCCGCAACTAGAGAAAGCCCTCGCACAGAAACGAAGACCCAACACAGCCATAAATAAATAAATAAATAAAATTAAAAAAAAAAAAAAAAACTTCAATCATCAAATACATTCTCAAAGAGTGTTGTCACGTGAACTCAGACAAGAAGAACTCGAGCCTCTATCACTCTGTTGCCATATTTACTCACATATTTAACACTTGCCAAAGGGATTTGGGTCAATTTAAGAAACTGTAAATAAATATTGATACATCACAACAGAAGCTATAACTCATATTCTAAGCAAACCACTGATTCTAATTTAGTCACAATTTTGCAGTGGCATCATTCCATGGAGAAAATTAGATTTTTACATATCAGAGCAAATCACAAAGCCAGAATGTCAACTTCATACATCAAGCAATTACTTGTGGTATTTATTTTGGGGGGAATGTTCTACACATATTTACTTAGAAAGCTGCATGGGTCCTCCAAAATAAATAAGGGCTATAATTCTTGCAAAAAAATCCACAGTTCCAGAGAGTTACTCATCAATTTCTAGCAGCATTAATGAGGAAAGACACTGAGACAGTCATTCATACTGCCTTTATGATAAGAGTAGCCTACAGGGCAAATCAAGATTAAGGACAAGGGCAAGACAAATGGTTTGGAAGACTCTCTCTTTTTTTTTTTAATCAATCATTTGAAATCTGCATTTACTACCTAAAGTCCCTGTGGAGCATGAGAACCTGCAGGGAAGAGTGAGAATTGGTACTAAAGACATCACTGAAGTATTCTTTTAGGGTGCGAATGGCCTCTTTATGGGTACAAAAGGATCTTATGTTCCCACACACTGGCAGGAAGATTCTCTTTGAGCTGGAGAGTTCTTTGCTGTGGGGACTTTGCATTGTAGCATGTTTAGTAACATTCCAGGCACTCTCTTGCCAGTTGTCTTCAGGTATTGTCAAAAGTTCCATGGAGAGGAAATTGCCCCTAGTTGAGAAACCCTGACTTGATAGAAGGATAATCTCTTCTCTTAAAAATACATTTCACACTTTTTTTAAATTGAAGTATAGTTGATTTACAATGTTATGTTAATTTCTGCTGTATAGCAAAGTGATTCAGTTATACGTATACATATTCTTTTTTATATTCTTTTCCATTATGGTTTATCACAGGATACTGAATATAGTTCCCTGCACTATACAGTAGGACCTTGTTTATCCCTCCTGCATATTACAGTTTGCATCTGCTAATCCCAAACTCCTAATCCATCCCCCCATCCCCCTCCCCCTTGGCAACCACAAGTCTGTTCCCTATGTCTGTGAGTCTGTTTCTGTTTCATAGATAAGTTCATTTTTGTCATATTTTAGATTCCACATATAAGTGATATCATACGATATTTGTCTTTTTCTTTCTGACTTACTTCACTTAGTATGATAATCTCTGGTTCCATCCATGTTGCTGCAAACATTTCACTCTTAATGGCTTCACCATGTATTATATCTTTTGAAGGGTATCAAGGTGAGGGACACCCCCAAGCTGCAAAACACGCCAAGGACCCACCTGAGGAGTCTGGATCTCCTTGGTGGGATTTTACCAGGATGTGTGTTTTTCATTTGCTGCTACCAAGTTCCACAGGTCGTTGATTTAAAATGGCCAGGTGGTGGGATTGTGTTTAGGCCAAGTGGGTTCATTTGGATGGGTCCCTCTCAATTAGCCACATGTTATGGGGCTCTAAGCCTTTGCTCATTTTTCTTATGATTTGAGGTTTCATTTTGAAAAGATACATTTCAAAATGATAAATTAAGGGGGATAAAACAACCTTAAGTAAAAGGAACGTCTGCCTTTCCCAGCACGCAAGAAATTGCATTTACATAGACTCTTCCAGCATGGCCTCTGGACGTGACCTTGGGCAAGAGAAGTTAAAAGAGTGTTAGCAGGACCCAAAATCAGTTTCCCTCTTACACAACAGAAAATATTTAAAGAGAGACCAAAATGCGTATTAAATTTCCCTCCTTGCAATACAGATTTCTTCCTTATCTGTTCAGACTGTTCTCTCCCCCTTTTCTACCTATAAGCACAAAAAAGATTCCTAACAAATTAGAAAAAAAAATATGCACTAATTGGTTTAAATGTAACATTAAGCTTTTTAGTTTCTATTGACCTAGAAGGTGGGGTTAATTTATAACATTTCATAATCCACTTGCTGTACATTTGACCCAACTGAGATAAAAATGTTAAAGTAGGATAGCGAATTTAATTCCAAATTTAATTTGGAATCCTCACATCCCCTTGCTGATGCCACAACTTGTTCTTGCCTTTTCTTCACTCCAGATACCCAAGGGCACCCACTGACAGCCCAGTTGCCTGAGAAGCCCCATTTGTGCCACCGTGGCAGACTATCTGAGATACCACCTCCCCACAAACCAGCTGGCAGAGGAGCAGATAGCCGGAATACATCAGGCTCCCCATCACCCAAGTATAGACCTTCGTAACTGCCCATTAGCTATGCAAGCTGCCTTTGGGTCACCTGTCACATGAGCACTGGTTTCCTTCCACCTGATCTAGAGATTTTCATCCAGCCCCTGGCTTATTCCACCCCTCTGCCACACTCTCATTAGCCAAGAGAAGCAGGAAAAACTTCCTTCCAGACTTCATCTTCTGATCTCGCCAGATGGTAGATAAATAAACAACAGCAAAGAGGAAAAACATACTTGCTTTTGCTAAATAAAACACTGATAGTGTATGCTCTTGTCAAAGGAAATACACAAACGTCAAGAGCAGACAAGAATTCACAGTGCAGTGGAAGGCAGGCCTGGAGGGAGGAACTCTCATTCTGAGCCTTGGGTTTTCACTGCACAGAAGACTGGAAGCAGTTACGAGGGCTTTGAGAGCTCGGGACATGTTAAGGAAACTCAAGGCATTAAACCAAAACAAAAGACTTCTTTCCTCTTGGAATGACATTGGTTTGGTATTCCCTAGTGAAGTGACCACCTGTAAACAAAATAGAAATGTGAAAGAGTTTTGCTTGAAATGTAATGATGTCGTAACGCCAGCTAGACGGACCTTTTTATAGCTACTCTATTTATTTATTTATTTGTTTGTTTGTTTGTTTTAGCTGTGTTGGGTCTTCGTTTCGTGCGAGGGCTTTCTCTAGCTGCGGCAAGCGGGGGCCACTCTTCATCGTGGTGCGGGGGCCACTCTTCATCGCGGTGCGCGGGCCTCTCACTATCGCGGCCTCTCTTGTTGCGGAGCACAGGCTCCAGACGCGCAGGCTCAGCAGTTGTGGCTCTCGGGCCCAGTTGCTCCACGGCATGTGGGATCCTCCCAGACCAGGGCTCGAACCCGTGTCCCCTGCATTAGCAAGCAGATTCCCAACCACTGCGCCACCAGGGAAGCCCCAGATGGACCTTTTTAGATAGAAGAAACTGTGAGCCGCCCTTTCAGAAATTTCTGCTTGAGTTTGGTGCCAGGAAAATATATGTCTGCTGATGGATCTGAATGATTTCTTTGGTCAGAAAAAGAAAACTCCATGAAAGTACGTGTTTCCCCTTTTGCCTGAGCTGCCAGGAAACATGAAGCCCAAATCAGTTCCCATCTGTTTAACATCATTATCCCAGATGCTGGGGGGAAGCTTTCTGTGTGTGCTTCTTTTAGATCATCTCTGTTTGGAAATTGATTTTACTCGTAAGAACGAGACTGGTAAAAACCTGAAATAATATTGGAAGAATCCAGGGCTAGAAATTTAACCTCAATAATAACAGGTAACTTTGTCTCCCCTCTCAGATTTCACTTGTGTATAGAGAAGCTCTGGGATAGTGACAAATTATTATCACTGATTCACCCATGCATGTGAATTCTGCTTTGGCAATATTTTGCCATTCTAGTTCAAGTGATTGAAAATGTATATTTCTATTCCTCTCTTTTTTCTTTTCCCTGCTTCCTTCAGTAAACAGAGTATGTGCTGTGTGCCCACAGAGTGGAAGGCACTGTGCTGTCCACTAGGGATATAAGAGCAAGAAAAATGAGATGAGGGCCTTATCTGACGAGCTGAGAGCTTAGCTGGGTGAGGGACAGTAATCAAGTAATCTCACAAGCCAAACATGAAAAGTTCAATGCTATCACATTCTACAAGTAATAGATATACGGTGCCATCGGAATATGTAACTGGAAATTTGTCATAGGGAGGGCAATCAAGGAAGGCTTCCCTGAGGAAGTGATGACTGAGCTGTGTGAAAAGGAAGAGTAGAAGCTTGCTGACAATGAAAAAAAAGATAGTATTCACGGAGCACAAAATAATTCTACATTACAATATTTAATCTTCACTTGTAATTTAACATATTTATATTGAGCTTCAACTATATGCCAGAGAAGAGGTGGCCTTTGGATCTCCCTTTGAAAGAGAGAGACTGGTAGCCCAAAGAGTACGGTACCTGACAGAGAATCATAGTAACTCGTGATTAGTCAGGACCTTGATTTTTGTATTTCTTCATATGTCTTGGTGGCATTATAACTAATACTATACATAATGTCCCACACATATGAACAAAACAACCTTTTAGACATTCATCAATTTCTTCCCTTTTGGAGGGGGGCAGTTTGGAGCAATGTTCATTCATTTATGTTATATTCTCAGGATCACTGAGGGTTAGTACTAGAAGAATCCTTCCAACCTCTGCATCTTACACATGGGGAAACCAAATCACTAGATCATATTTTAAATATGTTACAATTCAGAGTCATCACTAAGTCAGGCCTTTCTCTCACTTTGTCTAAGATTGACTTCTTATTGCACGTATCATGGATCAAAGTTCAAAGATCACCCTCCGCAAATGTTAGGGTAAAATTCAACAATATGGTTGGTTCATTAGGCAAGTGGAACTTCTCGTCACAAAACCAGCATCTTAGAGGAACTTTGTCGGGCCATGTGGTGACAAGGGAGAAGGCTCCGTATCAGAGCATCTCTGGGATAAATGGGAACCAGGACTTGGGTGGCAGCTAGACCATGTTCTTTTCTAATGTAATCCCAACCCCTCTCTCCCAAGGGAGAAATGTATGTCAGGGTCAAAGAATTCAGAGGCAAGATGGGTTTTTCTGACTGCTAATGATGGCTTCACTGATCATACCACCTTGATCTACACTGGGCTACACTTGAGCTCTAGGTTATGGCCTGTCCTCCTCTCAGCTTCTTCTGGAAGGTACCTGCATCCCTAGAGCTTACCAATCTGAGTCTGACCTTCAACCATGCTATGTCAAGGAGCAACCATTCATATCTGAGGCATACTTTTTATGTCCCTGAACTTTAAAGTTTATCTTCTTAAGACTGGGCCTCCAGAGCAGTCACGAAAAAAGATAAAAGATAATGCAGAAAGAATCTAATCACTGGCAAGTGAGATTATTAACATCAATCTCAGGATCAATGCCTAGATTCATTTTTTGTGGTCATTTATGATCTAAAATTTAAAAATAACATATATGGTTTCAAATTCAGGGCTAATGTTAGAACAAAATGGAGAGTCACTGTTATCAAATGACAAGAGTCATTTAAAGAAGAAAAAAATAGAACCATTAAGGAATCGATTTTTTAATTTAAGGCCCTTAAGAAATTAGGAAAAGAAAAAAAGAGGAAACACTGACGTAGCTACAATTTGAAGAAATAGTTAACCATTCTCATTTTCAGTTGAAGAAATTGAAGCTTAGAGAAATTAATACAGTTCCTAGACCTTGAACTTCTTAAATACAAGGACCATATCTGATTTATCTATTTACCTATCATCCAGCCCCAAGTCTCCCACACAGCAGTTGCCCAATAAACATTTCATGACTGACAGAGTAAATTAGCAGAGCTGGGATTCGGATATGGATCTAACTCTTAAATCTCAGGTTCTTGCTGGTCACCACGCCTCTTCCACAGTTACAGTAACGAGAAAACGCTGTTGAAAATCAGCTAGACTGCACATAAATTCAAAAAATATATATCTTCAGATTTTCTCAACTGAAATTTCTAAACATTTATTGAGCATCATCGTGCACTTAGCCACACATCATGGGAAGCACAAAACATGTGGAAGGCACCGTGTTTAGGTTGGGAGACTTTCCATTCTAGGTGACAAAAAATTAAGATGATTCATAGTCAGGGAAGCATTTGAAGGAAATGCATAAGTACATGTGAGTCAGCCAAACTACATAAAAGAATGTTGGACTGAGTAAAAGAGAGGAAGAAACTACTGTGGTGTTAGGTATGGGACAAGTGTTCAAGGAGGAGGTGGAGTCTTGAACCCAGACCTCCTGAAGTGTAGGGAGGAGAGAGAGAACTAAAGCTGGAGAAAGATCAAGTGATGGTGTGTGAGGGAGATGGGGAGGCCCTGGCCTGATGAGGTCAGATTCTTTGGGGAAGGCGGGTAACAATTCTAAATCATAAAGGGAGAACACAGGCTTGTTGCCTTGAATCACAGCCTGAGATGCCTGGGTTCAACTTGATCAACTCTTGTATATTCTTGAGGGAGCACGCAGGCATACTTAAGGGGATGACTATGGCAGCACCACACCAACAGGAAATTTTGAATACAGTTTCCAGTAACTAAGAGACAAAGGAATACAAAGTTTGGGATGATGGCCAAGGGAGAATCCATCAATGACAAATTTCTTCAGAGAACGTTAGTTATTACCACTCATATAGGTAAGTCTTTTGGATATTTTTTATTGACTTACACATGTCTTGGTAACATGAAGACAGTATCATAGCTTGTTATCTTCGAAACATGAGAGAAAACACGCTTTCCAAGAAAATCAGTCAATTTCTTCTACCTTTGGGGGTTCTTGGGACTACTATTTGTTTAGCTAGTTCACATTCCCATAATTATAGAATGTTAGTACTGGAAGAAACCTTAGAAAGCATAATCCAATCCCTGTACTTAAAAGAGAAGGTGACCTTGACCCATAAAGGTTATATGCCTCTCCAAGGTCACACAGTTAATTAGAAGCCATTAAGTTTTATTTCCATGGACCAGGGTAACAACTGTTCCATGTTCTTCTATAAGCCGAGTTCAGTTTAGTAAATAACACTTACCCTTAAACAGCTACCCAAACCACTACACAATAATTCTGTTGTCACAGACTTTCTCCCTCCTCTGAAGTATGATCTCAATTTTCCCCTTTTATTTAAGGCTTGCGGATTACATCTACTGCATTTCTGTGGACTCAGGACTTCGCATCATGTCTGGCACATAGCAAGCATCAGTATATTTTTGTCGAGTTGAGCTGAATTTGAATCTCTTGGGGACTTTTATGATATATATTTTTTAAATAAAAGAATCATCAGATCGTTAAACTGGAAGCAACCAGAGAGACTAACCCTTTTTCTGCAAGTGAAGACACTAGAGCCCAAGAAAGGTAAATGACAAATCCCAAAGACAGCACTCAAGCTGGGCCCCAAACCACCTTCTCCAGATTACATGAATCACTCTTGGGTGATACTACAAGATCTAAAATACTACAGTTTTCAACATTTCTATATGGGACAGATTCCAGAGTATCAACTCTTTAAGGGGGACAAAAGTCTTCAGAATATTTCTGAGCATTATACAAAACTCAAGGCTAACAAGTATGATGATAAAAGTCTTTGACGACCAAATGATTAAGTGACAAATAATTTCTGGGAAGAATTTCCCACTGAGCATGGGTTTGGACTTTTTGGAAATATCCGATCAGTAGGAAAAACTGATGCTGAGAGAGGCAATGACATCAAAGCTGAAAAAAGACAAGACAACTGAGCCACAGACTTAGAGGTGGGTGCATTCTTGTACAAATCAATTGCTCTACTCCATGCCTCAGCCAACAGTGACACCCTTACCCCTGACCCCCTGCCCACTCCCTGCTATCTCATGACCTAGAAGAACCAAGTGCATGCATGGGACCGGCTGAGAACAACCTGTCACTGGAACTGGGAAACAACACTCCCCCATGTCCGGCTGAATGTGGTCACAGAGCATCCTCTTCTAACACAAAGGGCTGGCCATTAATCCTTCCCCAGTGGAAGGTCAAACAGGGGCTGCCCTGCAACGCTCTGCTGGTTTCATTCAAGTTCTTGATGGCTGTGGCCCTAAAACTCTCTTCACACTGACAATGTCTAGTGGGAGAACCATGGGCTGGGTGGTTCTAGGGGCCACCTGGTCAATGGCAGAGCACTCACAGGAAATTTGGCCCTTGACCAGGAGGGAGTATTAGTTTGCTAGGGCTGCCATAACAAACTATCACAGCCTGGGAGGCTTAAACAGACATTTCCTCACAGTTCCGGAGGCTGGAAGTATAAAATCAAGGGGTCAGCAGGTTTGGTTTCTCCCGAGGCCTCTCTCCTTAAATTGCAGCGCGCCCCCTTTTCTCTGTGTTCGTGAATGGACTTTTCTCTGTCTGTGTCTGTCTCTCCCTCTCCCTTTAAGGACACTAGTCCTATCGGATTAGGGCCCCACCCTTATGACCTCATTTAAACTTAATTATCTCTTTAAAGGACCGTATCTTCAATACAGTCACACTGGGCGTTAGGGCTTCAGCATATGAATTTGGGGGTGCATATCCAGAAGGAAACCAGCCTCGCTTCTTGCCAGTCATCAGGGTGCCTCTGTTGAATACTACTTATTCTCCTCGGTATTTTCTCAAAGAGACATTTGCTAATTGAGAACTAAAGGCAAGTTTTGAAGACTGCAATACAAAGGAGAAAAAGACAAAGACGGTCACATTGCCGACAGGAGTAAAAGAGTATTTGCGTGACACTCCGCAAGGTAGGGGGCAAACACACACGCGCACACACCCCCACACCCACAGAAGAAGAAGGAGGCTCAGAAGTTCTCCCAACAGAAGAGGGCAACTTCAGCAGCAGGATGTTGAGAGCACGCCTCGTCCGCCTGATTTACACAGGTACAGAGAGAGACTGGTCTGGAGGCTGCAGGCTCGCTCAGCCACACGCCCATGTGTGCATGAAATTAGAATGTCAACATGGGATTCATGCTGCCGAGCTGTGACTGTGAAACAAATTATGTCAGTGGGTGGCAACTGCAATATTAGTCTAAGCAGATAACATTTAACTATAAAGAGGGGCCCCGTCTTCCAGCCTTCCCGCTATTATTATTTTAATATCCACCTTGTTAGACCTAGACGGGATAACATTTTAAGAAAAAGGAAGATGTTTTCTGTGGGGGCAGGGGTCCTTCAGGAAAGGACTCATGGCCGTTCAAGTGATTTTTGCTCCTAACCCTCTTGTGGAAACTCAGGAGCCTGGTAACGCAATGATGATTTTTACAAATCACCACCACCCACTCAACGGAGTTCAAAGCGGCTGTGCCCTTTGTGGGTTAATCTAAACCGCAATTAATAATCCGCCTCTTAGAAAGGAAGCCTTTGGTTCCTGGGCAGAAGTTAGGAACTTTGTCCTTAAATGCATTTCAATGTAAAGGAAGTGGCAAGTGCCTTGAAAGGGACAGTGGGCAAATTCTTCCAACTTCCTCCTGGGGTTTCACATAAAGTAATTTTACTAGAGTGAGATCTGCGCAGATGTTTGAGTTGAAACCTGTTTGTTATTTTCTACTCAATTGATTTAAGCTTGTGCATATTTAACATCAACTTTAAATTAATATGCAGTTGGAAATTTGCTGAGGAATTTCATATAAAAAGTAGTGGCTTTGTGCATATTTTTTCTTCAGGACTTTCTCTGTGAAGCTGTAGCCTACAACTTCAACTTGGCCTCCGAGGTAACAATTTTCCCATGAAATGAGGCACACATCTATATCCCTTTGAGGCCCACTTCTTTAACTAGCAATACGGCAAAACATCAATTTGAAGTTTTATTCCATTACAAACACCCATGTAGTTAAAGTTAATGCTGTGAAAAATCCAACTTGTAACAGTGCAACATTTATAGAAGCAGCATTCACTTAGCAGTTGAACCAGGCCAAGGTGACTAGCCACAGGATTAACATGCAGACAGAATATCGAGAGGTTTTAGGGGGACAGGGGTGCAGGAGGAGACGGGTGTCCCTTAAAACCTTGTATATTCATTTAAAACATTTTTATTTCTAATAATGAAGGCATTCTCACATCTCCTCATGGTTTACCTGAATACCCACGACAGTCCCCCTCATTTCCTGCTATAGTCTCACGTCACCACTCATATGCATCTATGTCCAAAAGTCTGGGATTGCATTTTTCTTTCTTCCGATGCAGAGAGTAAAGGTCTGAGGCCTTTATGGAAGGGGAAACATTAATAGAATTTGATTCTTTTAAACAGATTTCCTATTTGATGAAAACGGCTGTGGGTGGGGAAAAATCTTTAAAGTTTACCAAAGAATCTTTTGACACTATTATTTTATTTTATAGTCCCCTTATATGAGACAGAAAGTAATGCCAAAGCAATATAATCAGTAGCTTGATTTTTGAAATCACTTGCCTTGTTGGCATATCTCTCAAGACATACTGATGGACCGCTCTCCTTTTATAGCTGGATGTAGTATAATATAAACTCACAAAGGTGCAAAACATTTCTCAAAATCAGACATTGCAAAGCAGGTAGCTGCAACATTTCCACGATGTCACTGCTACATAGTTTGATGAAGGTGTAAAAGCGCTTGGCTGAAATGCCGTCCATTGTCCGAGAGGGCTGTGAAAAAGCGGCCTCGGTGGAAGGTCTCTGAAAAAGATCAGTGTACAAGGGGGAGGAGGTCTGAGGTAAAATGCCTGTTTGACCCACCAGTCTAGTCTGTAGCTTCAGCCATGGCTACTGATGCAGAAACGTGTCCTACCCTTGCCTCTCAAGCAAGAATTTCCACTTTGAAATTTCATTCATTCTGAAAACACCCCTTGGTTAGGCCATATTTCCCTTTCATTCAGATGATGTCAGGGCCCGCCATCCACTGAAAGCCTTAACATCTTCACAGCCATATAACATATCCTGCCGTTCATTTCAAAACTATTCACAGACCGAAAGGAATATTTTCTCTTTATGGGGCAATTGCAGGCTTGTAACTTCTGCATCCTCTGAGAACCATAGAGGAAAGTTGGCATCATCACCTGCAGTTAGCTGTCAGATGCATTTAATGCTTTATCAGGAGAAGGAGGGACAAAACTGCTTTTATCAGTCACTCCACATCAGGAAAGTAGATTTGGGTTCTCCATCATGTATGGAATTAACTGTATTCCTTCAGCCAGAGATGTAAAAATCAGAAGATCAGAGAACGGAATAAACAATATTTTTGATGTACACAGATTATCAACATGAGAGGAATGACCGGTTGGTCACCCGGGGGGCTTATTCAGTTAACACTTCTACCCCTTAAAGACAATGGTGTGCAATCAATGCATATAGGGTCTTTCAGGCCCGTTGCTAAGTGATACGCAGTGTCAACAGAAAAATGCCGGATGTACAGAGGACAGCTCCAGGCCCAAGAGAGATCAACACCCTCTGATGATATTTTAAACTTAATTCAGTTCCCGATGAAGATTGTGACAGGTTCTGTGGCCACAGCAGAAAAGATGTTTGCACTTCAAAATCCGACTTCGTAAAGTTGCTCTGCTGTGTGCAAAGAGTGTTTAATTTGGTAACAAGTGAATCATGGCCCAAACAGTAGTTGGTTCAAATAGGAAAAGGCACCCAGCAGGGGCATCTTGAATATTCATTTCTTGCCAGGCACAGCGGTCATCTTACAAGCTCAGCGTCAGTATCAGAGCTGATCATTTGTCTCAGATTGTCTATGCCTTTTCTCATTTTTTCATCTCTAAAATGTATTTTAGGAACAGCCCCTGAAGCCATTTGCAACAGCTTCTTCAGAAATTCTAAAGAAAGGAAAGGAACTTGAATAGGATCACATCACCCCATACAACCATGAAAACCTGTTTTGTGGGGCATTCTTGAAACCAGCCCAGAAGCTCTTAAGAGTTTTTGTATTTATTTACCCATTTCTTTCTCTCCCTTCTCCCTCCCTCAATGGATTTTTATATTGAAATGCAAAAGATTTCCATGTGCACTAAAGATCCATTTATGTATTGGTTTAGAAGATCATGCCATGATGTTGAGAAATGCAACTTTTTCATAAACAGATGTTTACAAATTCAGTCTTTGTACCAGGAAAAGCACGCTCGCCACAAAGGGCCTGTTTTCCATATTTGAAGGCAAAACCCCTTTGAAAAAAACCTCATGTCCCTTAAGTCCAGGAACTGTTAACCTCAAATACATCGCTCCTCAAAGCCACCAAACCTGTAAACCTCATCCTAACGAGACACTGGTCGATCCTGTGTGCCCAGGATGCTGCTGACAATAAACACTTGGTCGCACAGGCCCTGTGAGCTGTGTAGACGGGAGGGCTGTGGGGAGCGAGCACAGTCAATTTATTCACTGCAGGACGCTCTACTCGCCTAGCCCAAGCAAGCTTTTTAAGAGCCCAAGTCACATAATTTTCAGTGGGCAGGTTTGTCCTCTTTTGTCCTCAAGAGTTTGGTCTGTTTATTAAACCAATAAGAGCCCCAGAGCATTTTGTCTTGTGGGCTAAAACCTCCTAAAGCGAGACTATATTAACCCAGATGGAGAAGAGGAAGGGGGAGAGGCTGGCTTCTTGACATTTTTCTTCCTGTCTCATCCCACGAACCTAATTTTATAGGGTTGTTCCTGTCATGTTGAAGCTACAGGTAGTAAGGGGGAGATTGAGGGCAGATAAAACCATACAATAGCGTTCCCAGGCCTTGCTTCCTCTCCTCACGGAGGGTGGTTTTCCCTCACACAGGCATTAAAGCATTGTGAGGTATTGAAGAAGCAGCACATAGAAACAGGCAAACAAGTTACAACAACTGCGTTCAGACCACCTGCCACCATCCTCCTATTCTAGGTCTCTCTCCCTGCCAGGATTCTGCGATAAAACCCACGCAAACTTTTCTGTGGTTTTAAGAGATGGAAAGCTAGGATTTTGAGTCTTGGCTTAGCAAAGTGAATGGGCATTATAGCACCAGGGCTAAGTGGAGGCCACAGATATGTTTGGATTAATGATCAGCTGCCTGATTGAGGCTCTGTCTCCTTGTCGGAGCAAGAACAAGTGAATGCTGAGTGCTCCGCAGAAGGAATTTCACTTCTAAGAACTAGGAGTATTTATCTGGGGCTACAAATAAATCCTTATTCATTGGAAGGCACAAAATGCTTGAGTATTCATTAATTGAAGTTGTTCATCCAGAACTATCACAGTTTCTCTGCAAATATGAAAAACTATGAATGGGCTATCAAGTTTTCCTTAAATTCCTAATAAAATGAGTTAGACCCTAACTGTATATTTATTTCAATAAGCCAGTGGCTTTTCCTATCTCTTCCAAACTGACCCAAACCATTACACAGGAATCGGTGACCACACTCAGTTGTGTCCAGCCCCAGAACAACTGCTGAGCCCTGCAGGCTAACTTAGCAGGAACCTTATAATTTGGATAATGCTCTAACTCCGGGCATATCCTGGACTTCCAATTTTCTTTGTAGGTAAAAAAAATCTTCTGTACCATCATTTGACAAAAGTCCTAGTGACTGCAGTTTGTTTATTATGTTTAAAAATGATGCTGCCCTTCCCAACTTGGAGGGAAGATGTGTTTTCTACTTTTCCCCAGCAGTGGGGAAGTGTTTGTGCTAAGGCATTCTTTTTCCTCATCCCTCTTGTGGCCAATAGGCTACACTGATAAAGAGGATATAAAAGCAAAGACCTCAGCAGGCAGCGACAGCAACAGGACAAAAGTAACAAAGCCAAACTAACAGAAGCCTGTGATTTCAAAAGCTTTGCCAGCTTAAGTGTTGACCAGCTAACATATTTGCTTAAGTCCAGCAATTTCAGCAGGTAGAACACTAGAGCATGCCATGAAAAAACATAGCCCGAAGGAAAACAGCCATGAAACAAACCCCAAATAGGACCATTTGATGTTTTCTATGTAAATGTAGAGCCGTATTAATTTATTAAACTATGAAACTAAGCTAGATTGTCTATTTCCAAGATTTCCCACTGATACACCTAAGATACATTTACTCTTCGATCTACTTTCTCTCACACAAGATTGTTGCTGATCTCTGGGTCTCAGCCCTGGCTGTATATTAGAATCACCTGGGGAACTTTTTAAACTCTGCAGATGGCCAGGCCCCAGCCCCAGAATTTGTTTTAATTGGTCAGGAGTGGAGCCGGAGCAGTGATGGTTGCTAATGTTCCCCGGACGACGCCAGTGGTTGTTAACTTCCCCCTGGTGAGCCAGGGGTTGAGGGACACAGTCACAGATGATTAAGCGGAAGTAGGTGCTGACAGAATAAGCAGAATTTATGGGAGGAAACCCTAAAATTGAGAAAACACCATCCACTGAATGGAAAAACAAAGGATATTATTTTCCTTTCTTTCTTTTCTTTTTTTTTTTTTTGGCAGTACTGGGAATTTTATCTTTTTTTTAAATTGAAGTATACTTGATTTACAACGTGTTAGTTTCCGGTGTACAGCAACGTGATTCAGATACACACACACACACACACAAAATTATATATATAATTTTTCAGATTCTTTTCCATTGTACTTTATTACAAGATATTAAATATAGTTCCCTGTGCTATACAGCAGGACCTTGTTGTTTATTTACTTTATATATAGTAGTTTGTATCTGCTAGTCCCAAACTCCTAATTTATCCCTTACCCCCAACCTTTCCCCTTTGGTAATCATGTTTATCTTCTATGTCTGTGAATCTGTTTCTGTTTTGTAAATAAGTTCATTTGTATCATTTTTTTAGATTCCACATATAAGTGATATCACATGATATTTGTCTTTCTCTGACTTCCTTCACTTAGTATGATAATCTCCAGGTCCATCCATGTTGCTGCACATGCATTATTTCATTCTTTTTTATGGCTGAGTAATATTCAAAGGATATTATTCTATCTCAGCTGCAGAACGTCTTTGTTTAGCTCTAAAATTGACACATTTCATGGGAACCTAGTTGAGACGCATTGACTTAAAGTGATTGGAAAGAGACCCCCAGAAACCGGAAGGCAGTTCCAGGACCTATTTAGGAAAAGTGCCCATGATGGGTGTCAAAACACGGCGGAAATGTGGAGGGAGTGAGAAGGTGGGGCATCAGGAAAGGTTTCCTGGAAGAAGTGGTTCTTGACATGGGCCTGGAGTGGAAGGCTTCATAGGGAGCAACTGTGAGTGGAGGGGTGAAGGGAGTTGATGAGGTACAAGCAGGAAATACCTTTTCCAAAGTTCAGGGCTCTTTTTATGAAAAGGAGAAAGAGTATACCACCTTTGTTTCTTTCTTTTTTTATTTTATTTTATTTTTTTAACATCTTTATTGGAGTATAATTGCCTTACAATGGTGTGTTAGTTTCTGCTTTATAACAAAGTGAATCAGCTATACATATACATATATCCCCATATCTCCTCCCTCTTGAGTCTCCCTCCCACCCTCCCTATCCCACCCCTCTAGGTGGTCACAAAGCACCGAGCTGATCTCCCTGTGCTATGCGGCTGCTTCCCACTAGCTATCAGTTTTACATTTGGTAGTGTACATATGTCCATGCCACTCTCTCACTTCGTCCCAGCTTACCCTTCCCCCTCCCTGTGTCCTCAAGTCCATTCTCTAGTAGGTCTGCGTCTTTATTCCTTTCCTGCCCCTAGGTTCTTTATGACTTTTTTTTTTTTTTTTTTAGATTCCATATATATGTGTTAGCGTACGGTATTTGTTTTTCTCTTTCTGACTTACTTCACTCTGTAGGACAGACTCTAGGTCCATCCACCTCACTACAAATAACTCAATTTCGTTTCTTTTTATGGCTGAGTAATATTCCATTGTATATATGTGCCACATCTTCTTTCTTACCATTCTTCTGCTTGCCCACCGAGAGAAGTAAAAAGTTAACATTTACTACTTATTGTGTGCCAGACATTATTCCAAGAGCTTTCTACTTAAATCCTTTGTGCTTAAATCAGTTAACGGTCAAAGTAACTCTATGAAGTAGGTCTTGTAATTATCCCCTTTTTACAGAGGGGGAAACTGAGGCACAGAGAGGTGAAATAACTCACTCAGGATCACACAGTAACTAAATGGTAATTGTCTTAACCTTTCTGCTCTTTCCGGGTCTTTGCAATACCATTATTGGCTGAAGCCACCTCTTCCACCAGCAGCCCAGAGCGCACCAGTGACAGATGTTGCTGTCCAGGAGCTGACCATTTACCAACCAAATCCAGCCGCTCTCTGCAGTTGGAAAAGGATGGAAGACCCGCCCAATACAGTTCAGACGACATGCGGAGAGTGTCCAGTGTCCTTCCGAGCTCCACTGAGCACTGGAGTAGCTAAGCCTGCAGCCAGAGAAAGAGAACCCTGGTCCAGTCATGTCTCTAACCACCCCATCTCACCCTGCGTAAGATCATACAGAGGCTCCCTCTTGCTTTTTTATTTTAATTATAGAGGTATAGATTATGCCATTTTCTTCTTCTCTGAAACTCTCTATAGCAGCAAGTTGTTACAAATTTTGTGCCCTTACCTAAGAAATCCAGACAAAGAGCATTTCATCAGTGTTCTTAAGAATGCCCTAGAGAATTGGTACAGCAGAGGCCAACTAAATCTATTTTTTTTTTCCTCTCACTCAAATCAATTAATGCAACTTAACAGACACATATTGAGCACCTAAGGTTTCTAATCTGAGTAAGGAGATAACACAGCGGCAGAAGTGACTATAACAAAAGACAAAGTAAAAAGGATCACAAGGCAAGTCTCAAAATGCTGTGACCAATTGGAGGCAGATGAGAGGGAAGCAGGGATCCTGTAGGGCTTCCTGGAGGAGACAGTGCTTAAAACAGACCCTGAATCTGAAGGATTTCAATAAAGAGGCCATGGGAGGGGCGAAGGGCACTTAATTCTGTGGCGAGGAGAGACCCAAAGTCACTCCTGGTTGCCTGTCTTAGAGGAGAGGGCCTCGGGCTGCACGTGCAGCCCGCTGAAGAACAAAGAACGTGTTTGCTGCCAACTTCCAAAACTGCAGAGGCGGGGGCAGGGAAGCTCTAAGGTCGTCTGTACAAAATAGCCAATTTACAGTTACGGTTACACTTGAGTCAATTAAAGTGTTTTATTAGCAGGAATCTGAATCTCTTACCTTCATTAACATTTAACAGTAAATGGGAGAAAAAAGGTAAATAAAATATTATCTGGCTTTTTAAAGGTCATTTCAGACTGCGCATTATAAAATGTGAGCTGGGGAAGGTTGGGGATGGCCCTTTGTGTGGATTAGTACACGGAGCCTGCTATGCATGTACATCTCTAGAGCGTTCTCACAGCCACAGCAGCTGGGGAACACCTCATGGCAGGTGAGGTGCTGGAGGTGCTTTCATTACAGGCAGCACATTTGGGGCAAGGGGAAGGAAAAAGGAGATCTGACATGTGAGAATGCATTTTCTGCGTTAGATCTCAGGTTGTAAATCATTCGGGGTATGCAGCCCTAAGTAATTATTCCCATGATCAACACCTGCTTCTTCACAACCCCAGGCCGGCAGCCCAAATTGATTAAATGACATACCTAATCATTCCCCCAGAGGAAAGAAACTAGAAGGGAGCTCTGCGCCCAGGTCTGAGAGTCCACAGAGGGCCCCTGGGGAGGCCCCACCACAGTCAGGAGGCAGGTCATACTCCTGCCCCAGGCACCCCTGAGCATTTTCCATCAAGGCCTGCTGTGACTGGAGGCCAGACACAGAAACATGATCATTCGGCAAGGATGGAAACGTTCATCCCGAAAAGACGCTTTTTATTTTTCAATTTTCCAAAGTGTTGAGCCGGAAGCAATTAGAATGCCATCCAAAAGCCGCCTAGTGAATATTTCATCCCAACCTGTCACCCTTGGAGAATGCTAAGACCTAAGGTGCGACGCTCACGTGTTGTCTGACCTGAAGGAAGGCAGCAGGAAGCCAAGATGTTCCGACCGTTGGGAAAAGACCTTCCTTAACATTATTTATCAGAATGGATGAACCAGAAGAAGAGGACCCACCCCTCCCACGATGGGTTTCTGAGGATTTTGAAGTTTTCGTGATGGCTGTCCTTGTCCTAGGTGAAAGTTGTACCTGGAGATACAAACCCTGGCCAGTGGGAACTTTCCCTTTCGAGGTAGTAACAGAAAGCACGGTCTTACTCAAATGAATAAGAGCTACTGGGTTGAATCCCCTTCCTGGGCCTTCTTCATCATTAGGGTATGTGACTTTACTGCATCCGAAAATAGAGGGGAAATGAATTCACAACAAAACAAATATTTCCTAATTTCAAATAAATATTGCTAATCAGAGCGATCGTGTTCAGAGCACAATGCAGCTGTATCCATACACAGAACAAAATTAGAGGGGAAAAGGGATATTTACGTACATAAAAATAAATCCAAAGTCTGATTTTAACGTGCTAAAAGCATCTGGTCTAGTTCTGTAAATGTCAAAGGCTGCTGCTTGCTGTCGCTCCAGAACTACCCCAGTTAGCAGCTGAGGAGATGGCCTTCCGTTTATCCAAATCCGAAAGTAAATATCACGGACTTCAGCACGAAAACAACGAGGACCTTTTCCTGTTCCATTTAACAACTTTATTTTGCATTCGATCTAGCAAAGACGTACAGAAAGGTTTCCGGGAGCCGGTAAACCAACGCTCTATATAGCTCCCCCAACCTCATTCCATTCCCTTTTCTTATTTCAGAGTACACACAAGCAGCTTCTCAGCCAGCCTAGAAGTGTGGGGCTGTCATCAAGCCTGGAGGACCTTCAGCACCGAGGCGTGCAAGGCCACGGTCAAAGGCAGGGAGTGAGACTGAGACCATTTTCAATGTCATTCAGAGAAGCCAATACCCTCTAGGATGCACACAGATATATGTGCTGGCTGTTATCCAAAAAGGTCGTCATGTTGGGCTCAAACAATCATCCTTTAAATATATATATATATATTGAATACACAGCAAAAGCCAGGCACTGTGTTTTTGCCTTCGTGAAGGTCACCACAGTTCAGTCCCCCAGGAATGGTGTGCAGGAGGTGGTTTTCTCTCAAATGCAGAGGATGAAGGTGGCCTCAGAGAGAATGTGGTCAGCTTTGGTCACTGTTCTACCGGTCCGTATCTTCTTTCATCAATCTTCCCTCTCGCAGGGAAGGATTTTGGAAGTGAATAAATGAAATGACCACTTATTCCTACCAATATGAAAATGCTTTCTTACTCTGGGGGAGCACCACAGACTCACTGAAAGCCAGCACCAGAAGCCACCTCAAAGATCTGGGCCCTTCCACCAAGGAGCAGGTGGAAGGGGAGAGAGGCTAGTGTAGCACTTACTGGGGGTGCCGCAGTCCTGCAGGCCTGGGTCTGTCGCATGCGGTGAAGAACTGCACTGAGCCACTGAGAAATGCGGAGCCCCCCCCTCGCCCCACTCTTAATGACTAGTGAGGAAACCGAGACCCATGGTTGGGCCTTGGAATTAAAGCTCCCAACTCCCAGTTCAGAGATGGTCACTGTGTCCACAGTTCAGCAATAAAGAAGCAATATACCTAAATAAATATGTAAGTATAGATATCTTAACATTGCTTCTGCTTTCTTCTGCATAACCCACCTCTGTTAACTAGCTCTGGAAAGGCCCATGGCTGTCCCCTGCGCTTCTGCCTTTTTTTTTTTTTAATTTATTTATTTATTTATTTATTTTTGGCTGTGTTGGGTCTTCGTTTCTGTGCGAGGGCTCTCTCCAGTTGCGGCGAGCGGGGGCCACTCTTCATCGCGGTGCGCGGGCCTCTCACTATCGCGGCCTCTCTTGTTGCGGAGCACAGGCTCCAGACGCGCAGGCTCAGTAGTTGTGGCTCACGGGCCTAGTTGCTCCGCGGCATGTGGGATCTTCCCGGACCAGGGCTCGAACCCGTGTCCCCTGCATTAGCAGGCGGATTCTCAACCACTGCGCCACTAGGGAAGCCCTCTGCCTTTCTTTTGAGGCAAATCAAATGAACCTCTTGCAGTAATTCGTACTTATGTTTTAGTGTCCTCCCAGCTAAGGGGCTCTTCCTTAGTACCTGAATTCAGCAGGAAACTTCCAATCACTCCAAAGAAAGATGTTCTGATTCAACCCAACACCTATTGGACACCTTGTATATGCCAGGCATTGAGCTTCGTACTTGTCAATACATTATTTCATTTAACTGCAACTCAACCCTATAATGCATGTACGAAGCCCATTCTACAGGTTAAAAATCTGAGGCATTGAGTGGTTTATATAAATTGCTCAAGGCTCATGCTTAGTGACTGACCTCGTGTCAGACCTAGATGTCTCATCTACCATCACCAGGTTCCCTTCACATCTCCGTTCCATCACACCTTGGCATCAGTCCTGTCTTCCTCAGTGAAGGCGTAGTTATAGGAAGGGCTTTTCAAAGCCCTTCCGGTGGGTGAGTTCTCAGGAGATATGCATCAAAGACTCACTGAGACACAATTTCTAAAAACTCTGGCCACATTTCCAGGTGAAAATGGAAAACTTGTGTGTATACACATGTGACTCACTTGCCACAGAACAAAAACACGTCCAAGGTAAACTGAAAGCTCCCAAGAGAGTCACTATAGAGGAAAATTGATGACAAATGTTCATGGCCGTTTACAAGAACATGATCTCTCTCTCTCTCTCTCTCTCTCTCTCTCACACACACACACACACACAGACACACACACACACATGGTATAAACACATTGACATGGTTACCTGTGAAAGCATGCAGGGGAATCAGAGTGGGGAATAAAGGCATAAATCAAACAAGAGAAGTGTGATTAACTGAATGATCTACTCCTGAGGTTAAAGTTTTAAAATATTTATGGCAGTTTAAGAATAAAGTCTATGAAAAAGATTCCCAATAAAAATGATAAAATTCCCAAACTTCATGAGATGTGACTGAAGGTACGAGAATTGGTGAGAGGAGGGAGAGAAGAACTCTCCACTTGCAAAAGGGGGAGTCCTCCCTAGAAATTTCATAATTATGTGCTCTTGCTGTTCTTTAATTACAAGGAAACCAGCCTGGCTCCAGCCCCCTTGCCTGCTGGGAGGGCAGGACAGAATTACAGACTCACATGAAGCATGGGCACTGGCGGACGGCACCCATCAGAGCGCCGGATAAGGGGTCTGAGGCTCCAGGTCTCAGATGGCCACCCCCGATTCAGGCTGCATGCAATTAAAAGGTCTGCACGGAGTCAAAACTGACCCTGCCATCGTAGGCATGTCAGAGGCCGCTCATTTGAAGCAAAATTCTTAATTGTTTTTCCTTTGCTCTTTTAGTTTTAAAACCATCTGTAGAAATCATGTAGCTTGGCAAAATATAAAATAAATATCCCATCATCTGGCTCCTGTTTAAAGGGCAAAGGTTTTCCACGACTGGGTAGGGAGCACACACACACACACACACACACACACACACACACACACACACACACACAAGCAGAGCGAACACTCTGATGAATAAAAATGTGAATTCGAGGGCAAATGAGGCATGAAACATATTGGGCAATAAACAACACAAAAGAAGGTCATACTAAATTTTTTTATCTAACCAGACTGGGAAGCATTTGAGCCAGGAGACCCAGCATGAGAAGACTTTTGAAGAAGTTATATTTCCTAACAAGTACAGAGGATTGATGTTCATTTATTTCTTATAACTCAGGCATAAAGAAGCCTAGGATCTTACTGGACTGTGTCTTTGAAGGTGAGACTCTGAAGGTTTTGTCACCTCTAAAAGCACATCGCTGACCTATCATGAGAAAATAAAAGCTGCCTAAAGGACTCCTGTAATCACAGCTCTTTCTTGAAAATGTCTCCTCCAGAAGGCCCTATGTTCCTAAAGTACTTTTCAGTCCACAAAGCTCCTTCGAAACCAGTTCACGAAGTGGAAAGGGCAGGTATTATTTGCTCCATTCCCAGACGAGGACATCTGCTCAGAAGGTTGAGGTGATTTTCTCAAGCTCCTGTGGTCAGGAACAGTCCAGTCCAACGAGGATCTGACACATCTGACGTCTGGTCCAGTACACGCCTGCCAATCTGCCAGTGCTGAGGTTTCAAAGGGCCACTGTGAAATGTGCACTGTTTGGCCCCTGTGGCTTCTGTCTTTTAAGGCAAAGTTGATTTCAGGAGGCTAATTGGTACCAACACGCCGTATCGATCATCCCTTTCCCAAGGGAGGCAGGATGGTGTGAGGGCTCAGAGCCAGACAGGCCTGGGTGCAAATCCTGACTCTGAGAAACCTGCTGTGAAGCCTTGGAGTGTTTCCAGCCTCTGAACCTCTGCTTCCTCTTCTGTATTATTGTGATGACAATTTCTGCCTCCCAAAGCCCTGGGCATAATAAAGGCCTTGGCCCACAGTAAGCATTATTACGATTTCTCCTCCATGTGATGCAAAGGTAAAGGTGGAAAAGCATATACTTTAAGGGCAAGATCAGAAGAGGTCATGCACAGGGCAGCCTGGGCGTCCCAGTGGAGTCTTAAACAGAAGGGCCTAGGAATGCGGACTTTTCTGCGCACGGAATATGTCAGAACCAAAAGAACAATGAGAACGAATGGCTCAGAGAATCTTCCACCCCTCCCCGCCCCGCCCCCCTCACGCACACCCAGAAGCATCATGGGTCGAAAGAAAACGGATTCTTTCAAGATTCCCAGACCAGTCTGAGCAAAGTGAAAAGGTTTCCAGCCCCTGTCAGTTCTGAGAAATACCTGAGCCTTGCTTGGCTGAGGTCACCTGGAGCTCCTCGGGGGGTGCTCCGGCTGCACTAATTAGAGAAAGCAATATTGTTTGAAAGCATTCCCTTCATCTGTCTTCCAGCCTTGCTATGCTCAGGATTTGGGTGTTCGCAGCCCGGGCCCAGTTCACACAGCCTGCCAGCCCTTCAAAGGTAGAGAATCAACACAAGCTCACCAAACAGGTGGCGATGAGAGACGTGCCCAGACTATCCTGGCCATTCCGCACTGCACCTTCACTTTCATTATCTCCATCATTTGTCAAGCAAAGGCAGGCTGGTGAGCCGGGACTTCCACACCTTCAAAAGGATATATTGCCTAGACAGCGAGGCTGCTGCGGCCATGACCTCCTCTTTACCTGCTGGATACCCACGGGGACTTGCATCGTCAAAAGAGAAGTCATTGTTAGACTTTTCTCACTGTCATCCAGTGGCCCAAGGGAGAGCAAGAGAGATAAAGGGCCAGTCACAGGAAGGGTTATGAACCATACTGAGACACTGGCAAAGGCAAAAGTAACTTTCCAATGTTAGAACATACAGACAGGACGAAGCCACTTGGAACCTGAGAAAAATACGCTCTCTGTGATGATGGAGTCCAAAATTCCCCCAGAATTTGGCCAGTGATTCCAATGATTAATAACCTAACCTCTTTGGGGAGCTCAGGTTTTCCCCCTATAGACTGACAAAATTCCTCTTCTTAGAATTTAGGAGAAGGATCCCTAATTTGAGACAGGAACAAAATGAATTTCTCACTGTATTGGCAAGACAGTGGGTACAAAAGCACGACCGAAGACATACTCTTTGCCTGAGAAAAGGGATGCAGCTCTGCCTGAGACTCAACTAATGGGTGTGGTGAATTAGAAAGAAGTTCTTGAGTGGAACAGGAGGAGGAGAGAAGGAGGAAGGCAGGGTTGGGTGGGGAGCAGAAGTTTTGTTCTGGTCTTTTTCTTCTTCTGGGGGGAGAGGGCTGACCAGAAATTGGAAGGTAGGTTTTCTGGTGCCATGGGCAACAGAAATTCTGCAGCCCTGGGCGTTCCTGAAGAATGTCCATGGACTCGAGCTTGAGCCTTGACGTGGATCACAGGGCAAAAGACTAAGATCTGAGTTAGATCTCGGGCCTCTTATCTTCCTGGTCTTCTCCACCTCTCTTCCAGAAGCTTCCTGGAGAATCTCTCCCAGCCACTCTGTTAACCATAGTAGTTCTATCCCCAAGTCACCTCAACATATGTCCTTCCTTAAGAGACAGAACTCCATCTGGTTCCAAACCTGTTTCTGTGCCCACGTAAGACCTGACAAAAGGCAGCAGAATGCGACCTTCCTCCAAGTACGGATCTTTCGGCACAGTGATTCTCGCCGGTCAGTTTTGCATGTAGGGGATTTTTTCTTTGCCCTCCTAACAGTAAAAATGTCATTTATCTTTAAAGGTGACCGTGACAGGCCTACTCAAATAAATGAGTATTTCCCTCTTAATAAATGCACTTCCCAACAACCTGTTTATGTGGAAATACAATACAGCTGACCTGCATGACCATCTCCTCTGAAACATATATAGGGCAAGATGATTCTGATGCTGACCAGCACTGAAAAACTCTTGGGGGTTTTTTGGAGCGCTGTGGAAGGCATCTTCTTGTTCCTCACGGATTGGCCTCCAGCCTGAAGGAGGGGCACAGGAAAGCGCAGAAGGGTAAAGGCATGCTGTGCCTGGAAAGACCGGGCTTTTCTATTGAGCTGGAGCCAGAGCAGGGTTAGGGGAGCAACAGAAGATGAGGTCAGAAAGGTCGGCTGAGTTCACATCAGGAGGGTCTCCCTATATGTCCTCCCATTAAACGGCAATGGGAGCCATTTAAGGTATTTAAGCAGGTTATACGTGGGATTGGGATTTCAGTGCTGGTGACAGCGTGTGGAGCTCTTGGAAAAAAAGAGAAACTAGAGGTAGAGGGACGAGACAATCCTTTGCTCATGAATGCAATGTGCCTGGTGCTCTGCCACGCGCTGAGGGCATGGCAATGAAGAAAGTCAACACAATGTCTATCCTGGCACTTGCGGTCCAATGGGATGTGGGGACGGCTGGATTTACGATATTCGCAGGGAATGTTTCCAACACGGCGCATGTGAGATGTCTGTGAAACAGCCACGTGGAAAGGTACGAGGAGGCCTAGAGTCAATATGCATTCCCACAAGTTTAAACACAGAAGTAGAATTTCTAAAACTCATTTGATGTGAAGAAAGCCTGCTTGCCTAACCACTATCTGTATGCTTGTACTCAGAAGAGAACATTTCCCTTTCCTTGTCGAACTGAGAGGTGAGTCACTTGCCCAAGTATCAGTACAATTAAGTGGCAGAGCCCCAGGGTTAAACTGGGCCTGTGCGGCCAGGGTCTGGCCCCGAAACGGCTGGGTACAGAGTAAAGGGTGTGGGGCACAAGCCCCAAGGCTGAATTCCAGTTCTGAGACTCACTCACTGTAAGCCCCTCTCTCCTCGCCATTTCTACATAGAAGTTGATTATTATTGCCCAAAAATGCACCAAAGTCAGGGGAAATCTGACTTGGAACAGACCTGAAAGGAACCCTCAACTGGGTCTCCCTCTTCTATTAAGGAAACCTTGACCATCAAACCACTAGCCAGCTCTATTAGTCCCTTCTAGAGGCCAAAATCCAGCTCCAATTCATCACCATTACTTTCAGTGACATTTTCATATTTTATCCCACCCTCTCTAATTCATCCCATTCTGCTCTCAAAGAGTCTGCTAGTCCTTAGCAAAAATAATAGATTTACTGCTTCAGTTCCCATAATGCCCACGTGTTTATTAGGTCCTGCCTTAAAGCAAATTCTAACATTTTCTATGATCATTTCTTGCAAGTGTCAAAGATCTGGCAATCCAACTTCAGGGTGACTCTTGACTCTTAACGTACAGTCTGCCACCGGGAGCCAGGTACTCATAAATTGTAATATTTCGGTGCCTTCCAGGTACTCTATGTGACCTGCTAATTATCTGTCAAAATGTAGGGATCAGACACAAATCAAATAGGTGAAAAGAACTTGATCTAATCTCTGCTTTGTCCAGTTTCTGAGTTTCTGAATACCACATACATCAAGCCTCTGTCTTGCTCTGGGATAGCACATACCTTAATGCATTCCCCAAATCACACAATTCTCTGCAAAGAACTGCTTCCTTTGCTGCTAAGATTAACAAGTCAATTCTCTTTCCTCACCTGAGAACGTCTGAACAGTGCAGAGCTATCACAGCCCCTTCCTTTCCGGGGGGCATTTACAGTGAGCGCCATAATATCAATGTCTCTTGAACTTGAGTGTAGCACTCTCTGCCCACAAGAAGAAAACTCAGGCTTGGAGAGGACTCCTGACAAGGCTATCTGATTAGATTTGTCCTCTTCAACATGGACAAATGTCTGAGCAAAGAGCTACCATGGCATTTAGCTTTTATTTCCCTTCCTGAATTCCAGGAAGGAGTCCTAACTACTGATAAGCAAACCAACTTCAATTATGTTTGCCACACCGACTCATAAATTATTCATTCATCCAACATTTATTGAGTATTTACTGTGTACCCAAACTGTGCTGATGGAGTATCAACAAAAAACATAGTATTGTATGTAACTAACATTAATTCCTGAGGATTTTATGTAACATCAGTGGCCTTTATTTGATGGGAGTTTGGTGTCCACAACCAATATCCTCAGTTTTAGAAGGCAGTTCACCAATTTTTTTAAAGTGTGCCCTCTTACACTCCTATGGAGCTCTGTAAGGGCAGAGATTTTTGTCTATCCTATTCAGGCTGGATCTCTAGCATCTTGAATAGCATCTGTTACATAGTAGATGCCCAATAAATGTTCGTTGAACAAATGAACGATGCCCTTGACCTGCAGAGAGGAAGGCAATTATTGTCCACATCCCTTAACCAAGTAAGCACTTGAGAAATACTAGCATTTTCTTCTAACCAACAAATTTAGGAGCATGTCCACTTTGTAGTCATTGGAAAAGATGCTGCCAATGAATTTTCAATGATGTGAGCAAGTATCTGTGATATCTAGCTGCATCGAATAGCAGGTTACAAAGCAATTATGTCTAGCGGAAGCCCACTTTTAAGCCAAAATGTAAATAGGGGCTCTTTCTGCTTGGTGGGCTGTGGGATGGTTTTTATTTTCCTTTTGTGTACTGTGTTATCTAAAGTCACTACAGTGAGCACATATTACTTTCCTAATCACATTTAAAAACTACTACTCTAAAAGAAATATTACAATCCAGATTTTGACCTGATTTTATTTTCAGTTTGCAGTTTGCTTCTATTCAAGGCCTGTCACCCAGCTAGAAATAGCAAAAACTCTACTGTAGGAGAGAAAGAGAGGGTGAGAAGGTTCCTAACAGAGGCTGATATTTCATACCCAGGTCTGGCGAGAAGGGAGGCGGCCATGAGTATCATTAGATAATGAGCAATCGGTGACTAGTGTCAAAGAGCTAACTGTGCCACTTATGACCCTGGGAAGGTCACCCAGACAGATAGGAGAGGGGTGAGCACAGGAAAGAATGAACCAACAATGAAAGGGAATCCTCTTGTGATCCAGGAGAATAACGCCACCAAAGTCCATTTAATGGTAATTAGTTCATCGGGTTGCCAAAACAAGACTTCTCCTAAACAAGGTCAGGAATGGGAAGCCAGCTTTTTAAAATTGCTATTCTCTCATTTTCCCCTCTCTTTCTCACCTAGGAGAAAGGTTAACTAGGATTTCAAAGCCTAGCCTAGCTGCAGCTTCTCTGGAGTTTGGCAGCTGTTGGGTTTTGGTGCCTGTGTGCCAGTTACTTGCTCTGCCAGCAATGTGTGAGGATAATCACCCACTGAAGGACTTCAACACATTATGTTTCCCCAGAAGCCTTTGTCTAACAAGGTAATTTATGACCTGTTCAGGAATCTGGTCTTTACAAAACAATAAATTCACACTTGCGCTGGACTTCAAAGCTGCCATTATGAGGCTCAGTAGCAGAAGGCATCTTGCAGCTGAGAGTCAGATCAACAGATAAGTGAGTTTTTAATGATCTCTTTCAGGCAGGCCATGAAGAGGACACAGCTGACAGCCACTGCGGCAGCATTTGGCTACTCTTGCAAAATTTGACCCCAAAATTGGGTCCTCTTGACAATGTTAAAAACCATTTCACCCATCGTCTACAGAATGTGGGATCTATGGGATTTTGGAGGTGGGGGGGGCAGGTAGGTAGGAACCAGTTAGTCCCCATGGGATGGCCAGTTGTTCCTGCCCCTGGTAAGGATCTTGCTGGAATGCCAACAGAAGCCTGGTCCTCCAACCTGGCAGCCGGCCAAAGCCCAAAAAGTCTCCGGAAAGCATTGGAGGAGTTGGGGGATAGTTCGTGGTGGTAAGCGGCTCATTGTCTCCAACTGTTTCAACAGGTTCTTGAAGCCAAGGGCATCCTACTTACGCACAAATCCTGCAGAAAACATAGGCCAGGTTTTTTAGAGTGTGGTCTGCATTCTTCTTGCATGAGGATCACCTGGGATGCTTGTTATAAAAACACAAGTGCCTGGGCCCCACTCTGAACCTGCTGGATCAGCTCCAAGCAGGTGGGCCTAGGAATTGAAATCTTTAACAAACAGTCCAGGTTATTCTTACACCAAAGTTTGAGAAACACTGGGTAAGATGAAAATAGAGCAAACTAGGAGTTTAAGCCTGGGGGCCTTGGGATGAGCAAGATCCAGAGGCAAATCTAGGAGCCACCATTTACTAGCTGTGTGACTTTGGACAAGTGTCTTAACCTCTCTGAACTTCAGTTTACTCATATGTGAAAAGGAAGGGTTATCTTCTAGTTGTGTAGCGAGGAGTAGCTTCTGGCTTTGAAGATATGGCCTGCCTTCCCCTTCAGACTTCCTATAGCTCTCTTTTGAGTGTCTGGGCCTCCACCTATAGCTTCCCTGGGGCCGTCTGGCCAGACACAGTAAGCTATCAGGTTTACCATTCCAAGCAGCTCCCTCTATTCCAGCTCCTGTGAAAATATATGTCTCCTGTTTGAGACACAGCGTGTGTAATGCACCTAGCTATACTGCTTTCATTTCTTTTTCCATTTTTTAAGCAGCAGAACTCATTTTTCAAATGATATCTTTCATAGAACTTTATTAATCAGGTATTTTTTGAAGTAGAAGCTCTAGCGTGACAGTGGGGAAGGCTTCAATTTTGAGTCCGCTCGTCCCCTCCACCCCACCCCAAGGCCCCTCCAGGGCCTCAGATGGGAGGGGTGTCTGTCTTGGGGTGGGGGCAGGGTGGGAAGCAGAGAGTGAGGAGTCCCATAGTGCTAAGGTGACAGAGAAGCTGGTGGTACCAGCGCCCACACTGGGTACACAGGACAGGGAACACGTTTGCAGAGAGAAAGGAATGAGCTCTGTTTCCGATACAGTTAGTTTGAGGTACCTGGCAACCAGGTGAAGACACTTAGCGGCAGTTGGAAACTCACACCCAGAACCACAGGCAAAGGTCCAATCACAAATAGAGGTGTTTTTGCTTTCTCTCTAAGTCAGCTGTTCCCAAACATGGCTGCACTTTGGAAACATCTGGGAGCTTTAAAAATTACTAATGCCTGGGTCCCACTTCCAGAGATTCTGATGAAATTGGTCTGGGTTGTGGCTGGGCATTGGGGAATTTCAGTCTCCCCAGTGTTCAGCAAAGTTTGGGAACCAGTGCTCTTAGTGTAAAAGACTTGTCCCTCATTTAGGTACAACTGTGCAGATGTAGGAAGCTTTATTAAATATCCATACCCTTAGAACTATATCAAAAAGGAAGAGATCCAAATGTTAATTACCATTTGTATTAGTGTCCTGAAGATGCTGTAACAAATTACCACAAACTTGGTGACTTAAAACACAGAAATTCCTTCTCTCACACTTCTGGAGGCCAGAAGTCTGAAATCAGTATCACCGGGTGGAAGTCAAGGTGATGGCAGGGTCACACTCGCTTGAGAGGCTCAGGAGGAGAATCCACTCCTTGCCCCTTCCAGCTTCCGGCTGCCGGCATTCAGGGCTTCCTTGTGATCACATTGCCTTCTCTTTTTCTGTGGGCAAATCTCCCTCTGCACCTCCTTCTTATAAAAATACATGGGATTGCATTTAGGGCCCATTTGGCGAATTCAAGATGATCTCTTGATTGCAAGAGCCTTAATTTAATCAGACCTGCAATGGCCTTTTTTTAACCACATAAGGTTTTATTTACAGTTTCCAGGGATTAGGACCTGATATCTTCAAGGGACTATTATTCAATCACAGTCAATTCTCAAAGATTCACATTCATCCCTCGTGCAAATTAAATTCACCCCTTTCTTAATATCCCCTAAAGTCTCAACCCCTTAGGGCATCGACTCATACCCAAAATCACACCTGGGTGTGAGTCTCAGCTCTGTCATTCACTAGCTGGTGAACCTGAGCATCGTATTTAACTGAGCCTCAGTTTGCTCCTATGTAGAATGAAAATAATATAGCACCGATTTCATTGGGTTTTATAAAGTTTAAATGAGATAACATATGTTAAATGTTTATTTAGAACTGCACCCATAGTAAGCAGACCAAAAACACTGGCAACTGTCTTAGGCTGTTCGGGCTTCTATAACGAAGTACCAAAGACTTGGTGGCTTATAAAGAACAGGAATTTATTACTCACAGTTCTGGAGGCTGGAAATCCAAGATCAGGGTGCCAGCATAGTGAGAGCCTGCTGACTCCTTACTGTATCCTCACAGGGCAAAGACAGTGAAAGACCTCTCTGGAGTTCCTTTTATAGGGGCACTAATCCCATTCAAAAAGGTTCCACCCTTGTGACCTAATCATCTTCCAAAGGCCCCATCTCCTAATACCATCACAGCTGGGGGAGGGGTAGGATTCCAACATATGAATTTTGGGGAGCCACAAACATTCAGTCCATTGCAGCAACAATAATCAATAATGGCAAACCTAACGAATGTTATCCTAAGAACTGAGGCCCCTATCAGGTTATTTGATGGGCTGCTAGGTTTGAAACTAATAATACTGATATCAGCTAAGGAGTATGTAGCTCTTACTTTATGTCAGGCACTATTCTAAGTGCTTTACAGATATTCACTTTGGTCTTCAAAAATTACCCTCTGGGGAATTCCCTGGTGGTCCAGTGGTTAAGACTGTGCTTCCACTGCAGGGGGCACGGGTTTGATCCTTGGTTGAGGAACTAAGTTCCCACATGCCACGTGGCATGGCCAAAACACAAACAAACAAAAATAACCCTCTGAGGTAGGTACTATTATTGTCCCCATTTTACAGATGGAAAAACTGAGGCACAGAGAGACGTTAAGTACAAGGTCACACAGCTAATAAGTGGGGGAGCCAGGAATTGAACCCAGGCAGACTAGCTCCACTGTCCTTGCTTGCAGGCACCACACCACCTCAGTTTCCGCTGTAAAAGGGGTAATTTGTGACACAGCAATAGACCACTATTGCAACCTGTCGGTCTTAAAGGTAGTTGCTGTGATTCTGGCTAGCTGATTTCTGAAATCCATCCCCGCTTTAGCACTTTAAGTAGAAGGCAAGGAGAAAATTCTGAATTCCCAATTTAACCCTGGATGGGAGAAATTCAGACTTCAGTGTTTGGGCAAAGGAACACACTTGCAAGTCCACACAGTTAACACTGGCACTCACCGCCGGGTTGTCACATTAGTGAGAGCTGGTCAACAGAAATCAGGGAGACTGGGTTCCCACCCAGCCCATCTCTTTGAACAGGCTGCAGCTGCCTCTGAGGTTGTTCTTTGGCCAGGACGTGGTTGCAAAGTTCACACTTAAAAGTCCATTTAAGAGGATTTAAAAGAAACAACAACAGAAGCAGGTGGAGTAGAAGTGACCTAGTCACCTTTTGCCCGGAGCGCTGCTTCAACAGCTGGGAAGAACAGGGCCAGCCAGCAATGCTGGACCATAAACCTCTGTGACTCCCAGCCCAAGGCAGCTTTGAACAGACTGCCTACCAGGGACTCGTGCACTCCGAAGCAAAGCGACTGGGAATCAGGGAGAGAACTGCGGCTGGGACTCAGAGCAAACACAGACAGCGACGTCTTAATTTGAGGAACTTCAAGTCACCAGCAAAGGTGACCTGACGACTTTGTTGCCAAAGGAGGAGGTCTCTTTAGTGCCCAGTTTAAGCTTGATGCTTTTAAGGGTCTCGGGTTTGATAAGGTGTAGCGAGTTTTGCAGAGAATTCAGGACTAACTGCCTAAGATGCTGGTTTTCTCATTCCAGGAACAAAGCAGTTCAAGAGTCTGTCCATCTCAGTTGCTTTGTTAAGTTATACCCTGGGCTATGCTTCATGAGAAAACGAGATCATAAAAACAATGGGGGTGGGAGGGAGAGTTGTAGGGGCATCACTATAGTGATCCCCCCCGATTTAAATTCAGAAATATTTAGTTTAGAAAAGAAAATATGTCATCTATTTTGATATCATCTGCCAAATTCAAATGACAAACACTTTAGTAACTCTGCCCCCTCAACACCAAAAAATATTGCACATCATCCTATCCTTTGCAGAAAAGATATTTTGGAAAATATTCTAAAATGCTGCTTAAGAGATGCTGACTACTTTATATCTAGGGTTATAAATAGAGTAACTAATTATCCTTACTTGCCTGGGACTGAGGGAAACTTTCAGTGCTAAACCCAGGAAAGGCCAAGGCCAACCAGGCAGTAGGTCACCTTAGTTATAAAGAAAGTAAATGATAATGATATATAAGAAGTGAGATCATGTTGGTGTAACATCATATATTGACTTTTCTGTTTTGCTACCAAAGTTACTCAGCTCCTTACCATCACAAATAAAGTCAAATTATATCAGCCATTTCTGATACCTCTCCTAAAACTGCTGTAATAAAGCTACCAGCTGTCGTCTTAGACATCTCTTCTCCTCAGTCAGGACCTTGTCAGTTCATGAAATGGCAACTGCAATATTATGTTACTACAAGAGTGAGAAAATTAGGCCGTTTATCCCATTTCAAACCAAGAATGTCTTTTCATAGAAATCACAGTCTTAGGTTTTTTTTAACTTAATCTTTTGAAAAACACTATTCATTTTCCTCAAAGTTACTGCATTTAATCTGTTCATAAAACGGACTGTTTTGATACCTTGGCCTGATATGCCATCTCACACACACCCACATGCGTGCACACACACAGGTACAGACTTGAGAAACTTTTTTTAAAGAGAACATACTTAAACTGATTTAACATGTGATATATTAGAAAGAGCACAGACTCTGGAATCAGACTAATTTGACAGAGGGAATGCCTAATTCTGCCTGAAATTCCTCCTCTAAAGGAAGAGGACTTTAATTCTCACCACAGCCTGAATTACTGGCGATAAGCTCCAAAATGTTGGCTTCTGTGAGATTCCAGTGAAAATGCTAGAGTTCTTGGTATCAAATAGCCTATATCTTTGTTTCTTTAAAAAAAAAAATAATGGCTTCACTGAACAGCATCTATTGTTTAAGTTGACTTTTATGACAGGTATTTAAGCTTTGAAAAAGTTTGTAGATAAACAGCCAACCCCTTTGTTACTGTGGATTAAAACAGGAACTTGTGACTGAAGAGTGATAACTGGTAACAGTTCAGAACTTTATGAATTAAAAGATCTGAGGCTTAAAAAAGACATTCTTGCAAACTAGTATATATAGAATGGATAAACAACAAGGTCCTTCTGTATAGCACAGGGAACTATATTTAATATCCTGTGATAAACCATAAGGGAAATGAATATGAAAAAAGAATGTATATATATATATATATATATATATATATATATATATATATATATATATATATATATATATATATAACTGAATCACTTTGCTGTACAGCAGAAATTACCACAATATTGTAAATCAACTATACTTCAATTAAAAGGAAAAAAAAGACATTCTTCTCTTCCTGTGGGAAGAGTGTGCCTTCTGCAAAGTGATGCACCCTTGTGATGAGGATGACTTTAGGGATGATGTCACCACACAAAACTAGCAGCAAAGCAAACTAATACAGAGAGCCCTGTCATCTCAATTGTGCAAAGTGCTTGGGGGTCGTTGAGGCACTGTGACAAGCTGTTTTCCGGGTAATTGACAGATAACTGAATTACACCTTCCATTTTAATTCTGCATATTGAACTTGAATTCTAACCCGAATTTTTATTTTAGTATTCTAATTTTCCCCCGATGTTAGTGAGTTGGCCTTGAATTCCATCTCTTACATTGTCATTGTTAACCCAACAGTATAAACAATCTTTGGTGAGTAGTGTAGTTGTAGGAAGTAGAAATTTGGCTGAAAGAATGTGTGCCCTGACTGCAGGTCAGCCAGCGGCAGTTTAAGTTGTTCTTAACATTTAAAAAAAATTTATGGTGTGATTTAGGACTGTAAAGGAAAGAAACCAACATTTATTGAGTGACTGTGTGATCCAAGCATGCTGCTGGGTATCCTATCTTGAGGTATTTCATGCTTGCACATCCTGAGTGATAACAAGCCTCAGTTCCATCCATTCTTCAGTGAGGGATCGGAGGCAGAGTTAGACGTTCGCCCTCTATCAGGTCTGATCCCAAAGTCTCTGCTCGTTCTAATATTCCACAGGGCAGACCTGTGTCAACTAGTTCTGTTCAAAACAGGTTCCAAAAGTCTATCAAGGGAGAAAAAAAATGCATGACTTCTCTAAGAAGAATCTTTTAAACCAAGAGCTAGAGAAGCGTATAACGTTGTAGGACCTAGTTTCAGTTTTAAGACCTCTTGTGTATTCAAAACGTTAACTATCGCAAAGATGTCTAAAACTTAAAGTTTGCAAAACCGTATTCTCTGTCTCCCCCCACTGAGTCTACTTGTATTCTTTTAGCCAGAGCCTGGTTATAAGGTGGTGGGAATAAATGGACTAACTTAAGTGTTGTCTCAGCTCGGTGCCAGCCATTTCATAGCATACCAACCCCAAAAGGTAGATATTAAAATTTTTGTTTTACAGATGGGGAAACTAAGGCTACTGTCGCCTGATGTCACATCCTAGCTGTCTGAAAGCTCATCTTTTGATTACAACGAATCCCCCCACCCCACCATTCAGGATACAAGATAGAAACTTGGAAGTCAGCACAGACTCTTCTTCCTCTTCACACTACTTGTTCACTTCTTGTCATCAACTCTGTCTCTTAAACATCTTGCTCCAACCCCACTGCTATTATCCTGGTTTAGGTCTTCATTACTCCTTACCTGGTCTTTAGCAAGACTTTCCTAAATGAACTCTTGGATGCCTGTTTCCCCCTGACCCACGTACCCATACACCCCATAACACAATACACTAGTAACTTTCTAAACTCTGATCTAATCATATCGCTTGCTTAAAATTTTCAATGGCTCACCACACTCTGCTACCTAAGGTCCAAATTCCTTATAGCAAAAAAAAAAAAAAAAAAGGCTCTTCATTATCTTCTCTACAATCTTTCCCCTTATCTCCAATCATTCCTTCATACAACCCCACAAAACCCCTTACAGTTCTCAATTCAGTTTTTAAAAAATGTTTCTTGAGCTCCTACTATGTGCCAGGCACTGCCTTAGTTGCAGAGATATAGCAACAAACAAGACAGAGATAGCTCTTGCCTCATGGAGCTAAATGGGTGAAACGGACCTTAAACAAGTAATTACCTACCAGATGACTAGTACAAAACAGTAAGCACAGGAGCACATGGCAGCAAATTGCATTAGGGAAAGTATGACATTTAACCTGAGACGTGGAGAGTGGCATGAGTTAGTCTAGCAAAGATGAGAGGGAACCCCCAAGCAGATAAGCAGTACTATTGTACTTCTGTGCATGCATAATGCCTCAGACATATGTCCATGCAAGTTCCTATGGTGCACTGGACTGGTTATCTCTGCTGTGTGTACTACACTGAGGGCTTCTTGAGCACAGGATCAGTGAACTAGCCACAGTTTGTAATGTGGTCAGCTACTATGTCTGGCGTGCCTGAGTGTTCAAATGTCTCTTGGTGATAATGGTGATGACATCAGGCACCTTGTATGTGATATTACCGTGACATGTTGATAAATTACTGATAAACTTTACAATACTCCACAATCGTAATACACATATTTTTACAGATACAGTTTATGGAAACTGAGGACCAGAGAAGCAAAACGAGTCTCCAAAATTAAATAACTAGCCAAGGAGATGAAGCCAGATTTAAGCCCAGGTCTATTTAATTTCACTCGCCTTCCATTCCGTGACAGCACATCACAGCTAACACTTGCAAGGCACACTGTGGCAATAACCCAGCTTTGCTGGATGTTGAATACCAGGAAAGAAAGATGTTCTCCTTACCACGATGTTAATAATTTGGTCCTCCATACCACTTGGGAGTGAGTGTCAACCTATTTGCATCTCTGGGTACACAGAAAAAGTCCAGTTTCTTGTATAAGACTGAGGACCAGATCAGCATAAGTAAACCAAGTCTCTGCCAACTAGCAAGCAGCCTTTCCCTACCAAATCCCTGCTTTAGTTGTCAAGAGCTCCTTCTGTCGAACATCACCTGGTGTTAAATGCTACAGATAAAGAGTTGAGGACAAGTCTTAAGAAAAGGTCATTGCACTGGGTCCCTGACGAAGTGGAAAGGAGCAGTCAGGAGAGCAGGGAGGGTGTGAGCCAGACTGCAAGGGGCTACGGAGGGAGAAGATGGTGGGTGGGCAGATTGAAGCAGCAGGTAACGTGTGTGGCAGCAATGGCGATATTAGCAGGAACTAACAGAGAAGGTATCTGCTAGAGCTGGAGACACCTAAACGTGTTGTAGACCTGAGGAAAATAGATAGCAGAGAAGTAGAGATTCTAGATGCAGTTAAGGTAAGAGAGAGTCTCAGAAGATGTAAGAGGTCTGCTCTCAGCAGAGTGGGTGAGGGTGGGCTCAAGGGCAAAGCGGAGGGCTTAGCTTTGGCAGGGTGAAGGACACCTGTCACTAATAGATGAGACAAAAGGGGGAAAGGAGAGAATGACCAAGGAAAGGCTTTGGGATCAGAGGGAACTGGAATCTCCGGTATTAACGTAAGATCCAGTTTTCCTCAACTTCTTTACTGAAGACTGCATGAGAGACTTTATTAAAATAGTGCAACATTTCAAACCCCTAAAAGTGGGTTTTGGGGAACGTTTGGGAGTAACTTTGGACAAAAAGATAAAGTAGTAAATTCTAAGCAGCTGCCGGTGGCCATGGCTAGAAGGCTAGAGCATATACCATGCAACATGGAAAAAAGAACAGAATCAGATAGCCTATGGATTGTGGGCATTTGAAAGGAAAAAGAAGGAGTAAATTAGAGGGAAGATGAGTAGAAAAACACAGTTTTGCTCTCACTTTTATTGGGCTTAGGCTGCATAAATACAGAGTTTTTTTCTTCTTTCATTCCTGTGAAAAGACCACAATAAAAGCAGGTTGGAAACTATAAAGAACCTTGGGTTGTTGTATGGGTGGGTTGGTAGATGGGTACATGATGGATGGATAAAAAGGCTAGAGAGATGGATGGAAAAGCAAATTGGGTACCTAGAAAGAGAAGAAAGATAGAAAGATATTACATGGAGATATTTCAAATACATCTCCTGATTGGAATACTATCAGTGCTGCATCATTAGGCAGATGAGGGGAAAGGAAAGTATTCTGACCTTTCCTCTGACTTCCGAATTTGGCCAGTATCAGGAAAGAGAGTTAGAGAGTGGCAAGGAGATGCTTTATCTGAATGTGTTTATTCAGTGAGAGGTAAGAGTAAGAATTACGTGTGAGAAGCATTTTTTACAGTGTGAATAGTGGGGAGAAGAACCAAAGACTTTTTTGGCTCCACAGCTGAATCAGGTAGCCTCAGCCACTAGGTGCCGTCGAAAGGACAACCGGTGCAAAAACCACGAGCAACACAGATGAGAGAAGATGAAGGTTCTTCTTGAAGCAAAATGGAAAACCAACATTTAGGTGAGCAGGAACTGATATTAAGTTGAAATGAGAGAGATGCCACCAAAGGAGCCCAAGGATTTAGAGTTTTAAATTCTTGCTCCATATGTGATGGACTTAAGTTTGTAACGGATTTACAGACTATTAATATTTACATATTTGTCTTGCTATGTTTTACTTTTTAAACTTATATTTCTTTTTTGATGGAGAATGCATATATGTTTTATAGGGAATTCATACTTCAGTGTGAACATTTGAACTCTTTCTTAACTATTAGCCACACTAGGAGACTTTCACTTCCAGGAGAACAAAGTTGTTCTTGTTTGGAATAATTAGAAAAAGAGAGAAGGTAGGAATCTGGAGGAAAAAGCTGTGAGATGGAGTCAGGGATGGAGAAAGAAGATATTTTTATAACAAAGCTGTAGAAAACATCTACACGCTTAGAATTCCCGAATTTGACGTCCTACCTTGCATCTCAATTTGGATTCAAATATCCAGTTTCCTCACTTGGTTGCCTTACACACTTATTTGGCACATCCAAGACTCAGGGTCTGATCCACTCTTCCAAACCTACTCTTTCTGCAGCTGCTCCCATCTCTATTACTAACAACTTTATTCTTCTAACTGCTCAAGCCCGAAAATTGTGGCGTACTCTCTGACCCCATATTTTGTTTCACATTCCTCATCTGATCCATCAACAAATCCTGTCCTGTCTGTCTTCAGAACATATATCTAGAATCTGACGATCCCAACAGCCCCCTCGCTGGTCTCCCTGCTTCCATCCTGGCCCTCCTATGGCCTGCTCTTAGCACAATAGCCAGAGTAATACTTTGAGATCATGTCATATCATCTCACTTGTCTGCTTATATAACCTTCCCGTAGCTTCACATTTTCCTCAGATTAAAAGCCTTATCATGGTCTACCAGGACCATCACTTGGCATTTGCACTTTTGCCCTCCAACTGGAATGTTCTCTGCTCAGACTCTCCACATCCACATGCTCCTCCCTCATTCTCTATAAGTCTTTGCTTGTACATCACCTTCCCGGTGATGTCTTCCTGGCTACACCATCTAACCTGCCAACTTCCCTCAGCCCTATTTTCCACTCCCTGGTACCCCCATCCCCGCCCCCTTTACCTGATTTGTGTTTCTCCATGACACTCACCAGCATCTGATGTTTATATGGCATTTATTTATCTGGGTGTTGTCTGCCTACTCCCACTACATTTGCAAGCTATATAAGAGCTGGAATTTTTCTCTGTTTTGTTCATCGTTATAGCCTCAGTCCCTTGAACAGTGCCTAGACAGTGCACAGTAGGCATTCAATAGGTTTGTGGGAGGCAGGAAGGAACGAATGAAAGCACTAACTAAGGGCTTGTAAATGCGCTCCAATAACTGTGGCATGGTAAATTTAAGGACAACTGTTGGAGGTGAACTCAGTTCACCTGAACAATAAATTCATAAAGGCATCAGATATTAAGAGAAGTATAAGACCCAGGCAAAAAGTCTGCTTAAGCACTATTTACAACAGCCAGGACATGGAAGCAACCTAAGTGTCAATCAACAGATGAATGGATAAAGAAGATGTGGCACATATATACAATGGAATATTACTCAGCCATAAAAATCAACGAAATTGAGTTATTTGTAGTGAGGTGGATGGACCTAGAGTCTGTCATACAGAGTGAAGCAAGTCAGAAAGAGAAAAACAAATACTGTATGCTAATGCATACATATGGAATCTAAAAAAATTTTTTTAAAAAGGGTTCTGAAGAACCTAGGTGCAGGACAGGAATAAAGACGCAGACACAGAGAATGGACTTGAGGACATGGGGAGGGGGAACGGTAAGCTGGAACGAAGTGAGAGAGGGGCATGGACATATATACACTACCAAATGTAAAATAGCTAGCTAGTGGGAAGCAGCCGCATAGCACAGGGAGATCAGCCGGGTGCTTTGTGACCACGTAGAGGGGTGGGATAGGGAGGGTGGGAGGGAGACGCAAGAGGGAGGAGATATGGGGATATATGTATATGTATAGCTGATTCACTTTGTTATAAAGCAGAAACTAACACACCATTGTAAAGCAATTATACTGCAATAAAGATGTTAAAAAAAAAGTTAATGCAATTCCCCATCAAAAAAAAAGTCTGCTTAGTATACATATCTATAAATACATGCACACAGACATGCACACATATACAAAACGAATTTACATGTCTTCTACTGAAACTGCCCAAAAAAAGTTTCTATAGAACAAGAGACAGTCACTGAAAACCAATGACACAATTTCATTATTACTAGTTGAAGTATGTAAAACGTCATTGAGATTATCTTTATTGAAGGTGCTGTCTCTGTTGTTTTAGCTTTGTAAATACATCACTATTTGGTGGGCTTTTATAGATTTGCTTCCTCACTTGGCTCTCCAGTAATATTTTTCCCCTTAAGTCCCACATTACTTAATTTCAAATTTTCTTCCAATAGCAATTATCAGGATTCAAACCCCTAAGCTGTAGACAGACTTCTGTATTCCATTGTAAGCCTCATAATAAATGACATCTGAATATATTCTCATTTATTCTTAAAATAAATGATATCTGAATGAGCATCTCCAATGCTGGAGCTCATGATTCTTCCATTTGTACAACTTCTAATGAGAGTTCATGCTAGGCAAGATTTCATCTCTCCTCAACCCCATGAGATAGTAGATGATGTCACGATTATTTCCTTTTACCAAGTAAGCATTAAATTAAATAACATCCATAAAAACAAATGTAAGGGAATACCAATAAAAAAAATTCAAAGAAAGCAACAGGAAGGAGTTAATAAAGATAAGGGGCAATTTATGAAATAGAAAAGAAATATACAATAGAGAAGATCAACAACAAGTGTTGGTCATTTGAAAAGGCTAATAAAATTGACAAGTCACAAATGACATTGATCAAGAAAAGGTACAAATTAGCAATATGAGGGATGAAAAAGGGGACATTACTATATATTCTTCAGATAATTAACAAAGAATGAGGATAGTATGAGCTATTTTCTGCTTATATATTTGATGACATATTAAATGGACACATCCCCAGCTTATATGAAACTAATATAACTTTGATTCTAATATTTCACAAGGATCAGAGATAAGAAAGGTAAATCATGGCCAATTTCACTCATAAAAACACTGATACAAAAATTCTTAAGAAATTATTTATTAAAAAAAAAATCCAACAGTGTTTGAAGAGGATAATGATGCATTATGATCAAGTTGGCCTTATACCCGTCTGCAAACTCAATATTTGATAATCAAAGTCATTCTTAGCAAACCAGAATTAGGAGGGAAAGTCCTTAATCTGATAAGTGATGTCTATAAAAATCCTAGAGCAAATGTCATATTTAATGGTGAAATATTAAAAGCTTTCCCTTTGAGACTGAGAAATAGTTGAGGGTGCTTGCTATGACCACTTCTATTAAACCTTGTACTGGAGGCCCTAGATAATACAGCAAGAAAAAAAAGTTAAAAGGATTGGAAAGGAAGAAATAAAGCTTATTGTTTGAGAATGATACAATTGTGTAAAGAGAAAAAAAATTTTAATCTACAGAAATAAATTATTCTAATAAATTATTAGAATTAACATAAATATGGGAAGTTTCTAGATACAAAATCACTATACAAAAATCAATTTAGAGACATTAATGAAAATCTAAATATGTAAAGGGATATGCCGTATTCATGGGTTGGTCCTCTATAATATTGTCAATTCTCTCTAAATTTACTTACAGGCTTAATGATAAAGCCCAGTTCAAATCTCAACAGGTTATTTTGGAATAAGTTAAGAAAATCATAAAATTCATATGAGGGCTTCAAAAATCCAAGACACTTTTGAAAAAGAATCCTTGGGATGTCTTGCTATATCAGGCACTAAGACACTATAAAGCTATAATAATCAAGATATTGTGGAATTGGTGCAGAGATAAACAAATAGACCACTGGAACAAATTAGAAAGCACCAAAATAGACCTTTACATGTATAGACATGAGATATTATGATAGAGGTAGCAAAGCAGAGCAGTAGAAAAAGGACATGTTTTTCAATTAATGATACTGGAACAACTGGATATCCACAGGAAAAATTTAAACTGGACTCCTATCTCATGGATTAAAAAACTAAATGTAAAAGACGAATCTATAAAGATTTTAGGAGATAATATAGGTGAATGTATTTAGGACCTCAAGGTAGAGAAGGATTTCTTAATCAAGACACTTAAAAAGTACTAACCATAAAGGAAAATGTCATAAATTCTACCACATTAAAATGATATTTACTAAAGACAGCATTAAAAAGCCCTGAAAAGACAGGTTTTGCCATAGAATGGGTGAAGATAATCGGCAACATATAAAATCAATGAAGATCCGGAATATATAAAGAAATCCTATACATCACAGGAAAAAGACACCCCCAGAGAAAATTTGGCAAAATATTGGACAGAAACCTCATATAAGAGGAAATCCAAGTGTCCAAGAAACACATGAAAATATGGGCCATCTCAGTTATTAAGGAAATGCAAATTTTATACCATGGTAAGAAACTACTATACTCCGTTCAGTTCGGCAGAAAGTAAAAATTCTGATCATACCAAGGATGTGGAGCACAGGAACTCCGATACACTGCTGTTGAGAATGTACATTTTGGAAGCAGTTTGGCATTACCTCATAAAGTTGGAGATATGCATAGTCTTTGACCCAGCGGCTCTACTCCCAAGTATATACCCTGCTGAAATGCAGACTATGTACAGCAAGATATGCATTCAAGACTGTTCACAGCAGCATTGTGCATAATTGCCAAAGACAGAAATAATTCTATATTAGTTAAGGTGGTTGCTGTTAATAATAGCCAGTGAAATCTCAGGGGCTTGGTACACTGAAAGTTTATCTCTTCCTCACATAATAGCCCAACGTGGGTGATCCTAGTCAGGGGCTTTCTCGGGCAGCTTTCATCCTAATGGTGATCTAGGAACCCAGGGTTTCTCCACCTTGTGACTCTACCATCTTCCACACATGGCTTCCAAGGTCACCCACTGGTCATCTCTGGTCTAGACAGATAGGAAGGATCATGCAGGATCATACGTGGGCGCTTCCTATGAGCCAGGCCAGAACCCATGTCCATACCCGACTGGAAGGGAGGCTGGGAACTGTAGTCCGGATACTCTCAGGGAAGAAGAGGTACCCAAGAGAAAACAAGGGTGGTGATTCACTATTAACCTCTGCCACAAACCATTCATACAATGGGAAGTGATCTGGCAATGGAAATGAACTAACTACACCTACACACAGCAACGTGAATGAATCCAACAAAAACAATGTTGAACAAAAGAATCCAGACCCAAAAGATACTTAGAATGTGGTTTCATTTCTATCTATATAAATATATACAGTTCAAAATAGACAAAACTGAACTATATAGTTTAGGGAATATACATAGGTAATAAAAGTATAAAGAAAAGCAGGAGAATTGTTCCAATGAAAGTTGGGACAATACCTCTGCGGGAAGGAGGAATTTGTGGTTGGGAAGGATACAACTGTAGTGGTTATACAGGGGTTTAGTGCACTTTTCTTCACATGCATTACGTTTTACATCCACACACAAAAGTTCCAAAAGCCCCATGTATTTTCTACCTTAACATAAGAGAAACATGCTATATGGTACAGAGAAAAGCAGTTTCCCTGAGGCTGGAACACCACTGCCCTCTAGCAAACCAAGCTTCACTGTCTCCCCTTCTAGAAACTGAACACCCTCCAGACCTAATTTTCTCTGATTTACCATTCTGAAGGGGAAGAAAAATCTGTGCTACCATTTGACATAATTGCCAAACATCCAATTTTGTCCCTGTAGGTCACTCCATAAATGTTATTATCTGCTGTTGTCTTCCATAATTACTACCCCTTTCCTGAGTTGATGAACAGTTTGTGCCATCATCTAGTTTTGCAGTTAACAAATGTCATTTTCCTACCAGCGTTTCTCCTCCTCTCATGATCTCTTTATCTTTGTTTCCTATAGTAACGTGTAAATTCCAGTGACTCATCTCTCTCTTGTTCCAGACACTTAACTTTCAAATCTGTATTTTCCACCCTCCAGTGCACAATTGGTTTTATATTCTGTTGTGTCTCCCTTTCATCATCCTTGAATTCTACAGCTGGGAAAAGCCTTCGTCCTGTTACCCAGCCCTGAACACCTTTGTTTTTCCATTTCACAGACCCAGGAATCCATTCTCGGGTACCAATTCAAACACTTGGCTTTTGAAGGTAGATAATTTGAAGTATTCCCATGTCTCTCTCCTTGCATAAAAGGCATTTGTACTGGTGTCCTTCAGCAGAAACTTCTCTCTGCCTCCTACTGAGATATCCAAAGGGTTTGGTTGGCTTCCAGCCCTGGGTTCCAGAGAAGGTGGCATTTTAATGGCAAGATTCCCACTACTTCTTGATCGTGAAACGGATTGGAATGAAATGTTCAATGTAAATGGGAGTAAGACAAGGATAGTGGAGTTGCTTCCCCTTGGCTTCAACTGCATCTTTCAGCTTACTTGTCAGATCCAAGGTTCAACCAAGATCTAGAAAAGTGGGGCTTGGAAGGTCTTTTTTCTCTCTTTCTTATTTATAGTAGCAACTGCTTTTTCTCTTTTACTCACCCTCAGGAGGAATATCTATTTGAGCCAGTAGCCTAAGAGGGAAACATTTTGGGGGGTATTTCTCTTCTGTTTTCCCTCCCTGAGTCAAATTAAGGAGGCCTGAAAGCTGGTTTTCAGGTTGTGCAGAGTTGGTACAATTTATAGGCACACTCTCTGATTGAACTACCTCTTTAGGGAAAAAGAGCCAGTTATAGAACTAACGCTCATAAAACTAATGAGTAAATAAATGAGCAGGCCCAAAAGTTGTTTTGAAACAATATAGAAACCATCAAATCAGATATAATTTATTACTTGTTATTTTCTAATAGTTTATCATATGACCTGGCTACTGTTGATTTCGGGGGTTTCATCTTCAGATTCAAGTTTCCTGTCAGGCAGATGTTGTTCAGGGCATTTTGGGAGGAGAATCCCACTGCAACAAAGTGTGATTTTATGCAGGGCCTCCCCACAGCTGCCTGGTCCCCCACCTCTTTCTATTGTAAATTACCTGAGACAAGCCTGTGGTAAAGAATCTGGAGCTATTATTACTTTAAAAGTCCTTTTTTTTTTTTTTTTTTTAATGGCACTATTTTCAAAAACAAATTGGCAAAAATCCATTCAATCAAAAATGCTTCAGGTGATTACTTTGGGCATTTAAAAAGATAATTTAAAATGTCAGAACTGTTAAAAAAAAAAAAAAAGCCAGAGATTCAAAACTGTGCCAACTAAAAAGAGAAAGCAATAATTTATTGTACCTACAGATCTCAAGCATTAAAATGCCATGAGTTGTAATCCTTATCATGTCAGCATCCTTAGTTATGCATGACCTAATTGAAAAAAATTTTATTTTTACATCTGATGAAATAGAAATATTTCCCATAGAAAAACATAAAAATTTCCAACTAATAGAATGCAGTGTTCATATAAAGGCTCATCAAGCCTAGCAGATACCTGGCATTTTAACAGTGTCCTGAATCCTCAGAGATTGCTTGGAGGCAAAGTAACTTTAAAAGAACTGCGTAAGTAATATTCAAAATATCCATGTAGAGGCTTTTTTTTTTTTTTTATAACTTTCCCCTACCTGAACTACATAACTTCTTAAAGAAGTTTTTTTCTTTATAGAGGAGGATACATAGGATTATTTAGATGATGTTTCATAATCAGCTGCAGTCCGGAAATGATAAATTAAGGCTACTACCCACCAGACTCAAATTAGGCACGCACACACACACACATTTAACTGATATATTGGCAATTTTCACCTTTAAGTGTCTGGATTTTCTTGGTTAATCTTACACTTTGAATAATAATATAAAGTGTTTTGGGGTACAATCGCTTACTTTATATTAATGGTTGATTCCTTGCACAAATAATGCTTTTTAGGAAATCTTACTATTTAGGGAAAAAAGGTTGAAGGAGGAACATTCACATTTTCCCTGTGTCTGCTGTACCCTCCTCTCCTAAAAGTGTGCTCTCTGATTAAAAAAAAAAAAAAAAAAGTTAAAGATGCCCTAAAGTACAATAAACCATAAACTAAAATTTAAATATCAGTATGGTATTTAAGGGTTAGGGAAGGGACTGTGTGCATAGAAGTGGGGTGGGGGAGGGGAAGGGGGTTAGCAGCTGGTCTTCCTTCAAAGCCATAAGGCAGGTTAGTGTATTTTTCATGCTTCCCCAGAGCCGCAGCTTCTGCTCACCAGCAACCCCAAAACACACAGACTCTCCCCTCTGACCCTCACACTGTCCAGTGCCCTCGTTCCTCGCATCCTGTGCGTCCGTGCAACCAGCTCAGGGTTATGCCCTAAATACTGGAAAGTCACAAATCACTGGTTCAAATAGACTCGATTCTTCAAAGGACAGAGTGGGGAGTGGTGAGGGAAGAGGGAGGAGAGATGCTTAAAGTGATTTACGACCCCCCTAGGAGAGGGGTTTTGGCACCTGGGCCATTATGCTGGGACAAGGATCTGGCAAGTAACAAGAGACACTGAAATGTACGAGGGGCCCATTAGGATGGTCCCATCTTCCCTGGATTAGTCAGGCATTTGATATAAATAAGTAAACATCAAAATCACCTCCACCACAGTCCAAAACATCTCTTTCCCGTTTCATTCTCTTTTTGTTTTTTGTTTTTTTCTCAAACAGTGAAGGGGACTAGAGATTAGAAAAAAAAGAGGTCTTGTGTATTCAAAGTGCTAATTCAGAACTTCTTTCTCTAATGCACTCATGAAACATTTTAATTGTCTGACTTTGCATTCAAAAGCCTTGTTTGCAACTCCTAATTGCAGGCTGCTTTGAACAAATAATTGAAATGCATGACTTGTGGGGCCTGCTTAAACAATTATAATGTGCTTTGCCGCTAGGTGCTGTTCCCCCTCCCACCCCCGGCCCTTTTTGTATAATGACGAGCAGCCAGCTTGATATTTGCAGGCAAGTTAAAACCGTGCTAATTTGCAGCGCTGCGATCTGGGGCCATGGCAGTGGCTGTACCTGCGTTAGTGCTTTTGCCGCAGCAAAAATAGCTCTAAGAGTTCAACTGAATGTTAAGAAGACCTTTCTGTTTTCTGCTGAGGGAATCCCACTGGGGTTTTGTTTTCAAAATACAAATCTTTCACGTGCCTGTTAGTTTTGTATCTACACACAATTTATGGAGCTATTTTGCTGAAAATGTCCCCCGACCTGATTTTAGCACAGCCCTCAACAAAAGAGGTTCCTTCTTTTCAGGGAGCTCAGGTTTCGAAATGAAACAAAAGTGTCCAGATCCCAGGAACAGCCCAAGACTGGCCACAGCCGGCGGCTGAGGACCACACACGGGGACACTGCTTCTGAAAAGGGGCTGCAACTCTCTCGCTTTTAGGATCTAGAACACGGCGCCAGATGTGCCTCCTTGTCAGGATTCGGAGGCTTAAGGAAACGAAGACTGTGCTCCCTCGTGTTCTGAACATGAAACTTCTGTTTTTATTTATTGACACTGTAGCAGAATACATATAACAGAAAAGGTACTCTTTTAACTGTTAAGTGTCCAGTTAGGGGCCTTAAGTACACTCACATCGATGTGTGACCATCACCAATATCCATCCACACAACTCTTTTCATCTTGCAAAACCGAAACTCTGTACCCATTAAACTCTAACTCCCCATCCAGCCCCGCAACCCCTGACAGCCACCTTTCTATTTTCTGGCTCTCTGAATCTGACTACTCTAGATTGAGCATTTAAAAAAAAAACCCAATTTACAAGTTTTAAAATTAAAAAGATAAACATTTTACTCTTTAAGAATGAACTATGCCTTTACTGGAATCATCTGGTCCAGTAATTGGCAATTCTCACATTATCTTATTTCTGTTTAAGATGTTGGGCGGGGGTGAACACTTAGCAGATTGAAAAAAAGAAGGAGATCAAAAAATTAACTATTACATTTTAAGATGTCCATTCTGCCCGCTAAAAATAGCACTAAAAATAACTTCTTTGTTCCCAGGTACTTCTCAGATGCCCCAGTGGTCTTGGCAGATGATTACAGTCGAAGGAGGGAGCCTCTGTGATCCAGGCACTATGTTTCGTATTTGATTAGTTCTAAGGGCTCACAATGATCTGTGAGATGAGTATTGTCTCGCTTTCACAGATGGGAAGATGAAGCTCAGAAAAGCTGGGTAAGTTGCCCAAAGTCACACAGCGACTCTGTAGGGAGACTGGGATTCCAGCCCGGTCACTGGGACTCAATAGTTCTTTTCAAGTCACTGAGGGGCACGGCAGGAAGGATCTACAGGAAGTAGTGCTTCAAAGACACTGGCTGTTTGGCGGGGGGGGGGGGGGGGGGGGGGGATTAACACCAGCTTGTGCCGGGACACAGGTGTAACACGTGTGCGGGGCTGAGGGAGGGGAATTCCTCATCATTGTTATGAATACCCCGCATCCTGCCTGCACTAGGTTGCACCCAGCAGGTGGTATTAGAACCCTCCTTGAGAATCTCTGGCCTAATGTTTCTTGGTCTTAATCTCCAGAGAAGAGCCCAAAGATTCTCTTCATAACCCACTTTTGAGCTAAGAAAGCCATTCATCCCAGTGACAATAGCTGGCCTTTATTGAGTGATTACCATGCACCAAGCTTTGTGTGTGTCGCTTGCAAAAGCAGGCAGCCCTGTTCTCAAGTTCACGCACTTAACACTACCCTAGACAAGCTCTCCTAACATACAAGTAAAGCCGCAGAGCCCCATTCAACCCCGAACCTTCTGTGCAGAGCCTGTGCATGTGACCACTGGGATATATTGCCCCAAATGAGATGCTCTTATCTATAATGGGTAGACCGAGCTGTTTGAAGTACATATTTGGGTCTTTCAAATAACTGTATAGCAAATGACAGAAAGCATCCACTTTGCTTTTCTAGGCAGGAAGTCAAGTCCCTCTAGGTACCCACTGGAGAAGGGAACTATAGGACAAAAAAAAGATATGAACAGCCTCTATCTTGGATGGAAATTTTGTTTTAGGCATCTTGTTGGCTGAAGTACAAACTCCGACATCCTTCTGTTCCCTAAAAGCCTAAATAAAAAATTCAAATGTGTGCTATGGAAATCAAATGATGTAGACATTTATTACAGATTTCTCCAGAAAGGATTCATTCACAGCACAGTAGTTAGAAGTACTGATGTTGAAGCCTGAAAACTCAGGTTCAAATCTTGTGTCTGTCATTTATTAGCTGTGTGATCTTTGGCAAGTTACTTAACTTTCCTGTGTCTTAGTTTCCTGACCTGTAAAATGGGAATAACAACAGCATCTATATCAAAGAGGTTAGATGAAAGGGTTACGAGTTAAGCGCTGAATAAATGATACCTACTATTATCATTTTAAGTTGAGAGGTAATTAGGCCTCCAAAATATTCTTGTCAAAAACATTTCACCAGAATTTAACCAAGCTTTTGCTTCTACCTGCAGGCTTTAGAACATACAAGGGGTAGAAGGACAAGATAAACGATACTACAAGGGGAAAACATCAGACAGTTCCAGAATTGTGATATATTCTACAGGACAAGTGGCCAGTATCTTCCTCTTGATTGTTATCCAACAGTGAGTCTTCCAATTAGTCTAATGCTTCTACATCTGCTATGTAGCCGTTGGTCATCGCCATAAGCCTGGGCAGAATAGGTCTCAGGCCCATGTTGTGGACAGGGAACTGGTGCCCTGCCCAGCCAAGAAAGCTAGCTGCCTACCCTCAACCACACAGCCAGGAAGGACGGAGGGAAGAGCACAGCATCCTTTCCCCAACACCTGTTTTTCTCAACTCCCCTTCACCTCCACCCCACCCCACCCTACCCCAACTCCTATGCCTCAGATGCTGAGATCATTTTGATTTGGCTTTGGTAACTGCAGTTAGGAGAACAGCTGAAACAAAACAAACACAGAAAAACTGAAACCCACCGCACATCTCGGGTCTGATTTACCTTTTTGTAGATTTGAGTCATTGGCTACCACCTGCTGAACTTGCTACCTGACTGCATCCTCGGGGGAGGGGAGCCAGGGCTGACTCACTTTGCTCCATGTGCCTGGTGAAGGAGGGCACATTCAAAGGCAAACCTGCTCACTCCACAGTTTGCTCTTGATTATTCACTAAGACTTTCAGGACTTATCTAGTAAGTGTTACTGGAAGAATCCGAGTCTGTGAATGTCTTTGCCCAGCATCTAGTCCAATATGAGACACAGCCAAGTTTTTAGATGTGTTTTCTGCTGAGGATGTCTTTCCATCATTTTTCATCTTCAAATATTGACCCAACTTGTAGGACACCCACAGAGCTGGGAAATTTAAGCATCAAAATGAATAGCGGACTGTAATGGACTGAAACACAGTGAATATCTAAAAATCCACGAGTCTATAATAACACTCAAAAAAGAGAAAGCAAGCAAACAAATCCTCATTTGTTATCATTGGAGTAGGCTATTACACCAGCTCCTTACTAAGAAAATTGTAAATAACTCTATTTAGGGTAACCATTAAACCACAGTTGATGAGGTAAGGTCGTCTTTATGGCTGAATACTGGTTAGTAAATGGAGAAGAAATGATAAAATTAGAAAAATCAACATTTTGCAATCCCTGAAGAAATATCAGATTCCATCAAGGATCATCTATGGACAACAGGGGGAAAGGTTGACAGGGCATTAGATTCACACAGTGTCAAAGTACTACCCACCCCCCCCACACACACCATATTCCTCACCAGTCACAAGGGGAAAACAAGTGGGGCACCTGGGTGTGCGACATAAACCCATGATACTTTGCACTACAAAAGTACAATAGCCAGACATTATGGACCTCTTGCAATATAAAGTACACAGTACCACCTATAAAATATTCTCATCAGAAATATTTCACCCAAATCTGGTCACTGCCTTTATGTATTTATTTATTTTTAATTAATTTATTTATTTGGTTGCACGGGTCTTAGTTGCAGCAGGTGGGCTCCTTAGTTGCAGCATGCATGTGGCATCTAGTTCCCCGATCAGGGATCGAACCCGGGCCCCCTGCATTGGGAGCACAGAATCCTATCCACTGCGCCACCAGGGAAGTCCCTGGTCACTGCCTTTAAATATAGGAAATATAGGAAGTAGAAAAACAAGATAAATGTCACCACAAGAGGAAAAAAAATTCAGACGATTCAAGAATTAGGATACATTCCTCAGGACAACTGGTCTTGTATCCTCAATAAGTCAATGTCATGAAAATGGAGAGGAGACAAAGAGATGAATCCTAGCATGGATAATCCACAAGAAGCAGAATTATGGAATTCTATCATTTTCTGGAAGCCAACTTACTTTCTAGAACAGTGCCCATTGCAAGAAACAGGCCATATGGGGCACTCAATACATATCTGTTAAATGAAAGAATGAATAAGTAAGTCAATGGATTCTATAGATGAGATCAAAGAGACTCCAAGGGCTAAGTGCTGTGCTCAAGGACAGGCAGCTGGTCAGTGGCAGAGCTGGTTCTAAAACTTGATCTATCCATTCCTAACCTTCTTCTGTAATCCTCTATTTTTGCTTTTTCATGTATAATTTAGCCCTACATTTTAAAAACCTTAAGGGACACAGCAACCAAATGCAATGTGTGGTTCCCGGTTGGATCCTAGTTTGAATAAACCAACTACAAAACACATTTTGAAGACAACTGAGAAATTGAACAGGGACTGGCTAATAGATGACATAGAGGCATCTCTGACAGTTGCATCGGGTGAGGTAACACTATTGTGGTTACACAGGAAGTGGTCTGTCCCTATATTCTAGAGATGCATAGCAAAATTTTTAGGGGTAAAAGTCATGACACTGGTAATTTTCTATAAAATACTCTGGCACAAAGAACTTGGTGGAGCATTAGTGGTGACATGTTAATAACTATAACTATTTTTTTTTTAAAGGTAAGCAGTCCATTTTTAATTATTTTTTTCATTTTTTAAAAAATTTATTTAATTAATTAATTTATTTATTTTTGACTGTGTTGGGTCTTCGTCTCTGTGCGAGGGCTTTCTCTAGTTGCAGCAAGCGGGGGCCACTCTTCACTGCGGTGCGCGGGCCTCTCACTATCGCGGCCTCTCTTGTTGCGGAGCACAGGCTCCAGATGCGCAGGCTCAGTAGTTGTGGCTCACGGGCCCAGTTGCTCCGCGGCATGTGGGATCTTCCCAGACCAGGGCTCGAACCCGTGTCCCCTGCATTAGCAGGCAGATTCTCAACCACTGCGCCATCAGGGAAGCCCAACTATAACTATTAAATCTAGGAAACGGGTACATGGTTTTTGTTTTTTGGTTTTGGTTTTTTTTGGTCGCGTCACTTGTGGGATCTTAGTTCCCTGACCAGGGATCAAACCCAGGCCCTCAGCAGTGAGAGTATGGAGTCCTAACCACTGGACCGCCTGTACATGGGTATTTATTAGTCTATTCTTTCATTTATTTGAAAATGTTCATAATAAGATAGAAAGATGATTGGTTGATTGATAGACAGACAGATGGATTAGACAGAGAGATAGGTAGAGACCCAACCAGCAAAAGTCTGGAATTCTTTCATTTCTCCATGATCCTCAATTTTACCTAATTAGGATATGAATGATATAAAAGAAAAATTTCTCAAACAGCTACTTTTTAAGAACCTTAAAGTTAATATTGACTTAATTCCTGGTAGTAGAAATAACTGTATTCTAGAACACCATCAAATCACATGCATTTGCACAGCATGACGTCTTGAATAAACAGTTTAGAAGCCACTGAAGTGTCCAAAAATATTTAAGATGCGTTTCTCAAACACTGCGCTGGAAATATGTTTCCTCGTGATGTTCCATCAACAAAAACCAAAGGGGGAGGATGCCAAGAACAACTGAGTTTAGTAAACACCAGGCTATAGCAGACTTCAGCTTTCTGCTGATGCTAATCTCAGGAGAAGCATGCGGCCCTCAGTTAAAGTACTCTGCATCACATGTGAAGAGTAATTCTAAGAGGGTGCCACAGAGAGGGCCAGCAACTGGCTTCTGCTTAACATTTTGCTGACCTCCAAGAATTCAGCTGTTCAGCAATTTGGGAAGAGGGGATGGAGAGAGAGCTCTTCTTTCCTTCCTACCTATTTTAACCTGGGCACATACGTCTCCAGGTTTACCCACAGAAGGGGAAGCATCTCTCTGTGTGGCTGTAGCGATCACACCCCACCTGCTTAGAGCCAGGACACCCTAATTTGTGAGAAAAGACTACAAATGTGAACATGAGAAAATATCTAGGACGCCTCTGACTCATCACTGCATGAGTTCAAGGAGCTAAACTGAACATGAGAGAAAACAGAAAGAAGGTTATGGAAGGAGCACGGTGTTTGCAACGGGCAGACCTGGGTTTTAGTCCTGGTTTTGCCTTCACCTGGCTACCTGTCATCAACACAGGACTCAGCCTTTTCTCATGTATTAGCTATCTATCAATCTATCTATTCCCTCATGCCACAAGTGTTTTTTGTTTTTTTTTAATTAATAGCTACTCTATTTATTTATTTATTTATTTATTTTATTTATTTAGTTTTAGCTGTGTTGGGTCTTCGTTTCATGCGAGGGCTTTCTCTAGTTGCGGCGAGCGGGGGCCACTCTTCATCGTGGCGCGGGGGCCACTCTTCATCGCGGTGCGCGGGCCTCTCACTATCGCGGCCCCTCCCGCTGCGGGGCACAGGCTCCAGACGCGCAGGCTCAGCAGTTGTGGCTCACGGGCCCAGTTGCTCCGCGGCATGTGGGATCTTCCCAGACCAGGGCTCGAACCCGTGTCCCCTGCATTAGCAGGCAGATTCTCAACCACTGCGCCACCAGGGAAGCCCCACAAGTGTTTTTTGAGTGCCCAGTATGTGCCAGGCCCTACACTAGAAAAACATGTCTGCTTCCAGAAAATGACAGACTTCAAAAGCCGTGGAGATTACTCCTGAATTATCTTTGCCAGGCTCCACTACCCCCTTCCCCTCCTTTTGCACAAGTAATCGAGAATAACTGTAGCTCAACTGTAAGGAAACTTCTGGGCGAACAGAAAGGATCAGCATGAAAACAATACAATAATTCTCTCAAGATTTAAAAACTGATGTTGTGTCAACACTAGGATGTGCAACCCCCAGAGCAGAGAAAGCAAACGTGGCCAGGCCAGTCCAGCTCACTGGTCGTGCATAGGGCACCCTGCCCAGGTGTTTTTCTAATCGGGAAATATATCTCCACACCACTGTCTTTATCAAAAGTGGGAAAATCAGAGAGAGGATGAAGGGTAAGAGATGTTTTCAGGAAAATGGTACTGAGCCTACCTCGGGCCCTATCTTCTGTTTCGATTTTGGCGCTTTTTAAGCATATACCCTATCCGACATCTACAGCTATTGAGTTTGTGATGCTTCTCTCTAAAGAACAAGTTGGTCTGTACCCTGACTTTCCAAAGGGCTGTTGTTCCCTAATACGAGGAGCTGGGGGAGAAGGGGGAAAAGGAAGGCAAGTAGAGGCCGCTCTCTTTCCATAACTTCCCTGCCGCAGCAGAGACAGACCCATCTCACACTCGGAGCTGAGACACGCTGGGGATTATCTGGCTCAACCGTGTTACTTAAGATAGGAAGAAATCAAGCCTCAGGGATGTCCAGAGCTTGAAACAAACTAGACCGCCGAGCCGGAACAGGCCGAGCCCAGAGTGTTTTTTCCTCTCCTTTAAGATGCCTCACCCTCAAGTGAAAGCGAAACTGCAGCTTTTATTAAATCATGTTTTGTATCATCTCTGAGCACCATGACTTTAGATGCGTTGTTTCCACTCCAAGTTGCTGGTCTAAGTGAAATCTCTCCTTCTGTCCTGGCATTAGGAGCCCAGAAGAAATAAGCCCCCCAGAGTAGCCCCATTAGCAGCATGCTCTGCAAAGCTTCTCTAGTTGGCTAAGGAGCACCTCAGAGCACCAAGTTCATCTCTCTCATGTTGCAAGAGAGCACAGGCTCTTGCAGGAATGTCACAAGTGCAAAACAAAGGAACTTGGGGTGAGCAGTAGAGTTCTGGGTTAAGAACATACACTTCGGAGTCAAACCAGACCGGGGGGAACCTTTTCCTTGACTCATTTTCCCCTTCTGAAATACCGAGCAAACGACAGCACCTATTTCATTTCAAATGAAATGAGATGATAAACAAGATAATGCCCGGACATAGTTAAGTACCAAAAAGACATTAGTTAGCATAATTATAGCTAGGCAAACAAATGCATTATGTGCTTGAACTGCTTTTAGTTGCTTTTGCCTCGGAGAGACCAGATAATCGTAATTCCCTTTCACAAGTCGTTTAGGTACCAAAATTCCAACAGAAATTTTGGACAAAGGTTACAATGAAAGCAGAAAATTTCCCAGCATAAATCTTTTTTTTTTTTTTTTTTAATCTTAATGGGACCTCAAACCAAGTTCAGCTCTAGTTAGGCACCTTGGCAGGGCTGTTAGTCTATTCTCCCCGTAGTGTGTCACACTGGATGTACTCACCAACGCGGCATTCCTTTTCTGCTTTAATCACAGTAGGCACTTCCAGAATAAGGAAGCAATCATTTCCTTCCTCAATAGGTATACTAATTACATCATTTCCATAACAAACTCAGCCTTCACTACCATGAGTCCTTCCAATCTGCCCATAGTCCCTTCTACAGCCAGCTCTCCCCCCTGATGTGTCCATGCCTGGAAGTTCGGGGGCATACTGGTTCCAGAAATTTGAGGGATGCATGGACTAGGGGGGATGTTGATGAGTTTGGAAGCATTTGGTGGTGGAAGAGGAAAGCAGAGTCATCTAATTTGAGCACACTGACAGGGTGGTAGCATTGTGAACCACCTTGGAAACTTGCAACAGGAGAAACAAGCCAACTGCAGCTCACAGAGGTGAGCCCCATGCTTTAACCCTGGCATACAGTTACCATGTCACTGAGAGTTTGAATTCATCTTTATTAATCTACAAATTCATACAGAATGAATTTTTTCTTGCCATCCTCCAAAATACTGAGCTCCTAACAACTACAGGGGAAGTCGCTTTTCTGCTTGAGGGTATTACTACTTGTGTGATTTTGAAAAGTAAAAAAAGAGACAAAGGAGAAAAGCCCAAGTGACACCTTCCTGTGCAAATGTCCACAACTGCTTCCCAGCTCCAGCAGTCCCCAAGCTACCACATAAGCAGCTATTTGTGTGGCGTTGTGGTGCGGGCCCTATTGTTAATCCCTAAGGTTAACAAAGTCTCCTGAGAGGGAGTGTGAATTGTGGATCATTAGGATGAGTAATCTTCTCAAATGATTTTTTTAGGAGACTTGGTTTCATAGAAGGTGTAAGGTTTATTCTAAAAGTAACTCATTGAAAGTTTAAAAAAGGAGGGCTTCCCTGGTGGTGCAGTGGTTAAGAATCTGCCTGCCAATGCAGGGGACATGGGTTCGAGCCCTGGTCCGGGAAGATCCCACATGCTGCGGAGCAGCTAAGCCTGTGCGCCACAATGACTGAGCCTGTGCTCTGGAGCCTGCGAGCCACAACCACTGAAGCCCACGCACCTGGAGCCCATGCTCTGCAACAAGACCGCAATGAGAAACCCGCACACCGCAACAAAGAGTAGCCCCCACTCGCCGCAACTAGAGAAAGCCCAAGTGCAGCAAAGAAGACCCAACGCAGCCAAAAATAAATAAATAAATTTATTAAAAAAAAAAAAAAAAAAAGAAAGTTTAAAAAAGGAAACAATTGTAAAAGACATAACTAACAGGGTGATATCAATATGACCTCAAATTAAATATGTGTGTATACATATATATATATATATATATATATATAAAATTGGTATATATATATATATAATATAGCACAAAATGTTTACAGCTGTTAATATTTCCTGGATAGTGAGATAGCGGCTAATTTTTATTTCACTTTTACCAATCTGTATTTGCTATTTCTGTCTACAATAAATGTATTCCTTGTTTAAAAAAAAGAGAAAGAGAAAGAGAGAAAAAAATCAACTCAAGAAAAATAAACAAATCGAAGCATTCTGGGGATCGTAAGCAGCGGGGAGGCTGCCTACAATAGCAGAACAGCTCTTGTTTGCATTGACCCATTTTCAATGGGCCCATCTCTCAGCTGGCCTGTCAAGGAACACCTCCTTAGGACTCAGGGGCTTGATGTCTTGGTAGTGATATTTATATGTTACAATAAACATGTCTGCCACAGTACAGATTTCATACTCTGACCTTTCCCATTTCCAAACTCTGAATCTACCATATTTGCTCTTTTGTGCCTACCAAATTTGTTCTTTTCTTTGGCAAAGGGAATTGCCACAAGAAATAGAAACAGTGAATTTTTAACAGTTAATTCCTTAAAATTGGGAATGGAGACGTAGTCTCATTAGTGCTTTGCAGTGTGAAATTCTCTGGGTTCTATGGTCTTTTCTCAAGTGACACTTCCAGATTCTTTGGTAAGGCAGTGGCACCCAATGTGCTCCACCAACTGTCAAGGGAATGAGAAGATACACCCACCAGAATGTCGGCTCTAGTTGGTTGGTGACAAGCAGATTAAGCAATAAGGAGGGGGCACCTCGTCTCATGGACATTTGTAAAGTGGGTTTTCAGCGCTCCTATATATATTTGCTTCACTTCTACTGATGTTTTAGGCCTTGGCTTACATGTCACTTCTACAAGAATGCCCTCTCTATTCCTCAGATTATCTGCTCCCTTGCTATACACTATTATTGTACTTTGTATTTCTCACTGTGGCATCTATCACTGCTATAATTAAACAATTACGTATGTAACTGTTTGTATAACTGTCTCTCCCACTAAACTAGAAGAGGAAGGACTTTTTTTTTTTTTAAGATTTATTTTAATTAATTAATTTATTTTGGCTGCGCTGGGTCTTAGTTGCAACACTCGGGATCTTCGTTGCGGCACGCGTGATCTTTTAGTCGCGGCACGTGGACTCTTAGTTGCGGCATGCATGCGGGATCTAGTTCCCCAAACAGGGATCAAACCCAGGCCCCCTGCATTGGGAGTGGGGAGTCCTACCCACTGGACCACCAGGGAAGTCCCAAAGGAAGGACTATGTCTCTTTGCTGCAATATTCTCAGCCCCTAGTTCTGGGGTGAGAACACAGTTAAGTATTTATTGAACAACTGAATGAAATGAGTGAATGAATGAATGAAATTCATTCCAGCCAGTTTCCTTACCTTATTTTGTTTGGCGGCATTCAACTTCAGATTAATTGCTACCAACCTCATGATAATACAAATTTTAAAATATTTATTGTGTATCTGCTATACAGTGATTACTGGATATAAATGGTTCTTCACACTTTTTCAGAGCTTTCCAAGCCCTAAGGTGGTATGGCTGTGGTCGTTGCTTTCACAGTAGATTTGAAGGACAAGAGGCTCAGCAAACGATTGACCCAAAGTCACAAGGAGCTAGAAGCACCAGTGCAGATGCCTCCCACACACCCACTGACCCTCTGGGATACTCAGGTCACCCGCTCCCTTGAGCACCAGCCCCCACCCACAGTCCTTCCTCTGCAGAACATCTCTGTTCCTGGGCCCCCTATACTTTAGAGGTTCAGAGCTAGTGGATGTGATCAATAATGTTGTAAACTGATTCCAGATTTGTATTTTATAGAGGCCCTTGAGATGATTTTAAGTGATATAAGCATTTTTATTTTAATAGTTACAAATGTGAGTTACAAAAAAATTGTAAATAGACACCAGATCCATAATTTCATGGATATTATTGCTTTGGATGATGCTAAGTATAAAGAAAAGTCAATTCAAAGGAAAATGTCAAATAAATAGAAGAAAAATAGTTCATAGATCTGGCAAATACTGGGAAGGCAGTACATAAATAGCTGAGTTTGGAAATCATAATTTTAAGTCTAAGGATTGAAGAACTAGGAACATTGTAGGTACTCAGTAAATGTCCATTCATCCTTTTATTCAGCAAAAATTAGTTGAGCTCCTATTCTATGTCCTAAGTGTTAGAGAAACAATGGTGAGCAAGATAGCTAGGACCCCTACCCTCACCAAGCTACAGCCATTCTCATGAAGGAACAGAGGAGGGAGGGAGGGAGGGAGGGATATTCAAATACAGGAATTTTGATGAATATATCAGGGCTAGGAGAGAAAGATTTTGAGCTGGGTCCTCAAATTATACCACCTGACTACAGTCCCCATAGAGAGAAGCATATAGACTATTGGGTTTTACTGACTTACCTTTGGAGGTTCAACAGAGATAGAACTTTCTCTATCAGTATGGATTTTCTCCTGCCAATATCTAGGTCCATTTGGTAGACAGTTTGACTGCTACATCATCTGGATGTGTGAGCCACACAAATGTCCCAAAAGCCAAAGATGTCATGAATGACTACAAATGTGCCTTACAGACTAGATTCTAAGCTCTAGAAATTTTGAGAGATGTGGTGAGAGGGAGACCAAGGAAGTATAGATGTTTTCCTGTCACACTGAAGGGAGGAAAACCACATAAGCGAAAATATACTCTAGAAACCTTAGCAAAATTTCTAACATAGACACTTGACTGGCTATTAAAAAAAGGGCAAGTACCTAGACATGCATATTTGAGAAGAAAGCACAACAAAGCCCTCACATCTGATTTGCGAAGTCAGTTCAAGTTTCTGAGTCTCTACCACTCCCCAGAAAATCCATCCTTTGTTTGCAGGAAGCATTTTCCCCAGTTTGCCACTCCTTTTTAAGGAAAATGGAAGGATCTGCATCTGGCATTCTAATTAGGTTAGGGAATAATGACCAGGGAGATCTTGGGGAAGAGAGGATAATTTTCACTCACATTACTTCTACCCTATCTAAGTATTCAGAAGTAAACTAATGCTCCTAGAATTCACGTATCACACTCAGAAGACAAAACACAAGTAGGAAACAAGAAGGGCCTCCACACTTTGGCCCTGTTACAATGGGGTCACGGTAAGAGCCCTTAGTTACTTCCAACCACTTCCATCACCTTTCTATTTGGAGAATAATGCTATCTGCAGGAAAGGGATGGTTGTAGTAGCTACCAGCTATCACAAGTTGACGTGCACCAGGCATATGTAATTCTCCAAATAAACCTGATGAGGGAGATGGAATTATTTCTATTATACAGAAGGAGCAAACAGAAAATCCAGAAAAGAACTCGCCCGAAGTCACACAGGTGATACACGATGGAACGAGTGTTTGAGCTCACGTCTGATGCTAGACCCCTGTCCTTCGCTGCTCTGCTGCCCTCCCAAAGGACCACGTCCTAATTAGGTCACGTGATACCCAACAGCTGCAGCTGGAGCATCACAGGGCCCAAGAGCAATATGCTAGAGTTCCTTGGCATGCAAGAACAGTGACAAGCAACACTAATAACTCGCCTGTCACTTGATTCATTCCAGAGCCAAAGCCTGAATTAATGGACAGAGAGGCTGCCGTGCTCTAAAGGCCTGGGAGGGGGTGGACATAAGAGGTTAGCACCTCCTCCTTTGCCCACGTTTGTTCATCTCCTCAGCACAGGCCCTCAAGTCCTCAGGCTGCGCTGCCCCTGGCGGTGAAGCAGATGCCCTCTGCCATTCTGACAGTTAAACTGGCCAGATTTGTTTCCTTCCATTTCATCAACCTGTAGGCTGTTTGGTGTTGGGGGCAGAGGAAGAAGGAGCTTTGGTGGGATAGAAAGAGGACCTGAGGACATAGGGGCTGGACCATTCCTTAGAAGGGAAACTTCAGGCAGGTCACTTAGTTTCCTCGTCTGTAAAAGAGGAGGATGGATGCAGATTTCACCTCCCTCGTGGGTAAGACTAAATGTGAATACGTGTGAGATGCATAATCCAGGACTCACTGGCACAGAGAACAAAAATAAAAAGCAAATTAACATTTACGTGTCCCCTTTGACACGCTAACCTTTCCTATACCATGTGTATACAAATATGCACGACACGCTGCAGACCCGGCTTCATTTCTTTCCCACAATAGCTTGCCAAGTAGGTACTGTCACCCCCTTTTCAGATGAGGAAACAGGATACGGCAAGGTTAACTGACCTAACCAAGGTCCACAGCTAGTTTGTAGCAGATTTGGATTTAAATCGAGGTGAGTTTGACTTGATTTCCACAGTCCCACACTGCCTCGCAAGACAAAAATTGGAGACACTTGTTTTATCAAGTCATGAGCTTTCTCTCACTAGAAATAATCAAATAAAGATAGTGGATGTAAAGTTGGGACAGATTAGCTAGCAGGCACCCTCAAACTCTAGCATTTGTAATTCTATACATCTAACTTTCATTCATTCATCGAGTCATTCATCCATTTATTTACCATATATTCACTGAGTACTTGCATCGTGTCAAAGCTTCTCTGGGTGACAAAATGATAGAGAAAACAGCTAATAAAAAAGAAAATAAACAAAGATCATTTCAGAAAGCAAAACTGTGAAGTTAAGTGAACAGGGTCACAGGATGATGTTTGGTTTTGTTTTTTTTAATTTTATTTATTTTTTTATACAGCAGGTTCTTATTAGTCATCAATTTTATACACATCAGCGTATACATGTCAATCCCAATCGCCCAATAGGATGATGAGTTTTTGTGGGGCTGCGGGGGTCATGGGTAGAGGCTCCTTTAGACGGGGCGGGTCGGGGGGGTCAGGGAAGGCTCTGTGTGGAGGGGGTGCCTGAACAAAGGCCTGAAGATGAGGAAGAATCAGCCATGTGGAGACAGAGGGAAGAGTTCCCCAAGCAGAGAGAACAATAAATGCAAAGGCTGTGAGGCAGGAACAAACTTGCGAGTCAGAGGGACAGAAAGAAGGATGCAGAGCGCGAAGGGGAGAAGGGACCACGTGAGGGCTGGGAGAGGCAGGCAGTAGCTGGGCCACCTGGGGCTTGAAAGGCCATGGTCTGAAGTCTGAATTTTATTCTAGTTGTCCTGGGAATCTCTTAAAAGAATCTGAAATAGAAGCTCTTGCCTCATCCCCACCTTGGATGAGTCATACAAAATCCTTGAATGGCAGTATTTACATTTTTCCATAGAATCGAGGAACAGCAGCACCATGAATTACCCAGGTCTTCAGGAATCACCACTGTATCTGACAAAGATCTATCCATTTGCATCTGGGCAAGAATGTGAATTCTGTCTGGCAGGTACTAACCGGCATTACTGAGAAACCTCCAGGCAGTGGGTGAGAAGTTTCCCTGCTCATCACAGGCTCAGAAAGTACTTGTCTACAGTGAGGTCACCAATCCTGGGCTGTCCCCTCTCCCCAGCAGAGGTTAGCACCCACAAGCACCCAACCCCATGACGACACCCTGGGGAGCATTTATTTGCAAACAAGCATATCATCACCTCCTCCAAACCTTTCTCCCTCAGCAACTGGGTAGAACAAGCTTCAGAATCTCACAGTTGTGGTATAAACTGGATTTGGACTCAGACAGACGAATGATTTAGAATTCTATACTTTGCACGAGCAGAATTAACTGCTTCGAGCTTCACTGCCTTGTCTACAGAATGATGGTAGAAAAACAAACCCCACAGGATTGTCACAGAATAAAAACATGATGACATACGTGAAAGCACCCTGCACGGTGCCTACCATGTATTCTGTGCTCAAAAACATGTATTTTAAAAAATTGGAACAGCTAAACCTTGTCACATGAACCTAGGATCAGATAAGAAACACCACCTGGGAATCTCTGTAAGCCACCTGCATCCTCTGTCTGTGAGGCAAGAGAAGAAGATGACAAGAACAAACCCATATTCAAAACATTACTTCAAAATACAAATATCTTCAGTATCCAAAAAAAAGTAAAATTTAGAATCAGTTAAACTTGGGAGAGAGGAAAATGAATAATAAATTGCAGGTAAAAATTTAGAGTTCTGTTTTATGCATACAAGGGCAATAATTAACTAATCTCAAAACATGTAAATGAGGGCTTAGAAGCATTTTCAAAACACCACATCCCATTCCAGTTACATATGTGGAATTTGCTACATTATAATAATTAGGGGTTTTTTTCACAAAAGATTTATTTATTTTGAATAGAAGTATTAAATATTATACTAATTACTGGTTATTTTACTTTGTACCCAGGGAAAAGAAATGAATATTCATTAGCTCCTAGAGCTACTGATCCTCCACCAACTAGACAGATTTCAACATCACCACGAAGCCGTGGGTGGGTGGAAAATGCCCCCTGTAAAATCAGGCTCGAGCTACAAATCACAGCCCAATCTATTCTGCTAATGTGCACGTGCGAGAATCCCCAGGTGAATTCCGCTAACACGGTACCCCCAGAGTCCCCAGCTAAGTAGCCAATAAGCGAGGATAACTGTTAAACTGATGGTAAGACAATAGAATTTTTCTGTCTACACAATCCAGTGATCTTGAACAAGACAGTTCTTAAAATACTAAACATGATTTCACACCATAAAACTAGTATCTTTATCTGTCCAAAACATGCCTAGTTTACTCCAAAAGAATATTTCAACATATATATTTCCATCATTTTCTCACTTGGCTTTTGCTCCAACCCTAAGGAAAATGACCCCAAAAGGCTTGACTGTGCCTGTGATGCTGACCTGCAGCCCCAGTGGGGCATCTCTACAGGGCAGAGACTGCTCATTATGTTACACTGGGCTGGGAAAGGGTGACTCGATCAGGTGTGCACAGCAATGCTGGCTATATGGGAAAACAGCCCTGGGTCCTGTCTCCACGTGGGTAGAATATTGGGATGTGGGTTTAAGTATGTAAAACATAATAGCCTGATAGAATTAGCTTTCCAGAAAGTAAAAATGCCCCACAGTCTTACCCGAAGAAGAAAGAGGAAGGGTGTGTCCTCTATAGGAGGACTCACATTGCCGGGGGTTAAAACAGAAGACGACTCATTCAACAAATACTTATTAAGTGCAAAGCCTGTGCTCTACACTCTTGCTCTTTAAGTGTGTTTCCTGGACCAGCCACATTGACATAACCTGGGAGCTTCTGAGAAATACAAGCTCAAGGGTTTACCTAGACCTACTGAATCAACATTCTGAGGTGATTCCCACATTAAAGTTTGAGAAGCACTGCTAGACACTGTGTTAGGTGTTTACCACTGGTCTCCATTTACTGTGTTATAAAAATAGAAGTCCAGGTCACACATGCTTTCGTCACAACTAACTCACTGCAAGGGACACGGCACAGGCACTTATGATGATATGAGGTACTCAGGGGCCTTCCATAAAGACCTCACATACCAAGCCAAGGAAGGGCTCACCTCAAGGCAAACAAGTGTGCCTCGACCCACCTGATACACATAAACCAACAGGGCTTCCATTTCTAAATTCAGGTTGGAAGAGTTTCCCATACAGAAACTCTAGACATTAGGAAGACCTAGGAAATAAAGGCTGGTCTCATCTGGTTTCCAGCTGGCAATGAGAGAGGGCTAGAAGGAGAATTATCCAATTCATTTAGCCAGCTCATTTATTTGGGTCTTTCACTAGTCCACGGCCCTTGCATAGAAGAAATCACAAGAGGTAGATAAACATCAGGGAGAGGATGTCTCCACTGACTTCATTGGTCAGTTGTGCGACATTTTATCTTCATTTTCTGCTCTAATAGATGCTGGTAATACTTCTTGACAGGGTGTGTAGAGCCACAGATTTTCCAAAGCCAAATGGAAGTGACTTTAGAGATATTGTGGAAATTAATGACCCGTGAGGGTTTTCTATGGACTTACATGCACTCTCCCTAGGGCTTCCTCCATGTCAATCTTTATCAACTTGTCTACTTCCCAACATCTTATTTTCACGTTTTTCTTTAAATTTCTAATTACAAAAGTATTATATAAATTCATGTTTTAGAAAATATTCGAATACAAAAATATATACAGTAAAAACCCGAAAAATCTCCTTTCCTCCTCTACTCAAAGCTAATTACTGTTACCATTAGGATGCATTTTTCTAGACTTTATTCTATGCATTTATATTGTATGTGCATATTGCCACATGTAGTAGTTTTACACACCTGAACCATATTATATTATTATGTTGAACCTTTTTTTGCTTAATTGCTCTTTTCATTTTATCTTGGAGATGGTTCTCTTCCTCACTATATATTATATATATAATTTCAAAAGAGCTGCATAATATTCCATAGACTAGATTTACCCTGATTACTTTAATCATTCTTCTATTGATGAAGATTTAGATTATTTCCAATCAATTTTTAAATAATTATAAATTTTCTCAGACAGCCAGATAGGAGAGCAACATATAAAAATCAAGAGCTTTCCACATACCACCAATAACTAATCACAAAATGTAATCTTTTAAAAGCCCATTCACAGTAATAGAAGAAATGTGTAAGAACAATATTAAAAAATCTGTAAAATGTATTGACAGATATACAAGAAGACTAGAATGGTAGAGACATATACCTTGTTCCCAGATATAATATTGTAAACATACCAATTATCTCAGTTATCTTTATAAAAAATCAATGCAATCCCAAACAAATAGCAGTGGGATACTTTATACAACTTGACAAATTGTGTGTAAAGTTATTCTAGAACATTAAGTGTGAGGAATAGCCAAGTAAATTTGGGGAGGAGAAAGAAGACACAGCTAAGATACCCTCAATTTTGGTGAGTAGGTATGCTTTATCTCTAATATCACCATGACATCAGAGCCCAGAGCCAGCAGAAGAAGCATGTTTATAGACTGGAGGCCTCAGCAAGCGAGCTGTCAAGCAACAGAGAGAGAGAGACAAAGAAAGAGAGAGAAAGAGAGAGAACAATCAAAATCCAATTTAAGATAAATTTGCAAATCTAAATTCCAGAGAATGACCACTAAAAAATCAGCCAATAAAGTGGACATATTCTTTGTGACCAACTGTCAATTACAGAAAAAGTTTACAAGTTATCTGAATGGAACATAGGTTCTCTATTTGTTGGCTAAAAAATAACACGTACGTATTCATACTCAGTCGTTAATGTCACCCAAACAAGTACAGATTTTTTGGGTCAACTTGGTATGTTGTTTCCTGAGGGATGTGAACACTTGGGTCTTTCTTCAGCTTAGGGAAATTTTAGTTTATTGTAGCTATGATTAATTCCTTTTTTTTTTTCTCACTCTCTCTGTCTTCATCATCTCTCTTGTTAACGGCCCCCCTCCTCTCCCTCTTCCCCTGCCTCTCCCCCTCCCTTTCTCCCTCCTCCTTCGTTTCCCTCTCTCTCTCTCTCATTTTTTGGGTGAATTATTTTGAAGCAAATCTCAGACACTGTGTCATTTCAGTTCTATATACTTGCATATATGCATCTCTAGAAAATATAGCGTTCTCTTACATAACCATATTACCATTTTTACACACATAGATAAATGTAAAAATTTCCTTGAGATCATCCAAGACTTACGCACATTCAGATTTCTGTTTAAAATGTTTTTACATTTGGTTTTATGGGATCCAAACAAGGTCCACACATTATATTTAATTATCTAAAGTCTCTCAATCTAAAATTGTCTCTCCTCCCTCCCCTTTATTTTTTCCTTTTTTTCAGGTAATTGACTTGTGAAGGAACGAATGTATTGTTCTATAGAAGATCTAACATTTGGGGTTTGTCTGTTTACTTCCTTGTAGTGTCAATTGATTGTTCATTCATCCCTTGTATTTCCTCCAAATGGAAGTTGGCGTTAAAGGTTGGATCAGATTCAGGCCCAACTCTTTGGCAAGAATATTTTACAGGTCACAGGGCTTCCCCAGTGGCGCAGTGGTTAAGAATCTGCCTGCCGATGCAGGGGACATGGGTCCAGGAAGATCCCACATGCCACGGAGCAACTAAGCCCGTGTGCCACAACTACTGAGCCTGCGCTCTAGAGCCCGCGAGCCACAACAGCTGAGCCCATGTGCCACAGCTACTGAAGCCCACTCACCTAGAGCCCGTGCTCCACAAGAGAAGCCACCTTAATGACAGGCCTGTGCACTGCAATGAAGAATAGCCCCCCTCACTGCAACTAAAAAGAAAGCCCGCACGCAGCAACGAAGACCCAACGCAGCCGAAAATAAGTAAATATATATATAAATAAATTTATTTTAAAAAATAATATTTCACCATTGTAAAACAATTATACTCCAATAAAGATGTTTAAAAAAATAATAATAATAATATTTTATAGGTCACAATCTGTAAATCATAACTGCATCATATCAGGAGGCATGCACTGTCTGATGCAAAGATGGATCAGTGGGTTTGGGAGATGATAGTCTGTTTCTTCCATTGTAGAGTTTCCAACAAAATTTCATCTAGTGGTTTTATTGATGATTATTGCCCCAATCCATTGTTCATTAGAGGTTAAAAATGCTGACTTTCTATTACTTCTTCTACTTTTTTTTAATGTGAAATTTTTCTGTAAAGAAAAGCTTTCACTCATCACCTAGCACTATTTGATTACCCCAATGTAATGTTCGTACACGAAAGACAAGATAAATACTTAATCTTTCTTTATAATTGACACCTTTTAGAGTAAGAAACTATTGTCCTAATTACTTTCAACAATGTGTACCTACTGAGGTGTTTTTGTTTGTTGGCGTTCTCCTTTTCTTCTTTTGTTGTTTAAGACCATCATGGAATCTATGTAAGCCAATGTTTTTCATTCAATACAATGCACTGGTGTTTCTGGTGCTAAGACTTTCCCATCCTTATACAGAGAAGCTCCTTCATGTTGACTCCCATATCCCTCTGACATGAACCATTAGTCTTTGATAGCACCCTTGCTTTCCGGCACAAGATGTTCCAGAGACATCTTGTAAATTTCTTATCCCAGACGTGCATTCAATCATTCCCCCAAAGAGTTCTGATTCCTTTTGGTATTAAGAAACCACATTGACAGTGAGATGTTTGTTGTCATTGGGCTTCTTAGCTTATTCATATATTTTCTGTAAAAAAAAGCTGGGAAAATGTGTACCTAAAAAAAAGAAAAAAAATAATCAGCTTATACTGGTATTGCCTATTCAAATGTAATATTACAAGATTTTTATGTATGGGTATCATCAAAAAGGCAAGAGATAACAAGTCTTAGCAAGGATGTGGAGAAAAGGGAACCCTTGTACATTGTTGGTGGAAATGTAAATTGGTGCTGCCACTACGGAAAACAGTATGAAGGTTCCTCAAAAAATTAAAAAGAGAATTGCCATATGATCCAGCAATTCCACTTCTGGGTATTATATATAAAGGAAATGAAATCACTATCTTGAAGAGATACCTGTACCCTCATGTTCATTGCAGCATTATTCACAGTCCAAGACATGAAAATAACCTAACTGCCCATTGACAGATGAACGGATAAAGAAAATATGGTATGTAAACAATGGAATATTATTCAGCCATAAATAAGAAAGAAATCCTGCCATTTTCCAACATGGATGGACCTTGAGGACCTTATGCCAAATGAAGTAAGTCAGACAAAGACAAATACTATCTTGATGTGAAATCTAAAAAAACCAAACTCATAGAAATGAACAGATTGGTGGTTGCCAGAGGTAGAGGGTAAGGGATGCAGAAAATAGGTCAATAGGTACAAACTTCCAGTTATAAGATAAATAAGTTTGGGGGATGTAATGAACAGCATATGACTATAGTTAATAATACTGCATTGTAAATTTGAAAGTTGCTAACAGAGAACTTTTGAAAGTTCTCATCACAAGAAAAAACTTTGTAACTACACAATATGACAGATGCTAACTAAACTTACTGTGGTACACATTTCACTATATAAACAAATAAATATATACATATAAAATGATATTGTACACCTTAAACTAATACAACGTTATATGTCAATTACATCTCAGTAAAACTGGAAAAATAATTTTATGTAAGTTTTTTGATGTTTTATAATTCTTTCTTTCCTCTTGTACTAAAAATCTGGATTCCTGACATTAACATACTTAAGTATATCACCCTGTTGTTTCCTTGACAACATATGATGTGGAGCATCTTTTCATATGCTTATTTGCCATCTGTATATCTTCTTTGGTGAGGTGTCTATTAAGGTCTTTGGCTCATTTTTTAATCTGGTTGTATGTTTTCTTATTGTAATTTTGAATAACAGTCCTTTATAAGATGTATCTTTTGAAAATATTTTCTCCCAGTCTGAGGCCTGTCTTTTAATTCTCTTGACATTGTCTTTCACAGAGTAGAAAATTTTAATTTTAATGACGTCTAGCTCATCAATTATTTCTTTAATGGATGGTGTTTTTGGTGTTGTATCTAAAAGTCATTGCCATACCCAGGGTCATCTAGGCTTTCTCTTACATTATCTTCTGAGACTTTTAAAGTTTCGTGTCTCACATTTAGGCCTACAATCCACTTTGAGTTAATTTTTGCAAAGGGTGTAAGGTCTGTGTCTAGATTCTTTTTTTTTTTTTTTTTCCATGTGATATCTAGTTGTTTCAGCACCATTTGTTGAAGAAACTAACTTTGCTCCATTGTAGGGCCTTTGTTCCTTTGTCAAATATCAGTTGACTATATTTATGGGGTCTATTTCTGGGCTCTCTGTTCTGTTCCATTGATCTACTTGTGTGTTCTTTCATCAGAACCACACTGTCTTGATTACTGTAGCTTTATAGTAAGTCTTGAAGTTGGGTGTGTCAGTCCTCTAACTTTGCTGTTCTCCTCCAACATTGTGTTTACTGTTCTGGGTCTTTTGCCGCTCTATATAAACTTTAGAATCAGTCTGTCAATATCCACAAAATAAGTTGCTAATATTTTGACCGGGATTTCAATGAATCTATTGATCAAGTTGGGAAAAACTGACAGCTTGACCATATTCAACCTTCCTATCCATGAACATGGAATATCTCTCCATTTATTGAGTTTGTCTTTGATTTCATTCATCAGAGTTTTGTAGTTTTCCTTATATAGACATTGTACATATTTTGTTAGATTTGCACCTAAGTATTTCTTTTGGGTAGGGGATGGTAATGTAAGTGGTATTGGGTTTCTAATTTCAAATTCCACATGTTCATTGCTGGTATACAGCAAAGTGATTGACTTTTGTATGTTAATCTTGTATCTTGCAAACTTCCTATAATCATTTATTAATTCTGGGCCTGGTACCTTCTGTTTCGGAAGGTTATCAATTATTGATTCAATTTCTTTCATAGATATGGGCTTTTTTAGATTGTCTATTTCTTCTTATGTGAGTTTTGGCAAATTGTATCTTTCAAGGAATTGGTTTATTTCATCTAGGTTATCAAATCTGTGGGCATAGAGTTTTCATAGTATTCCTTGATTATCCATTTACTGTCCATAGGATCTGTAGTGATGCCCAATCTTTCATTTCTGGTATTAGTCATTTGTGCCATTGTTCTTTTTTTCTTAGTTAGCCTGGCCAGAGGCTTATTGATTTTATCCATCTTTTCAAAGAACCATCTTTTGGGTTCATTAATTCTATCGATTTCCTGTTTTCAACTTCATTGGTTTATGCTGTAATTCTTATTATTTCTTTTCTTCTGATTACTTTGGATTTAATTTGCCCTTCTTTTTCTAATTGTCGAAGGTGAAAGCTTAGATGATCGATTTCAGATCTTTCTTCTTTTCTAATATATGCATTCAATGCTATAAATTTTCCTCTAATTATTGCTTTTGCTGCATCCCACAAATTTTGTCTTTTTATTTTCATTTAGCTCAAAAAATTTAAAATTTCTCTTGATATTTCTTGATTCACGTGTTTATTCATTCAACAAACATTTTATTGAGCTTCTTATCCTGTGCTAGGTCCTAAGGATACAAAGTAGAATAAAACATTTTTTCTGTCTTCAAGAAGTTTTATCTAGTAAAATAGAAGGATATGAGAACCACTAACTCTAATGAAATATGATAATACACAATGGAGATAAGTTTATATTATTCTTGGGAGAGAGATGAAGGAAGATTAAATCTGCCCTAGGGAGACAGGAAATGCTTTCTTAAGCTACTTTTATTCAAATGTAACCTCTATTTCTTCCTTTCCTCAATAGTTTCAAGTAGGATTAATTTACAGTGTTTCAGTGTTTCCATAACACTCTTTATATTCATCAACCATATCAGTTATCACATTTTACTACAGTTTGTTTATAACTCTATCACTAACATGAAATTGTAAGTTTCTTGAAAGGGAGGTACAGATCTTACTCATCTTTGTATTTCTAGTACCCAAGAGTGTCAACAATAAGAGTTCAGTAAATTTTTTTGTATGTAAGTGTATACACATATAGATGGATGAATGAGGTAATATATGGCTTATCACAACTATTGTATTAACAAAGCTATATTAATTAACACAACAATTTGTGCAGATATTGTAGCTATGACATAGCTTGAAAATAGACTTAAATGAATACATGGATGACTATCAATAAGATATTAAAATTCATATTATTTTAAATAACAAATTGTAGACACTCATTCCTCTGTATGCCTTGTAGAAAAATTTCCCCTATTCTATCAAATATTTCTCTGCTATTTGAAAATGCTCTTTTATGCTAAAATTAATATATAACTACTCTTGTTTCCTGCCTAGAGTTGGAGAATCACTTGGTTACCTTTGACGCTAACACAACCATTCAAGGTGGCCAGTATAATTCCAAAGAGATGAATCTAGATACATTTAGAATGACTGCCTTTAGGAAGAATCCCAGAGTCATGCTTAACTATAAGCTGGAGGGAAAATTAGCAAAGACTCAAAGGGTAAAACACCAAACTCTGACATTTTAATACTCTACAGTACAAAATATGTCTCTAAGAGACATAACACACACCATTTCTATGCTTCTCTTTGGAAATGGAATTAACATTCTTACAGTAACTGGAAATTGTAAATTCTTAAATTGTTAATAGTTTCCCCAGGCTTCTGCTCCTTTCCTGTGCAGTCATTTTGGCTCCAAATTATGAAAATATTGCAATGTGTGCTCATCAGCCTGCAATCTTAAGGCTCTTTCTCCTACTGAAAACAACTTGGGCACTGGGGAATAAAAGACAGGGGTCCACTTCTGGGCAGGAAGTATTTTAACAAGAAAATCCATTGCACATTTTGTACCTGATTTCTTGGATATGGACAGGTAACACATCTGGATTTCAGGATTAACAAATTTAGTTTGCTAAACACAATGACATGCTTAGCATATAGTAAACCTTGCTAATTGTCTTGAGTTCAATGCTTGAGGGGGGTAGGGTGGCAAAAGATGCCTGCTGGTAACTAGTATGTAACTGGAGGAGTCATTGAATGGGAGAGGGAGAGGTGGGGCTCAAAATAATTATTAAAAAGGATCTTGTTACAAGAATATAAATGTTAACAAGCTTTAAGAAATTAAATGAAGAAATGTAGGCAGAGAGAAAATAAGGTAAGGAACTATTCAGATGAAGTTAAGTAGGCAAAAGGAAAGTGGATGAGAAATTAGAATTCAGATTCCCAATCATCACCGCACAGAAGGGAACACCATTTTTATGTTCTGTGGTGTCCATGAGAAAAACCGATGCTCAGCCTAATACCTGATAAAAGTTTCTCACATATGTCTTGGTGAAGAGTCTACTGCATGCAAACAGAGATGCGCTGTGTCATTTATGAAAACTTTGGAAAACCTTTAAAACAATATTACATATTGCTTGCAGACACTTGGATACGTACTAACAAGCACACAAAATGTGGACAGGAAAGATACATACCAACTCTGGGACAATGGTTACCTCTAAGGAGTGAGAAAGGGGAATGGATGGGCGGGGGGAATGTTCAACCGTCTTTCTAACATTCTATTTCTTTTTCAAAAATGAGACAGATAAAGGAAAAAGTAAACTTTTCATGACACTTTGAGGTCTATTACTTTCTGTATGTTTGAGATATTTCATAAATATAAAGAAAAGGATTTGAACTTTACCTGGGGAATGTAACGAGCAATGTATTTCAACAACCTTAAAGTAAACACAGTAAGTGCAAGGTCTTTCAGCCCTTTCTTTTCAACACTGTTTGATGAAAAGCCAATGTAAATGACAGAAAGACATGCAATTCAGTGTAAATAACTCCATGAGGTGTAGAGGGGGTCAAAATGATGCCAACTGGATACCTTTGGTAGTCCAAAGGTGGTCTGGCCTTTGGTGGTCTGGCCACCCCAGTGATGCAGAGTACCATGTTGGATGAGCAACAGACAGCCCTGGGTTCAAAGTTTTATTCACTGCCAAGTACTTGTTTCTTCTGTTAAGTTCAGCCAAGCTGGCATAGAACATTTGTTCTCCTCAGAGGGTTGTGGAGCCTGACAAAGACAAACGCCTGAATAAAAGCAGTGCTGAGGGTCCTTGTGGGCAGAGGCTGCCTGGACTCCAGGTAGGTAGGGGGCAAGGCACCAAATTTCCATGCAGATCACTACCGTTTCTGACTTAATTTCTCTTTCAAGTGGACAGTTTAACCAATGATAACTGTTAGTGTCTTTTTGTATTAAGTTTACTAAATGCATAAAACAAGGGAGAAGTTTGGGCAGCTACATTAAATACTAAACAGCAGAGCCTAAGAGCACAATGTCTTTACTGTATTTTTTATTGCTATATTATTTTCATTAAAACACAACAGCAAATGCATAAACATATTCACTACCCTTTGGGCATTTTTAAGCAGATGTAACCAAACTGCCACCTTGGTCATTAAAATAATAATATTGCTAAAAATTCCAGAAAAGCAGCCATAGTTCTAGGGATCTGAACGCATACATCCTCCTATAACTCTCCCTGACAAAGGGATCATGTTCCTATTTTCCCTTCCATCTGCTCTATTCTTGTCCATTTCCAGACTTCCTGTGATAATCACTTTAATTGACTGCACATATAATAGTAACCGGAAGGGGATCCATGTGATTTTCCTTTCTCCCTATCCCGACCCGCTATCCCTGAGAACGGCCATAACTATACAAACTAACTTTTTTAGGGGAGTCCTTTATGAGCATTCAAACAAGTGGCTTCACCTTGGTATGCTGTGGATGCTAGAGAAACCAGGAGGTGTGAGCCTATGGGGGAGCCCCAGGTGCAGTCCCCTCCCCCAATGAACAACACTCTTTCATAGGCCAAAGAATGCTGAGGTGTATAGGGCGTCTAGACCTTCAGGGTTTTGTATCTCTGGACCAAGGGTTCTAAGTGTGGTCTCCAGGCCACCAGCATCAGCATGGGAACTTGTTAAAAATGAAAATTCTCGAGCTTCACTCCAGACCTAATGATCCAGCCGTGAGGATCAGGATTCCGTGTTTTAACCAATCTTCCAGGAGATTCTGATGCTTGCTAAAGTTTGAGATGCTTGCTAAAGTTTGAGGACCATAGATTATTCTCAGTTTTGGTTCACTGGAGGTGGAATAGTGTGAAGAGTGTGGATTTTGGAGCCAGACTTTCTGACTTCAAATTCCAGTTCTCCCGCTCACCATATGCTATTGCACAAACTGCTTCCCCTTTCTGTGCCTCAGTTTCCTTATCTGTAAAATGGGGTTAATAGTAGTATACCTTTCCAAATGGTTGGTTGTAAGGATTAAATGAATTGCTTGAATAACTGTTAGCTACTATTATGGAGTTAAACTACTTATTGAGGAATATTCTCCTAAGGAAGGAAGCTGGCTCAAGTTCTGTCCTGGGCAAACCCCTTTACTTCCCTGAGACACAGTGACTTCATCTGTAAATGGGACTATTACATCTGAGCCACTTGCATCACTGGGCTGGTGTAAGTTCTTTGTAAACCGAAAGAGATATATAAGGCAGAGTAGTAAACATCTGCCACATTCACCAACGTGATTGTGATTTCCCCGCCATCAGTGCAGTACAAATCCAATGAACTGTCAATTCACACTGAGAGCAGCTGCCACAGTCTACAAGCTATTTTTCCAGTGTCTTCTGCAGTACTTGTTTAGATACTAGACATTCTCTCTCCTCTTCGGTGACATCATTCTCACTAAATAAATATTTGTTATTCCCCCAGTGGTTTCCGTCTGAGTTGAAAATATGCCATAGTTAGCAGCAAGACTCACCTGTTGATATCTTGTCAAACTTGTATAGAGTAATTATACTGAAGACACATTACAGTAATAACCATTTATTGAGCAACTATTAGGAACAAGGTATTGTGTGCTAAGGCTCCACATACCTCATTTCATTCATTCCTCAAAACATCCACATGGAGCAAGCACTACGACTATCCCTGTTTTATAAATGAGAAACCTAAGGGTAATTAACTTGACCAAAGCTTTCCAGCTAGGAAGATCTCTTTGATTCCTAGAGTTCTTTCAATGGCCCACCCTGTATAATAAAATCATCTTCTGCTGGAACTCTTTGGGCACTTTGAAAACCAAACATGCTAAGACAAGGACAAAGACAAATGAATCAGCTAATATCACATGCCTCTCAATAAGAAAACCTGTGTTTGGGTAGACTTCGAGTGACATTTTAGGAACTCAAGAAGCATTTCATCCTTCTCTACTCACTACTTTCTCACCCCAAAGATCACGGTTGTGTTTCAGGTGGGCACCTAACTTTACCTAAATAAACCAAAATTAAATTTCCACTCTCATCACGTCACACAATTACTGGGGCGTTTTGTTTGTTTGTTTAAACTTAATCACATTGACTTATCTGTTCCCCACCCCCATCCCTAGGGCATATGCTTTTAACCAACAATTGAAATGACATCACTTGTCCATTCAAAAACATCTTTTATTGACTCTTTTATTTATTTTTCACATGGCTTTCATCACTGAAAGAGGCCAGTATGCAGAGGGTCACTTGGAAAAACCTAAATATCTACAAAATCTTAAAGTGTATTTAGAAATGTGAGCTACCTGAGAAAATTCTATTTACTCATAACATCATCTTAGGATGCGAGCAAAAAATGTCCAACGATCACCAAATGAGTGTTTATAAAAACCTACAACTGCAAATATTTAAATAGAGCCAAAAGATGTCTCAACCAGCCGCTTTACTTGACAGATGCCATCTCTGAGGGTTTCCAGAGATTCACCCATGATCCCTCAACTGGTGGAAGCAAGTACTTAAAACTCAGTTTTATTTAAATGGGTTTTTTTTGCTTTGCTTTGTTACAGTGCCTTGAAAAACAAATCTATGTAGTTTCCCAAGTATACAGACCTGAGAATTGCCCTCCAGAAATATCTGAATAAATTAATTTGCTAACTCAAATGCAAATGAAGTGCAATTCAGTGGATCTTTTCATCCCAAGCCTGAATTCCGTCGAGGTTCAGAGTGCATTTGCTTCAACTTTTGAAGTAGATTTTGTAAAGATCCTTAGCTGTTACCCATGGATGGTATGAATTCTTGGACTGCTAGTCTGGATAAAAACAGCATTATAACATAAAATGCATCATTAATACTTTAAAACCCAGTATGATTTATATTTATATAAATAACATAAAAGAAGCCAATTAAACCAAAGTCACTGGAGTGTAAATAACATAAAAACTTATTGTTCTGTAAGCTACTGAAAATAAACTAATAATGAAAGTATTTATCATACATCTAAAAACCAAGCAGGAATGAGGGGGTTAAGCAGACTGCAGGGGGAAACATTTTTATTTCTCTGACATCTTTTAAAGCAGGCCCAACATTTTCATCCAGTTCAGATCCATTTAAAATGTGACATTATATCTGAAAGTTGCCTTTTGTCCATTTGAGTAATTAATAATTTAAGTATAACAAGGCCATCTTGATTCAAACACTTTGTAATCTGACTAGGAGGATATTCAAAATTCATTACAGTACATTAAACTTGCACTGAACAGTTAGCTTCATGGCAAAATAAATAAATAGCCAATTTGCTTTGATCAGCAGAAATTCTGATAAAATCAGCAAAACACCAATTAAAATGTGAAAAATGTCCCCTACCGTAGTTATTCTAATGGAACATGGACTTAGAGGAAGGAACTGATTCGATGTTTATTTTCATACCAGCTGTGGCTTCCAAATGTAAATCATTCCATTTTTGCTAGTGTGGCGAGCTCCTGCAAGGTCCCTGCATTGATCCTGTGGTGGAACAATTTGTATTACATCATATGGCCGCTCTGTGGGGGCTGCAGTTGAATTCCCTTCGTTTACTGGCAAATCACTGTTCTCTTTAAATGTTTTACGAGTCTTCCCATCTCAGGCAGTACTACTGTCAACTGATCGAGGGCACAAGCTGTGACCAAATGACCCCCAGTCCTTCCTGGCACGAGTGAACGCCGGTCCTAGGCGGGGGCAGCTTCTCTTGGAAGAATCACAACCCTCTGATCTTGCCTCTTGTCATACCAGTCATTTTAGTCCATCAGCACAATGCTGTTATCTGTCCACAATAATTCAGACTTCTGTCACGGCACGGCAAGTTCAAGTTCAGTATGTTTGTTCATTCCTAGTACTTAACCTAGTGCCGAGCGCCAAGGGCCTTGTGGGTGCTCAATAAATCAGTGCTGGAGGGATCAAGAAGTCCCACCTGAATGCCAGTCTCTTCCTAACTCAGTGGCAGGTGCTTGAACCTCCTGATCTCAGAATCCAGAAAGCAAGTCTTAGGACCCTCAGCGCCTCCAAAATAAAGAGAATAATTATGGTGAAAGAGGAAAAAAAAACACTTAAAATTTCACTGCATGCCCTGTTTATGGAATTTTAAAAAAGAACAAAAAATAGAATTGCTTCAGATTGCAAGATGAGTTTTCTTCCCTCATCTGCCTTTTCTTCCATGTAGGCAGTTTCTTCTTGACAGAAACCATGAGTTCGTTTCTAACGAGCACCGTGGAATCTCTGTCAGTTCTGGCCACTTCAGAAATTAGTAACAGGAAAGGAATGTGCAAAAATGAAAATAATTGTGCTGTGTCGTGGGCGCTGTTTTCTTCTTTTGAATTTTTTCACCATGCTGTTTCATCATCTTTTCAATAATCATGCACAGTAGATATTTAAGAAGAAATGTCAGGATGAGACCCTCAGCATGGAACTGGGCCCATTTGCAAATGAACTTGCTCATTGTCCAATTAGAAGATGGAGCCTATGTTTAAGCAAACCCACAATTCAAAAACCCCCAAATTAAATGTAAACACCTCCCGGCCACTCATAATGAGTTTAAAATTAAATGAAAGAACTGCCGTTTTACTGAGTTCAAAACAACTAATTGTTTGGGAGCTGCTTTCACTCATTTGTCCAATTACTGCCATTCCATTTCACGCTCTGAATCTACATTTTTGCCATAGTTAAGAAATTCCTTTTGATAATAAGGGAATGGGCCAGTCCATTTGCCCATCAGATGAGTTCTGCATGTACGCCTTAACACGTACACTGCAAAACTCAACCTTGAATCTGTCCATATGAATTTAAGACTGTATTTGTATCCTTAAAGAAAAGTTAGTGAGACACAAGATCTCATCTGCAGCCGGTCATTTGTTTTCATTTAATTAGAATGCATAGTGTAGTGAAAACAGAAAGGTCTTTGTAAAGAAACTCAGCCACCAGCCACCAGCCACCACCACCGCCTGTTTGCTGAGATCTTAGGCGAGTACCTTAACCTCTCCAAGCCTCATTTTCCTGTATTTATAAAATGGGATAACACTACACCTAAATGGCAGGATTATTGTGAAGCCTGGATGATCATAAATGTAAAGCATGTAGGAGAACGCTGGGCACATAGTAATCATTCAATAAATTCTAGCCACTGGGACTTCCCTGGTGGTCCAGTGGTTAAGATGCCATGCTTCCAATGCAGGGGGCACTGGTTCAAACCCTGGTCAGGGAACTAAGATCCCACATGCCGCGAGGTCAATAAATAAATAAATAAAATAAACATAAAATAAAATAAAACGGCAAAATATTAAAAAAATAGTAATAATAAAATAAATTCCAGCCACTATAATTAGTCACAACCATGCCATGCTTCAAAAAACATGCCATGTTAATAAGATACAGGGTATTGGTCCTCAAAAGGGTTGCCAGATGTAGCAAATTAAAATACAGGACACAATAGTTGGGGCACACTTGTACTAAAAAATTATTCAGTGTTTACCTGAAATTCAAATTCAATGGGGGCATTCTGTATTTGATCTGGCTTAAGTTCTGGTACTTAAAGACCTTACAATTGCATATTATCCTTTAAATAAATACTTGGGAATCAAGCAAAGGGCAGGTTAGAAGTGACATGCTTAGATTATTACCTTAATACTTTACTTTAGGCATAGAGGCAGAAAGTTTCCACTGTCACTCTGGATGTCCTTGGGACACCACGACATGCAATCAACATCACCTGTGCTGGCTGATAATTCAGAGGATATGATGCCCTTGTTTATAGCACCTTCAATTCCACAGACATTTTTACCTGACTAATTCACTGTTTCATACCAGGCAGGCGGTGGGGAGGAAATCATTCAAACCACATGCTACTTTGAAGTTCAGCTACTTGGCTGGAAAACAGCAGATAAATTGATAATTGCAAATGGTCTGAAATTTGAATGATTCTTTTTCCACTTCAGCTAAATCTATTGAGCACACCCAAATAATTAAAAAGTGCTGAAAATAAGCAGTATTGGGGATTAATGAAAGCACTATATTCACTCTGTTGCATTTATTATTTTTAAATTATAGTACTTCCACTTCAAGGAATGCAATGAGGTTGAAATGAAGCAATTTTGTTGTTAAATATTGTCATTTAGAATAAAGTGCACGTGACTCTGGAACTGAGACAGCACAACTTGTCGCTGTTTTCTGTTTATCCTTAGTTATTTTCCAGTGAACCAAAAAACAAAACAAAAAAAGAGTAATAACAAGGAAGTCCCATGTCTCAATGATCCCACAGGGAACTGGCCAGACTTGGCACAAAAGTTGCTCAGGGTGTGAGGACCAAGGAGGCAGAGATGGGCATTCAGATCCCGGGCAGCTCCTTCTGGGGTCCAGCTAGGAACGAGGGCTCCTCTCTGCTCGTGGATTGGCTCTAACCTAGTACGTCCGAGAACAGAGCGGAGGTCATAGAGAGGAAACAGTGGGCAAAGAGAGAGACCTGGTAACATGTTCTTTGGGACAAAGACCCTACCCTCACTGAGCTTACTTTCTAGTGGAGGAGACAAACAAAACAATATTTTATGTTAGATGATGATAAGTGTTACAGAAGGAAAACTGGCTTTTTGGCTGTGTGGCTTTAGGCAAATTACTTATCCTCTCTGAGCTTCAATTTCCTTATCTGAAGAATGGAAGACACTACCTACCATGCAGGGTTCTTGTGAGGACTAGAAATGATATATGCAAAGGGCACATAGTTCCTGGGGAACAGAAGTGGTAACTGTAATGGTTTGTATTACTATTATTTTCATTATTATTATTTTTTACTCTGTCTCAATAGAAATGGAAACCAGCAAATTTTAAAAAATTACAAATACCATATGATATCACTTATATGTGGAATCTAAAATACAACACAAATGATCATATCTATAAAACAGTAACAGACTCACAGACATAGAGAACAGGCTTGTGGTTGCCAAGGGGGAGGGGGGAGGGAAGGAGTGGGAGTTAGGGATTAGCGGACGCAAACTAGTATACATAGCATGGATAAACAACAAGGTTCTACTGTAGAGCACAGGAAACTATCAATATATTCAATATCCTGTGATAAACCATAATGAAAAAGAATATGAAAAGGAATATATACATAACTGAGTCACTCTGCTGTACAGCAGACATGAACACAACATTGTAAATCAACTATACTTCAATAAAATTAAAAAAAGAAAAAAAAAGAAATGGAAACCAGAAAAGGGAAAGTTGCCAGATAAAGTACAGGATGCCCAGTTAAATTTGAATTTCAGATAAATAATGCATAATTTTTTTAGCATAAGCATGTCCCACACAATATATGGAACATGCGCAATACTGAAAAAAAAAATCATTCATTGCCTATCTGAAATTCAAATTTAACTAGGCATCTCCATTCTTCCCAAAATGGCAGCCCTAAGCAAAAGGTCCCTTCCAAGAAGCCTGCTGAAACTGAAATCCTTCTGAGTCAAGTTCTCCTTTCCTATTAACTTCTTTTTGTAATGTGGATGCTTTCTTAATTTCATTTTATTTTTAACTTTGTGACAGCAAATTTCTTATTAGGAAGAAGGTGTAGAGTGCTACTATCCTCAGGTCAGCTTTGTACTCCTTACAGCAGAGTCTTCACATGTAGGATCACTAGGAGGGCATCCTTGTCTGTAAAATGGGGTATAAAATAGCAGTCACCTAGCTTATAGGGCACTGCAGTGTGTGGGGAACTCAATGTGGACACTGGCACGGGGAAAGTGCACAAAAAAGGGACGCTATTATTGTTCTTATTTACTCACTCATTCAACAAACATTCATTGAGTTCCTGCGCTATGGCAGGCACTGGTGAGGCACTGGGAATAGAGCAGTGAGTAATTCTCAACTTGCTGGGAGCTTCCATACGGCACAGACCCCATTCTCACAGAGCTTCATTTCTAACAGGGGAGACAAACAAACAAACAAAAATGTTATGTCCAGTGATGATAAATGCTATGGAAGGAAAAAAAACAGTGGGGTTAGGGACTTCCCTGGTGGTCCAGTGGTTAAGACTCCGCGCTTCCAATGCAGGGGGCGCGGGTTCGATCCCTGGTTGGGGAACTAAGATCTCACATGCTGCGCAGCCAAAAAAAAAAAAAAGAGTGGAGTTAGAGGGTGATAGCAAGCTGTTCTTCTCAATAGGGTGGCTGGGGGAGGAAGGCAGCGCTGACGAGTGATATTTGAGCAGAATCCTTCATGAAGTTAGGGGGCAAACCACACAGATCTCTGGGAGAAGAACATTCTAGGAAGAGAGAACAGCAAGGGCAAATACCCTGATGCAGGCAAGCGTTGACAGGTCGAAGGGAACCCGCTATTCATGAGACTGATCAGGAAAACCTATTTTGGTTTCCACAAGCAGGTTTACCTGGAAATGCTGGCCTCACATAGACCTCAGGTTCCCAATTTCAGCCCAGTTGGAACCGCTGCCTACAAAGCTTACTTTAACGACCCCAAAGCTTACTTTGACGACGACCCTGTGTATGTGTCTCAAGGTCTGAGAAACTGCCACTTTGGGGGCTTGTTCTTAAGGCGAGCAAACATTCTCCCAGCTGCTGCCATGGCCTTTATCCAGCCCCATCGACACTAAAAGGTGATGCTCCCATAGCCACCCAAATGTGGTGCTAAACGTAGGATCTTACAACAGGAAGACAACGTCCAGCTGCCCTTGTCCAGCTCCACCTTTGCTTTCTATTTCAGCCATTTTCTTTCTCAACTTCTCATTTCTATCCTTTGCCATATTAAACGATTATTACAAAATTTTGTCGCTGCAAGTGTCTCGTATTCAACCTTGACCTCCGGCACTTGTCCATTATCTCCATTTCTTTGTCATCATGCAGTGCAGGTGACTTAGTAAGATGACCTTCAGGAGAAGTCTAGGTTACTTAAAATCTTTTAAAAATGCAGCTTGACTAGTTTTTTAGTACCTTCACATTTTTCTTCCCCTAGAGCTCTTGAAAGTGCTTTCAAGAATAGAGCAGAATTATTTAAAATAATCAAATTCATTTTTAATATGCCAGCACTATATTAAAGTGGTTCTTGGGTTCAGTAGTTGTATCTCACTCTTAAGCAGTGTAAACATTTCTTTCATTTACATTACTTTCTTCTATTTTTCTTCTATATAAAGATCAACTCCAGTAAACTAACCTGTTAGGATCTAAACATTCAATGCTGTGAAGGGCTTCTTATTTTTGAAGTTCCTTTTATCCTTTTCAGTAAACATTTTATCACTGTGGTGGTGAGTAGCATAGATACTAGGACATTTTTCCTGCTGTTACTCCTATCAGAATTAACCCCGATACCTCCCCCACTCTGGGGTATAAAAGTTTCCCTCTGATAGAACTTCTGAAAGTTTAGTAGAAGCAGATGAAGATCTGGGAACAATGGTTCCTTGAACTTTCTGCACAAGGACTTATTTATGCATTACTGACTGCTTTAATCAAGACTTCTGAGCAATTTCCAGTGTTAGTGACAACACAGGAGCCCATAAGGGAAAAGAGTCATTTAGACTAGAAGTTCCTACACTGAATCCTTTAACCTATTGAGTATTCCAAGGTGAAAAGTGTATATTGTTAAGTTATGGGAGCTAGCTAAGACATCCTTCAGGGAGGTGAAACCTCCTCTGCCTTCTGCTAGGATCCTTTCTCTGACCCCAATGCTTACCAAGGGTTTCCATTTCTATGAGAAATGGCCACCATCTCACATTTCCTTGGATTGAGATCCTTGGCTACAGCTCCTGTCGTCCTCAGATCTGGTTTTAATTCTCAAAACAGAAGTCACAGAAAACAAACAAACAAAACCAAAAATCAAACAAACAAATACACAGACTCTCAGCCTAATCTACCAGGCTCATTATATCTAGGAGACCTGACTTACAAAGAGTGTGCCATACTGCATTTGTACCCTATAGAAGCACCAACCTAAAGAAGCACAACTTCCATGGTAATGATCTACCGTAAACAAAAATGCTACCTGAGGGACTTCCCTGGCAGTCCAGTGGTTAAGACTCTGTGCTTCCACCGCAGGGGCCACAGGTTCGATCCCTGGTCAGGGAACTAAGATCCTGCATGCCGTGAGGCCAAAAATAAATAAATAAATAAAAATATCCATCTAAAAAAAAAAATGCTACCTGAAATTACAAGTGTTCCTGAACAGCTTATTTTTGAAGATGAATCCCAGCCTCCCAGAAGTTCTCTGCATCTCACAACAAAAATAAGATGCAGAGCATCCAAACAACAACAGCATCCCCTCCCACCTCCAAAATAACCTGGAGAGTGGAATGGTAGCTCACTATAAGCAAACACCACGAAAACATAAGGTACTGATCAGTAAAGAAAAATAAAGTTTCCTCTCCATGCTGTTCAGTTATCCTGCTCATTTCTTAATAGTCCTACATTCATAAAAGGCCAAAGGACTCTGACCTTGACAAGCTAACTGAGCAGGAAAAGGCAATCATGTGTACAAGGCTGTCACCCACCCCACAAATTATGATAAAATATACCTCGGCATCGGAGAAAAGAGTTGCATATCTCCAGTGACATCCACAGTCGTACGTTTAAGGATTTGAACAGAACAGCAATTCATTTTGCACTAACATGTTTTATGGTTATCATCAAGCATTATGTCTTCAGAGACTGAAAAGTGATGTTTTTATGGACTCTGGCTCCTTGTTGCATTATCTTCACAGCTCAGAAATTCTCTCTCTCTCTCTTTTTTAATTCCCCTCTTCTCACTCCCTACCTTTGCCTCTCATTTAAACAAAGCAGCCGTTTTTGTAAAGGAAAAGAAAATAAAAAATGAAATGAATCCACATTACACAAAGGGCACAAAATGAACAGATTTCCAACCCTGAATAGTTTCAAAATGAATGATTATCTGGCTAATTAGTGGAATAAATAATAATAATTGCCTGTCCCTCCTCATTAGAGCCCTTAATAGTAAATGAAACTCCAGTGCAGAGTTCCAGAGAGCTGGTTTCACAGCACAAGCCTTAGTTCTGAGAGGGGGAAAAAAGCGAGATGACCCTATCTTGCAGATGCCCACATGCCAGCCCCTAAAACCAGAAGAGCAAGAAAAATGGGGGCTTCAGGATCTGCAGGGGAGATGTTTGGGGGCTGAGAGGGAGTATTTCTTGTTTCCTCTCATGCTTAAGGACTATACTAGTTTCCAGGCATCCAAGAAATGAGCACCAAGTGCTACGGATACAGACCACTGGGGCCAGAACGTGGAAGGAAGGATTCCCCCTTGTTCAAAGATAACCTAGTCAGCAGTGTCCATGTTCTTAAAGTCTGATCTAATTTATCCGCAACATCGTTTAGCCGAGCTGCTTGTTAAACCTGTGAGTTTCAGGCTCCCTCCTAGACTCGCTGACTCAGAAGCTCTGGGGGTGTCCCAGGGTCTGCGTGTTCGACAAGATTCTTGCGTGCTGAGTCAGCACCTGAAGTGGCGCGCCCCTGCAAGAGTCAGTGGATGGTGAGACTGGGCAATGCTGTGAAATAAAGCACGTGCCTGTCTTGTGAGGGAGATGCTGTAGCAGGCAATCTCATCGAATTGGACCATCTCCCCGTAGAGATTTTTATCCTGTGGTTCGGCCACAACATCCGCGTGCCAGGGCTCCGCTCTGTACCAGCCTTGCCACCACATCTGAAATAGGCAGAGAACCTCGTTGCTGTTCTGTTTCTGGAGCCAGCTCAGCCAAACCTATTACTCAACACTGAAAGCATCTGATTGGCTTCTAATGAGGCAGTAGATCAGCTTTTAGGGGTCTCTTCTCCAAGTGATGTATGAATGGAGCTCCCATTAATGTTCATCAATGGGGAGTTCCCACTGCTCAGACAACTGTCTTAGCTCTTGCTACTTGATGCTCAAATCCTCTTCTTTCTGTGCTTTGAAGTCTACCAGTGTTCAGGCACTAGCCCAAAATGAGAATAAAAAGACTGTCTTTAACCTTCTACTGTTTTCTTTCTTTCCTTCCTTTCCTTGGCTGCACCGGGTCTCAGCTGCGGCAAGAGGGATCTTCGTTGCAGCATGTGGGATCCTCAGTTGCAGCACGTGGGATCTTTAGTTGCGGCTTGTGGAATCTTTTGGTTGCAACGTTCAGGCTCTTAGTTGCGATACGCGGGATCTAGTTCCCTGACCAGGGATCGAACCCGGGCCCCCTGCCTTGGGAGCACAGAGTCTTAACCACTGGACCACCAGGGAAGTCCCCCCGTTTCTAAATAAACCTCCTTTGAAGACTCTCTGAGGCCGAAATCCATGCTGTTCCCTCCACAATGACACATTTTATCCAACCACATTAAGTAATGAACTGGTGTGACTACAGCGTGCTTAGTCCTGGGGAGACAGAGGTGTTCCTTGAGCTTGAAGAACTTATAGTCTAGCCTGGGCGACAGATGGGTAAATGTGAGTCTTATAGACTGCAGTACACATAGGATGGCCCGAGAAGGAAGTTTGGGTGGAATCTCAAATGATGAAGAGGAGCTGCTCAAGAGGAGAAGAAATGATGCTCCAGAGAAGATGCTCGAAAGAAGAGCATTCCGGCAAGGGAAGGAAGAGCTTGCACCGGGGACAGCTCGGCCTATAGCTCCAGCTTGTCTGAACCCTCCACAGTAAGTACAGTGCCCAGGACCCAACCTGCTTTTAGGGGACTGCAGAAATGGTTTTGTTCTCATTTATTTTAACACATTATTGGCCGGGGGATTTTTTGCAGAAACTAACGCCTGTGGCCTTAATATGACTCCGGTCAAAAATATGTTAAAAGCAAAAGCAAAAAATGAATACAATGATAATGAATATATAATAATGAATCGAGCCTGGATTCTACTCAGCTTTTTATCAACAGGGTCATAAAATATAATGCTTAATTGTTTTTAACGGAAGAAGAAGCCCATAAAGGCAAAAATACCTAGGGCCTTCAAAAGTCACAATGTGTAAGTCATCAGCCCTGGCTTACACAATGACACAGGTGAGCAATAAGGTCTGGAAGGGCAAGTGACAATACCTAAAACACTCTGACCCCTTACCCTGCACAAGGCACTTTTCTAAGAGCCTTGAAACTACTAACCTCTTTACTCCTCACAATCCAATGATGTAGGTACAATTATCACCACCTCCATTATACAGATAAAGAAATTAAGGCAGAAGAGGATAAGCTCCCCAAAGTCATGCAGATGATACACTCACACAGTCATCCAGACAACCAGGGCACCTATCCAGGACCTATAACTCCAGAGTCCACACATTTAAGCTTTCTGTGGACACACCCTGAATTATTGAATTATCTGTGATGAAGAGTCCATTTTTTTCCCCTTCCAATCAGTCATGGGTCAATACTTTTGTAAAAAAGCAATACAAATGAATTGTTAGAAAAATGAAATACAAAACAAAACATAGAAAAGGCAAGCCCAATTTTTAACAAATTAAATTCAAGAGCTCTGATAGCTCTGGTGTCAAAGAGGAAACTGAGGAGACCCCCAAGGCCCCCAGAAGCAGCAAACAAACAGGCGTAGTAGGCACCTGTGAGCTGCTTGAGCTCGCTGCTTTCTTGCTGTCTCCGGAGGTGTGGGTAAGTCCCTTTTAGAACCTAGTTCCGAAGGTTTTGCATTATGAGCTTTCAGATTTTATTTAAGCATCTCTTTCTCCAGACTGGGTCCAGAAATCTGCTGGTCTCAGACTGAGTCTGACTTAAACAAGACAGGATCTGGGGTCAGACTGGGCTGACTTAGAAACCAGATGGGGTCCAGGGTCAGACTGGGTCTGACTATAAGCTGGCCTAGGTCCAGTGTGAGGCCTCGGGTGAATAAAATTTTGTTTTAAGGCTGAACAGATAGGTTAACCTTACCAAAGATAATCTGGAATTACAGTGGCCACAGTAGAGAACTTTTAACCTAGATAAGCTTATCCATTTAGGAGGTGCCCTAGAGGGTCTCAGCTAAGCACTCACCATAAAGAGTACAGGAAAAATGATCTTTCCTCCCCTACAGTATCTGGTGACCAGGATGAAACCCGCTGGGACACCCACTCTCTCCAGACCTGCCGATGGGATCCTGGGAAAACCGGCAGAAGCCGGCAAAGGGTGAGAATTCGAACCAAAGTCAGTCAGTTCTCCCAGATCTCTATCTGTACTGCCTGATGGAGAGAGGATGGTAAAATTTTACGTTGTCCCTTTCTTTCCAAATTCAGATTGGCAGGCAAAAAATATAAGAATTAGATCTCTGAATTATGACTCATGACTGTGCTTTTGGGTACCCACTGGTTGTTGATCTGTTCTCTTCTAGGGACAGCTTTTGCCCTTGTTTGTCTCATTTTGTGTCCTGAGAACTTAGGTTGGCAACCATCACACTGGGGGCCCTAAAAATATGGCCAGACACAAAGGTGAGTTGCATTCTATTTTCAGCTAGGGTCCTACCAACTGTTGCCAGCTCTCAGAGGGATTATCTAAATCTCCCTTCCTCCCTTCCTCCCTCCTTCTCTTCCTTCCTTCCTTCTGTTATCTTTGGGAATGGCTCTCGATCTTGAGAAGGCAGAATTTTTTGCACCCTATTTGAGGATACCTCTCATGTTCATGAAGTTGTTCAGTACTGCCAGAGGTACTTACTATTTGTCCTGGCTCAAACCTGACAAAGATATTCAAAAGGATGTTTTTTAAGTAGCTCTATGGTCAGAAGTTGGCCAAATTGGAAGCTGATACTCAGAGCCTGAAGGGAACTTTTTTTTAGACTTTCTCCCCTAACCTAAAATGAAACTATGCACCCAGAGGGAAATAAAAACATTCTGAAGGTTTTTGTGGGAGGATTTACTAAAAGCATTCCAAAGAAACACAGCTCTAAATCTAGAACATAGGAATCTTTTGATTTCCCTCTTGAAGATGTTCTCTCTGATATAAAGAAGTAAACTAAAGATGATGTAGTTGGATGAGTGGGTCGGCACCTTGATATCATTCAGGTTGCAACCCAATTTTTTTGAGGAATTAAACACAACTGTACTGTCTTACAAATCAAGTCTTCACAAGAACAGAAATGTAGCTCTAGAAACAATTCAAAGCCCACCTATCCTTTTTACCAATCCCAGATCCTTCCCTATCATCTCAAAAGGCTTGCAGATATTGTAAAAGACCTGGGCTTAGGGAACAAAAGTCCTTCTTGGTGGAACTTGCATTCTTCCTCTGTGCATTTTAAGATATAAGTGTTCTCCCTGGTCTTCTCCATGAACCAAGGTAATTCTTATCAGAAGGAGAAAAAAAAAGAAAAGCCTATCGTGAAAACTTGGCCTATGAAAAACCTTAAAATCTCTTCTACAAATATTAGTAAAAAGTTTAAGCCATCCAAGCAGATAACCTTAACTTATATCATCTGCCAGAAACACAATTTGGATGCAACTGTTCTTTTATAACCTAGTGAGTTTGCATTATCATACCTGTTTTGTGGCTAAAATTTTAAAACAAAATCTGTAAGATCTCTGTTTACACCTGCTTGTATGTTTATGTATTTCTATGTATGTATGTTATAAACGTGTGATTTTTTTTCACCTCCAATGGCATTGCCAAAATTAATTTGTAAAGAGCTCTGTTTAATTGGCTTAAAGATAAATGTTTATATAAATCAAATACACTTTCAGAAATATAGAAACTAACCCAAATGTTTTTCAAGTTCACATGATCTAGGATAATCATTAGTAAATAAAAGCTAGTTTACATTTGTTGGTTTAATTAAAATAGGCATGGCATAGAGTTACCAGCATTAAATACAATACTTTTAATCTACCTAGTCTTACTAAAGGTCAAAACAGCTGATGTTATCTCTGTTACAGAATCTGTCAATAAAAAAATAACTTAAGATGATGGTTAGCTGTTTAAAATCTTGTGAAATTTTCATGACTAATCTAAATATAATTATTAAGAACAAGTGAATTAAATAGATGTAAGACAAAAGTTTATAAATGGACTTTTCAACAATAATTATGTTTCACAGTATGTCTTTTTAAAAATAGTTTCCAAAACCTTTTTGAGAACTTGAAACTTTAAAGTTATACTGAGTTAAATTAAATGATGGATATTCACTCAATATCTAGATCATTTTCAAATAAGGTAAAATACTGAAACATCAATTACTGAACACAGGTTTATCCACTTTTGGTTTCCTTTTACAGAGGAACCAATGATATTTGGGTCTATCAGTAAACATGTTTTGGTCCACAATGGAAAATTTACTATTAGGAAGAATTTACTATTAGGAAGAATATGCTCCTAGAAATTATGAAATGTATTTATAAATTTGCCAATCCACAGAATGCTAGCTTAACAGACAGTCCACAATTGCTTCGTACTTTTCACTAGGAATAAAGAATTCTAAGGGTTAAGATTTCTAATCAATGTAATTAAAACTTATTAGAAATAATAAGGATGAAAGGAAACAACTGTATATGAAAAGTAGGTAAGGAAAGTAATAGGATTGCTTGTTCCAGAATGAGAAAGAAGAAAAAAAAATAAGGTGAAATCTGAATGGATACAAAAGAGTTGTGAAAGGTTTGCGGAAAAGGAATTTTGGGAAAGGAATTTAATGTGTGGTCAAGCTAAGATTGGAATGGATGTATTTGTTTTTAAATAATGAATTTTAATATCAAATGTACACTGGTATTTTTTTTTTTGGCTGTGTTGGGTCTCCGCTGCACTGCGCGGGCTTTCTCTAGTTGCGGCGAGCGTGCTTCTCATTGAGGTTGCTTCTCTTGTTGCAGAGCACAGGCTCTAGAGCGCAGGCTCAGTAGTTGTGGCACATGGGCTTAGTTGCTCTGTGGCATGTGGGATCTTCCCAGACCAGGGATTGAACCCGTGTCCGCTGCACTGGCAGGCAGATTCTTAACCACTGCACCACCAGGGAAGTCCCTGGTACAAAATTGTAATTTTGTTTTCTCTCTGTTAACACAACAAAGTTTTATTGGACTATTGGTCTGCTCTTGATAAGAGATTATAGAAGTTGGTTTTTGTTGGTTCGTTTGTTTGTTTACCTTTTGGACAATCTACCTAGAAAGCAAAGATTTTGTGTCTTACCAAAATAATTTATTATGCTTCACATTCTCTTTATCTGGTCTTTAATTTCTCAAGAAAACCCAGTCTTCTTAGCTTTAAAAGAGCTAAGTTTTGTTCAGAACTGTATAACTTTCTGTATCTGCCTTTAAAATTTTCTATTGTCACTTTGGTTAAATAGATAATTAGGTTTTATTTCATAATAATCCATGATCCTATCTAGTCAAATGTTCAAACCTTTTGACCTTTTGACAAATTCCCAAAACCAAATTCTAAAAGGAGTCTTTTTGACCTCAAAGTAACTTTGAGATTTCCTAAAGAATCCCTGGAAATCTCAAAGGATTTGTCTCTCACCTTGTAAAAGAGAGCTGTTAAACCAATTAGGCGTATTTAGTATATTCAATTACATGGGAAGCATTGTCAAATAAGTGATAATAAGCCTTCTTAAGTTATATTTGTATGGATGCATGTTACTAATAACAGTGTTCTAGAAATTGTAGGAAATTCCTAAAAATCTAGTACGTCCTGGTATGTTATCAGTCATAATTCCAGTTATTATTTTTAAATGCTGTTATGTCACAGAAATAACCAAATTTCCTTATCAGTTCCATTATAATGAACTCTCATCAGATCTTTAACCATGGGCATTTTTAAGTCTTTTGTCGTTTACAGACAGTTACTGTTTTACTCTGATGCTTTTGCAAAAGTGAGATTCACAGAAAGGACCCTATCAAGTACTCTTAACCACTGACATCACTGCCAAATTTCAAGATGTTGAAACTTGGGTGTGTATTTCAAAACTGAAGAAGGCTCCACATGACATCTGGTCCTATGTGAACATTGGAGAACTCAAAATTGAAGAAGAGAAGTAGCCAACATCAAGATAAACTGCTTCCTCCCAAGATAGTAGATCAAGAACATTTTTTTCCATTCCTCCCTCCTTTTCTGGCCATACTCTTCCTAATTCTTATGGCATGAAGGTCTTTATGATTCTTCTTTTGTCTTTCTCTGGCTTGGAAAGATAATGGCATTGTTTACATATCTCAGGCCATTGCATGGGGGAGTAATCCAACCTCCAAATGACTGCTGGATTTGCCACAATGCTAGTGATACTGTACTTCGGCCCATCACAAATTTCTCCCTGATTTCCAATGCCTCGGTTTCTCTGGAACAAACTCAGCCCCTTCTCTATTGTGCCAGACTCCTTAACCAGGGGAGTCCATTTCCCTGCCTCTGATTAACAACCAGAAACCCAAGGAAACTTGCATCCAGGCTCTGTACAAAACAGGTGCACAGGCAAGGGTGACTAGAATAAAACCACCTGTGCATTGTACAGAACCTTCAGTTTTACTGACCTCCATGGCTGTCACCTTTCCAGTCCTGGGCCACAGACTCAAATGGAAATTACCAGGAGGCATTCATGATTCAAAATTAGTTTCCTGTGGCAGATCCCTACTGCCCTGGCTAGGAGTAAGTGCAAATGAAGCTATGATCAGGAATCTCTCCTTAACTCTGGAAGTTACTGTAGAACCTGCTGCTAAAGCAATACCCACCCAAAAATGATCCACAGATTCTCTGGCCAAAGTTGTTCCTGATAACAGAATAGCCTTAGATTATCTTTTAGCTGAGCAAGGAGGTGTCTGTGCTGTGGCCCACACCACTTGTTGTACTTGGATTGACACTTCTAGGGAAGTTGAGACTCAGCTACATAAGATCACTGAACAAGCCAGTTGGCTTAAAGTGACTCCTTTAATGGAGGTCTTTCTTTGACTTATTTGATTCTGATTGATTTGGGTCATGGGGACCATGGCTCCAAAGTACACTCCAGACATTGGGAATTATCCTGCTTATAATAATCATAGTAGTCTCCCTGGTGTGCTGTATTCTCTCAAAAGCTTTAAATGCTTATTCACAACTTCTAACCACCAAGCAAATGACTAGACTCCCTAAGATTAGAATGTAAGAAAAGGAATGAAGAGAATGACTGATTTAAAGAACGAGAAACCAACATGGTGACCTGTGAATACCACAGAGAGGATCAGAAGAAACGGTGAAAACCTCAGAGCAGTGACGGGAGTAGTGCTAATGCCTTAAATTTCGTTCACATCTCTCAGTTACACAGAGAATCTCATCAAAAGGGGGGAATTATTCAAAACAAGATAACAGGCCTAAAATGGAATCATTTACGCCAAGCCCGATGTCACCAAACCAAGACTTAATTACAGTTTCAGCTCTCCCAGAAATGGAATCTTAAACCACCCAATCAGGAATCACCTGATCAGCACTAGTTAGGTAATCTGACCGATAGATCCCTGCCATTCCCTAAAGGAAAGTGACTTTTCAATAACCAACGCACTTTTTTGTCTAGTATAACTTCCTTGTTCCGATTCCCTCTGGCTATAAGAGTCTTTGATTTCGTACAGCTCCTTGGAGCTCCTTTCTATCTGCTAGATTGAATACTGCCTGATTCAATTTGATTTTTGTGCAAATAAACTCAATCCCAATATGCCCCAGTTTTTGGGGTTTTTTTTTTTTTGTTTCTTTTTTTAACAGTGGTATTCTCTTTGGAAATCCAGCCTTTCATACCAAGGTTTGTATAAAACAAGATACACCATTATTTCTTGGTATCGAATTATGGTAACTGTCTTAGATCACTTGCTGCCTCCCATGTTACCTTCAATCAGGATGTTGTGTGGTGGTCATCATCTTTATATTGAAAGGAATTATTTCAAGTGCCTAAAGAAAGGATTTTTACATGTGTTATTTCATTCAGTCCCCTGCCTGAATAATCTTAACATCTGATCTTAATTCCACCATGTTTTCATGCATCTACTTCCCTTGCATCAGAAATTTCACCCGGATAGGATGGTTCCATTTGGTGTTGAGGTGGGGAAGCAAATCTTGCTCTTTTCCCACAGATGGAGACATGGCTGCCTGGGATTTGGGGATTTAGAATTTCTTATTAATGGCAAAATCTGGAATGTTGTTGTAACTCAGGCAGCAGACGGTCACTGTCCTGAAGGAAAAAGGGCAGTCTGGGGTAGAGACACTGCTCATAGGGATCAACGCCACACAAACATCTACCCAGAAACGGCCCAGCACAACCACTCCGAAAGTGCCAATATGGTACCCCTGAGGGGGAGATGGAACTGCCCCTGGGGAGCAGGACAGCAGCACCTCCTAAGAAGGGATGAGTCACATGTGTTCTCATCCTATCATCATGGAAGGTATAGAGCTGCCCAGGAGGTTTGGGGACCTGTTATATCAACTTCAGAGCACTCATCGAAGTGCATTACAGTGCTCTGCCTTATCTAATTCTCATGGCAACCTTGTGAAATAAGTACTGCTGGTTTACAGATAGAAAAATGGAGACACAGAAACGGCAAGAACTTTCTGGGGATGGCACAGCTAGTCACTGGCAATGCTGGGATTTGAATATGGATGCACAGATGTTTAATGTAATTTATTATATTGATATGACCCCTATTCTTCCATGCAAATGCTTTACACAGCTCATGGGAGGGCCCTCTTTTTCAAGACTATCACCAGAACTTCAGATACAAGAGACAGGCAAGCTAGTACTAGCGGCACTAGAAACAATAGTTGTAAAGAGCATGTACACAGTAAAAATTTGTCATTATTGTATTTATTTCTGTAAATGGCCTGAAACTAGTATTTTACCAGACCCATTTTACAGATGAGCAAACGGTGGCTTTAAGAGGTCAGGTAGTTGCCACAGTCACACAACATATTTGGCCTAGATCAGAGATTCGAATCTGCTATTTCTAATTCTTTTCTATTTTCCAACCACCACTCTGGGTTGTCAGGACAAGCCATTCCTATCTGGGGCCCACACCCTCTCCTCCACCCCATCCTGAACAAATGCAGTTTCCCCAGATTCCCTTTACCTACTCCCCTTTGTCTCTGTCACCCCTGAGGCCCGAGATGAAAACTATTCAGACAGTTTAAAACTTAGTTGCAAATTTTCAGGTAGGGAAATACTGTCCTACCCCAGGCAGGCTCCTTCACTGTGAATCAGGTAGTCAGCGGAGCCTCCCAAAAGGCACGGACGCTTTGTACAAGCTGAGCTGAAACCAAGCAGCTGCAACTCCTAGCACTAATAATTACTGAAATTTGTTGAGAATAACAATAGCTCAGTAAAGCCCAGTGTTTCCCTAAAGGGCAACTATAATAGGCCTATAACTTCAAACGTGTAAGAATAATTTGTTATTCATGTTAATCCCCTCGCCATTGCCAGCGACATCAATCTTTTTCAAAGGGGGACACTGGAAAAAAACCACTGAAGTCTGAAGGGAAGAGACAGGCACGAAGGTGAACAGTAGCCAGCACGGCAACTCTGCGGTTCTGCTTGTCGCTGCCCGAGACCTGGAGTGTTTCATTCGGGTTCACCCTCCACCCCAGGCCCATTTGGCTACAACTCCCCAGTAAGGCAGGGAGGTGGACCAGACCACCATCAAGCCATTCCCGGCTATTTTTTCCAAGGCTAATGTAAGTTTAAGAACTTTTACCACGGAGGTCCAGGCAAGATTACTCGCCCTAGTTAAAGTTAATGAATTCTTTGCAGATTCTGTTTCAACTCGGAAACGGCACCCACTTTAAAAACTGTACACACACCCAGACAGCCACACTGGCTTCCAGGACTTCGTTTTCAAAGTCGCAGAAGTGTCTCAAGTAAAAATGATGCTTAGGAACAGGCCAGAAGCCGACAATAGAAGAATGAAAACGTAACACGGATGAAGGTGACTCTGGAAAACCAAGAATTCAAATAAATTGAAGGGACAGTCTGTGGGCTAACATCTCAGAAAAGAAAGAAAGGGTGTTGGTCATTTTCACGGCCTCCCCTCCCCCCTTTTACTCAAATTACGAATGAAGGTTTATAGGAGATGCTTTCCACTCACAGTCACAGATGGGCCACCCCATACCTTCCTTTTCTTGTTCCATGTACATTAGAGAGAAAGCAAAGGAAAGATTTTTCTTTTCTGCTTTACTTTGCCTTGACATGGTACCCGAAAACAGGAGCAACGGTGATGTCTAGCTTTCCCAGATCCTGGCATTTGGGGGAAAACAAAGCTCCTTTCTAAGTGGATACTGATCGAAGGACCTAGAGCGTGGGAAGCTAATTGAATGTCCACTTTCATAAAACAGGGCATCGGATCCTTCCCTCTGCCATCAGCATGCAACAAGCCACACACCCTTCCAGGCTCAGAGAAGGGGAACCCCGGCCAGCGGCCCCTCCTGGGGAGTTCTTGAGCCAGTAACCTCGGCAGCCTATAACTAGGCTATCTCCTTCAAATTGCCCGGGAACTGAGAAAACCATAATTCAGAAAGAGTCATGTACCAAAATATTCATTGCAGCTCTGTTTACAATAGCCAGGACATGGAAGCAACCTAGGTGTCCATCATCTGATGAATGGATAAAGAAGATGTGGCACATATATACAATGGAATATTACTCAGCCATAAAAAGAAATGAAATGGAGGTGTTTGTAATGAGGTGGATGGAGTTAGAGTCTGTCATACAGAGTGAAGTAAGTCAGAAAGAGAAAAACAAATACAGTATGCTAACACATATATATGGAATCTAAGGGAAAAAAAAAAAAAAAAAAGAGGTCATGAAGAACCTAGTGGCAAGATGGGAATAAAGACACAGACCTACTAGAGAATGGACTGGAGGATATGGGGAGGGGGAGGGGTGAGATGTGACAGGGTGAGAGAGTGTCATGGACATATATACACTACCAAATGTAAAATAGATAACTAGTGGGAAGCAGCCGCATAGCACAGGGAGATCAGCTCGGTGCTTTGTGACCACCTAGAGGGGTGGGATAGGGAGGGTGGGAGGGAGGGAGATGCAAGAGGGAAGAGATATGGCAACATATGTATATGTGTAACTGATTCACTTTGTTGTAAAGCAGAAGCTAGCACACCATTGTAAAGCAATTATACTTCAATAAAGATGTTTAAAAAAAAAAAAAAAAAAAAAATGCCCGGGAAATCACTCGAGAAGGGGTGTTGGTCCCGCTGTCTGGATGGGAGACCGTCTGGGGCCCCCTATTGGCAGGGACAGGCCCGAGAGACAGAGGGTTGTGTGCTGGGCACAGTGAAGGAGAGCAGGTGCCAGCCGTTGTCTAAATAAATTATTCAAGATTCGCCGGGCCTGTAGCTGAGAAGCTGCAAACGGTTTTTACCTCTGGCATACATTTTTTCTCTTTAGTAATATTTATAGCTCCTTAAATTAAAAAAAATTACATGCTCATTATATAATATTTTAGCAACAGGAAGAGTACAACGTAAAAGTAAGAACGTTTAAGTCTCCTTCTCCTAGCACCCCATTCCCCAACACTATGAACACTTAGGGATGTATCCTTCCAAAACTTTTTTCTAAGCACACATACCAGCATATCTTTCTGTAAGTTTGTGCTCCCAGCCTCTGAAACCTGCGCTGCTCTGAACTTGCCCATTCTCTTTTATGTCCTGGGCTCCAACATCGGATACGGCCTTCACGTCAGGTCTGCCATGGGACCTTTGGGTGACGTTTTCCCACAATACCCCCAACTTGGCCCTGACAGCTTGCCTCAGTTCTGAGTCAGTTCAGCCATTGATCATATTTAAGCTGTGTTTCCTGCAACTTGAATGCCTTTTATTTGTTTTTAGAGAGTTGCCCGGCCTTCCTCTCATCAGCAGTAGAAGAGAGCTGGCCATGGTGATTTCATAAGCCAAAATGCAAACAAGTTGTGAATAAGACCTTCCAGCCTAGACAGAGTGAAGAGTATTTCCTAAATTTTAAGAAAATGTTGCTTATAAGATTTAGTCACAGATATTTGGGGAGAAAAGAACAAAATGCTATATTAAGCATATTTATGAACTATAAGATGATTTTATGAATTATAAAACAAAATTTTTTCTTGATGTGCATTTTTGAATCCAGAAAATATGATGCTTTCACTCCCTCACCTTTCATAACCTGAACTGCGATCTCATACCCCAACCCCCTTTTTTTAGCAGGGTCTACCCCAATATGTTATCTTAGATATCTGCGACCCTAAAAGATGAATAGTCTCAAATATTGGAAGTTTAACGTGAACGTGAGTTGGGACCTGAATTAATCTCAATCATCTTGACGTTTCACACTGGCAAACCCATTTCTGCTATGAAAAGGCTGTCTGGAATGACTTCTCCATTAGGAATCCTGCCCGTGGCCCTTTAAAAATAACTCATATCTGTGGGTGATCCTTCTCTTCATGGTTGTGGGTGGCAGAAACCACGGGTCTTAGTCGCAAGTCTAGAAGTTGACGACGTAGATAGAATCTAGAAATGCAAAGGTTACGGAAGAATATGAAGCCGAGAGGGATTTTTCCTGTTTCAGGACGACGTTCTCAAACGAGGTTATAAGATGAGGTAGTAACTGGTCATATGGCAACAGGTGCCACTAAGCCCTGCTCCGTCTCCCCTCACCAGTCAAAAAGCAATTCCTCTCACAAATAGTCCAGTGCCCACGTACACGGGATGATGAAGGAATAAAGCTGGCCTGATGAATGGGTGTGATTTCAGACATACTAAATATCATGACCCCACCCAACCTATTATGACATCTAAAATTCTACCACTAGAAATTCATTTATTTGCACCTATGAGTCCCTGAGAAGAACAATATCTTAAGCTATTTAACTAACTCGTGATTAGAAAGCTACCAGGACCTAACGATAAGGAGCAAGATATTGATACAAAGGAAATGCTGGGAAGGTGAAGATGGATATTTAAAAGGAAGTTAAGGTGTCAAAAACAAACTGCAGTCTCTTTTTCATCTTACTTATGGCTTGCCCTTTTTTGGAAAAATTTCTTCTTAGCAGTGCAAAACCCCTAGGAAAAAAAATGGTTCACTCTAAGGAAGCTGGAGGAGGATTAATTCTAAGCAGATACTCATATTCTTGGGAACCAAAAGGGGAAGCCTTTATGGATTCTCACCATCCTGACCCTCTTTTCGGCATAGCCTTGAATGTCGATGATACTGTTAATACACACAAAGAGATACCAGGCAGGGGAACAAGAGCTTGGATTGAATCCAACCAAAAGACAACCCCACTTGCTTTCAGCACCCTCCCTGCTATGTATGGGGCTAATTCCTAACACAAGACAACAAAACTATTAAAAAATGTAATAAAGTAACCAATTAAATATTTCAGAGTACCTCATTACAACATTTCACTATTTGCACTGATTATCACGTGGCTGCTTATACAGATGCCCATAAATCTGACTGCATTAGGTTCTCAGGCTTTTATTTGAGATCATTTCTTCTCCCTATGTGGACCTGCCCAGGAAATGAGATTTAATGAGTCACCGTCCTCTGTGATAATCACAGGAGAGCTCATTAGCTTTTTGTCAGATTTGTACCTACTATCTGGCCCCAATATGCCTATGACTTCTTTTGAGTTAAATATATTACCAAAAGGGAGAGTTCAAAAAGAGCATGTCTGTGCTGAATGCTGCAGATTTGAAACACTATATAAATATTTTTACATACGTTAAGAGGCATCTGAGAGCAGAAGAGAAAAAAAATAACAGAAACACATCCCCTATTGATAGCATCACTACTTAGATGACATACATCATTAAAAGAAATAAAGTTAGACATTTACACCTTTAGAAGCCCTGTCAAATCTGTTTAAATGCCTGGGCTGAATCAAAGCAAGAAAGGGTTCAAAGGATAGAGGAAAAGAGTGTCATGATTCTTACAATTTATCAAGTTTGGTGCATCCCCCATTATGAATCTTAGGATACTTCACCAAGGTCTCCCAATCTCATGACCTTTGGTTTTCACTGGAAATGACCAGACGGCTCTCATAGCACTTCATGAGAAGGGATGAAGTCCTACATTACTCTCAAGGAAAGATTAAGTGAATCTTCAGTCCTTCCACAGACCATGTTAGTAATAAGTTTGACTCACCTTGCACTGAAATTGCCCATAACAGAAGTCATGACATTAATCGCCTTCAGCAGAAATCATCTGAGTGATCTTCTGGGTTGCCGTTTGGGTCCTTCCTAGGTACAGAGTTACCTGGGTGAGAATGTTTCTCCGGCAAGGCTGAATGACTGCCATAGACCAGTGCCCGGCTCCCAACCTATGTTTACTGAGCTAAACAAGAGCCATAAAGCCTTTAGGGAATGCAAAGACTATTTTACCTCTAAGGTCCTTAGATTCAAACAGAAGTACTTCTGAACCCTCTTTGGGTTTCATATCTTTTTAAGAATCTGATGAAAAAATATGAACTGGCTCCAAAGAAAAATGTCCCACCCCCTTACAGACGCATGCACAAACACAAAGACACACACACACACACAGAATATTTGGGGGTACAATTCCGGACAGTTCCCCAGCACTCTGATCTTATTTCTAGAACTGCTTGGGGTCCCTGGACCTAAGGCTAGGTCTTGTATAGATTATGATATCAAGGGATGAAATAAAAAAGTAACACTCATTGAGAACTTACTCTATTAAGAACAGGTACTATAACATTTCATTGAACCCCTACAACAACCCTAAGAGGTACATCTGTTATTATCCCCATTTTAGAGATGAGGAAACTGAGGCACAGATAATTTAAGCAACATTCCCAAACAGCCAGCTGGTGGCAGAGTTAGGGCTTCAAACTCAGTGTGGCTCTGGAGTCCATGCGCTGAACCACTAGGTCACTGTGTCTCTCTTATGCAACACATTTTTATTTTAAGGCATGTTCACTTCTGTTTTCTCATTTAATTTTTGCAACCCCCTCTAGTAGTTAGATTAGATAGCTATCCCCACTTGAGTGGGTGTTGAAAGCATTTCCAAAGTGGAGCAGGAGATTTGCTTTTCACTCTCTTTTTCAGACAACGAAGTCACAGTTGATAAAATTAAAAATTAAAAGCAAAAATTCTGACTTGAGTCTCCTTCCTCCATTAACTACAGGTTGAAACGCCCTGGAAACACATCTAATTCCTTTCTTCCCAACCGTCCTCTGCCTTGAGGACTAAGTCAGCATGGTGAGGTTTTGAAGCCATGTGGGGTTTCCTGCAGAAACCTGGCTTCCTGCGGTTCACAGAGCAGAGTTTTGTTTCTACAAAGGAAAAGGCAAAGGGAAGAGCAGGAAGAAGAGGAACGGTGTCAATCTGTAGAAAATAACAACACTGTGTGAGTATGATCATGCTGGACATTAGATGGACATCTCTGTCGTCTCATGTAGTTCTGAATCTAACTGACGTGTAACATAATTTTTTTAAGTATTTAAACCCTCCCTTATCTGAACTCTACCTAGCATTTTTCAGTGCTCGGCTGTTCCCACTCTTGAGTCAATTTCTCCTTCCTTAAAACCCCTATCAGCATGTACTACTAGTTCTTCCCTATCATTCAGTGTCAGACATTGGTCCCACCTTCTTGTTCCAATGAAACAGCAGACTGCACTAACACAGTCCCCAGTCTCCTTCCTCTAAACATGCATAGAAATGCTGGGGGAAACGTAGCACTTTTCTGAAAGAGAACCAAACATGAAAAGAAAGAATGAGAAAGAGAGAGCAGAGAAGAAATCCCCAGGTAATAGAAATGAAGAATGCATAGCCAGAGTCGCCATCTTGGCATTTGTAAACTGATGCTCCGGTGGCCCAGCCAGATATTGGGTCTACATATTGGCCCAAATGGCAAGAGGCTGGGGTTCAATTGCCCACTTAGTAACAGGAAAGGTAGAATAAAGCTTGTGCAAGATGGGGAACTAGGAATGACAAGCCCATATGAAGTCAGGATCCTAGAAGGCATATTTGGGCATGCAGGGTACAGAGTCTGAACTCATGTTATCCACCCAGAAGGAAACCTCAGTGTAGCAACTAAAATGACAACTGGCTGCAGACCAATAAAACCACTGAGATGCCTATCATAAGAAAATGCAAAACTACTCTGTAGAAGTATTTTGACAACCCAAGGAGCAGGGGGCATCCCCCAAATGGGGAAAACCCTTTGCTAAAAGTAAGCTTGCCAACTCAAAGAAAAAACTACAAATCACAAGAGGAAATAATCCTTCAAAAGAGAGAGTAAGCAGACAGGCAGAGCAAAAGGGGAGATTAATACTCTAAGAATTTAAGATAATAGAACAATCTGAAACAGGCAATAAAAATAAGCATATTCAAAACAAAGACATAAAAGAAAGATTGGAAGCCATGATGTAAGAACAAGACGCCATACAACAAAAAGAAATAGCTTTGACTAAGTCATGTTATACTTCTGGAAAAAAACGAAAAACAAAATTATTGAAATTTAAAACTAAATAAATGGTATATCAGTTTTCTAGGGCTTCCATAACAAAGTACCACAAACTGGGTGGCCTGGAACAATAGAAACGTATAGTCTCACAGTTCTAGGGGCTACAAGTCTGAAATCAAGCTGTTGGCAGGCCACGTTCCCGCTGAAACCTGTAAAGGAAAGATGGATCCTCCCTTGCCTCTTCCAGCTTTTGGTAGTCCCAAATGTCCCTTGGCTTGTGACAGCATAACTCCAATCTCACACAGTGTGTTCCTCATGTCCCTTCACACAGTCCTCCCTCTGGGCATGTCTCTGTGTCCAAATCCACCCCTCTTTTTATGGACACCAGTCAGACTGGATGAGGGTCAACCCTAATGACTTCATTTGAACTTGATTACCTCCGTAAAGATCCTATTTCCAAATAAGGTCATATTCTAAAGTACTGGCAGTTAGGACTTCAATGTATCTTTTTTGGAGGACACAATTCAACTCATAACAAATGGGTTTAACATTAGTCAGATACAATAGAAGAGAATCAATGAAAAAAATTTCATCAATGAATGAAAGAATCAATCAGAAAATTATCCAGAATGCAATATAAAAAAATTAAGAGATAGAAAATATAAAAGAGAAGTTCAAAGTTATATAGGACAAAATAAGATTCAACCTATATCTCTTAGGAGTTTCAGAAAGATGAAGAAAAAAAGCATGAGAGAGAAGCAATATTCACTGAGATAATAGATGGGATTTTTTTCCAGAATTTATGAAAAATAAGTATTTAGATTCAGGAAACATGCCAAGAGAAAATAGGGCAAAGAGAAATAAATACACAGCCATATATATACACACACACACATAAATATGTGTATATACATCTTATAATGAAACTATAGATCAAAAATAAAATCTTAAAAGAAATGAGGAAAAAAGATTAACTATAAATAAATAAAGATTAGATTGATGGCAGACTTCTCATCAGCAAAAATAGAAACCAAACCAAAACTAATCTATGCTGGTAGAAGTCTGGATAAGGTTTAACTGTTGGTGGGTGAGGGTGGGTAGTGGCTGGCAGGGGGCATGAGGGGCGGGCTCCTGGGGTGTCGGCCAGGTTCTGTTTCTTGATTTTGATTTCTAGGTTTTGATTACATGGGCTCATTGGGCTGTATAATAATGCTATATGTGCTTTTCTATATGTATATTATATTTCAACAAAAAATTTTAAAAAGAGAGACCAAAAGACAAAGGAATAGTATCTTCAAAGCACTGAGGAGAAAAAGTCAGCAAAATGATCATTCAAGTAGCATGACAAAATAAAGACATTTTTCAATCCAATGAAGACTGTGAGACTTGACTATTCACCACCCATGTTGAAAGAACCACTAAAGGATGTATTGTAGTAGGAAGAAAACTGAACCCATAATGAAGGAATAACATTGCAAGGAGCAATAGTGAGGGAAGAAATTGATAAACATGTAAAGTAAATCTAAGTAACACTCACTGAAAAACCAAGAGTAAAGAAGACTAGTTTTTAACCAAGGAAGAATTAAAATCCTGAGGGGGAAAAAATATCATGGATGATGAGAGGGATCTTTGGGTACAAAGGTCCTTGTATAATTTGGGATAAACTTTGGCTTGAAGTATACAAGTTAAAAATTTAAAGATGTTAAAATAAATAAATAAATAAAATAAAATAAAATTTAAAAAGACCAAAAAAAAAAGTTATACAGCAGAAACTAACACAACATTGTAACGCAATTATACTCCAATAAAGATATAAAAAAAATTTAATGATAACTAAAAGATAAGAAATAGAATATATAAATTTCAAACCAGTGGAAAGGGGAAAAGGGATAAAGAAAATTCAGACTAACCAAGAGAAGCCAGTAAAGGAAAAAAACTAAAGCCAAGAAAAGGCAGGTATACTGAAATAATAAACAAGATTATGGGGAAAAGTCCAAAGAAATCATGATTTAAATAATGAAATTTAAACGGATTAAATTGGCCAATTAAAGAGAGTTATTCTTAAATTTTTAATAATTCAGTTATATGCTGTTTGAAAGAGACATGCATGAAACACAATGATACAAAGTTGAAAGGTAAGGAATGAAAAAGATATTCCAGTCAAATACTAACCCAAAGAAAGTTTAAAAATACGAAGATCAGAGAGCATTCAAGAGGGGAAAAAACTTACTAGGAGTTAAAATTGTCATTAGTTATGAGAAATAAAAGGACCAATTAATTCTTCAAGAAAATATAACAATCATGAGATTGAATAAACCAAACAACATGGTCTCAAACTACATAAAGAAAGAAATTAACCAAATTAAAAGAAATTGATCAATTCTCCATCATGCTGGGAGATTTCTTAAACACTCCTGTTTTAAGTCTGATAAGTCTAGTTGATGTGCATACATTTCATGTTACAACTAAACCCTAAAATCCTTTAAGTAGGGTGCGTATCTTCTGCCATGTTCCCCAGCATATGAAAGGCACTTCCCTGCCCCTCAAAGTAACCGTACATAACCCTTTCTCATATAATGGATGGAAGGCTAAGTGCTATAAGCAAGTGCAAAGCACAAAAAGTGCATACTAATAAGTTATTAATGATAGTAGACACTTTTTTTAACCAGCAAAACGAATTAATAGTAGAATAATTAGTGAAGATTTAAAACAATGGATTGAAAAGAGAAAAAATGTATTATCTCACTGTACTTCTTTTGCAGTATTTATGAGACACCAGGTTCAGACCAAATTATAAAATTACTGTATTAACCAGAGGATCACTTATATTCCTTCTAAATGGGAAAAAAATTAAACCTGGGAAGATTAAAGAACTGTAAACAGAATTCGCATTTAAAGGACACAAGACAATAGCAATTATGCTACCCCCTAGTGGCAGAGCATGGCAACCCAAAGCGTTTTCTATCTTATGGGTCATTTTCCTAACAAAAAAACTAAGCTACAGACCATAGAGTCGATAGTGATAAGTGTTCGATTAATGTCTGTTGTTATTGTCATCATTATCATCATCATTTTCATCACGCTCAGCCTATAGCTAAGTGCCTTTGTGACAGCCAGCAATTTCCAGGCCATCAGCTGTGCCCAGGGCTGCAGGGTCACACCACATAGAGAGGGCAATTTATATTCAGGGAACAGCTTTTGGCCACTTTTCTCAGAAGGTGGCAGTATAACCATCAGACACTTGGAGACTGCCTGGCCTTTGTAGTATATCATGCAAAAGCAGCTCTTTGAAGATCAGTAATGTGAAGTTCTATCCTAAAGAACACTAAGGGTGTTCATCATGGAATAGAATGCCATTTTCATACAGCCCTAAACTAAAATGGAGGCAGACATTTCGGTTATAACTCAATAGGCCTCATCCCATATGTATGCATGCCCCATGTAAAGGGTGTAAATTCATGTTAAAAAGGAGTTAAAGCCCCTATTTGCCAAGAGATTCTCTTATAGTAAATGCCATAACCTCTAGGTAGCGGGCAGCAATTTTATCATTTCTTACTTTAGTGAGGATCCACACTTGAATTTGTTGAGAAGGTCTAGCATGTGGTTTCCATTAAGCTTCCATCTAAGTCCAATGCCTCAGTGCAGGCTTTGCAAAATCTATTGTGCTTTAACAGAAAAGCAGCGTTAGAATCCCTGCATACCTTGCCCTACACATGAAACAGTACGCTTTGTGACTTGAGTAATTTCTCCTAGGCTCTAGGTCATTTTAGTTGTGTATTTTAGACTAGTCAGGTGGAATGCTTAACTAAAAATATTAAATATTTTCATGAATTAATACTAATCAGTGGGCAGAGCAGCTAGAGTTGGAAACAAACATGGAAGGACTGTGATCAAAGGCAATTTGAAGATGACCTGGCAGTCTAAAAGGCAATGGTCAAGTATCCTGCTTTAAACGTTTAATGTGTGCACGTCACACAAAAACAAATGTGGCAAATTGTGATTCCAAGCTAAACACAAATCCACCCAGTTGTCAACCTGCCTATTTGGTCTTTTTAAGTTTAAAAACACTGTTGATCGTGAAAACCACAATTGGCTGCCATTTCAAACCCACCAGAACGGCTAAAATGAAATGTACAACGCTGAATGTTGCCAAGGGCATGGAGCATCTGGAACTCCAGTCCACACTGTTTGGGGGGACTATAAAATGGAACAATGGGGAGAACCATTTGGCAGTTTCTTACACAATAAAACCTACATCTACCCTGTGACTTAGTATTCCCACTCCTAGGTATTTACTTAAGATAAATGAAAATGTAGGTCCTCAAAAAGATCTGTACACAAAGAGCAGAAGTTTTAAATCTTGACAAAGTCCAATTTATCGGTTGTTTATTTTATAATTCATGCTTTTGGTATCTTATCTAGGAAATTTTTGCCTATCCCTAGGGTTATGAAGATTTTATTTATTTTCTTCTAGAAGCTTTATAGATTTAGCTTTCACATCTAGGTCATGATCCATTTTCAGTTAACAAAAAAGACGTGTACATAAATGTTCATAGCAGTTTTATTTATAATGGCCCAAAACTGGGAACTACGAAGTGTCTCTCAACAAGAGAATGCAAAAACACAATGTGGTATATATATCCGTAGAGCAATAAAAAGGAATAAGCAACTGATATACATAACAACCTAAGTTAATCACAAAAACATATGTTGAGTAAAATAAAGGGAGCCACAAAAAAGCATACTTTATGTTTCTATTTATATGAAGTTCAACAACAAGCAAATCTAATCCAAGGGACAGAAGCCAGAACAATGGTTGCCTGGATTTAAGAATCAGAGGATGCTGAGTGAAACAGAGCACAAGAGAACTTTCTAGGGGAGATGAAAATGTTCCATAATTTGTTCTGAGTGGTAATTACACAGAAATTCAATCGTCAAAAGTCTTCAAATTGTACACACTTCGGAATTGTGCACTTTATTGTATACACATTATGGCTCATTAAAAAAAAAAAAAACGACCATTGCTGATTTCAATGCTGATGTTTGATCTGATGAATTTAATCCACTAGAGAACACCTTCTAAGGCACAAGGCTACTTTCCCGGAAGTGAAGTAAAAGTTATTTTTTGCATTTTGGGGCCTTGCACAGTGTTGTCAGAGAGAGAAGCTCTAAGGCAGAAAAGTAAAACCAGGGCAGCGCAGAGTTCCATTTCAACTTGTTCAGCTTCTAATATTCAAAAAATTCACTAATGACAGGTTCTTGAATCTCTGCCACTTTCTTCCCTAGGAACAGCTGAGTGACAACAAACAGGATCCATTTTTTTATATTAACTTAATACTAAATAGTTTTATTTTCAAAACAGGAACATGCAGCAGAATCCCAGATTTCATTTGAATTCAGTGTACCCGTTTCATCCATTATTCATCCACACTGCACTTTCCTGGTTTATGATTTTACTAAATTTCTTCATTTGAATTATGGCCTTGTGGTCAACAGTGGGCGATATATTATTCTTATATAATTTTTAAATACAAAGGCAAATGGCACGGAACAATTAGAATGGATGGCCTGGGAGTCTGGCTCTCGGATGTCATAGGCAAATACCATGCTCTTGACTTTAACCTATGGGTTCTACTTCACGTGGGTTGTATTTTTCATACATCAGGGGTTTCTTATAAATTTACTATTCAATCCAGCAGCCTTACTTTGTTCGCAAAATATAAGCAAAACAAATATGTCAGGGTAACGATGCCAGGACTCTCCCTTATTGAAAAAAGCAGTTTATTAATACCTTATTGCTACAAGCTAGATCTTATTATCATCTTGGGTCATTTAGAATCTTATTAGGTATTCTGCTGGTGGATGAATAATCCTGTGATAAATTCTTTGCCATGTCCTTCACAGTTGTCATAGCAGGATCATAAACAGCATTTATAACAATCTAGCCTAGAGGAAGCAGCTGACAATAGTCTGCTTAGCATGCAGGAAATATTCAGATCGGCTGTGTCTGGTTAGACACAAGCCCACGAGAGAGAGCCCAAAGTTAAATGCAGCATGGGTTTCTCTGAAGATTCCCCTTCGAAAAATGCATGAGGTCAGGGACGTGAGGACCAAAAACACTTTGGAAGCCGCATATACTTTCTTCCCATCAGATCTGCCAGGCAGCAGGGGAAGGCCCAGACACAAGCCATGCTATTCCTGACAGACTGTTCAGATCTTCATTTGAAAACTCAAGATCAAGTTACAAATGATTTCATATTGACCAGTTTTTGTCCTCATTTTGCCTTCACGTACAAAAGTGAGATTCACCTGTGTTACTACTGCTCTGTGTCTAATGAGTACAATTTGATGCGTCTGAAGGAAAACAAGACTATGGGTGTCATTCCCAGCATAAGCCAAGTCCTTCCGCTCTATTTCAAAAGTGTAGATCTCAGCACTTATAAACTTATATGTTAAATATATATGTGTGTGTGTATGTATATATACATATAATTTGGTGTATATATATATATATATATATATATGTATATAAATGTGTATATATATGTATTTTTTCCTGTTCACATAGGGAGAACTATAGGTCGACTAGCGAAAACCTGCTACCACTATTCTTAGAAAAATCCATGCCAAGAGGGAAATGAGCCAGTCCAATATTTTTCCAGCCCCATCTTCTGCTATGCCCTGCCACTTACCTCACAATTAACCCATAATGAATTTCTCATTATTCTCTAGATATGTCAGGCCCTTTTCCAAGTCTGGGCTTTCATAAAAGCTGCTGTCTTTGTCCAGAATACCCTTGCTCTTTTTTTTCTTTGCCAAATATTCTAAGTTGGATTCTCTCAGGATCAGAACCTAAAACAAGCATGTGAGTGAAAGAACTTTATTTGGGAGGTGACTCCAGGCAGCAAGTAGGGAAGTGAGGGTGTGAGACAGAGAAGAGAAGGAATTCAACAGCGAGTGCAGATGGTGCGTAACCAAGGCTCAACCTTCCTGAGGATCTCTGACGGTGTAGAATGCATCGGGGTTGCCCACCTACCCAAAGGGCAAGGAAGCAAGTAGTCATTGACTGTGGGCTGCTCCTGGCAGGACTTAACTCCCCAGCACTTCCAGCCTGCTCCCTGCATTGGCTGACCCTGCTCTCAGACAAGTCAGGAGTAGTGGGGTCATGGAACATCCTGCTGGTGAATGTTAAGGGGGTGTGGGTAGAACACTGATATCCTCTATTCCCCAGGTCAAGTCCTCCTTATTCTTTAAGTCTTAGTCTAAGTATTATTTTCTCTGGGAAAGCTTCTTTGATTCCCCCAGTCTGGGTTAGATGGTCCTTCATTTGATTCTTATAGCATGACGCTTAATCATGGCACTAATCAGATCATGTGATAAATGTGACTATCTTCCCTTCTAAGTTGTAAGCTCCTCTAGAAAAGGGTTTGTGTCTGACTCATGTTTGGATCACCAGTACAGTCCCTGACAACATTAAAGAAACTCAGTAGATCTATATATTCCACAAATATTTACTGAGGACCCACCATAAGCCAGACTCTATTCTGGGAGCTGGGGGATAGAGCAGTGAACAATATATTCTACCTAGGGATCTTCTAATGGAAGTAGAAGTAAAAGAAGTAGGTAAAAGCCATTAGCCAAAGTGATATGATAATTTCAGGTGTTAGTAAATGCTATAAAGAAAACAAAGGAGAGTAAGGAGTAGAAAAAGACTACAGTGAAGAGAGGTTGCTATTTTGGCGAGGCTGCTGAGGAAAGGCTTCCCTGAGAAAGTAATCTATGAACAGAGATTTAAAATAATAATGAGCAGGGACTTCCCTGGCGGTCCAGTGGCTAAGACTTCACCTTCCAATGCAGGGAGTGCAGGTTCGATCCCTGGTTGGGGAGCTAAGATCCCACATGCCTCGCGGCCAAAAAACCAACATGTAAAACAGAAGCAATATTGTAACAAGTTCAATAAAGACTTTAAAAATGGTCCACATCAAAAAAAAAAAAAAAAATCTTAAAAAATAAATAAATAAATAAATAATAAAATAAAATAATAATGAGCAGGAGTTACTGGAAAGGAAAGGATGAACAGGCGGAGAGATTTTTAGGTAAGTAAACTACTCTGTATATTATAATGGTGGGTACCTGTCATTATACATTTGTTGAAACCCACAGAATGTACACCACCTAGAGGAACCCTAATGTAAGCTATGAACTTTGGGCAATAATGATGTATCAGTGTAAGTTCATCAGTTGTAGCAAACGTACCACTCTGGTGGGGATGTTGATAATGGAGCTGCTGTGCTTGTGGAGCAGGAGGTATTTGGAAATCTCTGTATCTTCTGCTCAGTTTTGCTGTGAACCTTAAAACCACTCCAAAAAATAAAATATATTTAAAATAATAATAATAATGAGAAGGACTCAGACTTGTGAAGACATGGAAGAAAGAAAGCTCCAGGTAGAGGAAATAGCAAGTTCAAAGGCTTGGAGATAGGAACAATCGTGGCATACTGGAGGGTCAGAAAAGCCAGGAAAGCTGCACTGTGGTGAACAAGGAGGAAAATATCAGGGAAAGAGCTCAGAGGGGTGGGCAGGGGCCAGGTCATGTAGGGACTTTCTGGTGTTATAAACTAAATCGATCTAACATTCCAAAATGAACTAGAAGAAAATTCAAGACTATGTTTAAAAAAAAAAAAAAATTTCCTCCATGGTCTGGATATTTAGGCTAATGTTAACTTGTGGATTTATTTATCAACATGATACCTGCCTCAGTCTGTGTGGTGCAACCACGGGGCTGCAATGCTTTCCCAACTACCTATTACTCACATTCAAAAAAAAATAAAAATAAAAAAAAACCACACCCAAAGTATCATCTCTGAAATAGCCACAGCAATGAAAAATAAGTCCCTTATGGTAATTGGTTTCTTGCGTCTGTTACAAATGACCTTTGGAAGTCCTGTACCATCATATCCTCAGCTTCCTCTTCAGCAAAGTAAAAGGGCAGGGACTAAATGGCCCTTAGAGTATCTGGCAGCCCTACAAGTCTATGCATCAAAACAAAGTGAGAATAGAAGTTATATGGCCAATTCTTTTATGTAACTTTGTAACAGGAAATTTTTAAAACATGCATAGAAGTGGAGAGAATGCATAGTGAAGTTGCATGAAGCCATTATCAATCTTCAAAATTTACGAGCACTGTGTCATGGCTGGCTTTTTCATATCCGTCCGCATGAATTTATACAACCAAATATCCACCATTCCTTCAAGGTGGATGCCCTGTGAGTCCGTCCGCATATCAAGTGATGCAGCACACTCTTACATATATTCTCTACAGGGGAGGGTTGACTTGGGGACATGTTTTAGAACCAAGGCCAAAGAATAAGGCAGAATAAGGTAGATGACCATTCAGATGATATGTTAAACATTAAATAGTATATATTGAGTTTCCATATTGAAAACAAATAATTTTTTAAAAGGAAACAGCTTATTTTCTGTGACTCGGTAAAACCGGCTTTGAAAATATTGAATAAATACATATTTTGAGCAGTGGTTTATCCACTATTGGAGTGTTTTCATGTGTTCGTTCAATAATTATTCAGTGTGGGACTTCCCTGGTGGCGCAGTGGTTAAGAATCTGCCTGCCAATGCAGGGGACACGGGTTCAAGCCCTGGTCCGGGAAGATCCCATATGCCGCGGAGCAACTAAGCCTGTGCGCCACAACTACTGAGCCTGCGCTCTAGAGCCCGCGAGCCACAACTACTGAAGCCCGTGCACCTAGAGCCCGTGCTCCTCAACAAGAGAAGCCACCGCAATGAGAAGCCCGTGCACCACAACGAAGAGAAGCCCCCGCTCGCCGCAACTAGAGAAAGCCCGCACAAAGCAATGAAGACCCAACGCAGCCAAAAATAAATAAATAAATTTTAAAAAATAAATAATTATTCAGCGAGTTCTGCACATGAGGCCCAGAAATAGGTACCATGACTGTGCATGAGTCACAGTCTTTTCCTCAAGGAACTCACAACCCAAAAGATGAGAAATGGAGGGATCTGGTGCCTACATTCCAGTCTGCTTGATCACACGGCAGTCCCACCACGGCATCTAGGCACTCCAATTTACCTTTGCTTCCCTCTCCAAGGCAGCTTTTGCTATAGTTGACAGTCACCTCTGTCTCCATCTTGCTGAGCAAACATTTCATTCTAACACATTTCCCTCTCTAGCAAGGGGGCAAGGACAATCTGGTTTTCCTCAAACTCTGCACATGGAGAAAGGTGAGATGAACGCGGCACGTGACCAGGCGCTGATGGACGCTCGCCACCAGGGCTCTATGCAACGTGTACTTCCGCTCTGAGTAAGCAGTGGCTCCTGAAGTGTCTGGCAACAGCTAGATCAATTGCTCCCACAATTCCCAGTGAGTCAATGTGCAGCCCTCTCACTGACTGATTGACTTAATACCAGCCAATTAGAGCTTAAACTGTCTAATTAAGCCGGAGAGGGAGCCATCAACTCGCTGAATCCTGAGGCCTGTTAACTTCACCTAAACAATAGAATGATGTCAGGTGCGTACTGGCAACAAGAATAACTAGCAAAATCAGAAGAAAGCACTTTGCAAATGTAAAACACTCTGGGAATGTGACCAAGGATAAGCAAAAGATATGTGTGGACTAAAAAAAGTCAAAACCTGTACCAGATACATACACAACTCTTTCTAATAGGCTCTTTCAACATATGTACTTCTTTTCTTTTTTTTTTTTAAACATCTTTATTGGAGTATAATTGCTTTACAGTGGTGTGTTAGTTTCTGCTTTATAACAAAGTGAATCAGCTATACATATACATATATCCCCATATCTCCTCCCTCTTGAGTCTCCCTCCCACCCTCCCTATCCCACCCGTCTAGATGGTCACAAAGCACCGAGCTGATCTCCCTGTGCTATGCGGCTGCTTCCCACTAGCTATCTACTTTACGTTTGGTAGTGTATATATGTCCATGCCACTCTCTCACTTCATCCCAGCTTACCCGGGGAGGGGGAAGAGTAAACATATGTACATCTGAATTCATTTTTTGTTTAAATAACAGAAAGCTAAATAAACATCATTACATAGGGCTCTACCATAAATGGTTTCCATTTTTATTTCTGTTTTGCAATTCTCATTGACCAGTGTTGTTTACCATATGACAACCATCAATAATGCTCCACTACACTCGTTTAGCCACAGTTCGCGATTAGTATGTGCCTCTTTCTCAACTCCTACATTAACATCATAACAACTCCCCATTTTCCCTCCTCTGTGAACAATAAAACTGCTCACTTCAGAAGCATAATGACTGCCATCCTCTTCAAGAGCAAATGATAGAAAATATGGATATGCTTTAAAATCAGACAGTTCACCTATGAAAAAATTTTTAACTGTCTATTCAAAACACTCTTTTTGCACTGTAAAACTGGCACCTGCAAAGAAAAGAAATATACCTGGAGAGATGTTGGAACCTGATTTCTTTAGCCAAGCATGAATGTCTTATAAATACCACCGCATACAGAGATACCACCATCCTAGTTTGTCCCTAAAGCTATAACTGCATCGGCCCCTGAGATAATATTTAGCAAAGAGGCTTTTTAAGAAAGTCAGCATGAGAGAGAGAAAAAAAATCTTCTCAGGTATGTGTATGTTATTAATCATAATTAAGGCATATTTGACAGCTTCTTGGCAACAGAGACGATGAGTTCCTTTCTCTGACATCAAAATCCTAAAGGGATACTTGCTGTTTCATTATCAACTTCACTGGTTTTTACACCTATAATATCCACTTTGAGAATATGAGGTCTTAGAGAAACCTGAGCTCTGGCAATTACTGTTTGCCCACCGCTGGCACTGTGTAAGGTATAACATAAACTGGGATCTTACTAAGGTAAAGTATAGGAACCTTGCTGGGGTTAAAATGTGAGTTCCAGGAAAACACATGGCCTGCCCCATAATGCATTTGCACTGAAAGGGCATCCTTCAGAGTTGCTGGGTTTTGTCTGTGCAGGTAGCTCTGCACTTTTGATTTCCCATTAAATTGGAAAGGGAGCACTTGGTTCCCACTGCAATGGCATCCTCTGATAAGAGGGTGAGAAATGGGAAATGGATCCAGTTCAAGAGATAGACTTATTTTAATAAAATCAAACAAGAGACCCACTTCCTTTTAATCATGCCCAATTCCATTAATGTGCTTTCTAAAATGATGCCGCTTTGGAAAGGTTCTTATGATGGCTGCGTCCTAAAGGAAGCATCTCCAGGATTTCTGTGTGGTGCCTTTACAGGTGATTTCAAGGAATGTATTCTGTTCATTTACTGATCACAAATTTCAGCCAAGTTTCGCTCCAGCCCAGCAGGGAGATGTGGCCTGTTGCATGCAAACTCCCCAGCTCACCTTCTGCTGTTATCTTTCACAGCAAACAGGGGCTTAAAAGACCTTTGCCTCGGGCTTCCCTGGTGGCGCAGTGGTTGAGAATCTTCCTGCCAATGCAGGGCACACGGGTTCGAGCCCTGGTCTGGGAAGATCCCACATGCCGCGGAGCGACTAGGCCCGTGAGCCACAATTGCGGAGCCTGCGCTCCGCAACAAGAGAGGCCGGGATAGTGAGAGGCCCACGCACCGCGATGAAGAGTGGCCCCCACTTGCCGCAACTAGAGAAAGACCTCGCACAGAAACAAAGACCCAACACAGCCATAAATAAATAAATAAATAAATTTTTTTTAAAAAAAAGACCTTTGCCTGTTTTGGCACCTATTTAATAGCATAGGTTGAGATTTGGATGGTTCTCAAACATAGAATGTTTCTACTTGGAAAATGGTCATTGCCATTCTCAAATTTCTCTCTCTTGCTCATCACCCCTCTCAAGCTGTCTCTTACTTTCTTTCTCACAATTTCTCTCTCTCTCTCTCTCTGCCTTCTGTTTGAAACTCTCTCTCTCTTTCTCTCTATCCTCTTCTCTCATAATGTCTTTTTTCATCAGGCCAGGCTGAGAAGCCTGGGGGTCGAGAGAAGACAAATGGTTTTGCCTCCATCATGTAGGTGAATTGAAAGAAAGTAAATTTTTCAATCTTAATTACTCAGTCTTCAGCTTAATTTTCCCAAGGAGATCTAGAAGTGGAATCTGGGATGTCCTGGGGTTGGAAGGGACCTCAAGGGGGGAAAAAAAAAACACGTTCACTTTCTCCATCATGCAGGCTACATGCCCCCTGGCAGATCAGTTATTCCGTAATGAATGGTTTCTGCCTCTACCAGCTCAGCATCATGACTATAACGCACCTTTAAATGTAATCTTCAAGATGTTAAAACCACCACCTCCGCTGACTTGGCATTTTATTGTCTGTTCTTGGCTGTATTTCATCTTAGTGAGATCCCATGGGATTTGGCAATTAGCATGAATACAGCAGTCTGATAATCAAAAGTAATTAATGGCATCAAAATACAGTCTTGCCTGCTTCTGAGGACTTGTTACACACATCTAGATCTTTCTTTTTATTTTTTTATTTTTTATTTATTTTTTATTTATTTTTAATCAGTCATCAATTTTATACACATCAGTGTATACATGTCAATCCCAATCGCCCAACCGCGGTGGGTGGGGATGGTGGTGTGCTGAATTGGGCGATTAGATCTTTCTTTTTAAATGAGTACTTTATTCCTGTTAGAAAATTATCTACCACAAAATTGTATTTAGATAGAAAACCAGTTAGCTTAGTATATTGACATGTTTGAAACAACACAGGGAAAGTGACTCAATATGTCAAGGGTTAGCAATAAATTCTTAACCCACGAATAATTAATAATTCTAACAACAAAAGAAACACCAAAGTTACTTTTTGCAACTATATACAATATACAATACAGGCATTATGGTTTCTTTAAAAAAACAAAAGTAAAATTGTCAAATAGGGATTCTGTCAAACTGTCAAATGAAAATTTAAGAAAAATTATGGTTATTTATTTTTTCTCAGAACTCTCATTTAAATATTGCTGAGGAAAGGAAAAGGGGAGGGAGATACTTTATTGTAAGTGTTCAATTTACCATGAGTCAAAGTTTTTAAAATTCTAGGGACTTCCCTGGCGGTCCTGTGGTTAGGACCCGGCGCTTTCACTGCCGGGGACCCGGGTTCGACCCCTGGTCAGGGAACTAAGGTCCCGCAAGCCATGTGGTACGGCCAAAAAAAAATTCTAAAGTTTCTCATAGTAAAAGAGAAGTGTAGGGCAGGAAAAAGTTTTCCTCAATCCTTAGGGTGCCTGGCTGGGTCTGAAAATTAAACTGACAGAGATAGATTAACAGAAGAAAAGCATATGCACTTATTTAATATAAGTTTTATGTGACGCTGGAGACTTCATAAGGAAATGAAGATCCAAAGGAACAGACAGACCTAGTAGTTTTTGCTGGGTTTAATGAAAAGTGGGCTGTCATGGAGAGATACAATGGGACACAGAGTATGAGGGAACTTCAGTAAACTGGGGGAAACTCAGCAAGGCCTGTTTGTTCAGATTCTTCTCAGCGCCTCTTTGTCTCCAGAGATAAGGATGCTCCTTTCCTCTGGGTACAGAGAGGGCACCTCTCACATGAGGGTTTACGACCTGTTTCAGAGGAAAAGGGCAAAGAAAAGGTCAGAATGACCATTCCACTTCTGCTGTTTTCTCAAACTCCTTCAGCTTAAAATATTCAATATGTAAAGCTGCCATATTTTGGAATACCATGTCCTGAATCCCAACAGAAGTAAATGTGGGTTTCAGTTTAAACAGATAAACGCACTTGTTATCTGAGAACCTTGGATTCCCTTTAACAAGTCACTGCTCATCATGTCACTGGTGAGGTTGACCTGTCTTCATAGCAATAGGGTATCGGGGGTGAAGGTCAGGAAAGGGGAGCATGTTTCCAGATAGTCAAGCCTTCCTGCCCCCAAGAGAACTTTCTTTTTGAACTGATTTTCATTTAAAATATCCCTAGTTTCAGAAAGACTGAAGCTTAGTACACATGAGCCCTTACAGTTCTCAACTGTGACTCATTTCCATCTTTAAAAAAATTGATGATGTTTGCTTTAATGCCAAAATCTCCCCTGACCACAAGAGATGTGAGCTTCAGGCAGCTCTGTATCATTATTTATAAAGCTCAGACTTGGACTTTTACAGAAGAACCAAAAATGAGAGACTGAGTTAACTAGCTGCTGTCGGAGAAGCTCTTTCGAAGCTCTTCTGGAAGCTTCCGTGTTCGGCATTTCTATTTCTTGTGCCACTAATGGTAAGGTAAACATCAAGTTTGGGCAATCTGAGTAAACCTCGCATGTCATCTGCTAATCTTCAAGACCACATGGCGTAAACGTAAAGTTGTCCTATCAAGGATTTAAAGTCTCTTTGGTATGAGGATTATGAAAATATGCTAATCTGAAACAATACTTAGTTTTTTAAGGGTACTTTAATCATATTTGCAACCTGTTCTGTGCTCAAGAGATAGATGAGAATAATTTCTGAAGCTAAAAGCAACTAAAGGAGATTAACAGTGAAAGACAAAGGGACTCAGACTCCCTTTCTCCAATCTAGGGAAAGGGAAACATGGAAGTAAGTTGCTGAATTTTTACAGGCAACTGGGTCAACTGTACCTCCTAGCTCACCTATATTACCACCTCCCAACAATAATATATTATACTTCACCCAGGTTGAAGGTAACACACATAAGAAATAAAAAGAGACTCAAAAACTTAATATTAAAACCAAAATTTTAAAAGTGGGGGCCTTCCATGGCCCCTGCAGACATTCCTATTTGCACCTCCTTATCGCTGCATTCATATAAAATGAGCATTCCTTATTACGTTTCCTTCTAAGAATTATCAAAGGTTATTTTTAGTATGAAATGTTTAATGGAAATGAGGATAGAAAATCATTGAAGAATCACAAATGTAATTTACCATTTACTTTGGCACATTATCATTTTGCCATATTTGCTTCAGATCTTTTTTTCTTAAGGAAATACAACATGACAGATACAGTTGAGGTCCCTCAAGTATTTCAATCTAATTCATTGCACTGCCCCCCTCCCCCCCCAAAAAGCCATTGATCATCCACTGTGGACAGGGCAGCTGTGTTGCGTAACTCACACTGGCCCCTGGAGTTGTTCCTGGCAGCATTCTCGATGCTGGGATTGTACGTTATTTAAAGTTTTCTTCACTTTCTTTCCATCGCTAGATCATCTCCATTAGAGGAGGGAGATACACAGTATTTTAAACACCTTAACTTCCCTAAGATGAACTTACATTCCCAACACAGAAGGCCAATGCTTGATAAAACCAGAATTTAGCTTTTAAAAGCAGGGAGACATTAGGTAAAACTGCTCATGAAGTGGTCCCCTCCTTTTCTTTTTCCCTCTCCTTCCCTGGCTCTATTCCTTTTCTCCTAAAAAAAGGATTTTATTAATTAGAAAATATTTTCATACTTACTTCCATACCTCCAACTTACATAAAATAATATAATGGTTCCCCATATACCACAATGCATGTTTAACAAATGTTATTATTTTGCCATATTTGCTTCAGATTCTTTTTTTTTTTTTTTTTTTTTAAGGACTCATTACTGATTGAGCTAACAGAGCTAAAGCCACAAGAGAGCTTTTTCAAGTGGTTGTACCCATATGCTCTCCCGTCAGCATCTTGAAAGAAGACCTATTTCTTCCTATTAGAGCACATGATAATAGTTTGTCACCCCTCTCCCATAACACATTAGGGGGTCTTTAATATCTCAAACCAAGGGAAGTAAGTTTTAGACATCAGTGACAGGCAGATATGGAAGGTTTAGGCAAGGGGCCTTTCAGTAGGCACACAGTTATTATTTTTAAAATGTTCCCATCATCTCTCATCCTCCTTTATCCATTCCTCATACTTTAGCCGGAGTGATCTTTAAAACCAAATCCGATCATGCCACTCCTAACTTTAAACTCTTGGGTACCTTCTCATCATATTAAGAAGAAACTCCAAGCCCCTTACCTGACACGGCCAGCAAGGACCTCTCACCTCTCCCCTTGTCTGCTGCACTAGCCACACTGACCTCCCTTCAATTTCTTAAAGGCACCACACTCACTGCATGTTTCTTTCACCTGACATGTTCTTTCTCCCCTGTAGTTATCCAGCTCTGAGTCATCTTTTAGGTCTCTGCTTGAAAGCTCCTTAATAGAAAAACTTTCCCTGGCCTCTCCTCACATCTAAATCAGGTCTCCTTATACAATCTTATTGAATCTCTTGGGTTTTTAAATCATAATTTGCAAGTGTATATTTATTTGCATTAGTATTTGTTTAATGCCTGTTTCTCTTATTAGACTGCAAGCTTCATGAAGACAGGGACCTTGGTCGTTTTTATTTCCACTTCTAAATTTACCAGCATGGTGCCTATCTCTTATTACATAACCAATAATTATTTACTGAACAAATGGGTGGAGATTCCTGTTTCAGACCTCAGGATTTAAAGTTTCCTTTCCCAAAATTGTGGAATTGCCCTAATCCATCCCTCTTTTTCTCTAGTAACTTACATCTGTCTCCTCTGCACTCTCCCCCTCCATTTCCTTCACCCACACATTTGCTTCGGTCTCCCCATTTAGAGAAATGAACCAAGGGTTGGTAATAAAAAAGTACTATATCTTATGTTGATGACATATATTCTAGCCTATTTCTACTAAGTATTGCAAAGTACATTGTCATTATCACACAGTATATATGCAATGAAAGATTTACTTCAAATTTTAGAAGGGTCGGGCTTCCCTGGTGGCGCAGTGGTTGAGAATCTGCCTGCCAATGCAGGGGACATGGGTTCGAGCCCTGGCCTGGGAGGATCCCATGTGCCGCGGAGCGACTAGGCCCGTGAGCCACAACTACTGAGCCTGCGCGTCTGGAGCCTGTGCTCCGCAACAAGAGAGGCCCGCGCACCGCGATGAAGAGTAGTCCCCGCTTGCCGCAACTAGAGAAAGCCCTCGCACAGAAACGAAGACCCAACACAGTCAAAAATAAAATAAATGAATAAATAAATAAATTAATTAATTAATTTCAAAAAATTTTAGAAGGGTCTCTTTTAGAGATACCGTAAGAATATCGCCATGGGTTCAAGATGATTTTAATAAGCAAAAAATGGTCAAACGAATAAGTCAAACAGCTCTTTTGCAAAAATGGAATGAACCAAGAATTCTCAACTATAAGCCTGAAGACAATATCAGTCCATGAAGCAACCATTAGGCAAAAAAAAAAAAAAAAAAAGATTCTGAATTGCAAGGATCATTAACTACAACAGTCACATTCCCATAGGAGGTTCATACAAACATGATACACCATCTTATCCAATATTCAGAGAAACATATGGAGGTTTGAAATTGGATTTTGACCCTGGATATAAAAGTTCTCTAGTCATAGTTTAAAATAAAAAGCAGCAGCAGCAGCAAAAGGTGGAGCCTCGCCAAAGTAAAGTCCCGTGCTTAAAATGAAGTCAGTTAGTACCCTGAAGAACATTGTTTTTTCAAAAACTAACAGACGTTTTCGTATACATTTTCAGCCTTCATTGTTCACCCTCGCACAATTCCACCCACCTACTGCACGTTTCCTTTTCCTGCAAGAACTCTGGATATGACTTCAATGCGATTCTGGAGCTCATGCCCCTCTCCTTCAAAACTGAGACGTTCTCAAGATTGCAAAATGTAATTGCACTGAGGAGGAGAGAGAGCAGAGACACGTTGTTCCTATCCCCAAAGCCAAAGCTACAAACAGAAAACAGAATGTTGAACCCACAATCCAAAATTTTGACTGGAGGATGTTGCTAGTTGTGTTCTTCTAGGACTTTTCTTTTGTTGCCCAGAACCCACAATCCCTACTGATCAGAGAGATGCTCCAGACCAAGGAAGGACCAGACTACCAATTTCCTTCTTGATCTTGCTTCCAAACTAGTGATTAAAGGTAGACGGCTGGGAGAGGTGAAGGAAGGATCCTCCAATGAAACCTTTAAGACACTCATTCGTTCATTTACTCATTCAACAAGTGTTTATTGATCTGTAAGCGCTTGAGCGCTGTGGTCACAAGCACACGTTGGTGAACAAGATTCCCCACCTTCATGAAACCTTTCTAGGGATGGAAGACCAACATAAGTGAAACAATTACACAAATGAATATAACTCTCCAAACTATGGTTAGTGCTTGGAAGGAAAAGTATAAGCGCCTATAGGAAATTACAAAAGAAGGAGCAGACTTTGTCTGGATTTTTAAGCTGAATTATAAATAAAAGAAAGATGAATAGGTAGGAGATTGGGATTGACATATATACACTAATATGTATAAAATAGATAACTAATAAGAACCTGCTGTATAAAAAAATAAATAAAATAAAATTCAAAAAAGAAGATGAATAGGTATAAAGGGATGGGTGGGGCTTCTCGCTGGCACAGGTAATGGCAAGTGCAAAGGGTCTGAAGCAGGAAGGTATGCAAGGTGGCACATCTGCTGCTGTGTCAAGGAGGTTCAAGGGGACAGAGGTAGAAAGGAAGCTGAAAGGTGGGCCAGGGCCTGATCACCAAGGGCCTTGTAGGATGGTGTAAATATTCTGGTCTTTGTCTGAAGAGGCATTTGAAGCCATCGAAAGGTTATGAATAGGGACATTCATGATCTAATTAAGTTTTCAGATCACTCTGGCTGTCGTGTTGAAATGTATCAAAGGGGGTCAAAGAAGAGAAGTAGGAAGACCAGTGACGACATGATTTGATATATAATTTTTAAGATCACTGGCTACCAAGTGGAGAATGAGTTGGAGGGTAGCCAGAGTACACTCGGGAGATGAGTTCATTGGCAGGTGCAGCCACCCAGGTGAGAGATGCTGATGGTCTGGGCCAAGATGGAGGCAGCACGCCCGGAGAACGGCCATGGTGACACATGAGTTGGCTCACTCCCACTCTCCCCTTGTGTGGCACTGTGTGGGTCCTGAGAGGGCTGCCCTCCAAGATGTCTACACGGACAGAGAGAAGCTCCTCTTCAGGAAGACTCCTCTAAGAGACAGCAGTCTTCAGTTTCAGGGCCAAAAACCCTCTTGCCCCTCTTGAGCTACTGACTTATTTTAGCCCCAGGCACATGAGACAACCAGCAGTTATGGTGCCTTTTTTGTGCTGGTGGAGAAAAACTCAACAAACATCAGGCCTACATTCACCAAGCACACCACTCTTCCCTGCCTGCCTCTTTGTGGCTAAACTCAGTCTTTCTTTCAGTTTGCTTTTCCTATTCTTATTTTCTTCTTTAAAATTTTTTTGTTTTATCTAGCAGTTATATGTAATTTTTAACACATTGCTATTTACCATTTAGCAAGATTCCGTAGGAAATCATTTTTTTAACTGGCTATTTATTAGTTAACACTTACTTTGCTATTTAAAATATATAAAGGGGAAAACTGTTTCTCTACTTAGAGCACTTCTGTCACCAAATGTGTGGGTTTTCCACACCAAGGAATTCTCCAATTCCCTGCAGACACCAACTGAGAGTTCTACAACTTCATTCACTGCCGACACTAACTACCCCGAGTTAGTGCAGACCCCACAGGTTAAGGGCTCAGGCCCAGAAGACTGCCCCACTTCAGACTCCAGTCACAAGTATTAGGTGCCCAGGGTATCCACACTTCTGTCTTTCATGGCTACAAATGAGAGTTTCCCACAATCCCCTCCTAGGGTACAACAATTTTCTATAATGGCTCACAGAACTTGGTGAAACACTTTACTTACATTTACTGGTTTATTATAAAAGATTCTATAAAGGATACAAATGAACAGCCAAATGAAGAGGTACAGAGGATGAACTCCAGAAGGGTCCCAAGCACAGGAGCTTCTGTCCCAGTGGAGTTGGGTCATGCCACGCTTCCAGCACATGGATGTGTTCACCAACCCAGAAGCTCTCGGAACTCTGTAGTTTAGGGATTTTTATGGCCGCCTCATCGTGCAGGCATGATTATCAACTCAATCTCCAGTCCCTCTCCCCACCCCAGAGGATGAAGGGTGAGTCTAGAGGATGGTAGAGCGGGGGTCTCAAAGTTCCAAGCTTCTCATGCTTGGTCTTTCTGGTCACCAGTCTCCATCCTGAAGCTACCCATGAGTCCCCAGCCATCAGTCATCTCACTAGCACACATGAAATACACTCTTATCACTCGAGGGATTCCAAGCGTCTTAGATACTTTTGTGTCAGGAACCATGGGCTAAAACCAAGTATTATAACAAAAGGTGGCCCTATCACCCCTACCAGACAGGAAATTATAAGGGTTTTAGGAGCTCTGTGCCAGGAGAGAATGTAGAAAAGCTCAAGAAGAAAATAAAAATAATCTATTATTCCACCATGTAGAAATAATATTAGTTAACATTTTGGGGTATAGTCTTTCAATCTTATTTCTATGCCTATCTATATACCTATCATCTTCCAATCTTTCCCACAGAACAGAGTGTGTGTGTGTGCACGCACATGTGCGTGCGTCTGTGGTTGTACGTGTTTGCATAAGTCTCTTAACAATTAGAGAAATGGATAAATTAGAGAAATGGAACAATTAGAGAAATAGATAAAAAGATAAAGAGAAGAAAGAAAGAAAAGAAAAGAAAGAAAAGAAAGAAAGAAAGAAAGAAAGAAAGAAAGAAAGAAAGAAAGAAAGAAAGAAAGAAAGAAAGAAAGAAAGGGAAACAGACATTTTCCCCTGAATTTTGAGTACTAGATGATTTAAATCCTAGGCTGATTCTTTGACAAAGTCAAAATTGTTTCATTCCAACTACTTCTATCAATAATAATACTCCTGCTTGTTCAATCAGAAGCAATTGTTTGGGCAAGTGATGAATGATGACTTAGAGGTTATGTGATTCCTGTCTTTCCATCTTGAGTCCTAAGAGTATTCAGGTTGATGGAAGACTGACCACAGGTAAAAAGTAAACACTCCCAATGGTCATGCCACATGCTCCCAGACCATATGGCACATTATATTTTAAATTGTTTACACAGGAAAACTAGATTGCCAGTGTAAATGACAAATCTCTTAGCTTTCTTATTTCTGGCAGCAATCTATGAAAAAGCAGAAAATTGCTCTCAAGTTATACCAAGACTTGTTTTGTTTCGTTTTTAATTGCAAACCAACCTGAATTTCATTCCCAGAGGAAAGCATAACCAAGAACTACAAGCATCTGTACTACCTGCCTCAGGCAGGCTGTGGCAACACCACCACCTAGAACAGGTGTCACCTGGAACTCATGCAGTAAAAGCCCATGACCAAACTGCTCTTGAACAGACATTTAATCCTGCCTGACTCCTCCTCTGATACTACTTGAATCTGTTTAAAAATACAAATATCTAATAGCATACTTAGTCCATATGGTTGCAATATGGACACATCAATGTGGCCATTTTGTATAGAAATCCATAGAAATTTGTGGCCACTATGCCATTCCCCAACCCAAAACCAGAAGGGTTGAGCGAAGAGTTTCCAACATGTCTTAACTATATTAACTAGAAGGACAAAGGGCTCACTTCCAGGGCTTTCCCATCTCAATTCTTCCTCCTCTCTTCTTCCCTTTCTCCCTTCCTATATTTATTTATAAAAGCTCAACACTTTGGGGGTTTACTGTTGAGATGAATACAGTTTTTTTAATTATTCAGTAGAAAATTGGTAACATGGAGAAATTTTTACATCCTAGAATTACCACCAAATCATCTTCTAATTCCCTACCCCTAATTAGTCAGGATATGTTTAGGAGAGGTGATTTTATTGGAATATAACTTGGCCAATTTGAAAACTTTTATTGACCGTGTAACTTATTCCAGACACTATTCTAGGCACCAGGGACTCCAAAATAAGGAGGCATAACCCATCCTCATGAATCTCCCAGTTTAGTAGATACCCCCAAAATCCTAATTGACTGCAATATCCTAATTTCTTAAAAATATACTTTGATTATTAAAAAATTTTAATGTGTCCTTGAATTTTAATATATAAATACATGGGTCTATTTTTCAATTTTATATTCTTTCTGATTAGCCTAATATCTGTTCTTCCTGACAATGAGTGATAAAAGTTGATGGTATCTATGTAATACATACTTTCAAGAGTGTCTGCCTAGCTCACCCTCTCCTTGTGTGTGTGTGTGTGTGTGTGTGTGAGAGAGAGAGAGAGAGAGAGAGAAAACATAACACGGCCCCAAAAGTTAAGCTTAGGCTATAAAACGTGACCCTCCTGATCACAAATAAATGAACCAGGAATAAGCACTGGACTCAAGTTGGTTCCAACCAGATTTGGTTCTTCCTCTTATGGCTATAGCAGACAAGCTTGGTTCAGAACAACCCTCCCACTGATAACATCTGGAAAAGATGAATAATAAAGAAAAAATCTGTTTGAGGGCAGAAGAACACTAAAAGGCATCAAGACTTGGGGAAATAGGATCCCAGAGAGAAAGAAGGCTCACAGAGTTGAACCGCACACTTATGCCTTTTAGGCATCTGCTGATCCTAAAGCAATGGCTGAGGAGCTTAGAAAACAAGCAGAGTGTTCAGGAGCTTCACAGGACTGTAGGAAGCAGAACGGAAATTTAGGACCCACCAGAGAACAGTAGCTATGCTAAGTATCTCAGGGTTTCAGTTGGGAATCTTCAAGAGCATACACCCTACTTTAAGAAAGAGTGAACTGGGATCAGCTCCTAGGAATGGCTGCTGCCAGTGTCTCTGTCGCCAGGGTGAGCTGCAGCAGCGCCCCCCTCCCCTAGGAGACTCTCCAAGACCAGCAGCCGTGTGGCTGACAGGATCTTGGTACTCTGGCCTGATGTCAGGCCTGAGCCTCTGAGGTGGGAGAGCCGAGTTCAGGACATTGGTCCACCAGCGACCTCCCAGCTCCACGTAATATCTATCGGCGAGAGCTCTCCCAGAGATCTCTGTCTCAACGCTAAGACCCAGCTCCACCCAATGGCTAGCAAGCTCCAGTGCTGGACGTCCCATGCCAAACAACTAGGAAGACAGGAATACAACCCCACCCATTAGCAGAGAGGCTGCCTAAAATCATACTAAGTTCCCAGACACCCCAAAACACACCACCAGATGCAGCCCTGCCCACCAGAAAGACAAGATCCAGCCCCACCCACCAGAACACAGGCACCAGTCCCCTCCACCAAGAAGCCTACACAACCCACTGAACCAACCTCACCCACTGGGGGCAGACACCAAAAACAACATGAACTACGAACCTGCAGCCTGTGAAAAGGAGACCCCAAACACAGTAAGTTAAGCAAAATGAGAAGACAGAGAAACACACAGCAGATGAAAGAGCAAGGTAAAAACCCACCAAACAAATGAAGAGGAAATAGGCAGTCTACCTGAAAAAGAATTCAGAGTAATGACTGTAAAGATGATCCAAAATCTTGGAAATAGAATGGAGAAAATACAAGAAACACGTAACAAGGACCTAGAAGAACTAAAGAGCAAACAAACAATGATGAACAACAAAATAAATGAAATTAAAAATTCTCTAGAAGGAATCAATAGCAATATAACTGAGGCAGAAGAAAGGATAAGTGACCTGGAAGATAAAATAGTGGAAATAACTACTGCAGAGCAGAATAAAGAAAAAAGAATGAAAAAATTCCAAACAGTCTCAGAGACGTCTGGGACAACATTAAACGCAACAACATTAGAAATATAGGGGTCCCAGAAGAAGAAGAGAAAAAGAAAGGGACTGAGAAAATATTTGAAGAGATTATAGTTGAAAACTTCCCTAACATGGGAAAGGAAATAGTCAATCAAGTCCAGGAAGCACAGAGAGTCCCATACAGGATAAGTCCAAGGAGAAACACGCCAAGACACATATTAATCAAACTATTAAAAATTAAACACAAAGAAAAAATATTAAAACCAGCAAGGGAAGAGCAACAAATAACATACAAGGGAATCCCCATAAGGTTAACAGCTGATCTTTCAGCAGAAACTCTGCAAGCCAGAAGGGTGTGGCAGGACATATTTAAAGTGATGAAACGGAAAAGCCTACAACCAAGATTACTCTACCAGCAAGGATCTCATTCAGATTCGATGGAGAAATTAAAACCTTTACAGACAAGCAAAAGCTAGGAGAATTCAGCACCACCAAACCAGTTTTACAACAAATGCTAAAGGAACTTCTCTAGGCAGGAAACACAAGAGAAGGAAAAGACCTACAATAACAAACCCAAAACAATTAAGAAAATGGTAATAGGAACATACATATCGATAATTACCTTAAATGTAAATGGACTAAATGCTCCAACCAAAAGACACAGGCTCGCTGAATGGATACAAAAACAAGACCCGTATATATGCTGCCTACAAGAGACCCACTTCAGACCTAGGGACATGTATAGAGGGAAAGTGAGGGGATGGAAAAAGATATTCCATGCAAATGGAAATCAAAAGAAAGCTGGAGTAGCAATTCTCATATCAGACAAAATAGACCTTAAAATAAAGACTATTACAAGAGACAAAGAAGGACACTACATAATGATCAAGGGATCAATCCAAGAAAAAGACATAACAATTGTAAATATTTATGCACCCAACATAGGAGCACCTCAAGACATAAGGCAAATGCTAACAGCCATAAAAGGGGAAATCGACAGTAACACAATAATAGTAGGGGACTTTAACACCCCACTTTCACCAATGGACAGATCATCCAAAATGAAAATAAATAAGGAAACACAAGCTTTAAATGACACATTAAACAAGATGGACTTAATTGATATTTATAGGACTTTCCATCCAAAAACAACAGAATACACTTTCTTCTCAAGTGCTCATGGAACATTCTCCAGGATAGATCATATCTTGGGTCACAAATCAAGCCTTGGTAAATTTAAGAAAATTGAAATCGTACCAAGTACCTTTTCTGACCACAATGCTATGAGACTAGATATCAATTACAGGAAAAAAAACTGTAAAAAGCACAAACACATGGATGCTAAACAATATGCTACTAAATAACCAAGAGATCACTGAAGAAATCAAAGGGGAAATCAAAAAATACCTAGAAACAAATGACAATGAAAACACGATGACCCAAAACCTATGGGATGCAGCAAAAGCAGTTCTAAGAGGGAAGTTTACAGCAATATAATCCTACCTCAAGAAACAAGAAACATCTCAAATATACAACCTAACCTTACACCTAAAGCAATTAGAAAAGAAGAACAAAGAAACCTAAAGTTAGCAGAAGGAAAGCAATCATAAAGATCAGATCAGAAATAAATGAAAAAGAAATGAAGGAAACAATAGCAAAGATCAATACAACTAAAAGCTGGTTCTTTGAGAAGGTAAACAAAATTGATAAACCACTAGCCAGACTCATCAAGAAAAAAAGGGAGAAGACTCAAATCAACAGAATTAGAAATGAAAAAGGAGAAGTAACAACTGACACTGCAGAAATACAAAGGATCAGGAGAGATTACTACAAGTAACTATATGCCAATAAAATGGACAACCTGGAAGAAATGGACAAATTCTTAGAAAAGCACAACCTTCTGAGACTGAACCAGGAAGAAATAGAAAATATAAACAGACCAATCACAAGCACTGAAATTGAACCTGTGATTAAAAATCTTCCAACAAACAAAAGCCCAGGACCAGATGGCTTCACAGGAGAATTCTATCAAACATCCTTCCTATCCTTCTCAGACTCTTCCAAAATATACCAGAGGGAGGAACACTCCCAAACTCATTCTACGAGGCCACCATCGCCCTGATACCAAAACCACACAAAGATGTCCCCAGAAAAGAAAACTACAGACCAATGTCACTGATGAACACAGATGCAAAAATCCTCAACAAAATACTAGGAAACAGAATCCAAGAGCACATTAAAAGGATCATACACCATGATCAAGTGGGGTTTATCCCAGGAATGCAGGGATTCTTCAATATACGCAGATCAATCAATGTGATACACCACAGTAACAAACTGAAGGATAAAAACCATATAATAATCTCAATAGATGCAGAAAAAGCTTTTGACAAAATTCAACACCCATTTATGATAAAAACTCTCCAGAAAGTAGGCATAGAGGGAACTTACCTCAACATAATAAAGGCCATATATGAAAAAACCACAGCCAACATCGTTCTCAATGGTGAAAAACTGAAAGCATTTCCTCTAAAATCAGGAACAAGACAAGGATGCCCACTCTCTCCACTTTTATTCAACATAGTTTCCGATGTTTTAGCCACAGCAATCAGAGAAGAAAAAGAAATAAAAGAAATCCAAATCGGAAAAGAAGTAAAGCTGTCACTATTTGCAGATGACATGATACTGTACACAGAGAATCCTAAAGATGCTACCAGAAAACTACTAGAGCTAATCAACTAATATGGTAAAGTAGCAGAAAACAAAATTAATGCACAGAAATCTCTTGCATTCCTATACACTAATGATGAAAAATCTAATAGAGAAGTTAAGGAAACACTCCCATTTACCACTGCAACAAAAAGAATAAAATACCTAGGAATAAACCTACCTAAGGAGACCTGTGTGCAGAAAACTATAAGACACTGATGAAAGAAATTAAAGACAATACAAACAGATAGAGAGATACACCATGTTCTTGGATTGGAAGAATCAACACTGTGAAAATGACTATACTACCCAAAGCAATCTATAGATTCAGTGCAATCCCTGTCAAACTATCAATGGCATTTTTCACAGAAGGAGAACAAAAAATTTCACAATTTGTATGGAAACACAAAAGACCCCGAATAGCCAAAGCAATATTGATAAAAAAAAAAAAAAAAAAAAAGGAGCTGGAGGAATCAGGCTCCCTGACTTCAGACTATACACAAAGCTACAGTAATCAAGACAATATGGTACTGGCACAAAAACAGAAATATAGATCAATGGGACAGGATAGAAAGCCCAGAGATAAACCCACACACATATGGTCACCTTATCTTTGATAAAGGAAGCAAGAATAAACAATGGAGAACAGACAGCCTCTCAATAGGTGGTGCTGGGAAAACTGGAACGCTACATGTAAAAGAATGAAATTAGAACACTCTCTAACACCATACACAAAAATAAACTCAAAATGGATTAAAGACCTAAATGTAAGGCCAGACACTATCAAACTCTTAGAGGAAAACATAGGCAGAACACTCTATGACACAAATCACAGCAAGATCCTTTTTGACCCACCTCCTAGAGAAATGAAAATGAAAACAAAAATAAACAAATGGGACCTAATGAAACTTAAAAGCTTTTGCACAGCAAAGGAAACCATAAACAAGACGAAAAGACAACCCTCAGAATGGGAGAAAGTATTTGCAAATGAATCAATGGACAAAGGATTAATCTCCAAAATTTACAAGCAGCTCATGCAGCTCAATATCAAAAAAACAAACAACCCAATCCAAAAATGGGCAGAAGACCTAAATAGACATTTCTCCAAAGAAGATATACAGATTGCCAACAAACACATGAAAGAATGCTCAACATCATTAATCATTAGAGAAATGCAAATCAAAACTACAATGAGATATCATCTCACACCAGTCAGAATGGCCATCATCAAAAAATCTAGAAACAATAAATGCTGGAGAGGGTGTGGAGAAAAGGGAACCCTCTTGCACTGTTGGTGGGAATGTAAATTGATACAGCCACTATGGAGAACAGTATGGAAGTTCCTTAGAAAACTAAAAATAGAACTACCATACGACCCAGCAATCCCACTACTGGGCATATACCCTGAGAAAACCATAATTCAAAAAGAGTCATGTACCACAATGTTCACTGCAGCTCTATTTACAATAGCCAGGACATGGAAGCAACCTAAGTGTCCATCGACAGATGAACGGATAAAGAAGATGTGGCACATATATACAATGGAATATTACTCAGCCATAAAAAGAAAAGAAATGGAGTTATTTGTAGTGAGATGGATGGACCTAGAGACTGTCATACAGAGTGAAGTAAGTCAGAAAGAGAAAAACAAATACCGTATGCTAACACATATATATGGAATCTAAAAAAAAAAAAAAATGGTCATGAAGAACCTAGGGGCAGGACAGGAATAAAGACGCAGACCTACTAGAGAATGGACTTGAGGACACAGGGAGGGGGAAGGGTAAGCTGGGATGAAGTGAGAGAGTGGCATGGACTTATATATACTACCAAATGTAAAATAGATAGCTAGTGGGAAGCAGCCACATAGCACAGGGAGATCAGCTGGGTGCTTTGTGACCACCTAGAGGGGTGGGATAGGGAGGGTGGGAGGGAGACGCAAGAGGGAGGGGATATGGGGATATATGTATACATACAGCTGATTTACTTTGTTATACAGCAGAAACTAACACAACATTGTAAAGCAATTATACTCCAATAAAGATCTTAAAAAAAAAAAAAAAGGGTGAACTGGAGCTAGATAGGCCCTCACAATGACTGAAGTTAACTTCTTAATCAACGTAACCCCTGACTGGGTCAAAGTGTTCTGTCCCTGTGGTACACAGTCTCTAAGACGGCCCCCAGGGACACCTACCTCCTGGTACTCATGCCCGTGGGTAATCCCTTGATTACCTGGCTGGACTTGGTGATTGCACTCTAACAAACAGAACTGGCAAAATGTGATGGGTTATCACTTCTGAGATTAGGTTACAAAGAGACTCTCCTTCTGTCTTGCCCTGCCTCTCCGCTTCTCTCACTTGCTCAGGCTAGCCAGATACCGTGTTGTGAGCTGACCTATAGAGGAGGTCTACGTGGCAAGGAATTAATATCTCCAGCATATAGTCAGTGAAAACCTGAGGTCAGCCAACAGTCATAGGAGTTAGCTTATTAGAAGCAGGTCCTCCCCAAGGGGACCCTTCAGATGAGACCATAGCCCCTGCTAATACCTGAATTTCAAATGTGTGAGAGACTTAGAGACAGAGGCACCCAACTAAGCCACACCTCGATTCCTGATACACAGAAACACTAAAAGAATAAATGTTTTTGTCTAAAGCCACTGAGTTCCGGGGTAATTTGTTACTCTGCAATAGACAATTAACGTAGCCTGTATCTTAATGCCTTACAGAGTAAAAAGCAATCGTCTCTCAAAGACTATAAAGTTATCCAGTTTCAAATTAGCTCTAAATTTTTTATAAATATTGTCTGACATTTAATAAATAAAAACATAACCAAATATGCATAAAGATAAAAATAACCTCACCAATTAACAGGAAAAATATTAGTTTCAGACTCACTAGACATTCAGATACTGGTACTATCAGAGAAGGACTTTAAAAAGACTGACATGTTTAAAAATGTAGATGGTATGACAGAGAATTTCAGCAGAGAACTGAAAAGTATTATTTAAAAGAATCAAATAGAAATGAGAAAACCAAAAATACAATAACTAAAATTAAAAATACAATGAATTGGTTTAACAGCAGATTAGACATAGTGAAAGGGGAGAACTGGGAACTGGAAAATTGTTCAGCAAAAGGAAAAAAAAGAGAGAGAGAAAGAAAAAAGCCAGACTAAAGAACACAGTAAAAATTAAAGGTGGATGACAGACGAATGGATAAAGAAGACGCAGTATATATATATATATATATATATATATATATATATATATATATATATATACACACACACACACACACACACACACAATGGAATACTACTCAGCCATAAAAAAAAGAATGAAATGCCATTTGTAGCAACATGGATGGACCTAGAGATTATCATACTAAGTGAAGTAAGTCAGAAAGAGAAAGACAAATATGATATCACTTATATGTGGAATCTAAAATATGATACAAATGAAAACAGACTCACGGACATAGAAAAGAAACAGTTACCAAAGGGGTAAGAGAGGGATAAATTAGGAGTTTAAGATTAGCGGATACAAACTACCATATATAAAGTAGATAAACAAGGTCCTACTACTGTATAGCACAGGGAACTATATTCACTATTCTATAACAAACCGTAATGGAAAAGAATATGAAAAATACATATATATGTGCATATATATATATAACTGAATCCTCTGCTGTACACCAGATACTAACACAACATTGTAAATCAACTATGCTTCAATAAAAAATAATAAAATCTAAAATTTTTTTTAAATTAAAGAGGGAAAATACAAAAAAAATCACGTGCAAGAATTTTATAGGTAAAATTATAATCCTATTAAAAGACAAAAAAGAAGATATATAAAAAAGAAGCTCTAGTGGTAAAAAATTGGAAACACCTAAATGCCATCAAGACAAAAATGAAAAAAAGTGGTATCTTCAGTAAATGGAATACTGCATAGAAGTTAAACTAAATAAACTAGACATATGTATAAATAAGGATAAATCTGAAAACCTTAATGTTTAGTGATGAAAAAGTTACCAAAAGATAGTACAGTATCATAACATTGATCTAGAACTTGTTATTATACCTAACTATCCTATCAGAAGCAGAATTACTCTGATGCTAATGAAACTTACGTTTTAGGGCCCCTTACTTTTCTGCGCCTCTTTTAAAGCCCTGGGAGGGGCTCTGGCAATGTGTTCACATGGTCATATGTTTTGTAAAAAGTGTATAAGTAAATATTTTAACCATGCTTGGTTAAGATAACTGTCTCTTCCCATGCCAACTTTACCATGTCTCCCTTCCCTTCATATCAGGTAGCACTGAAGTAACCATGGGCATTTGGGGGATCTGATTTAGGAGAAATTAAGTTGGGGGACACATTTAGGTTAGGTTTTGTGAGGCGTGCTCATCGGCTTCACTACATCCAATGTAGGGAGTGCTCCCAGAGATACTGCTGTTGCTCATGTGGACCCTCAGGTGTGGCATCATGACTCAAAGGTACATGGCCCAAGGTCAGATCAAGATGTAAACATGCCCTACAGCACCAGGTCCTGGAAGTATGCTGAGAGTTGGGGGGGAAGAGAAAAAACAAGTTTAGACTGTATGGAAGCAGAAACTGGTCATCAGAAAATTCTTCCAGTCAGATATGTAAAATTGTAAATGGGACATTTGCTTTTCATTGATGCCTAATCAAAACAAAGTTCTCTGCTGTCAGGAATAAACTTACAACGCAGCCTATACAATTATAAACACACTGTTTTGTTTTCTTTGGGAGAAAAATCTTACAAAAGAGAATTTATACTGATTCTAATGTTTCTAAGGCAAAAACACATAGCAGTAGCACCAAAAATGAGTATTTTTGTCTGCAAAGTTTCAGGCTGTATAAATTTCAACTATCAAGAATAAAAAAAAATTGATTAACCATGCTAAAGGAAAAATTGTCTTTGTATTCAGATTACCATTTAGGTAACAGAATTTCTCTAAAAGTTCAGGAAAAAATATCTACTTAGAAAAAGCTAATTTAGAAAATTAGATAATATATTAAATCATTTCATATGAAATAAAAAGTATGCAGCCAAAAAAATTAGAGAAAAAGTATAACAGAGGTATGTCAAATAGTTAATCAACAAAAATATTATTTTTCTAGATTTTGTGATATTCATGAGTTTTTGAAACTTGTAATTTGTTACCATTTCTTTTCTCATTATAATTTTTTTTTTGGCTGCACTGCGAGGCTTGCAGGATCTCAGTTCCCCGACCAGGGACTGAACGAGGGCCCCTAACAGTGAGAGCGCCAAGTTCTAACCACTGGACCAGGGAATTCCCAAATATTTATTTTTTAAAGCTACTAAAATTTTATAAATTTCTGGTGCGGAAAATTGAGGTCTGCCCTGACCACTGTATATTACTGATTTGTGATTTATATATAATAAAAGCTGAAAACACATGTGGGAAGAACATGAAGCAACTTTGGGATCTTGTTTACCATAAGAATAGGAAGAGGGGGCTGGGTGATGGGCATGGTGCTTCCTCTGTGTTCACAGCATTTTAAATACTCACTAACTGGAATTGCTGAACTCCGGTGTGAGTAAGCATCAAGCTAAATCTGAAAAATGGTTCCACTGATGAAATTACCTTTTAAGAAATCAGGTGGGATAAGATTTGCCTCATTCTGTAATATGGGATGTCTTATCTCTATTCTTATTAAATAGATGCAGTGAAATTAAGTGAGATCATAGGTAAGAGGGCTCTGCACATTATAAAATACTGTCAAATGTTATACAGGTTGCATAATGACAATCTATACACAAATATTAATAATGTCAATAATATTATCCAACATTTATTGAGTACTCACTTTATGTCAGGTACTCTTCTATATGTCTGACATGCATTCATCTCATTTAATACTCCCAATAAGTCTATGAGGGAAGTACTATTATTATTCCCATTTTACTTATCAGATCAAATATGTAACTTTTTGATGGAACTATGAAATATTAACTATATTTATTTAATACCTATAAAATATTTAAATAAATGAGTTAGTTGTCTCACTCATTTCACTCAAAACCCATCAGTCCAAGTATATGATGTTATGTTAAGGGTGGAAGGCAAGAATGCTGCAAACAATTACTGAGTGAATTTTCATTTTCTCAGTAATTATTATATCATCTGTACTCAATACATGTCACGATACATCTCAGTTTAAATTCTAGGTAATAATATGAAGTAATGTATATAGGTTTTTGGCTTCTCACTTAAATTTTTAATCCAAATTCCACAGTTTCTTCTAAAATCAAAACTCAGCAAATTCAGAATGTTCTATCAAATTCAGAAGCTCCATTTTGGTGTTTATCTGTGGACTCTCTTACTTACCTAAAGCATTATGAAATGCCACAACTTATATCAGAATATTGCAGCATTATGGACCCCATAGTTCCATTAAGTATCATGCATCCAACAACTATATTTGTATGAAGTAGGAATTATGTGCCACAAACTGGGGTGGCACATAGAAAGAGAAAAATATTCCCTGTCCTCACAGAGCTCACACAACCAGCCAATAAAATAATAAGTAGTAAAGAGAAACCCAGAGAACTCTAAAATAAAATGGGGTGGAGGGACACAGATATTTAAGTGGGAGCCTGAGAAGACAAAATCTGGAAAGAAAAAAAAAAAGTCACCAGGCCAGATTCTTGGTAGACCTCACCCTGCCTCACTCCTAAACTGATCCAACCGTCCAACAGCTTTATTCCCAATGGCTTGAGTCAGGAGCAGGAGCTTTGACATCTCCTATCATGGTCACCAGTGGAAGGGTGAAGGGGATCTCTGGTGAAGCCAGTGGGGAGAAAAGAGCTGGACGGAAAATTTCCTGCTGGAACGTGTTGGGAACGTGTGGTGTTTCAGCCACAGGCTCCTGATGATGGAACTTTCGCTGCTAAACATGAAGATCATTGCAGCACCCTACAATTATGTGCCTAATTAAAATTAAGAAATTAGAACACAGTTAAAAGGAATAATATTTTGCTCACAGCTAATTTCATTAAAGTATTAATGAACAGGACTCTTTTTATGGCCAGAGGGCAACCACTTTCTAGAGTACTTCCATGCTAGCTAATTTATTCATGCATGAAAAACAATCCAATGAGAAATGAGGGAGCTCAGAACTGCTGGTCCTAATTAAAATATTTAAAACACCATGTCTCTTTTCTTACATCTAGCCAAATACCTAAGCTTGAGCCAGCATGGTGCCAATTAACATGGAAAAAGCAAACACAAACACCCATGGTTTCTGATTAAAGAGCACATTATGGTACCATGCAATATATTGTTCAGCACATATATGTAAATGTTTAATTAACCCAAGTCTGAATCTCAGCAACATTCAAAAATCGATACTTTAATCCCTAAACAAGTGGCAATCTGCGTAGAGGAGACACTGACTTATTTATCACAGTGTTTTATTCAAACCTAATTTGAGGCCCTCGTGTGCTCAACATGCTCAAGTGTTTCTTAAGGGAAAGAGCAGGGAGGAGATTCTTTGCTTGGCAGACTACTCTTCGGACGGCAGTAAGATAGTTAGTCGCCAAAGACTTGTGAAAGGAACTAGGTTAGCCTCAGGTGACAGGAAATTTTTCATTAATAATGTAGGGGGAAGTCTGGACCTAAACCCATTTGTCAGCCTGGACAGACACACACACACACACACACACACACACACACACAGACACACACACACACACCCCCCTCTTCTCTTTGGTAACTAAAGACCAGTCTGTCAGAACAAACTCCAGAGACATCCCTGCCATGGGAGCATGCTGGAGAGAAATGTCTGAAACTGCGAAATTCAGGATTTGAAAACCTTACCAATAGTAATTGGAACTTTATCAATATGTTAAAACCAATTATAAAAGGAAAATTAACATTTTCACAGCTGCAATGGTCTGTAAGCATTTTCACTCTAGTTATCTCTATCTTAACAGTCCCCTGAGGCTGGCTGAGCAAAGGAAACCAAAGATGAGAGCAGAAAAGTGACTTGGGGAAGGCCATGTCCACACACGCTGGAGCCAGAACTTGAACCCATGTCCTTTAACTCTAAAATCACTCTACTACAGACCACACTGATTTTACAGAGCTATTAAGTTTTTGTTTACATAAGAGATAATCTTAAGAAACCTAATTAACCACCCATTTAGCTATTAAAAATCATTTGTAGTTTGCTTTCAAGCACTTCTTCAAAGGTACTGAATGGGTGTGAGGATATATTACACAACTTTTCCTCCTTCTAGGATTTCTCATTGTTTTTCCAACAACTAGAATCACAGAGTTTTAGACTAAGATCTGAGAGGTCATTTGTCCACAGGGTTTTAAACGGTAAAGCAAGCAGAATCCTTTTTTCCAACATAATCTTTCATGAAACACCAGTATATTGACACAAGTAAAAGCAGAGCCCTCTAACAGAGAAGGTGAGTCTCACTCCCCAAGATGGCAGCTGAGGCATCACCCCAGAACCCGCCTTCTGAAAACCATTGTGCTCCTCAAAACCCTTGTCAAGCAGCTGGAGGAACTAGGGTCCAGAGAGGTGAGGACACAAGGTAAGTACGTATGCAACCTAACAGACCTGGAATACGCCTGTAGTAACCTTGACTCCTTGCCAGTGCTCTTTTCCAGGTCCACGGTCCCTAACGGAATCAACAGAGACTATAGTGCATGGAAAGTCACGAGAGACAGAAAGAGGCAAGAGGGTTCATGCAAAATTACCAACAACAATACAGGAATGTGTGCCCATGAGGTAGGTTGGCCTGGCGCAAAATGCAAGAGGTGAAATCGGAGGCAAGAGGCTTAAAAGAGAAACGTGTCTCTAACCCATGACTGCAGGCTTTTCATTTCACTTCCCTGGGCCCCAGATTCCTCATCTGAAAATGGGGTTAATATCTCACAGAACTGTTTTAAGAACCAAACAAGAATTAATGAACATGCCATTACAAAAGTACTTCATCACACTGCATTGCAATTGCTCTCATATTTCTGCCACTAGACTGCGTTTATTCCAAGATAATGTCTGTCTTTTACTACCTCTTTATCCTCAGTGCCTATCCAGAAAAGGTGTCCAATTAGCATTGATGTTGTTGAATCCTTAATGGTAGTAATCATGGCTAACATTTACTATAGCTAAGCATTGACACCAAGTATCTGATGTTATTTATTTATTTATTCCACATAACAATCCCATAAGACTAATATTATTATTGTCCTCATAGCATAACTGAAATCCTGAGACACAGAAAAGTGACTCGCTTGCCCAGGGTTCCAGAACCACTAAGCTATGGAGAAAAGATGTACATTGCGATGGTCAAACCTCAGAGTCCAAACTTTTATTCACTGTGTTCTTCAAGAGCAGCCAAAATGGGGTAAAAGAGTTACCAGCTAGAGAATAAGGCAAAGGTCATAGATGGAAAAGCATGTGAAACATACCACATATCCACTGAGAAACAGGAGATGCAAATTCAAAAAGAGTTTTGTTTTCTATGACTGTTGTAACAAGCAGAGGTTAGGGATGTTTACAGGACACCTCTAATCTCTAAGGATGATGTAGTAGAGTCCAAGTTTCCGTCAACGCACTCTCAGAAGGACCACTGATCTGATTTAACACGTCTAAAAGAGAAAGACTCAAATACGCAATAGCCAAAGGAAGAGAGGAATCCGGAGTGGGGAGGAAGGAGGGAACACAAGAGCAAGGTTCACGACGCACCAAGAATCATCCCTGTGATCATCAGCCTCACCATCCTCATGCCTACATACACGGAAAGCCGGGCTAAACAGTGAAGCTGATGTGTCTGGTTAGAATGCAAACTAATGACAGTCAAGAGAAACATGGCACGGATCCTCTCTCATATTGAATCACTCTTTTAAAATATAAGCAGACTCAGCAAGGCTTTACAGAAACTCTTTAGTGATGTAGCCATACTTAACCATGAAGGCAAGTTGTGCACACCTGGCTTACATCCCAGATATTTTCAGGGGTTTCTTATTGGGCAATCATGCTTCATATTATGGTTGGAAACTGAATAAGGGGCTGGACGGACCACTGGTCTAACCCTATGTAATATTCTTCATCAGATTTGGTATTTCATTGGTAATTAGCAACTACACTGATGTATACAAAGTCTCTCTTTGAAGGTAAAATGGATTATATGTTCCTGGGTTCCTAATTTGCAGCTGGCATTGACTAAGCCCTTGGTGATTACAGTGTTCCAATGATTAAGATGATTTCAAGGAAAGAGCTAATATCACTTTATTCCCTACAACTTAGCTACATCCTAGGAAATTTCTCAGTTACTTAGAATCTGAAGTATTTTAATTAAATGCTTTTTCTTATAGTCTACCAACATGTAAGTATTTCAAACATTTGACACGTCCTCCAAAACAGCCAGTACGAGACAACTGGATTTTTTCAAAAGGTTTATTTGTTTGTTTTGAATTCTCTCTCCATAAGCAAGTTTGGTTTTTCAAATTTTCATGTTCAAAGAAAAAAACCAAAAAAAGCAACCAAGCAGATCTCCAAGACAGAGCTTGCATTTTTATGCATCTTTAGCCAGGTAAACATTAGTCCTCCCCAGAACTGGAACAGCTATTCTGAAGAATGTAAACTTGCTGTTTTCTCAATATGCAGATAGGCTGTTGTCACAGATCCCCATAGTAATGAACAACTTCTGAATATTTAATAAGCCCGGCATTTCTGTCCCCAGGCAGAGAGCGCAGACAGTTGGTAGCCAGCTACTAACTGACCATTAAAATACAGAATCTCTCTTTAAAATGTGCTTCACAAATAGCTTCCATCACCTGCAGTGGGCAGTGAGTGCCGTCCTCTGCGAGGTGGTGGCCTGTTCTCTCGCCTGAAGAGGGCTGGCAAGGAGCAAGCAAAGCTAGCCTGCTGGATACTCAAACAGGGGCTACAACACAGCCCTGCTTTGCAACAGAGTTTTTAAAAGGAAGGGGAAGCCCATCAGCAGCCCTTCTCTTTGCAGTGTTGTTACTACTGAGAACCGCCAAGCAAGTAGAAATTAGGAAATCAGCCTTGGGGTTTATTTTAATGTAAAAAAATGAAACTGTTCTGGAACTCTGTTGTTTTCATGTTTGCTTGTCCACGGGAGTGTTTCATGCTGTCTCTGGTGTGCTGTGTGAGTATGAATGTATTGCAACAATAATGCTCACTAATTGGACGGAGGAGCCGCTAATTCAGAACAATATTAGAGCATTTTAGCAGTGGCTTTTTCCCCCTTTAATCCAAGGAGTAAAAAACTAATGTGAATATGATTATATGGAAATTCAAAAAATCATTAATACAATTAGATCATTTTCTGAATAATGGAAAAGCTAACATAATGAGTTCTCCTTGCTCTTACTGAGAATTAGCAGAAGTTGTTGGGCTGTAACTGTAATTCCACGTAAACACAAATATTCCCGGGATCACACAAAGCATACAGAGTCTGGAAACCCTTGAGTGGTCCTACCACAAAAACTCTTGTTACCGCCACTTCGCAAGACGTGATTGCCTCTTCTTCTCTTTCATCAACAGAAGTAGGAATTATTGTGTTTTTCAGGACCACTCTTTATGAGGAAACAAGGTAATTTTTTTCTTAATCATTTCAGGAGAATTGCTGCACATATAACGAAGAGGGGAAATGATGAAGATGTTGATGATGGGTGGCTGACTTCCCAGCAGAGATCGGCTCTCATCACCATTCTCCAAGAGTGTGAGACCCCATCTCGTGTCTCTAAATTGACAACTCTATGACCCTGTGGGCCACTTTCCAGGAGTATTAATTCTGAAACTATTTAGGGTCATGTGCTGCCAACCTGCTCTGTGTTGTGTCAGGAGACAAACCAAGGACAAGGGGGTAAAGATATAACGAAGCAGGTTCAGGGCCCTCATGAGAACTTCTGAGCAGAACTGTGCAGGCATGCAATGAACAGGGTAACTTACAAAGTAGGGACCCTCAAAGAGAGGCTGAATGACGGTCTACCGTGGAGGCTACTAAGAGTGTTTTCAGAAAAACATTAGTGTATTTTTTTCAAAATCTCATGTGAAATCCCAAAATACAAGTGAAATAGCACTGCTGTGGTTGAAGTAGAGGGCGTAGAATTCCATTCAGTTTTAACCCTCAAGGCTCTTCAGGCAACCCCACAGGGCTCCAAGGATCACGGTTTAAAAACCACTGCTATAAAAAAAATTCCTAAATTATGTGGGAGATCATACTAAGCCAGCAATTTTCAAATGTCCTATACTGGGAAATACTGGGGAATGATAATTAACATATAAAACTTGAACTCGTGTGCATACCCAGATTCAAATATTCCCCCCATGATGTTGTTGGCAAGTAAAGCACCACAAAATTCCCAGGCAAGTGTTAAGTGTTCAAGCAGGTCTCAGGGAGCTAATTTTAACTTGGCCCACCTCACCCACTCAAGAAACCTCACAGAAGAGTGTTAGAAATATTACTGAGGTAGCCTTGAATCTACTCTAAGTTGTCGAAGTAATACATTTAAAAAATATTCACAACTTTGAGTACCTTATCAATAATGATCAATTCTTTGGGTCACACCTCACCAATGACCACGACACATCCAGGTGTGGTGACCCTGGGCTGAAGAGACACCCACAGCCAGACCAAAGACCCCGAGCTGATTCTACATGCTGGCTAACACTGAAAAAAGGTGAACATTTTTATGAAATGATGCGACCATTTTGAAGTTTCCAAATGCTCAGGGTTTTACGTAAAAAAGCAAACAGTGGTCAGTTTCTCTCTATTCAGCCAGAGGTTTGGGCATCATATAAAAATCAGCCTGATGAAATTTTACTGCTCCTGCTTCTTCAAAATTTTTGCAAAGTACTCAAAGCTTAGATCTATCTATGCGGTATAATTTAAAACAATGGTATATCTTTTAAATAAAGAACTTTTTTGAGTATTTATGAGGTACCAGGCACAGTTCTCAGTTTTCCACATGCATTAATTCATGGAGGTTTCACAAGAACCCCACGAGATAACTATTGTTATTACCCCCTTTTTATAGATGGGGAAACTGAGGCTCAGAGGAAGGAGCTAAGGTAGCTTAGTGAGCCCTACACAATAGTTAAGTTGCAGAGCTGGGATTTGAACCCAAGCAAATCTGGCCCCAGAGCTCACAAGCTTCACCTTCACACTATATTGTACAAGAAGCCTGAAAAATCCTTCTGTCCACAAGGAGACTGAAGCGGTAGTTCATTCACCAAAGAGCTAATTCTCAAATTGTTACGTGAGCTTCTCATCTCTGGTCTATGCTGTCCACGAGCAACAAAAAAGAAAAAGAAATAAAGAACGGAGGTGAGGAACTGGAGCAAGGGTGTGACTAAGCTACTTTTCCTGCAAAAGGCAAAAAATGGCAAGAATTCAGACTAATTCACCCAAAGGTCAACAGAGGGTTTTTTTTTTTTTTCTTTTGAGACGATGAAGATGAAATGTGCTGACTCGACCGGAGGCTAAAGGACAATTAGAAACACACCTTAGCAGCTACCTGAGGAATCCAGGGGGCACTGGCTCCCTGCTGGACTCAATCCAGGCCTGGGGAGCCTCTTGGAGGGCCGACCCTGAGCAGGACACAGGAGACCTGTGGCTCACCGCAGGGACTGTTGCCAGCCTTGTGACAACCACAGCAGTAACAGAGCTGACAAATATCTAGAGAATTCACTAGAATTACGAAGCCTCCTAGCCATCACAGAGTTGGAGCCTCACAACCAACCTATGAAGTACAGATTATCACCTGGTTTACAGATGAAGAAATTGAGAAGCTAAGTGCTGTACTCGAGTCTCGCAGAGGTGAGACTCAGATCTTCTGATGTCAGAGCAGCTCCCTCTTGTCACATCCCTCGGTGCAGGCGTTACTCATTCACTAGACGGGCAGTAGAATCTCGGTGTAGGTGGGCAGCCTCTGACCTGGGCTCACACCCTAGCTCCACCATTTCCTGGTTGCTAGATAACCCTTGGCAAGTTACTCAACCTCTCCAAGCCTGTTTTCTAAGCTGTAAAATGGGAATCATAAGAGTGCAAACCTCATAGGGTTTTTGCGGTAATTAACTAAAATGAATGAGTAACTGTATATCAAGAGTCAAGCAAAATGGCTAGTAATAGTAAGCAGTCATCAAATGTTAGTTTTCATTATTAATTATTCACTCATTTAACAAACTTTGATCAGACAGTTATTCTGCTCCAGGCCTGTGTGCTTGGGCCTGATGATAACAAACCAGGCGTGATATGTGATAAACCCTGCCCGAAGGTTACTCACGGTCCTTGGGAGACCAACACAAGGAGAGGATTATAAAGCAAGGGGGGAGTAAAATGATAATGGCAAGTTATGACATCATATAGGCATATAAAATGGCATTTTATCAAGAGCAGCCCACCAAGATGCTCTAAGAGAGTTTGTGAAGCAAAATCTTTAAATTCCCAGAACGATGCTACAAACTGAAACATAGCTTCAAATTAAATATCGACATCACAATATTTCATAAAAACAAACAATAAGCTCCTAGGATTTAGAGTTGAAGACCCTTAGTTCAAATCCCAACTCCATAACCTACCAACCTTGTGATTTGAAACAAATAATTTAACTTCTCTGGACCACAATTGACTCATCTCTAAAACTGAGATAAAATAATGATACACCTCACATGCTTGTTAGGCAGATGGAATGACGTACGTGAAAGTGCTTTGTAAATTTTCAAATGTCATTATAATTATTACGCATTACAGGGGAAAGGGGGAGGATAAAGAAGTAGAGGAAAAGGAGGAGAGAAAGAGAGGGAGAAACACCTCAGCGTTTGCTGAGGTACCTGGGTAGCCACGACGAGCAGGGTCCTGTGCGTGTCTCAGGCGTGCACAAGGACGATGCTTCTCGTTGAAAAGGGCAGACAGGGATTTACCCCAAATTTTAAATATACACAACTAGCTCGCTCCCATGGAGCCAGCTTTCTTCTTATTCTCAGGCCCTATGGACTCTTCTGAGATTCGGGCATCTTTACTTGGGGAAATCACACTGCCCGCCTGTGAGTGTTTGCAACTGAAGGCCACCACCTGCCTCCATCCTGGAGGCTTTTTGTCCCCTGAGGCTCACTCCCTAGTTGCAGAGAATGTCACTACCAGACACAGGGACATGGGTGGGCAGCCCATCCCAAGCCATCTGCAGAAATGTTTCTGTTCACCATACCCTTCTGGAGGCCCCACCAAGCAACACTGATTTGGGTCCCAAGAGGGAGACTCTGAGGTTGCTAAGTGGACAGAGGCAGTGAGCCTGGGGAAAGACTCAGCATCACAAAAGAGCCTGCGGACTGAGAGAATGATGAGCAGAGCAAGGGAGTACACAGCAGACAGAGGGGCGGAAAGTGAAAGCCACGCGTGCCAGGCTAGGGAGTTCAGACTTCATTATGCAGAGGGTGTAAAGGTATTTCAATCAACTCAGCAAAAATCAGTGGTAAAAGTTGCTCCGAAAATTTTATGAGGCTATGAGTTGACATTTTTTTTCCTCAAAGAAGCAAAACATTCTCTGAAGCAATATACAGAAGTAGGAAACTGAGGCTAACAGCGGTAAAGAGTGCAGGCTTTATAATCAAACAAAATGCCAGCTCTTTCATTTATACACTATGTGGACTTGGGAAAGTTTTTCATTGCTCACAGCCTCAGTTTACTCACCTGCAAAATGGCTACTATTTACTCCAGAGGGTTTGATCAATGTATGTAAAGCACTTAGCAAAGTTCCTGGTACACAGTGAGTGCTATGAATTGGAGTTACTATGTGGACGATTTAAAGCAACATGAAAACATGATGAAGTTTACCAACACATTGACTAGCATCAATTGACATGAACTTGCCTCCCCGATGCAGCTTCCTGATAATAATATTTTCTGTCTTCCCAAAATAGAATAAACTAAAGACTTCTAGAATTAAATTCCATCTGGTCTATTCATATATTGGATCATGTATATAATAAACATCAAAGTGAGAGGCAGAAATTCAGACCGAGTTGGTTCAAACATCTTGGTGTTGTGTAAGCACCACTAAATATTTTTAAATCATTTTATGCGGGAGTCATCATTTTCTGTATAACACAGCAAATTAAAGTTCTCATTTCACACTGGAAAACGCATTCAGTCACAGGAGTTAAGAAACTAATGAAACCACTATTTTTCAAGCCCGTAATACATACTTAGCCTGGTTCTAGACATAACATGGATAGACGAAAAGTATAAAATAGGGCTCCAATGTATAATTTATGATCTCACATTGGAGATGTGACTAGGCAAAGGGATTCCACTCAAGAGCCATAATCAACAGAGTATAATCAAGGGCCAGCAGCGAGGGTTCACCCCACAACCAGAGTGGTGAGTCAGCATGGAGCTAATATTTGGAAAGAACTGGATTTGCCAGTCATTATCAGAAATACCCACTTAGGGAAGGAATCCTTTTGAGAAGAGAAGAATCCATTTTCTGACACCCTCAGGCAGGTGACCATGGCTGAAGAGAACATTACCCACGTCCTCTGAGCTATTTATCTTTATTGGCACCATTTTGACAGGCAAATGAAAGGAAATATTTGTTCCCATATAGAATCCCACTATTAAAACTTTCAGAACTCCCCTCCCTGCCACTATCACAATCACTACACACACACACACACACACACGCAGCTGTGGGATTCTCCTACATTAATGTGACCCTTTACTGCTCTCCTGCACACTATGTGAGGCTCTTGTTACAACCTGGACCAACTTCTGGAGAACCTACTCCTACACTCTTAAGTTGGAAGCATTTCCCCCTACCCCTTCCATTCAGCTATCAGAAAATCCATGAGACAACCTTCTCCCTCAGAACAAAAGGGCTTCCAGGATGTTTCACAGGCTCTTCTCTGTGCGTTTGAAATTATACACAGCAGTGCCAAAGGTAAGGCATTTCTAGAGGTTTTTTCCTTTTCTTTTTTTATTACCGTTCTGGCTGTTATTATTATTATTATTTTTTGTTCCTGCTCCCTCTCCCTCTTGTGGTATCTATTTGTGGCCTACAGCAATCACTTTAGACTTTTTAGACACGTCCGGATAGAGATAGATGACACAAGTGATCTACTTATCTTCCTTTCCCATCACCAATAAAAGTGACAGCCCGCCTAATTAGGCCTAATAAAGCAGCCGCAGAAAGAGTGGCGCCTCCGCGATCTGAAGAGATATGGCACTGACCCGGAGATACAGGTGCTGCCTTAAGGCGTTGCTGCTATTACTTTATCTCCAATACATTACAGCTCAGCTCATGCCATATTCAAATGCAAGTAGCATGTTTTTCTCCTCGATTCTTAGATCAAGAACAAAAAAAAAAAAAAAAAAGAACCCCATCTAATCAAAAAAGGTGCTGACAATTTTTCAGCCCCACATTAAAAGCAAAGAGTCATTCAGAACAGTGCAGTCTATAGTCTATTTTATAATATCACTTTAAGCTATTGCTTTGAATCTCAGACATTTCTTTGTTAAGAAGGAAAATCAAAAATTCATCAGAAGAAGTTCTTTCTTCCCCCTTCTCTCTTTTTCTTTCTTCTAGGGCTAGCATGGGGTTTGGAGCTGGAACCAACATTTGTAGAAGTTAGGAGTCCTTAAGCAATTATTGGCGGTGAGAGTCTGACAAACGGGAGAGTTGTCAACAACTGACTTTAAACAAAGTGGAAGGAAGGAGAAATAAACGGTGCTCTCAGCAAAATTAATGTACAGGCCTGCAAATTAATGATGCCGTGTATTTTTTTAAACAAGGGGAAAAAATCTGAACTTTGCATGAAACAGCATTTTAAGTACATCTTTGCAAAAATTATCAGATCGTCAAAGGGCATCAAAGCGAATTGAGTCTGCAACTATTCATAATATTTCCACATATGCTAAATGCAAAATTTATCTTACTTTATTCACCTGTTCTGCAGCAATTATTTAGACCTATTAGAAAGGGGAAAATGTCCTTGATCTGAAGTGCCAGTGCTTGTTCTACAGCATTTATTATAAGAAACATAACCCCCTCTTACCCACATAAGCAAGCAGGCACGTGTGTGCATATGCACACGCACGTGCACACACCCACACACAAATACACATTCTCCAATACTTATTACTGGCCAGATGCTACTTGCCCTGAGCATCCTATCTTACTTTAACTTATTCCTGCAAATAACCCATCCATGGTTTTCATTGCTACATGTATGCAAATAAATTCCCCCAATCTCTACTGCCAACTATTAGTTCTAACCTTCTTCTTCTGTATCCAGAATGACACACATGATCTTCCCACCCCTGCCCAATGTGAACCCTCTTCAAGCATTCCTCCTCTCCAACGCTCCCCCGACACCAATGGTAGTTACAGCTCCCTTGCTGATAAGCTGTGATCCATCCCAACTCTTTTCTCTCTGCTGTGCTTGCGAAGATGAGGATGCTGTGTGTAATAGTCATGGCCATCATCTATGGAGGGTCTGTCAGGTGTTATGCACAATGACATATGTTACATACAGTAATTAATTTCCCTGACAATTCTGTGGAATAGGCATATTTTGTCCACATGTCCTAACCAGTGAGGGAACTCTCAGAAGTAATGTAATTTGTGCAAGGCTGCGCAGCCAATACGTTTCAGAACTGGAATTGGTGCCTGCTGACTATTATGACAGATCAGTTAAAATGGGAGGAAGGAGAGCGGCTTTGGAATTAGTGGCCAAGTTGTCTCATTTCATCACGTGCATCCTCACAATTATGCACCCCAATCACATCTCCTGAACAGTGGGATGGGCCTTTAGCTAAGTTTCTTACCTCTCGTGTCCATCCAAATATATCCTGTCATAAGACCAATCCCCATTTCTTCACACACAAAATTCCTGGCTCTGCCCCCTATCAGCTGGGTAATGCTAGGAGACTTACTTACCTTCCCTGAGTCCGTTTCCTGTTCTACAAAAAGAGGATATATGACGTCCGCCTTGTAAGATCAGAGAGGCTGTGTGGGAAGGGCCTGGCACAATTGCCATCATCCAGCAAGCTCAATTGAGAGCAATTGCTATTGTTATTGTCATTCCTTTCTGTCATTCATGCCTCACAACTCCTTACAAGATGTGATGCACAGCTTACGAGGCTTTCTAGGAGATCAAGGAGGGTAAGATTGGGCTTAGAATTTCACAGACCTAACTGGATTGCTGAGTATGCCATTTATTACCTTGTGATGTTGGACAATCACTTACCTCTCTAACCCTCAGCTTTATCAATAGTGAAAAATGGGGGGACTTCCATGGTGGCACCGTGGTTAAGAATCCGCCTGCCAATGCAGGGGACACAGGTTCGAGCCCTGGTCTGGGAAGATCCCACATGCCGCGGAGCAACTAAGCCTGTGAGCCACAACTACTGAGCCCGCGCCACAACTACTGAAGCCTGGGCGCCTAGAGCCCGTGCTCCACAGCAAGAGAAGCCACTGCAATGAGAAGCCCACGCACCACAACGAAGAGTAGCCCCCGCTCGCCGCAACTAGAGAAAGCCCGCACGCAGCAACGAAGACCTAACGCAGCCAAAAATAAATTTTAAAAAAAACAGTGAAAAATGGGTATGATAACACTGATTGAGCACTCAAGAGTTGGCAGAAGTTCTAAATGTGATAACAAAGAGTTCCTAGTACTATGAGGTCACTCCCAGAATCTCTGTTTTTTAGATGAGAAAATTGAGGCTTAGGGAGATCCTGTAACTTCCCCAAATTACAGAGCCAGATAGCAGCCAGGCTGGGATTTTAACCTAAGCAGCCTCCCTGTGGAAACAGCACTCCAAGTGGTCTTGAATGATTATAGATCCCTTTTCCTCCCTCTATGAAAATGTCACTGACTAGCAGCCTCACTCCCCACCCCACAGACTCAGGACACACACACACACACACACACACACACACACACAAACTGCTCAACTCAGTCACATCAGGAATCCCTTCAAGTACACACCTACTATTGGCATGTATACATGTGCCCATGTTTCTGTTACTTGCATTTCTGTGCATCCCTCTCTTTTGTCATCCACCCTCCCCATATTTCCTCAAGGACCATGATCGTGTCTTTTATTTCCCTTCCCTCTCTCTGGAGCTCAAATCCAATCAGAAAGCATTTAGTAAAGGCTGTCAATGGAGCAAATGTGGGCACAGGATTAGTGCCAGCACAAGAGGGACGATTTCTGTATGCCAAGGGCTCTTCCTCATTTTAAAGACAGAACACCCGGCTGCTACGTCCCATCATTTCCACATCAACTCCAGATCATCTTCATGTGGCTGACAACGGCCCTTACTGGGGAGTACAACCTTACAGGAAAAACAACCATCAGGAAAACTCCGTTGGTTTTGGCGTGCTTGCATAAAAAGGGAGAAAAAAGCTTTCAGATCCTTTTAAACGTGCAGTTTTGGTTGTATGCTGAATCTGGGGCCTGTGCCAGGGCTTCCTCAGAGCTGTGTGCAGTTGTGCTCTCTACGTTTCAAGTGGCAGCGCCTCAGCTTTGGAGTCAGAGACAGATGGATTCAAATCTTGGTTGGGGTACCTACTGGTTGCAGCCTTGGGCAAGTTACTTAATATCCTGAGACAGTTCCTCATCCGTAAAATGGGCACTACAATATATACCTCACAGAGACCGTTTTAAGGATGGACATTAAAGGGAAGATTTTTAAAACATTTTGTTTAATGAGAGAAGCCGGCCACAAAAGAGAGTATTCTCTATGGTTCCACCACATGTAGTTCAATAATAGGCAAAACCAGACCATACCTCAAGGAATCAGAACTGTGGTTGCTTCTGGGCTGAATTCAGGGATTAACTGGGAAGGACATAAGAGAACTTTTGGAGGGTGACAGAAGTTTTTCTATATCTTAATTAGAGTATTGGTTACACAGGTGTCAAAATTCATCCAATTGTGCACTTAAGATGTGTGCATTTTAATGTACATAAATGACACTTCAACTAAGAGAGAAAATGAGACACACATACATATAAAACTAGCAAGTGACAAGCAAACAATGGATGCTGTGTCTTAGACATTCAGTAACTATTTAATAAGCGCCTACTAAATGCCAGACGCTGTGCTTGGTGATGGAAATAACATGGTGGTAAATCATTATTATCATTTATGTGGTACCCGTACCTCTTCTTGTGTAACAGCATGGCTGGGTACAGAGGGTACGCTACAGAAAGTGGACATTCAAAGAGCTGAGGCCAGAAGCTGGCTATGCCCAAGCTAGGCAGGTACTAGGGAGTAAAAAACATGCCATGGGAATGGGTGCCATCAAAAAGGCAGAAACTAGAAGGGAAGGATAGTCATAGGAAATGGAGGGGAGTCCAGGTAAGCATTAGCAACAGAAAGGAGAAAAAGAGGGTGCCCAGACAGGCAGGCAGAGCACAACAATGTGTGCCAGTGACACTGCTTAGGACAAGTCCCTGAGCAGGTACCAGGGCCCCATCATAGAGCAGGTACCCATTTACCAAACCACTGGACAAGGTGAGGCCTGACAATGAGATTGGTCCAGGCACCAGGTTGGGACAGACGAACCCAGTGCCAGCTGATGCAAGTCCACGCTCGCCTCCTCTCTGAGGCTGCTGCAGGAGAAGACAAAGGACTCCACCCACATACGGGGAGAGAAGAGATATGGCGTCAGGGCACCAAGCAGATCCTGACTCTTCCCAGGCTTTGAGGGTAAATATCTAATCTGAGAGAAGAGCCATTGGTCCATAATGTGTATACTCAGACTGACCATGAAATTCCATGGGAATATTAGTACATCTAGGGACTTGCATTAGGGCTCCTGGCATATGTGTTCTGTGTTCAAACCAAAAATGGTCACTTTGGACTCAGATGGACCTGGGTTTAAAATCAGCTCTGACTTGACCTGTGTCAAGGTTCTCCTCAGTAACATGGAGATGATAATGGTATCTGCCTCTTAAGGCTATTAAGAAGACTCAGTGAGATAATGTATGTAAAATTCCTAATATAGTGCCTGACACACAGGAAGTGTCCAACCATGTAAAGCACTGTTATTAAGAGCTGAGTGATAATTCAAGGCAGAGGGGCCAGCACACGATGACATGTGCTTTAGCTTCATGTAAAACACAAATGGCAACAATGTTGAGGCTATCTTATTTATTTATTTATTTATTTATTTTGCTGCGCCGCACGGCTTGTGGGATCTTAGTTCCCCAACCAGGGATCGAAGCCAGGCCTTTGGCAGTGAAAGCACAGAGTCCAAACCACTGGACTGCCAGAAAATTCCTGGGGTTGTCCCTCGTAGTGTTTTCTTCATGCCATCTATGCATATGGTCAATAGGAGAATTTTCATTCATAACAGTAAAAGCTAGTTTATCTCACATTCTAACAGTAGGAATCTCTAGCCTACAACACTTCCAGATTTACTAGAATCAAAGTCCACAATGATAGCCTTATGACCTAGAAAATTCTAACGTACCTGATCATGAACAGAATTTGCTAGTGTCTCTTGTTGCAATCTCATTGTTTGCTAGTTGGCAACACATTTTAGTGTCAAAATAGGAAGAACCTCATTCCCTGATCATTCAATATAACTGAGTTCACCATCATCTGAGAAGACACGATCACAGATAGTTCAGATTTTCAGCATCAGTTGACGACTATTTTTTTTTTTTTTTTTTGACGACTATTTTAACATGACTCAGTTGTTCATCAGCTCTGATTTTGGTCAGCTAGAAGATTTTTTTTTTTTTTAATTTTTATTTATTTATTTATTTATTTATGGCTGTGTTGGGTCTTCGTTTTTGTGCAAGGGCTTTCTCTAGTTGCAGCAAGTGGGGGCCACTCTTCATCGCGGTGCGCGGGCCTCTCACCATCACGGCCTCTCCTGTTGCGGAGCACAGGCTCCAGACGCGCAGGCTCAGCAATTCTGGCTCACGGGCCTAGTCGCTCCGCGGCATGTGGGATCTTCCCAGACCAGGGCTCGAACCCGTGTCCCCTGCATTGGCAGGCAGATTCTCAACGACTGCGCCACCAGGGAAGCCCCAGCTAGAAGATTTTGAGGAAGATGGGAAACCAAACTCAGACACACAGAATATATTAGTTTTGTTTAGTTTGGGGTGAGGGTGCTATTTTGGGTGGTCCATTCCCAAAATACATCCCCAAGCCTCAGATTCGAAGTTGTCAGCCTATCCACTCCATCTTAAGAGCAGTCCACAGAAGTGGGTTTTACTGAAAGATTTCACAGGTTTCATGCTTCCACGTAAACCTTTTGATGTATTTTTCTAACATTTCACAACTGGATTAAAATGTAACAAGGGTTCTATTGCCCCTCCCAAGTCTGCCCCAATTATGAAACAATATGAAGAAAAGAGAAACACTGGGCCAGACAATAAAGGGGTCACGTTACACGCTGCACACATGCCGCGCACACACTCTTCTCTCACATTCACAGTAGCTAGTGTTCTGCACACAAGAAGCTCTCCAGAAAAGCAAATGATGAAAATTGTGGACTGTATAGCAAAAGCAGCCAACTAAAATTATAATTCCATATTGAGTAAAACAGAGGCTGAGCTTCCTTTGTGGCTGCTGGAAGTCCTGTATGGATGAACGCTAGGTCAGAATATTACCATTAAATGTTTTTTACCATCTTTTTTTTGAACTCCCTGCTGTTCGTTTAGCATCTTTTCAATACCTCGGGGACTCAAAGGTCAAATGATTCCTTCCTGGATATATTTCCAGCCTCCACCCTCAAGGTTTTGTTTTTTGTTTTTTGTTTTTGTTTTTTGGTCGCACCATGCGGCACGTGGGACCTTAGTTCCCTGACCAGGGATCGAACCCGCGCCCACTGCATTGGAAGTGTGGAGTCTTCACCACTGGACCGCCAGGGAAGTCCCACCCTCAAGTTTTTAAACACACATGTTGTACAAGGAGTCTAATAAATTCCTTGTTTTGTATAGTCTGATGATCTTAGCCAGAAGCAATTAGAGAGCTGTATTAGTATTTGGTTTATTTCAAAATGTGTGGGCATGCCTTGAGTTTTGAAAATCTGTATGTGGTAACCCTTGGGAAGAATCCTTGGGGCCCCTTCGGGGTGTGCTCCTGTACCCAGGTTACCAGAGCAACGCCTACCGACAAGGATGTCACGCGCATGGCCCGTCTGTGGAAGGACTGAGTGTGGGTAATAGGTACTGCTGCTCTTTTCTCCAGCGCTGGTTAGAATCTACCCTAAGTGGCAACTGGCCTTTGCACCCCCCACCCTTGGCTTTCTTTGCACCCCCCACCCTTGGCTTTCTGCTCATCTCTTTCAGTAACTCATCAACTCATCAGCACACCAAATTGCAAAAAAATACTCTTCTTTAAAACACAAGTGGACCCTGAGGGCCCAGCATTGCTCTCTCAGGATTAACTAGTAACAAACAGAACTAAAGACTTTAATCTTCTTTTTTTTTTTGAACTCTGCCTTTTTTTTTTTTTTTTGGCTGCCATGCAGCTTGCAAGATCTTAGCTCCCCAACCAGAGACTGAACCTGGGTCCCGGCAGTGAAAGCGCTGAGTCCTAACCACTGGACCACCAGGGAGTTCCCAAGCCTTTAACCTTAATGAAATGAAGCCACGTGCTCTCCAGTATATGCCCTTCCAAGGACGGTGCACAGAGCCTCACACGTAGAAGTAACATTTATCATCATCCTTTTAAAGAGAAAATGGAAGCTATGACAAGAAAACAAAAAACAACTTCACCTGTATAGAGTTCTGTAAATAACCCCTGGCAAGGCTGGGTCTTTCCCCTTTTGAAGGTCATGTGCTCAGACATCCCAAGTTCCAGAACAGTTTGGTGAGCTCCAGAGCAAAATGGGAAATGGCAGAGTCCTGGGGTTTAATTCTTTTAGTGACTGTACATCGAGAACATCTTCCATATCACAAAGAGAAGGTTTCACCTGGCCTATGAGGCCCTCTGCCTTCCAACACTGATAGCACTTCTTGCCAGAGGGGAAAAAAATTACTTTTTAAATACTGACTCTCTCAGTCACTGCCAAGGCCAACCAGTCAGCTGTGAACCACATTTGTTGCTGCCATCTTAAACACATCTCGAACTCTGCTGCTTGCCAAGCAGCAACTCTATAGCAAAAGCAAAGCTGCAGTAACGATCCTGAGCTGAGATTCTAGGTATCCAAGCCAGAAGTGCAAGGAATCATTGCCTTACTTCACTTTAGGCGTCACCATTGAACCTCCTAGTGCCATGTCTCAATGACACCTCACACTTGTGTATTCTGAGTCCTTACCCTTCACTGCAAGGCTCCTGAGCCCACCTTGCCCTGCGGAGCTCCCCCCTCCCCCCCCATCATCATCATCATCATCATCATCATCATCATCACTAACAATTATATTAAGAGTTACTATGTGCCAGGCACTCTTCTAGATTATTTTACATCTGTTACTGTCATCACTACTACTAAGAGTAATTGCTAATACTTGTACAGCACATATTGTCAGGCACCATTTCACGAATTCCACACATGCAATCCTCACAACACCCCTAGGAGATAGGTACCCTTATTATCCCGGCTTCATAGGTGAGGAAACGGCACACAGTGGTTAACACACTAGTAAGTGGAGGGGCTGAACTTCAAACATAGGCTGCCTGGCTCTAGAGCCTGCTGTCTACGTGTGCCCTCTGATCCCAAGGGAGAGGCAGACCTAGAACAAGCAATCGTATTTCCAGGTTCCTTTAGAGAGGGACTCAGGAGGGGTTTCCGAGACCTGGTCCACCTTCTTGGAGAAGGTGACTACACGGTTGAGTCTTGAAGGACCAGGAGGAGTAAGTCAGGGAGAAAAGAAAAGGCAAAGTGCTCCTGACGGGTGGAATGGTGCACACACAGACCTGGGGGGAAGGCTTACTCAGGGGGCTCCAGGCAGTTTCTGTAAAGTTAGAGCAAAGGATGAAGAGGGGAAGGATGACGAGATAAGAGTAAAGAGTACTGAACGCAGTCCCTCATGGCCCTGATGGCTCATCTAAAGTTAGACTGTACCCTGAGAACAACAGTAGGCTCCAAAGGGTATGAAGCTGAGGGGCTATCACACATGGGTTTCCTTTTCAGAACAATCCCTTGGTAGCCCTGTGGCAATCACACTAGACAAGAAAGGGAAACTAGTTAAGAAGCTGTGAGCACAATTCAGGTAAGAAATGATAAGAGTCTGAATGAATACAATGTCAATTATTATAAACATAAGAGAAAATTCTCAGTCTTGAACATTTTGATATTGCTTTAATTAAAAATACCTGTATAGACGGAACTTCCCTGGTGGCGCAGTGGTTAAGACTCCACGCTCTCAATGCAGGGGGCCCAGGTTCGATCCCTGGCCAGGGAACTAGATCCCACACTCATGCCACAACTAAGAGTTCGCATGCCACAACTAAGGAGCCCGACTGCTGCAACTAAGGAGGCCGTGAGCTGCAACTAAGACCCAGCACAACCAAAAAAACAAAAAACCTGCACAGACATGGGATCCCCGAAGTTCTTGTCCTTTAGAGGAATTGACTGTAGCCAGCTCTTCCTCCATGGAACTCACAGGTGTAGCATCATATCATGAAATCAAAATGAGCTCACCATTTCAAGTTTTATTATACTAGAACTCAATGGCTTAGCTATTGTCATTGCATAATAAAGATTTAATTAATCAAAATATTAAGAGCTCATGTCTGTCTAATCATCCCCTTTTACATGCAGCAACTTTTACCATAGGAATTTAAAGTACATCCCTATATCTCTCTATATCATGTCTCACTTTGGGCCATGGCTCTGAAAATAATGTCCATAACTACCAGGAAGCCACAGGCTGGCTGACTTCTTACAACATCTGTGCAGATAAGTGACACCACACCTGGCTCACACTAGATGCTCAAAAGGTTTATTGAAAGAAAATACTGAAGTCAATGAGTGAAACCTATCATTGGGCATCAACAATTTTCATTTAATATTTCACAAACCTACATATTATCCCATCACATTCTCACAAAAGTCTATGCCATTTTACCTCTTTCCTTTGGAAAGGTCTCTTATGGGATGCCTTACTGTAGAAGCAGTGGTTTAAGTGACTCTGTAAACGGTGATCCACTGACCAAAAGAGTTTGAGAATCACTGCTAAGGGACTTAAGAGACTTCACAGAAGTGATTCCTGATTAGCTTCATAACCACAAAGAGCAAGACTGGGGGGTCACTTGAAATAGTAGGTAACTCAGAAATATTCCATAGATCACTGGGATTTTAGAGCTGGAAGACACTGGCCCAGAAAGGTGAAGGGGTTTTCCTAAGGTCACGCAGCCAATCAGTAGCAGACCGATTCTTAATTCCTAGACCTGTATTCTTTTCACTATTCCATGCTGCCTGCTCTTTTTGTGTGAAAATATTAAGAAAAGATAACTAGAAACTTGATGGTATACAAGCCAAGGATGTTCAAATGATGGTAAACAAGCCTCAGAAATCCTAACGTTTAGTCTTATTTTGCTGCTTAGTTGGGTGGCCACTTAATTTTTTTTTGAATCTCAACTCTCCTGTTTGTTCATGGCAGGAAATTCGCTAGCCCTGCTTCTCATTGTCCACAAGTCTGGACCCTTCCATCTCCACAGTTGCTTCCCCTCTGCTCAGAAATCTGTGCCTCCGTGTCTCCAAGCCCTGTCTTTACCTCAACTTACAGCCGGGTTTTCCCTCTTTCGTTTCATAACAAAATTCCTTGAAAGAATCTACACTCACTGCCACCACATGCTCTGGGTCATAAGTGGCCCCCCCAATTCTTAGCTGTGTGACCTGGGACAAGTCACTTAACCTCTCCATGCCTTGCTTTCCTTCAGTGTAAAATGGAGGCATTAATAGTTCCCATCTCCAGATTACTGCCAAGTTGAAATGAGATAATCGAGGTAAAGCACATAAGCATTCACTCAACAAGTATTGATCCAGCGCCCGTGCCAGGAGGCATTCCCGGCACTGGGGATACAGCAGTGAACCAAAATAAATGAGTTCTCATTTCCACAAGGCAGAATTCCACTTTTGAGAGTTTTCCTGCACCTCCTCAACTCCCATTTGGATGCTTACAATAAGGACCTTTACTTTCAGGTAAATAGAGTGTGCCTCTTTGCCTTAAAACTTGATGAAACTACAATTGACTCTTGAGTTTGAACTGTGTGGGTCCACTTATATGTGGATATTTTTCAATAGTAAATACTACAGCATTACACGATCCGTGGTTGGTTGAATCCATGGATGCTGAATGGGCGGGTATGGAGGAACCTCGTATATGGAGGACCAGAGCATGGACTGTAAGTTACATATGGGTTTTTGACTACCCAGAGGATCAGTACCCCTAACCCACACCTTGTTCAAGGGTCAACTGTACTGTGAAAACTGCAAAATTCAACACAAATATAAGGGATTTTATTAGTACTCCTCAAGCTTAAGCAAAGATCTGGCAAACCAATCCCAATATTGTCTCTCCTTCCTTGGGATGCTGGAATCTATAATAAATTGGAATCTTCCTCAGGTAGCTGGATAACAAACCAAGTAAATTATCATACTTGCTATTCGAATCTCCAGGGCACAAATTTGCAAATCTGTTCAGAGTGAAGCCTCCCTCAGAAGAATTTCCTTAACACTGCTCCGAATCTGTCTCCTCATGCTGTCTTCTCCCCCGCTCTGCTGTATCGCTCCCATGAGGCCGGAAGCTCCTGGAAGGCAACGTGCCTGTCTGGTTCACAATCTCCCTCTCCCAGACACTCGCCTTGACACAGAGTAGGCCCACAAAAATATTTATTGGTGAACAGGCACCAGGAGCAACGGAGGGGTTGGGCCCTGCAGAGGGCAGTGTGTGTTGGTGGCCAGCTCTCTGCCACACTCACTACGTTTTCCTTTTAAGCCCATCCGTGTGCTTTATAAGTAAATAGAAAATGCTAACCTTAGCATATTCAAAAGAACGTTTTAGCCTGCAGCAATTAGGTTATCTCTCGGTTATTTATTTCTTCGGCTTGTTATTAGCTCTGCGCAGAATATTATTCTAATTATGTCAGCCCAATCAGCAGTATTGCATGTCCAGGCTCATTTCCATTAGTTTGAGCTTTGTCTTTCACACTGTGATACTAATTCAATGAGACATCAAACATTTAAATCGACCCGGGATGCCGAGGTCAGGCAGTTTTGCCCTTCCACTCTATTAGCACTCGGGTGTAATTGTGTTTGTCATTCCCCACATGACGGATAGTATCAGGGTGACCACTGGAGCACAAATGAGCAATGTGCTAATATATTATTTTGTTCTATAATATCAATATGTGTTTATTCAGTGCTTGTGCTAGCCAACTTGAAACGGTCACTTTAATACAGCCGCATCAAGTGCTTCTACTCCCAGTGAAGTATTTATTTGGAACGTTTGCTAGATTTTCAATGGAATTAGACCAAAGGAAGGAAAATAAAAATGGATGCCAGGGAAAGGAACCATGAAGGTCTCAAAAGCCTCTAGTGGCACCAGTGAGGACTTGGAAACCACAAAAATCGAAGGTACAATGCAATTTTCTTTCCACCTCAATGCACTTTGCAAAACTCTTCTATTCTCTGGTAAATAGTTTAAAACTCAAGGTGCAACCTATGGTATTTGAACAAATATAAACTTGACCTGGAGTTAGTGGGCACCGTTGATTTTCATGACTCTGTTTTTGACAGTGAGGAAAATAGAGAAAATTGGCAAGCAGTGAAAAGAAAAGTTTTGGGAAATCTGTTAGCTTGTTTTTGTTTCCATGACAGGTAGATATGCGACAATGAATTTTTATCCCTGAGACCCCAAAGAACCCAATCTGTGCTCTTGCCATGTTATTTACCCTTATCATTATGAGACTTAAATTTGATTATTAGTATAACATAGTGTTACCCAGAGTCTTAGTGTGTTATTTCACATTTTAACATCTAAAAAATAACTAGGGAAGCTGGTGTGCCAAGAAGTCCAAGTCAATATGGTGCACTGCCTGACCAAGAGGCACTGTGGATTCCAACAGGAATTCTATTACTGGGTCTCCATGCCTTTTCACAATCACCATAGGACAGACTTTGTTACTCTCATGGTGTAAATGAAAAACTTAAGCCTGGAGAAGCTCGTGTCTAAGCTCAAGATCCCACAGTTTGTCAGCGACAAAGCCAGAACCGGCTCCGGGTCTTTAGATCCCTCGTGGTCATGACCTGCTCTAAAACCCCCAGCTGTCTACCCACATCTCTTAACTGCTGGCCAGGAGTTCGGGTCACCCCTGCTCTGCTGCCATCCCTTATCCAGGCTCTGCTTCAATCTTGGCTCCCCGCACATTCCATGTAGCCTGTGCTTGGCACTCGGCCCAGGCGGACTTATCTATCTTCTCCAAATCATAAACTTCTTAAACTAATGCTTGCATGTGAAAAGATATGCATTGAAAGAACGGAAGAGGATAAATCATCCCTAACCCCTACCGACAGGTTCAGTGAATTACACCAATGTATGTTAATTGAAAAACCGCTCTTTATAAATATAGATAAACCTAAAAAGACAAGACTAAGTACTTTTTAATAGCTTTTTTTAAACTCACCATTGCTTTACATGACCCTTCGATGCCTTTCTGTTCTATTGATTTTACCGTTTTAAATACAGATGCATCTTTTAACTTACTTTGAGGAATTAGCTGAGAATCTCCCATTTTCTGTTTGGGTCTCAGTTCTGCATGCCAAAACTGCCTCTAATGTAGATACCATCCAACTTAGTACTTCCACAGTTTAAGATACAAAGTTCTAGTAACTGGTTCTACTGTGGGGGAAAATGGAACTTTTACTTTTGATACTGTAATTGGACCAGGAAACTGAAAACAGACCCATAAATAAGAATGTGATGCTCTTACTAGTCAATGATTTTTGCGTTCAAAGAATGGGAGGAGCTTCATATCTTTAACAATTTTTTCCACAACATTTCTGCATATTGATATCTGCATATTGAAAGCAGCACGTTAGACTTTTGTTCTCAAAGATCACAAGTTGAGCAGAAATACAAGCAGAAATAAGAGACCAACTCCAAGATGAAGGCCAGCCCCCTGAGATGCGCACAAAAACCTTTGAGTTCACAGCACTTTAGAAAGGTGACAGGAGCAGTAAATAAACCATTGGATTAGATTAGAGGTCAGCAACCTTTTAAAAGGGGTGTGCTGAAGAGTTGACCCCTTTCCTTCTGGCATGCTCCTCCTGTGCTGACCATATCTTTGCAAAGAAAAAAAGGTTGAACTGCCACCTGCCAATGGTCGGGGGCGCAGGGCTGCTGACCCTTGTGGCTACTGGTGGCCCAGCCATCCATGGGCATGTTGAAGAGCTTGGCTTAAGTGCCACCTTGGGCAGTGACCGGCCAGGCTCCCTCGCACCAACATGGAGACATGTGATGGAGAGAGCAGAATCCATCACGTCAGCTTCCAACATATTTCTTTCTTTTTTTTTTTTTAATTTAATTTTTTTTTTTTGGCTGCGTTGGGTCTTCATTGCTGCGCGCGGGCTTTCTCTAGTTGCAGCGAGCGGGGGCTACTCTTCATTGTGGTGCGCGGGCTTCTCACTGCGGTGGCTTCTCTTGTTGCGGAGCACGGGCTCTAGGCGCCCGGGCTTCAGTAGTTGTGGCACACGGACTCAGTAGTTGCGGCACGTGGGCTCAGTACTTGCAGCGGCGCACGGGCTCTAGGGCACACAGGCTTCAGTAGTTGTGGCTTGCGGGCTCTAGGGTGCAGGCTCAGTAGCTGTGGTGCACAGGCTTAGTTGCTCTGCGGCATGCGGGATCTTCCCAGACCAGGGATCGAACCCGTGTCCCTGCACTGGGAGGCGAATTCTTAACCACTGCACCACCAGGGAAGTCCCCCAACATATTTCTGATGACAAGGAAAGTACTAGTAGCATAAAATAATAGACCAAAAGAAAGGGAGAAAAGACTAATAGACCAGACACCAGAAAAGTTAGTGATCATATCCTACCCTTCCTTCCCTTCCTATCAAAAAGAAATCAGACAGTGGAAATATGGGACAAGTTCCCTCATGGGGGGAGGGTGGCACATGGAAATCATAGACTAGGAAATAAAAAGAGAAACCATAGTCAACATAATATGCAGAAGTAGCCATTTATTTATGCACTCCTTCCATTTATAAAAGATGTGTTTCAGCCTCTGGCTGCATGTACATAATAATTAGCGCTAATGAATATAAATGATACTCACAACTCAACCTGTTTACAGAGTCCCCTCTCCCCCGTGTTATTCAGGGAAGAACTGAGTTTGGAAATGAGACATATGCTGTGTTCTTGGGCTTGACGATGACCCAGAGGTTACAGAAACTGAGGACAAGGAAATCAGTTAGCAATTAACATGGCAAGAAAAAGCCAAACCCAAGGAATTTGGCACTTCGAGTCACAGGCACTGTCTCAAAGGAGGACGCTCTTCCTTCCTCTGAGGACATTTGTCCACAGAGTAACACGATTATTCCTGCATAACCCAGCACCTGAGAGATGCTGAGGGCAGAAATTCAAGGAGCAACTGTAACACCATGAGAGGTCTGAGAAAAAGAACACAGAACATAAAAAAGATGAAAAGAATGACACTCACATTCTACTCCTATTTATTCTTCCACCCAAGCAAGGGAGGTGATCTGGTTTCCTACCTCAGTGGATTTTTGAAGCCAGAAACTCATATGTATGAGAAGTTAATAGTAATAGCACAAAGACAATGGCAAGAGGTAATATATAATATGATAGAGACTAAAAATACCCCAGAAAATCAGATATAAGATCTCTTGAAAATAACAACCATTTAGTGCAAAGGAAAGAATCTTTATACAACTCAATAAATACGTCTGAAAATTTTACAGCACAAAAAATGGTCTGGACTAGAAATGAAAAGATCAGTGATGTTTGATATGCTCTGTTTAATAAGAAATAAAAAGCAGCACACATCTCAGGAAACACTTCTGTCCTCAGTTAGGTATACAAAACAAAGTTTGAGGGTTTAAAAAGGCCAGCCTCAGGTATTTGGAAAACTCATTTACAGGACACCTCATTTTCCAGTGGGCCCAGGAGCCAATGCTGGGCGTTCTGACATTCCTGAGAAAACTTTATTTCCTCACCGCTGGACGCAGCTGCTGTGTCTGAGGATCTTACAGTCTAGGATACTGCACAAGTGGAAGGGCCTTGGGACATCAGCGTTCTCAACTGCAGAGGAAACAAGTGAGCTTAGGGCAGGGTGGGCACCTCCCAAGGTCCCACAATAACATGGGGGCAGAGGTGGAACCAAGAATCCAAGCCTCTAGCGGTTTCTGTGAAGTTAAGTACAATGCACAAAGACAGCAACAGGGGATTCCCTGGCGGTCCAGTGGTTAGGACTCAGTGATCTCACTGCCGAGAGGGCCCGGGTTCAATCCCTGGTTGGGGAGCTAAGATCCCACAAGCCGCACAGCGCTGGCAAAGAAAAAATAAAGAAAGAAGATAAAAGAAAAGACAGCGGGGCTTCCCTGGTGGCGCAGTGGTTGAGAATCTGCCTGCCAATAATGCAGGGGACACGGGTTCGAGCCCTGGTCTGGGAAGATCCCACATGCCGCGGAGCGACTAGGCCCGTGAGCCACAACTACTGAGCCTGCGCGTCTGGAGCCTGTGCTCCGCAACAAGAGAGGCCGCGATAGTGAGAGGCCCGCGCACCGCGATGAAGAGTGGCCCCCGCTTGCCACAACTAGAGAAAGCCCTCGCACAGACACGAAGACCCAACACAGCCAAAAATAAATAAATAAATAAATAAAATTAAAAAAAAAAAAAAAAGAAAAGACAGCAACAAATTTGGCCCCTTCAAGCTCACTGCCTTCCTATGCTAACCTTCTGAAGGAGTGAGAGAAGCCAAGTCAGGGGGCAGGAAGCACCTGGGGCATCTGAGCATGTGAATCACAAGAGGAAGCTGAACTCATGTCACTTGCCCTAACCTCCTCACTTGCCCCTATCTCTCTCTTTCTCTAAAACTGTGCTTCACACTTGCTTCATCCAGGAAGCCTACCAAGGCTAGCCTCTCCTACTCCCAACTGTTCCTAGCATCCCAACCCTTACATTGACTAGCCACGTGATATCTGCCTGAAGACTCAAGCCTCCGTTTCCTCCTCGAAAAGATGGGGATACTAAGACCTACTTCCTAGGATGTCTGTGAGATTTGGGGGAGATAATTTGTATAAAGGGCCTAGCACAACATCTGACAAATAATAACAAAAGAAAAATAAGTGCTCAGTTAAAGGAAGGTGTTAGTACATTATTACAGCAGCAAATAAATCTCCACAGCCAAGTTGCTGGGTGACTCTCTGTGGGTGACTGCAGCACATCATATTTAGTTTTGTCACTGTGGCGCTTCTTTGGTCTCACCCACCATGTGCATGTGGGTTGAACTGAAGTCCTCCCCTCTCCTGCCTCTCTTCTCTCACTTGCTTGGAATCTTCTCCAGAACAGGGATTCTGTAAGGCTTCTCATGAATATGGTTGGCACAGGCTAGCTCCCTGGCACTGACGATGCCAAGCTGATAAATAGTAACTAACTTTAAGGGTTGTTAGAATCATTTACAAGGCAATTTCACGTACAGAAATTCATTTGATCCTTGCAGTTACCCTAAAAGTCAAGCAGGATTTTATTATTATCCCCATCTTAGATAAAAGAGGAGAAAACAGAGGCTCAGGTAGGTTGAATGACTTGCCTCTCACCTTGAGTGGGGCTGATACACTTTTGGAATCAGGGGCAACCTTGCTTGGCTTCGCAGTTTTCAAAAGGGGGTATTAATCCTTCCCCTAGATGACCTTTAACACATATGACTGCTGCTGTGCAGTGCCTACTCAATGAGGAGTCCCCAAACACACTTCTCTACGATTTCAGCATCTCCCCACAGCAACTTGTTTTTATCTTACCAACCATCTATCAAACAAAGGTCAGCAAACTACAGCCAAATCTGATCCACAGCTAGTTTTTGGATGGTCTACAAGCTAAGGATTTTAAAGGGCTGTGAAAAACTAAACAAAACAAACAAACAAGAAAATGCAACAGAGGTGTACGTGGCCCACAAAGCCTAAAATACCTACTATCTGACCCATTAAAGAAAAGGTTTGCTGTCCCAATCAGACTGTGGTTCTCTCCTGCTTTGGCAGCCTGGACACTTACAGCCCAATCTGCGGCCCTTCTCTAGCAACAGAATAAGACTTCATGCAATGTCTTTTGGGACTCTCACTCTGATTCCAGTTTTGCTCTCAAAGGAAGTATTTGATGTGACTCTTTCGATGCTGAAGAAATTAGTACCACCACTGGTAACCCTAAAACACAAGCCATTAAACTCATCATATTCCTTTATCACCAAGTAATATGTGCAACAGACACCCTTGCCTTGTCCCTTAACCAATGCATCCTTGGGCCTTAATCATGTCCCATGATTCATTCTTAAGGGAGCTTCAAAATGTCCTGCCTAATGTTCCCCTTCACTAATTTTTTTTTTAACATCTTTATTGGAGTAAAATTGCTTTACAATGTTGTCTTAGTTTCTGCTGTATAACAAAGTGAATCAGCTATATGTATACATATATCCCCATATCCCCTCCCTCTTGCTTCTCCCTCCCACCCTCCTTATCCCACCCCTCTAGGTCATCACAAGGCACCGAGCTGATCTCCCTGTGCTATGTAGCTGCTTCCCACTAGCTATCTATTTTACATTTGGTCCCTTCACTAATTTTTAAAATTATTTTTTAGTGTTTTATCTTGCACCATAATAATCACTTTTGAAAATTACTGAATCCTTTCAGGAACCAGGATTTAAAGACTATACATTGAATAACCTCCTTAGAATAGCCCATGTACTACAGAGCAGGCTTGAACCCAGCTCACCTCATTCCACACCCAGGGCTTTTCCTCACTATCCCTAAAAGTCAAGAAGGTTCTAAATGGAAATAATTAGGGACGGAACCCTGTTCGTTAGTGACCCTCCCCAGCTGTAGCCCACTATCCTGGAGGGCCCATCCCAAAATAGCCTTCCGGGCTTTCTCTGCGATAGTCAGCCCTCGTAACCATAGTTCCTCATTTTCTGATTCAACCAACTGTGGATTGAATCTGCAGATGCAGAACCCATGGTTCCAGAGGTCCACTGTACTATGCCATTTTACACAAGGGACTTGAGCATCTGCAGATTCTGGTATCCAGGGAGGGTTCCTGGAACCAGTCCCCCATGGATACTGAAGGATGACTGCACTGCCCCAGAGGCACACACCACGCCAGCATCCCCTCATTGCCAGGGCTCCAGCTACTCACCAGTCCAAAGGAAGAAAAGGAGGACAAAAACCTGCTCCCAACCCTCTTGCACTGTTGGTGGGAATGTAAATTGATACAGCCACTATGGAGAACAGTATGGAGGTTCCTTAAAAAACTAAACATAGAACTACCATATGACCCAGCGATCCCACTACTGGGCATATACCCCGAGAAAACCATAATTCAAAAAGAGTCATGTACCACAATGTTCATTGCAGCTCTATTTACAATAGCCAGGACATGGAAGCAACTTAAGTGTCCGTCGATAGATGAATGGATAAAGAAGAGTATACAATGGAATATTACTCAGCCATAAAAAGGAACAAAACTGAGTCATTTGTAGTGAGGTGGGTGGACCTAGAGTCTGTCATACAGAGTGAAGTAAGTCCGAAAGAGAAAACCAAATACCGTATGCTAACACATATATATGGAATATTAAAAAAAAAAATGGTTCTGAAGAACCTGGGGGCAGGACAGGAATAAAGACGCAGACGTACAGAATGGACTTGAGGACACGGGGAGGGGGAAGGGTAAGCTGGGACGAAGTGAGAGAGTGGCATGGACATATATACACTACCAAATGTAAAATAGACAGCTAGTGGGAAGCTGCTGCATAGCACAGGGAGATCAGCTCGGTGCTTTGTGATCACCTAGAGGGGTGGGACAGGGAGGGTGGGAGGGAGGGAGACGCAAGACGGAGGAGATATGGGGATATATGTATACGTATAGCTGATTCACCTTGTTATATAGCAGAAACTAACACACCATTGTAAAGCAATTATATTCCAATAAAGATGTTAAAAAACAAAACAACAACAAATAACCTGCTCCCAGTTATGCGGAGGGAATCACTGCATGTGGGACCAAGTGGCTGGGTTTCAGTTCTGCTCTCACCACCCACCAGCTATATGACCTTGGATCAGCCACTTACCCTCTCTGACTCTATCCTTATCTAGAGGAACAGAGGGGTCCTCCTAGCGCTGTCATGAATTGCGTGGGTGCGAGTGGATGACAAAGCATTTAGTAACATTTGGAAGCCCTGTACAACTGTAAGAGCTTGTTATCACAGCAACAACCATTCTGCAATCAGCCTGAGATGCTTGGAGCTGGAGTAATCAGCCCTCTCGCCACCCCTTCCATCAGTCTAGCAGGTCGAAGAATTTGGACAAGTGGGTTTTTCAGGGGAAAGAGAGTGATGCTCTCTACTTCATCTCTAAAGTACTTGGGTCTCCAGGGGCTAAACGGACCTTCTATTTTAAGGAGAAGACAGAAGACAATGCACACACCCCAAAAGGCTTTAAATGACACCCCACACCTCCAGGGAGAATCTCTGATTTTAAAAGAAGCATGGCAAAAGAACCCTTATCCATGCTGCCAATTAGATAAGACAAAGTGATATCAACCCCACGCTGGCTCCAGGGACCGGCCAGGATAACCTTACACATTATCCACTTCAAATTTCTGTGATTATGTCCTACATATATTATATACTCTCACACAGAATGAACATATTATTTGTGTGATTTATACCTCCCCCCCACCCAGCCCAGTAATTACACCCCTGTGTATTGCATCTATTCACTTGAGAACATGCCTTTCATTTGACAGACCAAAGGATTAAGCATATATTTTTCCTCTTCTCTCAAACCAGCCATTGCCTCTATGGAGGAGCATTGACTTCCTTCCTTGAAAATGTTGTTCTTTTGAGTAGTTTTCACCTTGGGACTAAACATCTTTTGCCCTCAGACTTGGTCACAACATAGGCTGGTCCACAGAGATGGGGGAGACCAGGGGGGCCACCACTGTTTGCAAGGAGAGGAGGCTGTGTGGCAGAGGACTGCTAGGAAAGCTAAAGGGAAACTGCTAGCTACCAACAAGGGCTGCTTGAAGGCCTCTAAGGACCCCATGCACTCTTGCTTTTTTTGCAAGCCATACCTCTCTCACATTACCAAATACCCTGCATCCCACATTTAAGGAAATGTGCGTAAAACTATATGAGTTTTAAGGAGTTGTAGTTGATGGGTAAACGTGTTTAATTTTGTAAAAACTTAAACATTAATTAATGTCAATTTCACAGTTTCATATTTTTCATTCAGTAATTCCCTTCCAGAATTCCAACATTTTATTAAGCTCTTGCAAATTCCAAAGCCCCCAGCTCTGTGTTTATGGATCCAATGGTTAAATGGTCCTATTGTCAACTCTCATTGCTTGGGCTCTAAGAGAAGGTTTTGAAAGAGGAGTGGAGGGTAGGAGGGTATAAGAGAAGCCCAGAGTTCCTGGAGCAGAAGGGCAAAGGACTAAAAGGCTCAGAGTTTTAACAGTGAATGCTGCTCACTTCCTGTTCTCCCAGGACCAAATCTGCCACCAAATACTGGGGAAAAGATTGTGTTTAAAGTTGCTCCATTTTTCAGTACTGATCTAGAGTATCCCATAAATCTTCCCAAATTTAGCAACATGACACACTAATGCTGGAAAGAGCACTGTGCTAAGAGCTACGGCTCCCAGCTAAAGTTCCAGGCCTAGATGCACCTGTTAGCTACGTGACCTCTGGCATTACAGATTTCCTGTGCCTCATTCATCCATAAAACAGGGGCAATGCCACCCAATCAGCCTTAGCGTTGTTGTAAGCATGAAATGTCATGAGTTGAGTGAAAGTTCTTTGTAAACTGTAACATGCTATAAAATGCAAAAGAATATTGCTAAGAAGCTCTCTTGATGAGCTAGTCATGTGGATACACAATTTAAAAGGAGGTATGTGTATACCCAAGATGCCTCATGGGTCTTTGTGGAGACAATTTCCTACTTCTTTCTGAAACTAATGGGGAATTCCCTGGCTGTCCAATGGTTAGGACTCCACACTTTCACTGCCAAGTGCCTGGGTTTGATCCCTAGTCGGGGAATAGCCACGTCGCATGGCCAAAAAAATAAAGAGAAAAAAAAATGAAACTAATGGCATAAGAAATCTTCGAAAATGAGATGTATAAAACTGACCTAGACTAAAAGTTGGAAGTATCCTAATATCCAATCAAGCACCTACATTCTACATGCATAAACACATATTCTATTTAGTTTCTTTTGGTTTAACGAACTCAGACAACCTATTCATGCTTACCTCTGGAAAAGAAGGGTTAGCAGTTGGAACTCTTGACTGTGAAACTGTCAGGAAGTAAATGACTTGAATTTTATCTAATCTGTATATAAAGACTTGTGCTGAGCTGCAACCACGTATCATAGTCCATTTCTGCTTTGGTATGTTTTGTTTTGTTTTGTTTTACCAAATAGCTCTTGTCAAAGAGCCATTAGCTCCTGAAAAATGACAGAACATTCTCACAGAAGTTTGAAATTGGTACCAGATTATTTGACTTTATTGAGAGGGTTTTAAAGTAAATTTAGGTGTGAAAAGGGAGGGCCAAAAAAATACCCGAAGAAAATCAACTTAAAGAGCTCCCAGTGGTCAAAGCGGGAACAATTTGAGGAACAAAATAGATAAATTAGCAGTGGGTTATAACACCGAAGTATACAAAAAAATATCCTTGAGTCCACACTGATATAAATAAATGACTGAATAAATAAGTATATTTGGGAAAACAAACAAATCTCCTGTGCAGAAGAATTCCAAATAATTTATGTAGATAGATACCATGGCCTCAGGAAGTGGAGCATTAACTCTCCATTCTTTAAGTGTGAGCTAAGCATAGTGACTTCCTTCCAAAGGGGATAGAGCATGGAAAGGGGCTGAGGGCTGAGTGTCACCTTAAAGCGGAGAAACAGGACAAACACTACCTCAGCTAAGTGAACAAGGTCAATACCAACAGTGGTAAGTCATGTTGCTAGTAGTAGCCTTCATTTGATATAATGAGAATGGCACTTGACCTCTGTGGTCTTCCTCCCCAAAACCCACAACCCCAGCCTAATAAAAAAAAACCATCAAACAAACATCAATAGTGAGACATTTACAAAATTTCTGACCAGTACTCTTCAAAACTGTCAAAGTAATAAAAAAACAAGGGGAGACAAAAAAAACTGTCACAGCCAGAAAGAGCTTAAGTATACTAAATGTAGTATGATATGCTGGATGGGATCTTGACACAGAAAAAGACATTAGGAGAAAACTAAGGAAATCTGAATAAAGTATGGACATGGTTAACAAATATCCATAGCATTCACTCATACTATCAATAGTGGTTCATTAATTGGAACAAATGTGCCATCCTAATGTAAGATGTTAGTAACAGAGGAAACTAGGTATAGGTATATAGAAATTCTCTGTACTATCTCAGTAATTTTTCTGTAAGTTTCAAACGATGCGGAAAAAAAAGGTGAATTTTTTAAAAAGACCGAAAAACTATCCCTCCAATCAACAAATATTTAAGTGCTTACTATAGGCCAGGAACTGTCAGATAAAGTCACTGCCCTCATGGAGCTTATGTTCTAGTGGAGGGAGGTGTCTCAAGTAATAAAATTAATTTATAATATCAGAATCTGAAGATGATTTTTAAGCCATGGGACAAAATGAGATCATCTCAAAGAGGTACATAGTACATTATAATTTGGAAAATGCTTAAAGTACAGATTTAAAAATCAGTGTTAATATAAAGACAGGTTTATGATAACACATCAAAATGTTTTCTCCTTGGCCCTATCTAGATTATTAAACAGATGACTTGTAAACACTTATTTTAAAAGTTATGTGATTATTAAGAATCAGCAAGGGTTCTCACAGAACAAAGAATGCCAAAATCACACATTTCTTTCAACAGTTTGAAGAAACAGAAAGTATACATTTCATATTTCACATAATAAAATCCAAAGGGATCTTGAAAGGGTAGAACTATGTACTAAAATCAAAGGTGAAATTTAATAAAAAATTTTGCTGCAAAACTTCCACTCATGTCCAAAAATTTCAATTGCACAACTAAAAGAAAAGATGAAGAATCAAGATGAGTGGTATTTTCTATGAACAAAAACTCAGAGCTCTGGTTGACCATGGGCTTGATTGGTGCCAACAGTATGGTGTGGCTAATGCCACTTCAGGCCAAACTGATAGGAATTAGTGTACAGGTCAAAGAAGCTAGTAACCCTATTCATCTCTGCTGTTGTCAGGCCACACCTAGAGGTTCTTCACCATTTATAACCACCACATTTTCAAAGGAATACTGGCAAATTAGTGTATACAGAGAAACATGAAAGAACAGTGAAGAATCTGGTAACAAAGAGTTTACATGAGGAATAATTTTAAGAGTAAGAAATATTTACCATAAGAAAAAAACTAAACAAAGATATATTTGGAGGTAGATATTATCTCATTATAAAGTAGTGAAGAGGTTCACAAACCCTTTCCTCAGAAAACAATGATAAAACTGGACAAAACTTTCAAAAGAGTAACCATGTCAGGGCTCTACAAATTGACCAAATCGAAGCAACAAATTGAAAAGAGTTTATTCATGAAAAGGTGCTGAAACAATGGGAGTGTGTGGTGTTCTCACATGGGGTGATCCTTAACCCCTCCACCCCACAGCTCAATCAGTACTGTAGTGTTACCAGGACATAGCTGCTCAAGAAAACCAGCAGATTGCTGTTAGCAGGTGAGGTTCAAGGGGTGAATGGATTTGAAAAGGAAAATGGAAAATCCACTCAAAGGAGTGAATGGGGAATGCCTGCATTTCTCCTAGTCTGAGGTTATGGTCCTAGGAGGGGAATGCAGAATCACAGGCAGAGCCAGAAATTTAGTGGGAAGATACTTGATTAGTTTCCCACACAACCCTGGCTGACTGGTTGGCTATGTTCATGCACAGGGAAGACCAAACAAGGCCCGAGAAAAGGTAAAAATGGAGGCCAATTTGAAAACAGCATGAACACTGAATGTGCTCCCCAAATGACACAGAGATCAACTGGCAGAGAGTGGAAGTCTAGTGTTTGTGCCAAGTTCCTGACCAATTATGGGTTAACCAATAACATACACAGACCCATGGGCAACCTCTAGGAGGCCAGGTTGAAAAATAAAAAGAACTGAAAAATGAGAGCACAGATGTCATCAGTGGCAGAACATCACAGCAGACAGAGATTCCACAGATTTTAAGTCCAGGAAAGTTACTTAAAAAAAAAAAAAAGGATTTTTAGTTTCCACTTCAACATGTAAAGAGCTCAGAAGTCATCACTCCCATCCTGAACACACAGAAAATCAACGGCTCTTCTTAGACCCATCAGATAATTGAACAAACAGAGCAAACCACCATCCTAAAGACTGAAGAGACAGATCAATACAGAGAACCATAGTTAAGCAGGAGCAAAAACAATGGAGATGGTAACCTACCAGTTAGTACCAGAACATTTAATGGTAATTAAATATTAATTTAATTAATGGTGATTAATAGCTGGAAACTGAGCATGGACTAGCTTGAGGGTTAAAAGTTTCAGGGACTCAGTCTTTAAGGGTCTCCCACATTTTCATGAGTTTTACCTCCAGTAGCCTTACCAGGTTCTCACAATGAAGATGGGAGAAAAATCTCCTCTTGTTTCCAGCAGGGAGAGGGAGGAAGTAACCACTATGAAATATGAAATACGATCACTGCATTCTGTTCTCCATAACAAAGCACTGCCCTCAAGACCCTTATCTGATCAGACCCCTTACCAGACCCTTATCTGACCTACGAGAATGACAATTAGACAACTTGAGTCCCTGGAGCCTTTCTGTCTCACATCAGGGAAGGAAAAGAAAAAGCTAAAAGATAATTCTGAAGGGACTCAGGCCCACCAAAAAAAAAAAAAACCCTAAAATTTAATCATAAAATTATAGATTGCTTACCCTTTCCAATACTTAACACCACATCAACAAGGCTACAGTATAATGACAGTGGATGACAACTGAGAGAGATTCAGGATACCAACTTTACTTAAGGAGGAGTTTCTAGGGAAACCCAAAGAAACAGGGGAAATAGCAACAAGGACACAAGAGGAAACTGAATCCTCTAACACATACATCTAGAGTAAACATTAAACACAGCTTAACTCCTAACTAGATAAACATAAAACCTCACCCTTAAAGTTTTTTTACCTCTGTTCCTATATACCAATGCATCATGTCCAGCTTTCAACAAAAAATTACAAGTCATGTTAAAAGGCTAGAAAGAACACAGTCTGAATAGACAAAGCAAAATCAGAACCATTCTAAGCTTTGACACTGATAGTGGAAATAAGCTAAGGGATTGAATGGAAAAAATGGACAACATGCAAGAACAGATGAGAAATATAAGCAAAGACGTGAGAACTCCAAGAAAGAATCAAAAGGAAGTGCTAGAGATCAAAAACACTGTAACAGACATTAAGAATGCTTCTGATAGCCTCATCAATAGACTGAGCATGGCTAAGGAAAACGTGATCTTGAAGGTACATCCATAGAAACATCCCAAACTGAAAAGAAAAAAGAAAAGAACAGAATATCCAGTAACTGTGGGACAACTGCAAAAGGTGTAACATATGTATAATAAAAATGCAGGGGGAAAAGAGAGAAAAGGGCAGAAAAAAATATTTGAAATAATAATGGCTGAGAATATTCCAAAATTAATGACAAACACCAATCCACATATCCAGAAAGCTCAGAGAACACCAAGCAGATTCAATACCAAAAAACTACATCTGGGAATATCATACGCAAATTGCAGAAAACCATAATCAAACATGAAATCTTGAAAGAGGCCAAAGAGAGAAATCACTACAGAGGTGTACTTGTAAAGGAACAAGGATAAGAATTACACTGGACTTCTCTTCAGAAGCCAGGCAAGTGAGAAAAGATTAGAGTGAAATATATAAACTGTTGAAGGAAAAAAAATCTACCCATCTAGAGTTCTGTACCTAGTTAAATTATCCTTCATGGTAAAGGAGATACAATGATTTTCTCAGGAAAAAAAGAGGGGGGGTAGGATTTGTTGCCTATAGACCTGTAAGAAATGTTTGCAAGAAATGTTAAAAGAGGTTCTTCAGAGAGAAGGAAGTAATATAGATCAAAAACTCGATACTACATAAAGGAAAAACAGAGTTAGTAAAGGAATAAATGAAGGTAAAATAAAATCTTTTGTTTTTCTTAACTGATCTGACAGACAACTGTTTGCTCAAATAATTAACTGCAACAATGTGTTGGATACACATAGCTTATGGATAAGTAAAATGAATGATGGCAACAGAGTAAGGGATGGGAGAGAAGAATTAGAAACATTCTGGTATAAGTTACCTGCACTACTCATGAAGTGGTACAGTGTTATTTAAAGTAAACTTAGATTATTGTAAATGTATATTGCAAACTCTGGGACCACAACTAAAAAAAAGGTTAAGAAGAAGGATAATTGATAAGCTAACAGAGTAGAGAAAATGAAAACATATAAAATGCTCAATTAAAACTAGAGAAGGCAGAAAAAGAGAAAAAAAGAACTTTACTATTTGTCTCATTATTCCTTAAGTGCCTGTTTATGTCTTTGTTTAATTACTTTAAATGGAAACATAGGGCTTCCCTGGTGGTGCAGTGGTTAAGAATCCACCTGCCAATGCAGGGGACATGGGTTTGAGCCCTGGTCCGGGAAGATCCTACATGCTGCAGAGCAACTAAGCTGTGTGCCACAACTACTGAGACTGTGCTCTAGAACCCATGAGCCACAACTACTGAGCTTGCTCTCTAGAACCCGTGAGCCACAACTACTGAGCCGTGTGCTACAACTACTGGAGCCCGTGCTCCGCAACAAGAGAAGCCACCGAAATGAGACTCCTGCGCATTGCAACGAAGAGTAGCCCCCGCTTGCCACAACTAGAGAAAGCCCTCGCACAGAAACGAAGACCCAACACAGCCAAAAATAAATTAATTAATTAATTAAAAAAAAAAAAAAAAAACAAGACCCAACTATATGTTATCTATAAGAAATCCACTTGAAATATAAAGGACAGATAAACTAAAAGTAAAGGAATGGAGAAAGTTACACCATACTAACACTAATCAAAAGAAAGCTGTAGTATCTATGCTAATTTCAGACAAAGCAGACTTCAGAGCAAAAAAATAGCAGGAATGAAGAGGGGCATTACCTAATGATAAACGACTCAACTGTACAAGAAGAATAACAATCCTTAACATGTATACATCTAACAACAAAGTGCCAAAATAGGTGAGGTAAAAACTGATAAAACTGTAGGAGAAATAGGCGAATCCATTATTTTAATTGGAGACTTCATCACCCCTGTCTCATTAATTGACAGATGATCCTGCAGGTAGAAAATTAGTAAGGATATAGCTGAACTGAACAGCACCCATCAATATAAATTGACATTCATAGAATACTTCACCCCAAACTGGCAGAATATGTATTGCCAATCTAACCAGGAACATACACCCAAAACAGATCCCATTTTGGTTAATAAAATACAATGAATGAATTTAAAAGAATAGAAATCATAAAATATGCTCTTAGACTACAATGGAATTAAACTGAAAATCAGTAACAGAAAGATAACTGGAAAAGGCAAAGTATTTGGATATTATACAACCCACTTCTAAATAACACATGGGTCAAAGAAGAAGTCTCAAAAATTTTTTTTAGTATTTTGAACTAAATGAAAAGGAAGATACAACTTACTGAAATTTGTGAGATACAGAGTAAGCAGAGTTTAGAGGGAAACTGATAGTGACAAATGCATATACTAGAAAAGAAGAAAGCTCTATAATCAACAATCCAAGCTTCCATCTTAGGGAACTAGAAAAAGAAAAGCACCATCAGCCTAAAGCAAGCCAAAGAAAAGAAACAGTTAAAACTAGAGTAGAAAACAATGAAACTGAAAATAGGAAATCAATACAGAAAATTAACAAAACCAAAAGCAGTTTCTTTGAAAAGATCAACAAAATCAATAAACGATGAAAATAAGAGAGAAGACAAAATTATACTTACCAGAAATGAAAGATGGGCCATCACTACTGATCCCATGAACATCAAAAGCACAGTAAAGGAACATTATTAACAATTCTATGCCTACAAATTCGATAACCTAGATGAAATGGGCCCATTCCTTGAAAGACATAATCTGCCAAAACTCACATAAGAAGAAATAGATAACCTGAATAGGTCTATCTCAAAATTTGAATCAATAATTAACAACCTTCCAAAGCAGAAAGCATCGGGCCCAGGTAGGTTCACTCATGAATACTACAAAACATTTAAGGGAGAAATTACACCAATTCTCTACAGTCTCTTCCAGAGGACAGAAGCAGAGGGAATACTTCCTAACTCATTCTATGAAGCCAGTATTACCCTAATACCAAAACCAGACAAAGACATTACAAGAAAAAAAAACTAATGACCGGTATCTGTCATGAACATAGATGCAAAAATCCTCAACAAAATATTAGCAAATCAAGCCCAATAATACATAAAAAGAATTGTACACCATGATCAAGTGGGATTTATTCCAGGTATGCAAGGCTGGTTCAACATTCAATAATCAATTAATGTAATCCATCACATCAATAGACTAAAAAAGAAAAATCACATGATTATATCAATAGATGCAGAAACAGCACTGACAAAATCTAACATCCATTCAGAATAAAAAAATCTCAGTAAACCAGGAATAGAGGGTAACTTTCTCAACTTGATAAAGAATATCTACAAAAAAACCTACAGCTAATATTATACTTCATAGTGAGAAACTCAAAGCTTTCCCACTAAGATCAGGTACAAGGCAAGAATGTCCCCTCTAAAAAGAGAACTATCATAGGATTTAGCAATTCCATTTCTGGGTATTTATCCAAAGAAAATAAAAACATTAACATGAAAAGATATATGCACCCCATGTTCACTACATCATTACTTCCAACAGCCAAGAAACTGAAACAACCTAAGTGTTCACAAATGTGATATATATATAATGGAATATCATTCAGCCATAAAAAAGAAGGAAATCTTGCCATTTGCAACAACATGAATGGACCTTGAGGGCATCATGCTAAGTGAAATAAGTCAGACAGAGAAAGACAAATGCTGTATAATCTCACTTATATGTAGAATCTAAACAACAAATAAGTTAAAAACAAAAAAAACAAAAAAAAACCATGGGTTCATGGATACAGAGAACAGATGAGCAGTTACCAGGGGCAGGGGTGAGGAGTTGGTGAAATGGAAGGAGGAGGTTAAGAAGTACAAACTCGGGATTAACCAAGATGGCGGAGTAGAAGGACGTGCTCTCACTCCCTCTTGCGAGAGCACCAGAATCACAACTGGCTGCTGGACAATCATCGACATGAAGACACTGGACTTCACCAAGGAGGATACCCCACGTCCAAGGACAGAGGAGAAGCCACAGTGAGACGGTAGGAGGGGCGCAATCAGAGTAAAATCAAATCCCATAACTGCTGGGTGGGTGACTCACAGACTGGCGAGCACTTATACCACAGAAGTCCACCCACTGGAGTGAATGTTCTGAGCCCCACGTCAGGCTTCCCAACCTGGGGGTCTGGCAACGGGGGGAGGAATTCCTAGAGAATCAGACTTTGAAGCCTAGTGGGAATTGATTGCAGGACTTCGACAGGACTGGGGGAAACAGAGACCCGACTCTTGGAGGGCGTACACAAAATAGTGTCTGCATCGGGACCCAGGGGAAGGAGCAGTGACCCTGGGGGAGACTGAACCAGACATAACTGCTGGTGTTGGGGGGTCTCCTGCAGAGGCGGGGGCTGGCTCTGTTTCACCGTGGGGACAAGGACACTGGCAGCGGAGGTTCTGGGAAGTACTCCTTGGCGTGAGCCCTCCCAGAGTCTGCCATTAGCCCCACCAAAGAGCCCGGGGAGGCTCCAGTGTTGGGTTGCCTCAGGCAAAACAACCAACAGGGAGGGAACCCAGCCCCACCCATCAACAGTCAAGTGGATTAAAGTTTTACGGAGCTCTGACCGCCACAGCAACAGTCAGCTCTACCCACCTCCAGAGCCTCCCATCAAGCCTCTTAGATAGCCTCAACCACCAGAGGGCAGACAGCAGAAGCAAGAAAAGCTACAGTCCTGCAGCCTGTGGAACAGAAACCACATTTACAGAAAGATAGACAAGATGAAAAGGCAGAGGGCTATATACCAGATGAAGGAACAAGAAAAAACCCCAGAAAAACAACTAAATGAAGTGGAGATAGGCAACCTTCCAGAAAAAGAATTCAGAATAATGATAGTGAAGATGATCCAGGACCTTGGAATAAGAATGGAGGCAAAGATTGAGAAGATGCAAGAAATGATTAACAAAGACCTAGAAGAATTAAAGAACAAACAAACAGAGATGACCAATACAATAACTGAAATGAAAACTATACTAGAAGGAATCAATAGTAGAATAACTGAGGCAGAAGAACGGATAAGTGACCTGGAAGACAGAATGGTGGAATTCACTGCTGCGGAACAGACTAAAGAAAAAAGAATGAAAAGAAATGAAGACAGCCTAAGAGACCTCTGGGACAACATTAAACGCAACAACATTCGCATTATAGGGGTGCCAGAAGGAGAAGAGAGAGAGGAAGGACCAGAGAAAATATTTGAAGAGATTATAGTCGAAAACTTCCCTAACATGGGAAAGGAAATAGCCACCCAAGTCGAGGAAGTGCAGAGAGTCCCATACAGGATAAACCCAAGGAGAAGCACGCCGAGACACATAGTAATCAAAGTGGCAAAAATTAAAGACAAAGAAAAATTATTGAAAGCAGCAAGGGAAAAATGACAAATAACATACAAGGGAACTCCCATAAGGTTAAGAGCTGATTTCTCAGCAGAAACTCTACAAGCCAGAAGGGAGTGGCATGATATACTTAAAGTGATGAAAGGGAAGAACCTGCAACCAAGATGACTCTACCCGGCAAGGATCTCATTTAGATTTGATGGAGAAATCAAAAGCCTTACAGACAAGCAAAAGCTAAGAGAATTCAGCACCACCAAACCAGCTCTACAACAAATGCTAAAGGAACTTCTCTAAGTGGGAAACACAAGAGAAGAAAAGGACCTACAAAAACAAACTCAAAACAATTAAGAAAATGGTCATAGGAACATACATATCGATAATTACCTTAAACGTGAATGGATTAAATGCTCCCACCAAAAGACACAGGCTTGCTGAATGGATACAAAAACAAGACCCATATATATGCTGTCTACAAGAGACCCACTTTAGACCTAGGGACACATGCGGACTGAAAGTGAGGGGATGGAAAAAGATATTCCATGCAAATGGAAATCAAAAGAAAGCTGGAGTAGCTATACTCACATCAGATAAAATAGACTTTAAAATAAAGAATGTTACAAGAGACAAGGAAGGACACTACATAATGATCAAGGGATCAATCCAAGAAGAAGATATAACAATTATAAATATATATGCACCCAACATAGGAGCACCTCAATACATAAGGCAACTGCTAACAGCTATAAAAGAGGAAATTGACAGTAACACAGTAATAGTGGGGGACTTTTACACCTCACTTACACCAATGGACAGATCATCTAAACAGAAAATTAATAAGGAAACACAAGCTTTAAATGACACAATAGACCAGATAGATTTAATTGATATTTATAGGACATTACATCCGAAAACAGCAGATTACACTTTCTTCTCAAGTGCGCACGGAACATTCTCCAGGATAGATCACATCTTGGGTCACAAATCAAGCCTCAGTAAATTTAAGAAAATTGAAATCATATCAAGCATCTTTTCTGACCACAATGCTATGAGATTAGAAATAAATTACAGGGGAAAAAACGTAAAAAACACAAACACATGGAGGCTAAACACTACGTTACTAAATAACCAAGAGATCACTGAAGAAATCAAAGAGGAAATCAAAAAATACCTAGAGACAAATGACAATGAAAACACGACGACCCAAAACCTATGGGATGCAGCAAAAGCAGTTCTAAGAGGGAAGTTTATAGCTATACAAGCCTACCTCAAGAAACAAGAAAAATCTCAAGTAAACAATCTAACCTTACACCTAAAGAAACTGGAGAAAGAAGAACAAACAAAACCCAAAGTTAGCAGAAGGAAAGAAATCATAAAGATCAGAGGGGAAATAAATGAAATAGAAACAAAGAAAACAATAGCAAAGATCAATAAAACTAAACGCTGGTTCTTTGAGAAGATAAACAAAATTGATAAGCCATTAGCCAGACTCATCAAGAAAAAGAGGGAGAGGACTCAAATCAATAAAATCAGAAATGAAAAAGGAGAAGTTACAACAGACACCGCAGAAATACAAAGCATCCTAAGAGACTACTACAAGCAACTTTATGCCAATAAAATGGACAACCTGGAAGAAATGGACAAATTCTTAGAAAGGTATAACCTTCCAAGACTGAACCAGGAAGAAACAGAAAATATGAACAGACCAATCACAAGTAATGAAATTGAAACTGTGATTAAAAATCTTCCAACAAACAAAAGTCCAGGGCCAGATGGCTTCACAGGTGAATTCTATCAAACATTTAGAGAAGAGCTAACACCCATCCTTCTCAAACTCTTCCAAAAAATTGCAGAGGAAGGAACACTCCCAAACTCATTGTATGAGGCCACCATCACCCTGATACCAAAACCAGACAAAGACACTACAAAAAAAGAAAATTACAGACCAATATCACTGATGAATATAGATGCAAAAATCCTCAACAAAATACTAGCAAACAGAATCCAACAACACATTAAAAGGATCATACACCACGATCAAGTGGGATTTATCCCAGGGATGCAAGGATTCTTCAATATACGCAAATCAATCAATGTGATACACCATATTAACAAATTGAAGAAGAAAAACCATATGATCATCTCAATAGATGCAGAAAAAGCTTTTGACAAAATTCAACACCCATTTATGATAAAAACTCTCCAGAAAGTGGGCATAGAGGGAACCTACCTCAACATAATAAAGACCATATATGACAAACCCACAGCAAACATCATTCTCAACGGTGAAAAACTGAAAGCATTTCCTCTAAGATCAGGAACGAGACAAGGATGTCCACTGTCACCACTATTATTCAACATAGTTTTGGAAGTCCTAGCCACGGCAATCAGAGAAGAAAAAGAAATAAAAGGAATACAAATTGGAAAAGAAGAAGTAAAACTGTCACTGTTTGCAGATGACATGATACTATACATAGAGAATCCTAAAACTGCCACCAGAAAACTGCTAGAGCTAATTAATGAATATGGTAAAGTTGCAGGATACAAAATTAATGCACAGAAATCTCTTGCATTCCTATACACTAATGATGAAAAATCTGAAAGAGAAATTATGGAAACACTCCCATTTACCACTGAAACAAAAAGAATAAAATACCTAGGAATAAACCTACCTAGGGAGACAAAAGACCTGTATGCAGAAAACTATAAGACACTGATGAAAGAAATTAAAGATGATACCAACAGATGGAGAGATATACCATGTTCTTGGCTTGGAAGAATCAACATTGTGAAAATGACTATACTACCCAAAGCAATCTACAGATTCAATGCAATCCCTATCAAATTACCAATGGCATTTTTTACGGAGCTAGAAAAAATCATCTTAAAATTTGTATGGAGACACAAAAGACCCCAAATAGCCAAAGCAATCTTGAGGGAAAAAAACAGAGCTGGAGGAATCAGACTCCCTGACTTCAGACTATACTACAAAGCTACAGTAATCAAGACAATATGGTACTGGCACAAAAACAGAAACATAGATCAATGGAACAAGATAGAAAGCCCAGAGGTAAACCCACGCACCTATGGTCAACTAATCTATGACAAAGGAGGCAAGGATATACAATGGAGAAAAGACAGTCTCTTCAATAAGTGGTGCTGGGAAAACTGGACAGCTACGTGTAAAAGAATGAAATTAGAATACTCCCTAACACCATACACAAAAATAAACTCAAAATGGATTCGAGACCTAAATGTAAGACTGGACACTATAAAACTCTTAGAGGAAAACATAGGAAGAACACTCTTTGACATAAATCACAGCAAGATCTTTTTTGATCCACCTCCTAGAGTAATGGAAATAAAAACAAAAATAAACAAATGGGACCTAATGAAACTTCAAAGCTTTTGCACAGCAAAGGAAACCATAAACAAGACGAAAAGACAACCCTCAGAATGGGAGAAAATATTTGCAAACGAATCAACAGACAAAGGATTAATCTCCAAAATATATAAACAGCTCATTCAGCTCAATATTAAAGAAACAAACACCCCAATCCAAAAATGGGCAGAAGACCTAAATAGATATTTCTCCAAAGAAGACATACAGATGGCCATGAAGCACATGAAAAGATGCTCAACATCACTAATTATTAAAGAAATGCAAATCAAAACTACAATGAGGTATCACCTCACACCAGTTAGAATGGGCATCATCAGAAAATCTACAAACAACAAATGCTGGAGAGGGTGTGGAGAAAAGGGAACCCTCTTGCACTGTTGGTGGGAATGTAAATTGATACAGCCACTATGGAGAACAATATGGAGGTTCCTTAAAAAACTAAAAATAGAATTACCATATGACCCAGCAATCCCACTACTGGGCATATACCCAGAGAAAACCGTAATTCAAAAAGACACATGCACCCGAATGTTCATTGCAGCACTATTTACAATAGCCAGGGGCTTCCCTGGTGGCGCAGTGGTTGAGAATCTGCCTGCCAATGCAGGGGACGCGGGTTCGAGCCCTGGTCTGGGAAGATCCCACATGCCGCGGAGCAACTCGGCCCGTGAGCCACAATTACTGAGCCTGCGCGTCTGGAGCCTGTGCTCGGCAACGAGAGGCCGCGATAGTGAGAGGCCCGTGCACCGCGATGAAGAGTGGCCCCCGCACCGCGATGAAGAGTGGCCCCCGCTTGCCACAACTAGAGAAAGCCCTCGCACAGAAACGAAGACCCAACACAGCCATACAATAGCCAGGTCATGGAAGCAACCTAAATGCCCATCAACAGACGAATGGATAAGGAAGTTGTGGTACATATATACAATGGAATATTACTCAGCCATAAAAAGGAACGAAACTGAGTCATTTGTTGAGACGTGGATGGATCTAGAGACTGTCAAACTGAGTGAAGTAAGTCAGAAAGAGAAAAACAAATATCGTATATTAACGCATGTATGTGGAACCTAGAAAAATGGTACAGATGAGCCGGTTTGCAGGGCAGAAGTTGAGACACAGATGTAGAGAACAGACATACGGACACCAAGGGGGGAAAACTGCGGTGGGGTGGGGATGGTGGTGTGCTGAATTGGGCGATTGGGATTGACATGTATACACTGATGTGTATGAAATTGATGACTAATAAGAACCTGCAGTATAAAAAAGCAAACAAACAAAACAACTAATACTAAACTTCATTGGATTATTTGTATGGAAATATGTTAATATAAATGTTTCAGACATTACATGAAATTTCTAAAAATCTTATATGTTCTGGTATAATGTTATAGGTCATAATCCTAGTTATTACTTTAAAATGTATATCTCAGAAATAACTAATTTTCTTGTCAACTGCATTATTATGAACTTTCATCAAATCTTTAACCGTGGTCATTTTTAAGTCTTCTGTCATCTACAGACAGTTCTGGGTGTACTCTGATGCTTTTGCAAATATGTTCCTATAAAAGGGTTTCACCTTCAAGGAATTCATGGAAAAGACTCTGACAAGTACAGGATTCTGGTAACTGACTGTACTGCTGAACTGAATGAATAAGCATTTTCAGAACTCTAATGAAAAACTGATGAACTCATAAAAGTGCTAACAAAAGATCAAGATGAAAAAAAAAAATTAATTACATGGGACTGAGTGAACTGATGAAGATGAGTATAATTTTTGTGACTTTCTGTTTGAATTAAAAAAAAAAAATCCCACAAGGACTCAGAGGCAAAGAATATACAAATCAATTTTCACTGCAAAGTAAAGGAGCTGTTACAGTGGAGGATTACTGGACTGAATGTCAATATTATGACATAGTATGAATGTGTTTCGTGTTTGGTAATTGCAATCATTGTTGCTTTTGTTGTGGTCATCCATGTACAATGCTTGGTGTCAGTCTATTTATCTCTTGTAAAAATAAAATACAGTGTGTGTGTGTGAAAAAAAAAAAAAAAAAGAAGTACAAACTCCCAGCTATAAAATAAATAAGCCCTGGGAATGTAATGTATAGCACGGTGACTATAATTAATAATAACGTGTTGTATATTTGAAGGTTGCTAATAAAGTAAATCTTGAAAGTTTCCATCACAAGAAAAAAATGTGTAAATTGGATGGATGGATATAAATTACATTTATTTTGGTAAAAATTTCAGGTAGAATTTGAAATTAAAAACACAATACCTGGGGCTTCCCTGGTGGCACAGTGGTTAGGAATCCACCTGCCAATGCAGGGAACACGGGTTCGATTCCTGGCCTGGGAGGATCCCACATGCCACGGAGCAACTAAACCCATGAGCCACAACTACTGAAGCCTGCGCGCCTGGAACCCATGCTCTGCAACAAGAGAAGCCACCGTAATGAGAAGCCCGTGCACCGCAACAAAGAGTAGCCTCCACTCACTGCAACTAGAGAAAGCCCACGAACAGCAACAAAGACCCAACACAGCCAAAAATAAAACAAACAAATAAATAAATTTATTAAAAAAAATACCATTTACATTAGCATGTAAATAATGAATTACTTACAAATCTAACAAAACAGAAGATCTGAGGAAAACTATAAATCTCTGATGAATGAAATCAAAGAACTTAATAAATGGAGATTTTATGTTCATGAATAGGAAAACTCTACATTGTCGAGATGTCGGTTTTTCCCAAATTGATCCACAGATTCAAAGCAAACCAAATCAAAATCCCAGCAAGTTATTCTATGGATTTCAACAAACTCATTCTACAGTTTACATGGAGAGTCAAAAGACCCAAAACAGCCAACACAATATTGAAGGAGAAGAACAAAGTTGGAGGAGTGACACAACAACTTCAAGACTTACTATAAAGCTACAGTAGTCAAGACAGTGTGGGACCAGCAAAAGAACAGACATATAGGTCAATAGAACAGAATAGACAGCCCAGAAATAAATCCCTATCATATAGTCAGGCAATTGATCTTTAACAAAGGAGCAAAAGCAAGACAATGGAACAAAGATGGTCTCTTCAACAAATGGTGCTGGAACAACTGAATATCCACGTGCAAAAAAAATGAATGTGGGTAGAGACACAGAATATGTACCCTTCACAAAAATTAACTCAAAGTGAATCACAGACCTAAATGTGAAATGCAAAACTATTAAAACTCCTAGAAGATAATATGAGGAAACCTAGATGACCCTGGGTATGGCGATGACTTTTTACATACAACACCAAAAGCACCATCCATGAAAGGAATAATTGATAAGCTGGACTTCATTAAAATAAAAAAAAAAAACTTCAGTTCTATGAAAGACAATGCCAAGAGAAAACAAGCCTCAAATGGGAGAAATATTTCCAAAACACTCATCTGATAAAGGACTGCTATCCAAAGTATACAAAGAACTCTTAAAACTCATTCATAAGGAAACAAAACAACCCAGTTTTTAAAATGGGCCAAAAATCTTCACACCTCACCAAAGAAGATAATACAGATGGCAAATAAGAATATGAAAAGATACTCCACATCATATGTCATCAGGGAAATGCAAATTAGAACAATGAGCTACCACTACATACCTATTAGAATGGCCAAAATCCAGAACAATAACACCACCAAATACTGGTGAGGACATGGAGCAACAAGAATTCTCCTTCATTGCTGGTGGGAATGCAAAATGGTGCAGCCACTTCAGAAGACAGTCTGGTGGTTTCTTACAAAACTAAACATACTCTAACCATATGATCCAGCGATTGCACTCTTCAGTACTTATCCCAAAGAGTTGAAAACTTTTGTCCACACAAAAAATCTACACATTGATGTTCATAGCAGCTTTATTCATAATTGCCAAAACTTGGAAGCAATTAATATGCCTTTCAGAAGATGAATGGATAACCTGTGCTATATCCATACAATGAATATTATTCAGAGATAAAAAGAAATAAGCTATTAAGCCATGTAAAGACAAAGAGGAAACTTAAATGTAAATTACTAAGTGAAAGAAGCCAATCTAAATACTGTATGATTCCAATTATATGACATTCTGGGAAAGGCAAAACTATAGAGGCAGTAAAAAGATCAGTGGTTGCAAGGTGTTGGGGAGAAGAGTGGATGAATAGGAGCACAGAGGACTTTTAGGGCAGTGAAAATGCACTATATGATACTATAATAATGGATACATGTCAGTATACATTTGTCCAAACCCTTAGAATGTACAACACTAAGAGTGAACCTTAATATAAACTATGGACTTTGGGTGACTATGATGTGTCAATGTAGGTTCATCAATAGTAACAAATGTACCACACTGGTGGGGGATGCTCATAATGGGGGAGACCATGCATGGGAGGGGATAGTGGGGATGTGGGGAATCTCTGTAACTTCCTCTTAATTTTGCTGTGAACCTAAAACTGTTCTAAAAGATTAAAATCTTAACTCAATAAGATGAGATAAGATGAAATGAAATAAAAATCAGTGGTTGTCAGGGGTTTGGCAGAAGGGGAGGAGGATGAATAGGTAAAGCCCAGGGCATTTTTAGGGTAGTGAAACTTCATGGGAAACTGTAGTGGTGGATACATCTATGTGTCAAAACTCATACAATGTACTACATAAAGAGTGAACCTTAAGGTAAAGCATGGACTACAGTTAATAGCAATGTATAAATATTGGTTCATTAATTGTCACAAATATACCCCACTAATGCAAGATGTTAATAGTACAGAAAACTGGGCAGGTTGGAGGGGATGCTTTGCTATATATGGAATGCTATGTACTATCTGTCTAATTATTTTGTAAACCTAAAATAGTAATTTAAAAGTCTATTTTTTAAAAACATTGAAATATCCTTACATACACACACACACATACACACAGGAATGGCTACTATCCAAAAAAAAAACAAAAACGGATATTACCAGGTGTTGGTGAGGATGTAGAGAAATTAGAACCTTAATACTACTGGGAACAGTAACATTAATGGTATAGCCACTTGGAAAACATTTCGGAAGTTTAAGGGTAAACCTAGACTTACCATACAACCCAACAATTCCACTCCTAGAAATCTACCCAAAAGAAATTAAAGCATAAGTCTACACAATGACTTATTCATAATAGCCAAAAACTGCAAACAATCCAAATGTCCTTCAACTGGTGAACTGGTAAACAAAATGTGGTATATCCATACAATGGAATGGATCAATGGATCCGTAAAAAGGAATGAACCAGTGATATATGCTATGGTACGCACAAACATCAAAAACATTATCCTAAGTGGAACGTGTCAGACACAAAGGACTACATAATATATGATTCCATTTATTTTTAAATTCCAGAAAAAAAAGAATCAGAGCAGGAAAGCAGATACGTGGTTGCCTAGGGCTGGAGGTGGGAGAGGTGGAAGTGGGGACTGACTGCAAAGGGGCACGAGGAACTCTATGGGGGTAAATGAAATACTCTAAACCGGAATTGTAGTAATGATTATACAACTCTTTAAATCAAAGCCATTAAATTGTACACTTATAAGAGGTGAGTTTTATAGATATAAATTATACCTCAATAAAGCTATTAAGAAATATTTACAGAGTTTTCTAGTGGAAAGGAAAATAAAATCATTCCATATTGTTCAAATAGTCAAAATGAAATTTCATGGACAGTAATTCTAGGGAGTTAGAATTTTAGCCAATATGTAGAAGTAATTCAGTACATATGCTAAGAATCAGAGTTCTTTAACAGGAATAACTGTGATTCTAAACCAAACGTACTGATACTGTTGGGTGACCGACCCATGAAAACCCCTTTTTTGTCAACAGAACCTAAACGATGACTAGCTAGATATTCTATTATTTGCACCTGAGTGAATCTTAATGGATAAACCTACCTCTCAATAGAAGAAGTCTGAAAGAGTTGAATAACTTTCTGCCAGGGAAGGTGTGAAGTATTCCTACTGGAGTGAGAGGATGATAGTAGTGGTTGGGTTAGAAAAAAAAAAATGTAAGCATACTTTCTGAAAAACACCTGCAGTATATAGGTGTTGTTTGAAGAAAAAAAACAATTGTCACAGTGGAAATGTATTTACAGATATAGATACATAAATATAGATAGGTAGATAGATATAGATATTTATAGTCTCTTTTGTTCCCTGGGGGACCTTGAAGATCAAACTAGGAGACTACTTTTACTAGGAGATGCGAGGCACACAAAAGTTTAAGATTGGTCTTCTGCCCCCAAGATGCTGGAAAAACAATCTTTGTAGAAGCAGGCGAACACATCTGAAGCAATTAGCACATATCAGACACTGTAAAATGAAGCTAAAGACTGTAGGGTATAAATATAATTAAATTCTGTAGAAGCCAAATCACAGACAGCTTTAAGATCCACCAGGATTAAAATATGCTACCTGATGGTGAAACCATGCAATTGATTGAACTGTCTACACCCAAAACAGTTATTTTGAACCAGATGTTAAGTGGTCCTCTGAAGGCTTCTGACACCAACATGCTGTTAGATAATATGCCTCAAGTGGTTTCACAGGAACAAGAGAAATTAGTGCTTTCAAAAGAAGTCATTTAAAACAGGCTCCCCAAAATCATTTCTGGATGTGCAAATTCCATGGTGGATTACTGCTTGAATTTCACTCACCTCTAATATTTACACATGAGATATAACAGTGAAAGTTTTGATAGATCAATGTAAGTTTTTAAAATAAATTTATTTATTTATTTGTTTTTATTTTTGGCTGTGTTGGGTCTTCGTTGCTCTGCATGGGCTTTCTCTAGTTGCGGTGAGCGGGGGCTACTCTTCCTTGCGGTCCATGGGCTTCTCATTGTCATGGCTTCTCTTGTTGTAGAGCACGGGCTCTAGAGTGCAGGCTCAGCAGCTGCAGCGCACGGGCCCAGCTGCTCCGCGGCATGTGGGATCCTCCCAGGCCAGGGCTTGAACCTGTGTCCCCTGCATTGGCAGGCGGATTCTTAACCACTGAGCCACCAGGGAAGCCCTAGATCAATGTAATTTAAGCATTGCTATCATGACAGTATCACAATTGGATTTTTTTTTCTTTACATTTTTCCACCTGCAGTCTTGCCTTCTGTTACTCTGGGATTTTTCAGAATGGCATCATCACAAAGACCTGTGTTATTTCAATACTGTATGGAAAAGGCTCCAAGCGAAACAATTTTTTAGAGTACTGTTAGCAGAATTAAAGCCCTTTAACATATGCAATGGTAGGGTTCACGAATCATCTACTGTAAACATTTTCTCATTTGAAGCTGACTCCAGTAATCAGTCAATGTAATGTGAGTTGCTTTTCCAGAAGTTGTCACCCACTCTCCTCCCCGCCTTGTTGCATCTCTCCTCCTCCCTCTACCCATTAATGAGTTTGATTTCAAGAGGTCTGAAGAGATGGTAGGTGGCATGGACTCCAGATCACTTGTTCCCTTGCAAAGCTGAGAAGCTCTTTTGGCACTGAACCCACAAGCTTTGCTCCTTTAACACCATGATCACCCACTGAGAGCTGAGAGGACCCATCTCCCCAACGAGTAGTAAATGAGCTGCTGAGAGCTCACCTGCCCCAACCTTCATCATGGCAGATTTGGTGTCTAAATTTGCAGACAACTTTTACCTGCTGATACAGAGAGCTTTTGAGATGAAAGCCCCTAGAACAGAATAAAAACAGCTCAAGAACAACACTTCCCTTAGTCCTGAGTAATTATCTACATAACAGCTATTTGCCATGAAAATTAACCAAAAAAAAAATCATCTCCATTGCCTTGTTCATTCAACTTCTAACTAGCACACATTGTCTGACTTCATTATTCCTCATACCCAAATCTCACTTTCTAGCAAACAAATCAACTTTTGGTGCCCTACGCAAAGGACTACTTCCCAAGTGCCTTGAGGTACTTGAAGAACTAAAGCTAGTCACTGCCGATAGATATTTTTAATTTTTTTACTCTCGGGGAAATACGCTGCAGTAGTATATTTTATTTTGTGTTTCTTTATTTTTTATTTATATATTTTTAAAATTTATTTATTTTTGGCTGCAGTGGGTCTTCGTTGCTGTGCGCGGGCTTTCCCTAGTTGCGGCGAGTTGGGGGCTACTCTTCGTTGCGGCGCGCAGGCTTCTCATTGCGGTGGCTTCTCTTGTTGCGGAGCATGGGCTCTAGGCGTGTGAGCTTCAGTAGTTGTGGCTCACGGGCTCAGTAGTTGTGGCTCACGGGCTCTAGAGCACAGGCTCAGTAGTTGCGGCACACGGGCTTAGTTGCTCCACGGCATGTGGGATCTTCCCAGACCAGGGCTCGAACCCATGTCCCCTGCATTGGCAGTCAGATTCTTAACCACTGAGCCACCAGGGAAGCCCTGCAGTGGTATATTTTAAATCTGATATTTTCCCTGATTTCCTTCTGAAAGTTGTTCCATTTTTTAAATTTTCTCAACTTAATTTTCAACTAAATAAAATAAGTACCTGATAGAATTTGTTCTGCCTTCATTTTATATGGTATTTCTTATGTCTAAACTGGTTTTATAATTATGCCACATATCCCTACCACAATGACCTTCCTTGTCTTTAAAATGTGTATATCAGAATTTAAATGCTAGTCACCATGGCTTTTGTGGATTTACTTGCCTCTACTAGCACTGAATATCACCTCAAATAATACTTTCAATTTATTTCTCTTACAGAGAAATAGCCTAACAGAGTTAGCGAATAGAACTAATATCCTAGGATCAAAATGACCCAAGAATGAAAGGAGTCCATTTTTTTGCTTTTATTAGAACCACAAATTTAACTTATAATGATTTATAAGTGGAGGGAAATGTAACTTCTTTATTTAATCTATAGTTGATGTTTTCCTTCACAAGTTCTTATCCACTATTTAGTGAGAAAGAAAGAGCTTAATATTTGAATTCAAAGCTAAGTCTGATCTGATTATTTCTTCAGCCCTTTTAGAAAATGTTCAGCCTGTCAGATAGCATCATTTCCTTCTTACTATTTGTCTCTCAAGAGAACATTCTGGGTTTCTGGAGAGGATGATGTCTACACGTGCTGGTGAACTAGAGAGAAAGGGACCCTTGGGCATGTGCTGGCTGGCACTTGTGGGTCTCCAGGACAATGTCCAGCTGTTGGGTGTCCAACCAGCCTCAAAGCTGGAATGTGCAGCTAGTGTAGCTGTGGTCCATTCTCTTGGCTTGGCCAATACTCTCTGTCATGGTCCCAAGAGTGGCTATGTGCTCTGCAGACCCAGAGACAAAGGTACCTTGCGCTTTTAGGGTAAGCCTCTCAGGCAAGTCCCTAGCCACTTCTCCTTGTCATGCCATATGCACGAGTTTATTTCATGGGGCTGCACCCCAGGTTAATGAAGGAAGGCCTGTGAGGTGACCTCATCCCAGAGTCTTCAAGATGGGAGAGAGGAAGTTGGAAGAATCCCTTCGGCTTCAATGTTAGATTCAGTCACATAACATATGTGCAAATGCTCTGGCTCTTGACATTCTGGACACATCAGCAATCACTCCTCCGGTTTCATACTTTGACTATAGTTATTTCCACTTTTGATGTTCAAGCTTGCTCTTACTTGGCCTCAGCACACATTCTAAGGTACAATTTCTAGTATCTGCCCTTGAATCCCTCCTTCCTCACTAAAAAATCTTAGGTATGAGGATTTGGAAATGCGCAAGGACAGACTGACTAATATAAAATAGAATCTCACTGATTTGTGATTAACTTCACGAAAGAATATTGAAAAAGAAATCCCACTTTTATCATTTTTCTCACAATATATATAATAACTCACAGGAAGCTAACTATATCATCCAATAAGCCTTAGAAGACAATGTAAGAAATAGAAAAGAATAATTTATCTAACGTGCTTGGGAATACTTAAAAACTGTTTCACTCATATAGTATATATTGAGCTTAACATTCACTTGCAATCTTTATATTCATTATCATAGAAGTAAAGTTTGTTCACTTCAAAGGAAACTACAGATAGGCCATAACTTGTCTAGGCCATAACTTGTCTAGTTTCAATCACATTACAAATGACTAAAGCAAAATTAATGAAATCCTTCACATTGCAAATCGAATGTAAACTGATGTCCAAGTGGAAATGTATACAACATATTTTTTAATAAAGAATGCTGAAAAAAAAATGAAAGGAGTGATTTTCTAAAACCATGTAATTTTGTAGAACTTGAGACAAAGCTCCTGACTCAGAATGCTTGGGCCAGGCTGGAAGTTCTAACCCTGCCAAACTCCTGCCTAGCTTTCCAAAAGTGATGGCCTTATCCCACACTTAAAAAGAAAAGATACATTCCCTAGAACACCACACCCTCCGTTTTTAAAATGTGCTCCTATAATATCTTAAAACATCTTGTTAACAGTCTAATCTAAACAAGATCAGCCAGCAAAATCATTGTTTCCAGAGGCTCTGAGAGACACGGTCCATTCAAGATGACCAGTCTCATCCCTCCAGTGGAAAATTAGGCAGGCACATTTGAAGTCTGGCCTTTGGGACTACAAGACAAGACCAAGCATCACATCCTTCTCAGGCAAACAGTGTGAAAAATTCTACAAAGCATTTTTAAAATAAGCAAACTAAATTCACCATAAGCAAAATATAGGAAAATTTCAATTAAACAAAGTGCTTTGTAAATAAGTTGTCCTTAGATGTCTACGACTACAGGATTAGTTAAATCAATTAGAGTATATCCACACAATAAGACACAGGAGTCACTAAAAATCATGTTCCAGAATTTTAACTGACATTGGAAGTGTATGCAAAATCTTCATATATGAAAAGGTCATAAAAAAGTAGGATAAATTTCTTTGTGTGTTTTCTTAAAAACATATATAGAGACTAGAAAAAGACATCAAAAGGCTAGCAAAGTTTATTTTATATGATAGGGTTTTTTTCTCCTTTTTCTTTATCTCAATTTTCTAAATTTTATGCAATAAATGTTCATTATTTTAATGTTAGAAAATATGATAGGAAAGTGATTAATCTGTTTAATTATATTTTCTAGTTAACTGAAAAGTAAGCAAAAGAACTTTGGGATGGTGTAAGTATTTTAGTCCATATCCTGCCTACTAAGTCAACAAAAACCCAATGATCTAATTATATTCAGTGAAATCCATCAGCCAATCAATTTTGATATATGTGATATCCAAAGCAGTTAAGACTTAAGTTTTTACTTTCATTCAGTTATTACAATGTGAAGCTGATAAAGAACTTGATATAAATTTGAGACAAGTGAACACAAAGACATCTTTCCTTCTTACTTAAGCATCTCATAGGAACTACAGCTTATGAAGAAAAACATCACTAATCATAACCAGAGAACCATGAATGTTGGTGTAAGGGTTTAATATCCACTGGTTCAGCCATCACAGTTTGGAATGATGTTTAGTGACTAAATTCCTGGTTTACATTTCTTGTTTACATGGTGTTTGTCTCAAAGTTAAATGCAACACAAATTCCAAAGAGCATAGCTCTTTGGGATTCCTGTTGCAATTCTGTTTTAATGTAAGGACTTTTTTTTTTTTTTTTTTTTTTTTGGCCATTTCAAATGTGCAAGTTCTATTTAAGTACTTATACCTCTAGATATAAGTACTTATTCTATTTAAGTACTTATACCTCTACTTCTAGATTTTTTAAAATATATATTCATTTACTGTTTTGAATAGGTAAAATCTTCAGGTGGCTTAAACATCAAAAAGTACAGAATAACATACTCTGAAGCTTCCCTCCCATCCATCTACACAGTTCCCACCCTCCTCCAACAGACAACCATCATTATTAGTTCCTGGTTTATCCTTCCAGAGACTTTTTAAATGCATATGGAAGCACAGTATATAACTGTATGCATCTTATTTTATCCAAAATATTATGCTGCTATTCACCTTCTTTTTATTACTTAACAATGCACCTTAGAGATCTTTCCAAATCAGGATATAAAGAACATCCACATTCTTTTTCACACTTGCAAAGTGTTTTTTGTATGAATGTGCCATAATTTATTAAACAGTCCCCTACTGATAGACCTCTAGGTTGCTTCCAATTTTTTGATAATGCTGCAATAAATTGTCTTATGTGCCTGAATTATTACTGTAAAGTAAACTCCTGGATGTTGAATTGCCAGGTCAAAGGGTACATACATTTTTAACTGTCACACCATTGCCAAATTGCCCTCCAAAGGACTTGTACCAATTTACACTCCCACCAGCAATGTATGAAAGTGCTTGTTTCCCCACATCCTTGCCAACATAATACATTATCTAACTTTTAGCTTTTGCCAAACTGGTTAAAAAAGGTATCTCACTGTATTTTTGATAGACCTTTCTCTCTTACCATGTGTGAGGTTGAGCATCTTTTCATGTATTTAGGGATTATGTTTATTTCCCTTTTGGTGAACTCTCCAATAATTGTTTTCTTACTGAAATTGTAGGAACTCTTCAAACATTAAGGAAATTAGACATTTGCAATATGAGCCTAAAATAATTTTCCTGATTTGTCATCGTTATTTATTTATTTATTTTTAATTTTTTTGGCTGCATTGGGTCTTTGTTGCTGCGGGCGGGCTTTCTCCAGTTGCAGCGCATGGGCTTCTCACTGCGGTGGCTTCTCTTGCTGTGGAGCACAGGCTCTAGGCGCACAGGCTTCAGTAGTTGCAGCACGTGGGCTCAGTAGTTGCGGCACGTGGGACCTAGAGTGTGTGGGCTTCAGTGGTTGCAGCGTATGGGCTCAGTAGTTGTGGCTCACAGACTTAGTTGCTCCACAGCATGTGGGAACTTCCCAGACCAGGGATCGAACCCATGTCCCCTGCATTGGCAGGAGGATTCTTAACCACTGTGTCACCAGGGAGGTCCCTGTCATCTTTCTTTTGATTTTGCTTATCATGAGTTCTGCCACGTATAAAAAACATACAGACATGCATATTAATACACATACAAATGTACTGATCTTTTCTTTTAAGGCTTCTAGATTTTGTAACAGTTTATAAAACCTTCCTTATTCTGAGATCTAAAGTGATTTTTTGTGCTTTCTTCTTTAATTTAATGGGTTCATTTATTGATATTAAAATTTCTATGCATTTGGATTTTTCTTGGTATATAGTGTGAACTGTGGATCCAGCTTTATTTTTTCTAAAGGTTACCACACTGTCTCATCAAGTTTTTGAATAGTTCATTTTTCCCACTGATTTGCATCACCACCTTTCACATATTAAAACTGTATATATTTTAAATTGGTAAAGTTCAAATATCCACTTTTATTCACCTTTCTTATTTCATGTTTGACTGAAAAAATGCTTTTAGAGATTTTTGTTGAATTTTAAAAAATTTCTTCCCCCAAATTTTCTGCAACTTTCAGATCACTTCTTTATTGAATAAACAAACATTAGTGCTACTATTGCAGTTCTGTGCTACACACCAATAAATATTGTTTAAAATTCTAAAAAACAAAACTGCATATATTTTGAGACCTATCTCTGGATTTTCTATTCTATTCCATTGTCTTACTACATGCACTAACAACACACTAATTTAAAACTAAGGCTTTATAACATACATTGATATCTGGAATATCTAGTCCCACTAATTTTTGCTACTTTACAAAGGTTTTCTAGCTGTTTTTAGGGGAAAAAAAAAAAATCTTACATGTAGCAATAACTTTGCCTGATTCTGAAGAAAAAGAAAATTTCTTTTGTATCTTTGAGGTGCTGTGTTAATTTTATAAATTAACTGACACGTCTATAACATTGAGTCTGTCTACCCAAGAAGAGGATACGCGGGGACTTCCCTGGTAGTCCAGTGGTTAAGAATCCTCCTTCCAACCGAGGGGATGTGGATTTGATCCCTGGTCGGGGAACTAAGATCCCACATGCCGCGGGGCAGCAGCCCACGTGCTCCAACTACTGATCCCGCGCACCGCAATGAAGAGCCCATGTACTGCAACTAAGACCCAACGCAGCCAATAAATAAATAAATAAATAAAAGAACAGGATACGCTTTTTCCCACTTTTTTCAATTATTTTAAGTCCTTCAGGAATGCTTTAAAGTTTTTTTTCATATAAGACTTTTACCTTTATTGCTAAATTTATTCCTAAGTACGTTATCTTTGGGGTTGGTATTGCAGATGGGTGTTTTCTTTCTTTTATCTTCTGATTGTTCTTCATGTATATGAAAACTCTTAATTCCTGTTTGTTCATTTTACACCCTACTATTTTACTAAATGCTCTACTTGCTTTTAGATTTTTTAGTTTTTTCTCATAGGATTTTTAAGTATACAACAGTATCATCTGCCAATAGAAATAAAGCTCCTCTGTAATTTTAATTTATTTCTTATTTTAAGATGTTGAGGAGTATCTCCAGCCTCCAACACAATGGTAATTGCACTACATCTTTGTGTTATTCCTAACTTTAATAGGTAATAAATCAGGAATAAGTCTATGGTTTCCCCACTAAAAATAATGCTTAAGAACCTTGGGGCAGGACAGGAATAAAGACACAGACGTAGAAAATGGATTTGAGGATATGGGGAGGGGGAAGGGTAAGCTGGGACGAAGTGAGAGAGTGGCATGGACATATATACACTACCAAATGTAAAACAGATAGCTAGTAGAAGCAGCCGCATAGCACAGGGAGATCAGCTCGGTGCTCTGTGACCACCTAGAGGGGTGGGAGAGGGAGGGTGGGAGAGGGAGGGTGGGAGGGAGATGCAAGAGGGAGGAGATATGGGGATATATGTATATGTATAGCTGATTCACTTTGTTATAAAGCAGAAACTAGCACACCATTGTAAAGCAATTATACTCCAATAAAGATGTTAAAAAAATAAAATTAAAATAATGCTTCTTTTGGGGCTGAGACAAAAATATTTTACGTCAAAGAAATACCCTATTTTACTATGGGTTTTCTATCAAGGATAAATGTTGAATTTTTTCAAAAGCATTTTTAGCATTTGTGGATATATTCATATGATATCTTTCTTGGATTTACTAATATTATGAATTATGATCAAAGATTTTCTAATATTTGAATGTGTATTTCTGAAATAAAACCCCACATGATTTGTACTTTCAATATGTTTCTGGATTATGTTTGTGAATATTTTATTTAGAATTTTAAGGTCTATATTCATAAGTGACATTAGCCTGTAATTTTCTTTTTTTGTCTAATTTCTTTTAGGTTTTGGTATCAGTTTTTTTTTTTTTTTTTAATTTTATTTATTTATTTATTTATTTTATTTTTGGCTATGTTGGGTCTTCGTTTCTGTGCGAGGGCTTTCTCTAGTTGTGGCAAGCGGGGGCCACTCTTCATCGCGGTGCGCGGGCCTCTCACTGTCGCGGCCTCTCTTGTTGCGGAGCACAGGCTCCAGACGCGCAGGCTCAGTAGTTGTGGCTCACGGGCCTAGTTGCTCCGCGGCATGTGGGATCTTCCCAGACCAGGGCTCGAACCCGTGTCCCCTGCACTGGCAGGCAGATTCTCAACCACTGCGCCACCGGGGAAGCCCTTGGTATCAGTTTTACACTCACTTCTTAAAGAGATGTTGGAGACTTTCTTCCTTTATCGACATGCTGGAAAAACTGAATTATCATTAAAATGACCTGACCTTTAACAGCATCCTGGAATTTCTCTGTGAAACCATCTGGTCTTAGTATTTGGGGGCTGGTTCTTAGACAATTTCCTCTGTTTCTATGATATAGCTGTTTAGATTTCCAATATACTTTGGAGTCTAGTTGATAAACTATTAATTTGCATTAAATTTAGCAGAGTAGTTTCTTATAATTATTCTAGTTTTTACCTTTTCTATAATTTCCCATTATTGTTGACTATTTTTTGTATCTGTACTCTATCTCCTTTTTTACTGAATAAATAAGCAAATCGTTTATCTCGCCAAAGCTTCTGGATTTATTAGTTCTACTAAGCTCATTATTTTCTGTTTATATTCGTTCCTTCATTCTTTCAATTTATTTTTCCTTTCTAACTTTTAGATTGGATGCTTATATCATGTATTTCTATTTTTTTAGTGTGTGTATATACGTACACCTACAAACACACACACACATACATATATGTTGTCCAAGAACTGCTTTAGTTATATCCCATAGTTTCTGATATGTACTATTTAGAAATCATTTTCTAGCTATCCCGGCATTTGAGTTTATACTTTCTCTTTCACTCAATTATTGCTTATTAGAGAATTATAAGAGGATACATAATAATTTTTTTCTGTCATTCTAATCCCCACATTAGTCTTAATTATACTGTTAAATATATTCAGCACTTACCTCCAATCCTTTCACTATTATTAACCTAGCCATAGCTTGGTTAGCTAAAATTTGTGTTCTAGCAATTTCCTCAGGAAGGGCTCCTGAGAGTGCTGTTCCAAGCCATACTGGAGCCTGGGGCAAAAGAAAAAATCAGTAATAATGATCCTGTTTTCCTGTTAAAATTTTGATACTTTATTTATCATGGATTTTTTTCCATTAATTTTTATTTAGTTTAATATTGCATTAAATATTATTCTTGATTACTGAACTGACATCCTCTTAAACTTTGTGCCCAAAGCACTAAATATTCCTTGGGCTCTGTAGGTTCATGCTTTTTATTTGAAGAACAGCTTGACTGGTTCACTCTTTCTTTCCTTGAGGAATTTCCAGGTAGTTAGTGTTCTATAATCTTCTGGAGTTAAAAGATGCTGTGGAAAAGTCTGATCCCAGCCAATTTTTTTTTCATCTAAGTGGTCTTTATTTTTTTTTTAGTTTTTGCAATGATTCTTTATCTTTAAAGTCTAACAACTTTTCTAGGATCTGTCTTAGTGTTGATCATTCTGCGTCACTTTTCCCTGGCACACAGTAAGACTTTTAAATACGGAGATTCAAGTGTTTTTCTTTCTTGAACTGTATTTTAAAATATTTGTTATGAACCATCTTTTGGTTTTCTTCTTTGGATATTCTATTTAAGTGCTTACTGGATCTCACTTGTATATCTTCTATCCTCATTATTTTTTTAATTCTTTGATTTCTACTTTACTGTGTTCCCTCTTCTTACTTTTATCTTTTACGTCCCTAGCAGTATTTTCCATATTGTTTGTTACTTCTTCCAATTTTGCCTTTATTTTTGTGTTGGTTTATTTTTTCCCTCTACTTCTTTCCTGAGTCCCACAAATTTATATTTCTTCTCCTCCTGTCTCACTACCTCTTCTTTCAAATATTGCACTTCTACCTGGTGGGACTTGTTAGTAGAAGTGATTGCTTCACTGAGTTGTTGTTATTGTTTTTCTTTTGATGTCAAAATGTTCGTTCACAATTTTTATCTGCTTCATGACAATATCTCTCTGGTGAGTGTTGATCATCTGCTAATACATTTTGCTGCACCTTTTCTTCTTTTTTTTCTTATAGTTCTTCTTTACAGACATTGTTTTAGTTCCTTTCTTATTACTTATTATTGACAATAATAGAGGATTGAAAATTTTTTATCTGATGAGGTTAAAGCAAAGGGTATTTGGACTTAAAACTACTAGGTACAATTGCTGGTGGATACATCATTTATGAAACAGGGGGAGCACATGGAACAGACAATCCTCCCAGCCTTACCTGGCTTAGCTTAGAGGACCCTGGCAGCCAGGCAATCAGCCCCAAGCAGAGCCTGGAAAATTCTATGCAGTTTTATCAGCCCAAGAGCAAAGACATGTACATACGGACATCAGGGGTTCCTCACTAAAAGCTCTATCTAATCATTCAAAAACAAAGTTCATGGTCTCCAAATCCACCCATGTTTGTCCACCCACGGTTTGGACAACATTCCAAACCGATCTTTAGTCCCTGCCTTAGTCTGCTCAGGCTGCCATAACAAAAGACCATAGACTGAGCAGCTTAAACAACCGACTTTTTAAAGCCTATTTTCTCACACTTCTGGAAGATAGCACTCCACGATCAAGGTGCTAGAAAATTTGGTTTCTGGTGCAGGCTCTCTTCCTGGCTTTTAGACAGCCACCACCTTGCTCTGTGCTCACACGGCCTTTCCTTAGCACCATGTGCATGGAGTCAGAGCGAGAGTGAGCTCTCTGGTATCACAGTTTTAAGGACACTAAACCTGCTGGGTCAGGGCCCCACCCTTATGACCTCATTCAATCTTCATTACTTTTTTTTTTTTTTGGCCCCATCTCCAAATACAGTGACCTCAAGAGTTAGGGATTCAACATATGAATGGGGGTGGGAGGGGAGACACATAAACATTTAGTTCAGAATAGTTCCCCAAACATTGTCAGACCAAACTAACTTTATCTATGGGGTTTCAGTATATTACCAACCATCGCCTCTTCCCTTATTATTTGACTGTTTCTCCTCTGGGTGTGCTCAGTAAGTATCCACTACTTTCTGTTTTAGAAACAGTATATTCAGTTCCATTGGGTCTAGAGTAGATGTATCTGATGTTACCTTCTGTGGACACTACTATGCCTTTTTTCTGAGTTTTAAGTCTGTTGAAGTCTTGTAAAACTGGTAGAGATGGAGAGCTGAAGAACGCTGATTAACTTTCTCTTTTCAGTGAATATAAGTGTGCTCAATTATAAGGCATTGTTCAAAAATATCTATTAATTGGTATATGGAAATATGCATCTATCTATATACCCTGTGTAAAACCTGTGTCTGTTCTGTTGATGTACAAACTCTTCACCCCCTAATAATCCTTCAGCACAGGTAGATCCTCCATCAGCAACAGAGGCTGATGCCAGCTTCACATTAGAATGGGTGAGCATTGCAAAACAACCCAGGTTGGGATATCCATATGCCTCTCCATCAACAAAGTCATCCCTTCAAGGTACCCTCACCTCTACTTTTGTGGGTTCTTTGCCTCCCTCCCATCTACCTGTAGGGCCTGGAAGGAAACTCTGATCCTCCAGCAAACCCAGCTCTGAACAGTGAGTTTATGTGAGATATGTTGTCCCTTTGTTTGCTGCTGACAAGCATAAAGAACCACTTTCACTGCTGATAATAATGGTTAATTTATCACATCCAGCCGAGGCTGACCTCTGGGTGTCCCAGCCCCTCCATCACCTTCACACCTGCTCAAGCTAATTGTTAGAGCCAAGTGTAAATGAAAATCAACTGGGCTAATAATGAATGGAGCCCATTACTCGCAACAGCACATTGCTTTACGAAGGTTTATCAAGACACATTATAACCAGTCCCCCGGTCACAGTTCCTTGTTTCATAGATGAGAAAAAGCAAGCAAACAAGAAGGGACCAGCACATAAAACCAGGCACAACGACTGGAAACAGAATGTCTGGCTTTAGCTTCCAGAGCTCTGGAATAACCATCCCGGCATTTTACCAAAATTCACTCATAAACAAACAGAAAAGGGATTAAGATATTTCTCCAAAATATTGTTGTCATCTGTTTGTATAAGCAAATGAGATCATTACTGGATATGAAGACCCTAATTAATATGCTAATCTCATTCCTCCATCACAACCATTTTTAAGGCGGTTACCCCCATGGCTTCTCCAGTCACTGCCACCTGCCCTAGAATGGCCTTGCCATTCCCTTCTCAAAGCACAGACCCAGCTCCCAAATGCTGGAAACGAAGGAATCAGAACTCTCATTAAAGGAAACTGTGTCGAAAGAAACTCAGCTAGCCTTACTTGATTAGACTATTTCACTGAACAAGAAACAAACTGTTAGTTCTTGGCACTCAGTACTAAGAGCTCAGATGATAAAGTATGAATGAGTAAGTACATTGTTTTCTATTATAATTTGTTATCAGACACTTACATTCCTTTTCATTACATAAGCTTACTTGTTTGTAGCTGATTAGCTAGGAAGCTGCAAGGTCCCACTGGCATGAAGAATGCTTAATTTTTGTTAAGGCCAGAGACAGCATTTCAGGGAAATCAGGGCAGTTTTATATTTTGGTTACGCGACTATGAGTGTTTTGGACTAGGGGTATATTCAAACTGTGGCCTCCATTTTAATTTCTTTTTGACAACTGAGTATCTTCAAGAGGCAGATACTATATTAAACTATCAGGAATTGTGAACCATAGTTTGAAGAAATAGCCTGATGAAGTGCAAGAAATCACTTCCCATCCCCAATGTGGGGCTTTGATGTATTTGAGGAATGTTCTAAAAGTTTTTTCATGTTGTACTGTATTTGTTCATTTTCAATGCTGCTTATAAGCAGTAAAGATCCCTCCTTCAAGCCACAAATTAGAAAGAACATTCATCCCACAGCAAATTCAGTCACAGCAGATAAAACCTTTAACTCCATACGTCTGAACAGCACTTTATATGGACCTCTACCAAGCGATCCTCTGGACTTACAAATATGTCAGACCTCCAAATCAGCAGTTTGAGATCAATGTGGGCCAAATATCAAGTCATTCTGTATTAGATTGGAATCGATCATTCACAGGATGCAAATAACCACCTTACAACTTGAACAAGTAGGACTGATCCCCCCTTGGTATTTGTCAAGAGTTTATCCCCTACCCCCATACCAAGCTTATGATAAATGAGTATTAAAGTAAGTTATCTATTTTCTCTCTAAGGATTTAGTACATAAAAGCCATGGGAATGTATAAAATTACTTCCAGAAAGAGTATAGGGAAAGAAAGGGCCAAATGGCCCGAGGTTGTCCCTCTCTGTGTGGCATTTCCTGTTTATCATAACTTGGAGCACTTGTATTGGACCTGCCTGTGTTTATGTCATCTTTGGCTTTCAAATGTTTGTAGAACACAAAATATTCTTTCTTTTTTATTTTTATTGAAGTATAGTTGATTTACAATACTGTGTTAGTTTCAGGTACACAGCAAAGTGATTCGGTTATACATAAATATGTATATATCTATATTCTGTTTTTCAGATTCTGTTCCATTAAAGGTTATTACAAGATACTGAATATCTTGCTATGCTATACAGCAAATCCTTGTTGTTTATTTTATATATGGTAGGAACGCAAAGTATTCCTAACCTAGGATATTATAATGGTATCATAGTATTATAAATTGTTATCATATGGAGTTTTCTATCAATCAGCATTTTAATAAATACCAAATTTCTATCAATAGAAAGCGGTAATCTCATTCTAGTTACTCTTCAGAGTCAAAGAGATATATAGGTATTGAGGTTTTGCCACAGCAAAGCAATTTTTGGTTAAATATTAGGGTTTTCTAAACTATAAGAAATATTTGAAAAGGAGCAGCGGGGAGGGTCCTCGGTGCTGATGGCTACCGAGCAAATTGCTTATTAGCAGGGTAGTAACATAATGTTAGGAGAGAAAGAGCGTGAAGAACAGATTTCCTTCCTAACACTATTTCAGTCTTCTGTCTCTATATTGCCAACAGTAAGCAGAGTACCTAGAGCGCGGGAGGCATTCACCAAATGTTTTGGGATGACTGACTTTTAGGAAAAGGAAAACTACCCTAAACTTCAGTTATTTCTTTTACTGAGACCATGTCTGCGTGACTGAATGAAAAGTGAAAATTCCAGTCATCATCCGGTTGTTAAATATTTAGGGAAATTTCCATGGTCAAATGAGATTGGACAATACTGGGTTAAATTACATTTAGTAGGAGTCCTTTTATCAAGACAGAATTTCTTAGCGCTAATAAACGTTATCAGTCTTTTAACTTCCATGAATATAGAATCCTTGTTTCACAAAACACCAGTAAACATCGTAAATAACACTGGTATTCAACAGGACATGAGTTTGGAAACACTGCTCTAAAAGGTCCTGCCCTATAAAGACCCAATATACTACTGTAGTAGGGAAGAATAATTAACAAATTTATCTACTTACACTTAAAAGTGAGGGGCAAAAACTGTGCTAGTTTCATTTACAATCTAATATGAATGAGTTTTTGGATTTTGGATTATTCAGATATTGTTGCAATAAGCCTGCAGAGCAAACAATCTCCAAATCTCAGACACATATAACAACATCATTTACTTCTCGTTGATGCGTCTCTGGATGGTCTGGGACCATTTGACTTCAAGCAGTAGGTCAAATGCAGGCGTGTCCCAGGTGTTTCTAATTCAGGAACCCAGGCTAAAAAGCAGTGGCTACTATGGGTGTGCTTTTCTCGTGGGATAGAACAGGAGCACAAAATTGCTATCAGACATTTGCCAAACCTCCTAAGCCTTAGTTCAGAACTGGTACACACTAAAAACACGCTTTTACTGTGTTCCATTAGCCAAAGCAAGTCTAATGGCTAAGCTCAACATCAACAGGTCAGGGAAATATACTCCACCCACAGTGAAGCCAGACAAGGACAGAGAGGGAGGAACCACGGTGGGCAAACAGTATTTACCACACTGACCGTAAATTCAAATCCTAAGTGTAACCGTGTGTGGGAATTCAACCATACTTCTATTTTCTTAAAACACAAATGTCCTATTTAATAATAATTCAAATAGACAAATGATTAGACTTGACAATAGGAATATAGACTCCATTTCTATTCTCTATTCTTCTTGCTGCCCTGCACAAGTCAGTATTCAGTATTTCTGTGTGCTAATCCACAGGAGTTAGCATGTTAGGACATTTTCCAGTTGTTTCTTCGGTATGTATCTTGAACACCAACACCACAGTCAACATTTTACATAAGAACAATGAGTAGTGTATACATTTTGTATGTAGCATAACAAACTACCACCAACAGCTTAAAACACATGTTTATCATCTCATACACAATATTCAGACACAGATTACCAGGGCCTCTGCGAGGCTATGATCAAGGCCTGGGTTCTCCTCTGCAAGCTTGGCTGGGAAAGGATCTGCTTCCAGGCTCACTCAGGTTGTTGGCAGAATTCATGTGCCTGTGGTCACAGGACTCATGGCATCTTGCTTCTTCAAAGCCATCAAGGAGAGCAAGACCCAAGAGCAATTTTGCTAGCAATTCTGCTAGCAAGACAGAGCCTTATATAACATAATGTAATCCCAGGCGTGCTAGCCCATCACCTTTGCCATATTCTATTGCCTATACACAAGGAGTAGGGATTATACAAAGGCGTAAATACCAGGACATAGAGATTATGGGGACCATCTTCAAGTCTGTCCCTTGTAACGAGAAATCTAAAAAATATATTCTTTGTGTCCTACTTTATCCCAACTTTGCCCACCTTCTCTCAGTGGTGAGTCCTTCTCCATCATGTTCTAGAATTGCATTTATTGAGATGAACCCACATTCACTGGACAGTTCTATTTTACTTTGTATTTTAAGATCTTTTTGGGGTAGGAAACTGGCCTATGCTATTCAATGATTGAGTGTAGTCAGTGTCATTAACACCAGAATGGCCAAGAAATCATTCCAGCCAGAAAAGACCCAAGCACCAATTATTAGACTGTCATGCTTTATGTTTGTGCCTGATGTGACCAATATAAGTCAACTGGTTATACATGGAAACGCAGCCACTGACTGACAAGAACTACAGCATATGACTCATGCTGTGCCTAGCTAGAGCCAAAGCAGTCAGTCAATTCCAAAAGTATAAACATCAATCAAATAAATGGTTCGGCAGCCTAAATATTTAACAACCGGGTGATGACTGGAATTTTCACTTTTCATTCAGTCACACAGACATGGTCTCAGTAAAAGAAATAACTTTTCCTTTTCCTTAAATTCAGCCATCCCAAAACATTTGGTGAATGCCTCCCGCGCTCTAGGTACTCTGCTTACTGTTGGCAATATAGAGACAGAAGACTGAAATAGTGTTAGGAGGAAATCTATTCTTCACGCTCTTTCTCTCCTAACATTATGTTACTACCCTGCTAATAAGCAATTTGCTCGGTAGCCATCAGCACCGAGGACCCTCCCCGCTGCTCCTTTTCAAATATTTCTTATAGTTTAGAAAACCCTAATATTTAACCAAAAATTGCTTTGCTGTGGCAAAACCTCAATACCTATATATCTCTTTGACTCTGAAGAGTAACTAGAATGAGATTACCGCTTTCTATTGATAGAAATTTGGTATTTATTGAAATATTGATAGAAAAATCCATATGATAAAAATTTATTACTATGACACCCATTATAATATCCCAGGTTAAGAATACTTTGTGTTCTACAAACACTTGAAAGCCAAAGATCACTTAAAACAAACACAAGCAGGTCCAATACAAATGCTCCAAGTTACGATAAACAGGAAATACCACACAGAGAGAGACAACTTCAGACCACTTGGCCCTTTCTTTCCCCACGTTCTTTCTGGAAGTAATTTTATACATTACCATGGCTTTTACGTACTAAATCCTTAGAGACCAAATAGATGACTAACTTACTTAAATAATAATTTATGATAAGCTTGGTTTGGGGGTGGGGAATAAACTCTTGACACATCCCGAGGACGCATCTATTCTTAAAGCCCCTTTATTCTCAAGGACTCCTTTATTCTAATGTGATGGCTCTTGAGAAAACCTCCCTTTCCAAGGATACTTTTTTCAAACACAATCAATAATCTACAATCAACTTTCCAATCTCTTTGGAAACCAGGACCTTTCCAGCTTTGAAGTTTTGAAGATAAAATGCATGGCTGGATTCCTACAGGACAAAGATTTAAATTTTTCAATTTGTTGGTTATTAATCAGGTTAAGGGGAGGGGAGGGGAGGGGCAGGGGAGGGGGAGGGGAGGGGAGGGGAGGGGAGGGGAGGGGGAGGGGAGGGGGAGGGGGAGGGGAGCGGAGGGGAGGGGAGGGGAGGGGAGGGGAGGGGAGGGGGAGGGGAGCGGAGGGGAGGGGGAGGGGAGCGGAGGGGAGGGGGAGGGGAACGGAGGGGAGGGGAGGGGAGGGGAGGGGAGGGGAGGGGAGGGGAGGGGAGGGGAGGGGAGGGGAGGGGGGAGGGGAGGGGAGGGGAGGGGAGGGGAGGGGAGGGGGAGGGGAGGGGAGGGGAGGGGGAGGGGAGGGGAGGGGGAGGGGAGCGGAGGGGAGGGGAGGGGAGGGGAGGGGAGGGGAGGGGGAGGGGAGCGGAGGGGAGGGGGAGGGGAGCGGAGGGGAGGGGGAGGGGAACGGAGGGGAGGGGAGGGGAGGGGAGGGGAGGGGAGGGGAGGGGGTGGGGAGGGGAGGGGAGGGGAGGGGAGGGGAGGGGAGGGGAGGGGAGGGGAGGGGAGGGGAGGGGAGGGGAGGGGAGGGGGAGGGGAGGGGAGGGGAGGGGGAGGGGAGGGAGAAAAGAAAAGAAAAGGTAAATTGTTATAGCAACTACACTCAGAATTAAGGATAACTTACTTTCTACATTATTTTGTGCCACAGACTTGGAAGAAACTAAAAATACCCAGGTGAGTATTTTCCTCCTGTGAATCTGATAAACCACATGACCCATGGTGGATTAAAGGATCAGAACCATTGCTTTAAATACACTCCAGTTTATCTACAGTCTTTGAAAAGTGTAGCAGCCAGAATTGAATGAAAAACCAAGAGGTGGGTTAGCTAGGACAATACAGACTTGTTCATTAAATGAAAATTTTCTCCTCTTCCTACTGCTACTTGCCCTTCAGGACTCAGCTAAAGTCTTACCTCTTATATGAAACCCTTCAACTGGCAGAGATAAATTTTGAATTCCCTATTACTCAGCCATAAAAAGAAACGAAATTGAGTTATTTGTAGTGAGGTGGATGGACCTAGAGTCTGCCATACAGAGTGAAGTAAGTCAGAAAGAGAAAAATAAATACCATACGCTAACACATATATATATGGAATCTAAAAAAAAAAAATGGTCCTGAAGAACCTAGGGGCAGGACAGGAATAAAGACGCAGATGTAGAGAATGGACTTGAGGACACAGGGAGGGGGAAGGGTAAGCTGGGATGAAGTGATAGAGTGGCGTGGACTTATATATACTACCAAATGTAAAACAGCTAGCTAGTGGGAAGCAGCCGCATAGCACAGGGAGATCAGCTCAGTGCTTTCTGACTACCTAGAGGGGTGGGATAGGGAGGGTGGGAGGGAGACGCAAGAGGGAGGAGATATGGGGATATATGTATATGTATAGCTGATTCACTTTGTTATAAAGCAGAAACTAACACACCATTGTACAGCAACTGTACTCCAATAAAGATGTTAAAAAAATAAAATAAAATAAATTTAAAGTAAAAAAAAAATTTTTTTTTGAATTCCCGAAGTGCTTCCTTTGGGTGCAGGACTAACCTAGACTCCAAGGTCCTCTACTTCCAGCCATCACGTGTCCTTGGACAGAGTTCTTGACCCTTCCTGAGCTCAACTTCCTAAGGCTTAACATGGCGGTTCTTCTACCTCACCAGGCAGCTCTCAATTTCTTAACACAGTACTCGGTAATGTTAATTCATTGTCTTAACTCTAGTCTGCTCTAAACCTTGCTCAGAACATTGAACTGCTGAGCTCCAAATATAGGGTACATCCAGAATTATGGGCCCAGAAAAGAAGAGATTGCTCTAAGAAACTGAAATTTTCAGTTTCTTACTGAAATAAGAGTCAACATAACATTATTGCAATGGCCATCTGTGGAAATCATCCTTGTATATTACCCACAGTTAAAGATGACTCGTGACATAAGACGAAGGTGCCATCCCAAAACGTTCTCTGCAATACATCAGTCCAAATAGTAACTATCATCAGATGATCCAAACTTACCACAAGCACTGTCTTGAAGAAATATAATAACAAAAGCTTCTAGTTTACAGTAACATTATTGTCCACGAGACTGCTACTCTAATTCTAGATAATGTTGACTTCTATGACAGACGTCCTTGGATTGGAGATGGGCAACTCATCAAGTTATCACTCAAGAATATTCAGTTCCTCTCCTCAAACCTGGGACTCAATGAGTAACCTTCTCACCTGTAATATAACAGCCCAAGCATATACACACAAAGGCGAGTGTGCCTGGTGTGGGGAGCTGATGCCAGCCACACTCTCCCACTGCCAATTAATACATCATCACTCCAGTTTGCGCATCGGTCTCCTGGGGGCTTTGTGCATGTGAATTGATTCCTCAGCCTAATCCCCTCTGGGAAAATGAACTGAGTTCTGTTCTTGAAAAGCAGAGTGATACAATCTGTGCTATCAAGACTCTCACACTGGCAGTGACTCTAAATGCCCTGGATCCTATAACGACAATACCTACATGTTGGTGCCTCATCAATCATGCAGGAGGTGCGTACCTTGCAACCCCTCTTCCCCCCACCAGCTCTGCCTTATTTACCAGCCCTGCTCCCTCCAAGGGAGGAGGAATTACTGCTTTGGTCAGATTCAGACATTTGTCAGTTCACCGACAGGACGAGACAGGGTGGCTGTCCTTAGCGGCCCAACTGACATTCTCTTTTTTTCTTTTTAACATCTTTATTGGAGTATAATTGCTTTACAATGGTGTGTTAGTTTCTGCTGTATAACAAAGTGAATCAGCTATATATATACATATATCTCCATACCCCCTCCCTCTTGCGTCTCCCTCCCACCCTCCCTATCCCACCCCTCTAGGTGGTCACAAAGCACTGAGCTGATCTCCCTGTGCTATGCAGCTGCTTCCCACTAGCTATCTATTTTACATTTGGTAGTGTATATATGTCCATGCCACTCTCTCACTTCATCCCAGCTTACCCTTCCCCCTCCCCTGGTCCTCAAGGACAGGAATAAAGACATTCTCTTTACTCCCTTCCCCCACTCACCTGGCTCTCAGGTATGGCCCTCGTCTTTTTACCTCCTCTGAGAAAGGAGTATAGCTAGGACTACAGACCCAATCACCTTCCACTCTACTCCCACAGGCTCAATGGAACATACTGGTTTCAATGCTCAATTCAGTGATAAGGTAGGTAGGGGGTTTTGAATGGAATAGGATGTATCATTTGACCTTAAGCGCAAGCCACATTTTTCTTTCTTTTATCAGAGAACCCTAGTGAAACCCCATCCACTTAAACCCTAAAAACTTACCAACTGTTTTATGTTAGTCTAATTTTGTCAAAGAGAATATCATCTCCCTGAAAGTGCAGTTGATTGCTAGATTCTCCCTGTATTCATAGTACCTAGCACTAAATATTTGTTCACTGAGGTTATTTACCCTTCACTTAGTATAGATATATTATTTTTATCTTAAGCCTCTGATCTTTTCTCAATAGCCCAATATCAATCATCATAGTTGGGTTCTTGGTGCCAATACAATTATAATACAAATGTGACATGGGAATGGAAATTGTGGGGCAAGGACTAATTACAAGGTGATCATCCCAGCGACACAAAGTATAGTTATACTGAGAGTTTCTAACAAAGATAAACAAAACAGTTTAAATTCTTATAGAAAAGGCACAGCTCCCCTAAAAATCATTTGAAAACTTAATAGTTTGAAAAACATTTGACAGCTACACAGGATAAATCAGAGGCAATGAATTGACGCAGATAATGGATAAAGAGGTGTCAGATATTCACACCCTCAAAATACACACAATTACTTGACCTCCAAGGACCAAAGTGAATTAATATTCATGAAGTAGAAAGAGACAGCCAGCTTAGGGAGAGGACTAACCAGGGCAACAAAGGAGACCCGAGACAGACCTCTTGCCATCGTTTCCTGGAGCTTCCTGATTCTTGCCTAAGAATCAGCCTGATGCAGCTGGGCGTGTGGTCAGGGAACATGCTCTGCAGTGACACTGCCTGTGTTCCAATCCCAGCTCTGCACCACCAGCTGTGGCCTTGGGAAACTTACTGGACTTCTTAAGCCTCCCTTTCCCCATCTGTAATATCGGGATTACAACAGTTTATTTACATACGTGAATGGCACAGTGCCTGACACACAGCACGCAGCAAATTATCCTGGGGTCTTGACTCCTACTACCCACCCTAGTCCTGAGCCATTCTTCAGACCTCCCTGTCAACAGGGAAGAAGATTCCTCCTCTGGCTTAGGCTAACCCTTCCATCTCGGCCTGGGACTCCACCACCCCTCCCCGCCCTTGGAGAGGTGCTCAGCTGGTTGCCCCCTCTCTGTCTGTTAGACACATCCAATGAGCATCCCAATGCCCTCTTCCACCTTAAAATCTCCTCCATCAACACTGTGTCCCTCTACAAATACTTCCCTACATCTCTCTTGTTCTTCAGAGAAACTGATAGAAAAAGTGGTCTACCATTTTTCAAAGGCCACCTCATAAAAGGTGATCTCTACTCCAATCCTCTGTTCACTTCTCCACTCCTGCAGCCTAGAGACTGACCCACATCCCACTGAAATTGCTCTCAACAAGGTTGACAGTGCTTCCCGGATGCCAAATCCAATGGCCATGTGTCATTGACAATTATGTGCTTGACAGCAACATTAGACTGTATTGTGCTTCTCTCCCAATGTTCTGTTCCCTAGGGTTTCATGACACTCCCCTTATTTTCCTCCCACTTCCTTAATCTCCTTTGAGGGCACCTTCTCTCTACTTGTCCTCTCAACATTGATATTTTTCAGGGCTCAAGATTTGGCTTTCTTCTCATCTGTCTGCTTGCATGCTGATTTCACTGCCTTCCTGGATCAGTTTATGATTCCAAATTTACATCTCCAGCCCTGGTTTCTCTCTTAAATTCCAGATCGCCACTCCTCAGCCAAATGCCTGTGTATCTTCACTTGAACGTCCTATAAACATCTCAAATTCAACATACCCAAAACCAAATACCCATATTTCCTTCCAAACTTCCTTCCAAAGCCTGCAACTACTCCTGTCTTCCCTATGCCCATATCTGGCAAATCAAAAATGCATTTCTACGTTTGGGAATGTGACTTTTTGAACCCCAAGCACACATGTGTATATACACACATCAAAATTTTGGCAGGATTACTCCAAAGTATTTGAAGCGTTTTTTAAAGGGCCTAGAAAAGGAAGGAATCTCTTTCCCCTTCCTCTGCCTGAAAGCAGACTCTTAGCTCCTTTTCAATGAGACTTACCTTTTTATCTTAACACTCATCCCCACACATCACTTCCTCCAAGAAGGCTTCCCTGAGCCCCTGGGAGCACGGTACACAGCTCTCCTCTGTGACCCCAAAGTTCCCCATTTCAACCACTGCACTGTTGAGTATCTTACTATGTTAGTAACTCAGTATCATCACCACCAGTTAACAGGGCTTCCTTCCTCACCAGGATTTGAGCTACTGTTTTAGTTACCTTTGTAATCCCAGTGCTTGACATAAACAAATGCTCAATGATGTTGGCAGAATGAATGCATGGCCAGTATTGCTAATAAACCTGGACTAGGCTGGAGAGTCGACAATTTAAATTATAGGCCCAGCATCTTATCTCAGATTCTGTGACTCACTGTGTGACCTTGGCAAGTCCTCTCACTCCCTAAGCCTGGGTTTCTGTATCTTTCAAGGAAACTGGAACAGCAATATCACCTTCCTCACAGGGCTATTGAGACAATTAAATGAAATGAAGTCCATAACATTTCTTAGCAGGTAATAGCAGGTTTTGTAATACTTTGGGGCATCTACTGGGAGGTGGGGGATAGAAGGCAATGGAGCAGGGGAGGGGGGTAGACAGGAAATCTGCAGTTTTACTCACATGATGTAAATTCAAGTTTGCTATCTCCTCCATTTTGAAAATGGAAACAGTGTCAAGATAACAAGAATAATCTAAAGGATCGTTTGCTAATCATGTGACCAGGGATTATCGGGGTACAGGTGGGAGAAGGCATTTGGTAGAGATATGAATGGAATACTGGTATCTTTTCAGACATTTGTGGTGCCTGAGCTTTCTCAGGAGGTGGGGAGAAGGGCCAAAGACCTTGAGCACTATAATTTGTTTTCTCCCTGAAAAAGATCATCATGCTGTACCTAATCCAAATGGAACTTAAAATGATTAAAGTCACAAAGCAGCTCGGCATTCATTAGGGATTCAGGCAAAGGCAACGCTCAAGCACTAATATTAACTGTGGTTCTTAGCCTTTGGAGTTGGCAAGATGAACCCAGCTTCCTGCAGACCAAACACTTACGCTAATTGACAAGAAACTTTCTGGGAAAAGAAAAAAAGGCAGCCAAATCTAAGAGACCTGTCAACACCAGGGTCAGCAGTGAAGTGATAACCAGAAAAGAGCTGAAATCAAAGGCTGTGTCTGCCTTCCCCGTGCACACTTGTTCAGTGGGAGCCCATGGTGGTCACAGCTCCTTTAACAATATTTATAATGAAGGAACGACGCTGCAGATGTCAACCTCGATTATTCATAAAGCGTCCTCCTGCTCAGATCCACCCGGAGGCTAACAGTAAAAGCACCTGATTCCCAATTCTCAAACACAAAAGCATACAGAGCTTGAAAGAGGAGCTGACTAATAAAGTTTGCATATCCCTAAGAAAAAGAGCACACAAGGAAGAAGAAAAGGAATGGCAAGATTAAACAAAAACAGTAAGCTTGGATGGGAAATGATAAAAATTTTAAAAGGCAGGAGCTTAAATCTATTTTCCTCTTTTTCTGCCTTTTTTTTTTTTTTTTTTTAATAACATCCTTGTTCATTTACATTTCAGTATAAGCCATTTGGAGGAAACAGCTGTTTTATCTCCTGACTAGAATGCGGAGGTGCTTTGAACACTTACCGTGAGAGCATAAGGTTGCTAAACTCTGTTCCGGAGAGCACTAGTGGCTTTAAACTGTGAGGACAGGCAGAGAGAGGCCTTCACCTCTGGTTCTCCTAGACAAGAAGGCCTGAGACCAGAGGCTTGGAGGACTCACGTAGGTGGTCTGTGTAGGGGGAAGAGTCCCAGGCCGGCTCCGGAGTCTACACCCAGGCTCTCCAGCCCCCTAGCTCTGTGACCTAATTATTCATCCTTCCTCAGTTTCCTCATTTGTAAGATGGGAATAATAATACCACTTCCTCCTAAAGCTACTGAGAATATTTAATTAAATAAGGAAAATAAAGCCCAGAGCTGGGATTATAGTGGGCCCTTAATAAATGCCACTTATTTGCTGTTATTATCAATCCTGAGAAGATTGTCAAGTAGAAATTAAACTGTTCGCTTTTGGATTTGGTGATTTTAATAGAGGTATGGTTTAAGTTTATGGTAATGTCATGTTGACTGTCAAATATCCTAACTGGTCTCTCCTTCTGGGCACACCCTAGACTAGGATTATACTTCCTGGTCCCTTGTGGTTGGGTGGGGTCATGTAACTAGTTCTGACCAACAGTTGTGAGAGGAAGTACCACGTATCACTTTTAGACCCAGAGCTTTAATTGTCAGTGCAAAACCTTCCAGAGCTCTCTTCCCATTGTCATGATAGCTGCAAATGTTCAAAATGATGGACTAGTCCATCAACTCTGGGGTTCATAAGCCTCTTGAATTTTAGCTGATTTAATACCTTTTCTCATTTTTGGAAACCCTTAGTAGCTCTTCAAATATTGGTTCTGCCCCATTATTTCTGTTGCATGTGACCACAAAAGACATATACTGGGTGTTCTTGCAGCAAATGTTCACAATAGTTAAAAATTAGACAAAACCTCAAAATTTGTCAATAAGAGGATCACTAAAGTGAATTATATTCATTCAGTGAAATATTACATAGTAGTTAAGATATGAACCAACCACATATAAATCAACATACACAAATCACAAAAACCTAATCAGAAAAAAGTATGCTTTTTTAACATATAAAAATGCTACATATGTTTAAAGGCACATAAAATGTAGTTGAAAGTATAGTAGTATGCATGAGAATTATAAATATAAAATCAGAATAGAGGTGGCTTCTGAAGAAAAAAAGAGCATTGGGACCAGAGGTGAGTATTAACTCTAAATATAACCTCTTATTACTTTAAAAAACAGAAAAGAAAAATATGAAGCACATATCACTAAAAGATTATTACAACTGTGTACATCTAAAATTTTTCAAAATTTTTAAACAAATGTGACTAAATGAACATATAAAGGTACATGTCAAGGCATGTTCTGCTAAATAACTAAGAGTTATTCATGAACACAATTTATTTAAAAGGTACTTAATATTTTGGCCCAGTCTCTACAGAGATCCAAAACTACAATGGGTTAGACAAGACAGAAGTTTCTCTTCTGTGATCATAGTCTAGGAGCTAGTCATCCAGGACTAGAGGCACAGTTCAGCCATCTTCAACCCAGGGTTTCCATAACAAGATAGATGGATGCTCTGACAGCCTCCATCACATCTACAGAAGAGACAATGGGAGAGCGAGAAAATGTCAAGGAGACTATACTTCATTCTTTTTTAATGGCATAACATGAAATTGCCACACATTTCCCCTTCTCTTATCTTATTGGTGAGAACTTTACTGCATGACCACATCTTGTAAGGGAATGTGACAATTGTACTCTCTGTCTGGGAAACCACACACCTAGCTAAACTCTACAGTTCTATTATTAAAGGAAGAAGAAAAGATGGATATAGCTGCACCACTAGCAGCCTCTGCCACAGGATGGATTAGGCAGAGCCAGGACTGAGGTGCAGCAGGAACATTTACAAAGGGAAAACCTGTCCTTCTGTCTTTATCTCGGGATCCAACCCCACAAACAGTCCCTGCTCATCTTTCATTTCCAGAGGTGCCTAGCTCTAGTCTTAGCTGTCCTTCGTTCCATAAGCACCTTCCAAGAGCTACACATTCTATGAGGTGCTGGAGGTTCAAAGATGGAGTGACATGGACCCTGCCTTCAAGAGAAAAACACAATTACGACACCCATGATCAGCATGAAAATGGTAGTATCGATGGTTTTATCTGAGCACTGGGGTGGACCCATGAACCAGCCAGTCTTGGAAGACTTCTCTATAAAGTCTCTCCAGGCTTCACAGAGAATGTGATCCTGGAATTGAGGCTTGCAGTCTGCAAGAAGGAGGCTCTCAGGGAGATGGGGTTCTGACCAGAGGGAACAACATATGCAAAGGTAAGAGAATGGGAAACATAACATGTACAGGAAAACAAAGACGTTCCGTGTGATGTAAATTAATAAAGCAGTGAGCCAAAGATGAAGCTGGTAGCTTGGGTGAGGTCAGATCATGGACAGTCATCCACAGGAAGGCATTCAGATTTTATCCTGCATATACAGAGGTAGCCAGGAACAAATTTTGAACCAAGGAAGGGACAACGTTAGGTTTTTTAGAAAGATCACTCTGAACGCAATGTGGAAGATAGATCAGGTGGGAGAGAAAACTATCAATAGGAAACAAAGGCAGAGGTTGACAGTTCTGGGGGATGGGGAAGGATGAGTTCAATTTGTGACTTGTTTGCTTTGAGGTCCCTATAGGACACCCGGTGGAGATGGCCGGTAAATATGGTATTGGACACATGTGAAGCTCGGGAAAGTTCTGGCTTCCACAGTCTGTTACTCCTTCACTTTGCAGTTTCTGGGATGGAGAAAATGCTTTTCAGCTCCAACACGCATTTCTGCTTCTCATTTCAGGGGGCTGGTCTGCCACTCCACGACAGTTGAGAACCCTGGTATCCCCGGCCGGTGCTCCCAGACTCCTGCCAGTGAACTGTCCCCCACATTATACAGCGCTGCTGGCGGCACAGTGCTGGGAATTCAAATCTGGTTGAACATCTTACTAACGGAGCGATGTGAGCCTGAAGGGAGACCTCTGGCGCAAGCACCCAGCTTCGCATCTGGCCCTGTCATATTTAGCAGTTTTATCAGACAAGATGAAGGCAGACAAGGCATCTTCAACCCATTTCCAGATGACATCAAGACAGAAGAGGCAAGTTTGTGGATGTCAGGATGAGAATTCAGAGAAAGCTAAATATGCTAAAATCAACAAGATAAAATATAATGGGGAAATATGGAAAGCCTGTCAAATAAACTTGTTCAAATAAATGAATTGCAAAAGTAAACTCATGGGGAAATTCTGCTAAAGATGTCTGCTATCCAGAATACTTATAAAGCACGCTGGAAGATGTCATCCAGAGCACAAGGGCCACCATTTCCCAGGGCTCAATCAGCAAAGCAAACCTGAATCCATTTTCCAGGGAGATGGCTTCCACTTTAAATAAAATGGGTGGCCAATTATTTTCTCTCTTAGTTACTGTTCTATTCTACAAGTATTCCCGGTCACTCACCCTGGATTCTCTGGACACACAGCTACATCTTTCTACAAATATCTTTCTAGAAATGCTATTTCATAGTTACCTGTTCCTCTATGTATTTTTATAAGTACTAACCAACCAAGACTTAAGGCAGCTTCCAGACTGTAATCTGACCATCCTTATCCGCAAGTCACCCCTTGACTAATGTTCACACAGCCCACTGTACCTCTCCCTCAAACTTTCATCACCATTGTAGTTCATTATGTCATTTTCAATGTTTGTAAGCTCCACATCTGACTGATTCATTAGTCCATCTCCAGTGCCTCATGCAGAGATGGCCCATAGTAGGTACAGAGTAAATATATATAGAAGGAGTGAATAAATGAATGAAAAAAATAAATGACAGACACCCAGCAAGATTCATAACCTGACCCTCCTACACTGTTGGTGGGAATGTAAATTGGCGCAGCCACTATGGAGAACAGTATGGAGGTTCCTCAAAAAACTAAAAATAGAGTTGCCATATGATCTTGCAATCCCACTCCTGGGCATATATCTGGAGAAAACTTATTTGAAAAGATACATGCACCCCAATTGTTCATAGTAGCACTATTTATAATAGCCAAGACATGGAAGCAACCTAACTATCCATCGACAGATGAATGGATAAAGAAGATGTGGCATATATACAATGGAATACTACTCAGCCATAAAAAAGAATGAAATAATGCCATTTGCAGCAACATGGATGGACCTAGAGATTATCATATTAAGTGAAGTCAGACAGAGAAAGACAATCATATCACTTATATGCAGAATCTAAAAAAAAAAAAAAAAGATACAAATGAACTTGTTTACAAAACAGAAACAAACTCACAGACACAGAAAACAAACTTATGGTTACCAAAGGGAAAAGGTGGGGGGAGGGATAAATTGGGAGTTTGGGATTGACATATACTATATTTTAAATGGATAACCAACAAGGACCTATTGTTTAGCACAGGGAACTCTACTCAATATTATATAATAACCTAAATGGGAAAAGAATTTGAAAAAGGATATATGTATAACTGAATCACTTTGCTGTACACCTGAAACTAACACAACATTGTAAATCCACTATAGTCCAATATAAAATAAAAGTTTTTTAAAAACTTATAATTACCAAATGGGAAACGGGGTAGGGAAGGGATAAATTAGGAGTTTGGGATTAACATATACTCACTACTATATACAAAATAGATAACTAACAAGGACCTACTGTATAGCACAGGGAACTCTACTCAATATTCTGTAATAACCTATATGGGAAAAGAAACTGAAAAAGAATATATATATATATATATATATATATATATATGAATCACTTTGCTGTATACCAGAAACTAATACAAGATTGATAACCTGTTTTAATAACACAAGATAATGTCAAAGTTCTTTTTTGTGCAACTGTTTCATGATGGGAAAATAAATTCTTTTAACCACTTTTTTTTTTTTTTTACTAATTGTTCATCATTATCACTCGTGTCCATACTGTCAGCTATTTCTAGTCAAATTATCTATATACCGCTAGTCACCTGCAGCAGAGGACTCGCCTGGGAGAGAAAAGTAGCAAAGAATACATAGTACTGTCCCCTGCTCTCCTACACTGTAAGTTCTCCTTGTATAAAGTAGATATTCCAGGGAAGAAAGACATTCAGTCCCTGATCTCTTCCTCCTTTTCTCACATCCATATTCACTTTTTAGCTAGAAAAAAAAATTGTTAAAAATTCCAAGCAAAAGCCCTCCTGCATAAGGCATGAATAAAGGACTATTTGTATACAGGGGCTGATTTGGCTATGAACAGGAGAAAGGTGGAAAGAGAGAGGGTCAGGAGGTAATTCAGAGAATGCCGACAGAACGTAGGTGAAGCTCAGCGCATCAATTCTCTTTGAACGGCTCCTGCCCTTTGTATTACAGATTCCACATGCAGCTGGTGACGTGGCTCTGCTCTACACTCAACTACAGCCATCAAAAATTCTCTCTGTGGAACTTTCATGGAGGATTCCGCCTGGTGTAAGTACAGCCATTTCATTTTTACAGTGGCCTAATTAAGGTGTTCCAGTCCCTATTTGTTCTGTAAAACATACCATAAAAAGCTACCATTTAAAAATTTTGCAAGCAAGCCATCGATTCCACTGCCCTAAGAGGAGCAAAATGCCATTTACAAATTACTGTCATGGAGGATTATTGAACAAGCTGTCAGCAACCCATTTCACAAATCATTTGGTAGGGACCAACCTAGGTGCTTGCCTAGCTAGATACTGGAAGGAAGAACTTCACCACAAGTTAGCTCAAATTCTTAATTTTAAAAGGCCTCAATTTTAGCTATCCCCACCCCTATTTAAAAGACACAAGAAGTATTTCAGAAAATAGCCAGTTTCTCCCGTACCAAGAGCCACAGACAGTGAGGGAGGAATTGTTCGCCCTCGGAAGGATTAGGCCATTAATTGAGCATCCAAAGCTCCAGGTAACATCCAACCTCAAGCGAGTAATCCCAGCTGCTGCCACTCCTGGTGACATAAAGCGAGGGCTATTCTACTGTCACTGTACAGTGAAATGTTTTACAGTTTAACATTTTGTTCCTTTACGCATCTGGAAGTTACAATCACCGTGTAACACAGTTTTTTAAAAAAATTCATTTCACATTTGGGTTATGTTCATTCTTAATTTGTAGAAAAACAAAACTTTCAATATAGCTGTAATAAAAAATAGATTTGGGGTTTCAAAAACTCTCCCTCCTTTTTTTCTCTTAAACTTCTTTTTCCCAAAAAAGGGTTTTTCGTTTTTTGTTTTTAACTTTTCTGGGAATTCCCTGGCAGTCCAGTGGTTAGGACTCCTCGCTTCCACTGCAGGGGGCAAGGGTTTGATCCCCGGTCAGGGAACTAAGATCCCGCATGCCGCGCGGTGCAGCCCAAAGAAAAACTTTCCTTATGTTGTCAAGTAGAAACAGTGTTCCCAAGCAGACAGGCAGCAGGTAAAGCAGGTCAATCTTCCTCCCCTGTGTGAGTGCTACAGCACAGAGATATCTGCTTCACCATCAGAGCAGATTTGAACATCCATACCCATTCAGGACAGAAAAAGAATTTGGATTTAATTTTTACATAACAACATGTCAAGGAGTGATCCAAAGTTAGGCAACTGTGGCCATTCTAATGACCACTCAAAAATAAAGCACCATCCACAACCCAGAATGGGAGGCTTTTTCTTTCCTAAAGAAACCCATTATGTGAATAATTTAAATACCCTAACAACTATTCCAGTTAGGCTTGCCAGAACTTTGACTTGCTCAATAAAAGGTTTGGACTGTCATATATAAGTTTCATGCCCATTCTATGGAAACAACCATTCAGAAGGAAAAAAAAAACTGAAGGTTACACTGGCCAAATTCTTTGGTTGCCAGCTTTAAAAGTTGGCTTTTCCTTCTTGTGAAAGGCATGCATACATTTAAGGGACTCTGTCCACCATACCCTACCTCTTCCCATTCCCTCAACAGAAACAACACAAGAAATAAAATGTGTAAGGCACCACATATTAGCATTCTCCAAAATCATTTCTTCAACCATCCATTGATCACGCAGTGCTTGTTACTACTGAAGATTTCATATACTTCTTAACTATGGCTTCCAATCCATAACTGTATCTAAATCAAAGATAAGGTATATTGGAATTGAAAGGAAAGTAAGAATTTAGATTCCTTTTTACATCTGTGATGGCCAAGACACTTGAAGGGTGTCCTTTTACATTTTTAATCCCAGTTCCCTAGAAGCAAAATGTGTGAGTATTCATAGCAGAAAACAAAGGGAATCAAAAGAATAATTTCATGCCACAACTACTATCATAAGCAATAAAATGGTTAGTTAGAAGGCAATTCACACTTTAACCACTTTTGGAAACAGATGGTTCTAAATGTGACTAATTTTCCTGAACATTTAACAGCAACATCAGAAATTAAACATGTTACAGAAACCATTAAGGTTCGGTCCCACCCCTGTTCCTATCAGTGTTGTCTATTAGGGAAATCATATCACATTAATGTATTTACATTAATTGAAGGAGGAAGCTTGAAGAAAGAAAAGAATTAGCTATCACTACATACTCCAAAGCAAAGGCTGGCTCTTCCTTCCCATTTTAAACCAAACACCTGCTTGCTGGTTTCCCTTTTGGCCAAGAAAGTTGGCAGATCAAGTTCAGGTTTAAAATAAGTTTCCTTAGCTAGACTCTTCATCCAGTCCCAGAAGCTATAGTACATTTCCACCTCAGATGAATAAGAATATCCTACTTGTAAATGTCGTGGTCTAGCAAATCATAAAGAAGGCTTGAATCAGGAATCCCAACTCCAATCCTGGTTTTGTCTGAACCTACAGCAAACAGTCGAGGAAGAATGCAGATTTACACATGCCGAGAACTCCTCCTGGTGGTCTGCTCAGCCACCGTTCAAACTACAAGCCTCGACAAGCACTGGCTATATCGACCTTTCTCAACTAAACAGCTTCGGTGAAAATCATTTCCCCAAGCCCTTTGTGCTGTTACATGACTTAGACACTACAAAACTGTGAAGTGTTTATAAAGGCTTCTTCTGAAATCCTTCACTCCAAAGATGTGATGATCATTAATATCTCCTGTCCTTCCTTTTCAAGGGACGCATTTAAGATGCTTTATGAATAAACAAAGATATGGATGTTGCGTTTGCACCTCAAAACGTCGACTTCAAAACGAGCAGGGGATATACCACTCCCAACGAAAGCGGAGAGACAGGGAAAGTCCTGAGACGGGTGAACGGGGTGAGGAAGAGGACGGGGAGCCTGGCGAGCTCAAGGCCTTAAGGCCCTTCAGTCTGAGAAGATGGAGAATGAAAGGGAGAAGGACCAAAGGTCATTAGGAACCAAGAAAGCATAAACAAGAGCTTGTTCACAAAATGCTAGAATAGAACTGGGGAAGGGGTGGGGACCTGAAAAGAGGGGCAATTTTGACATTGCAAACAGAGGCATTTTAGGATAAAACCCTGCTTTCCACAGTAAATCGATGCAATTAATTAATTTCCTCAAACCTCCCCCCCTTTCTGTAATGATTAAATGGGCTAATATCTGTGAAGCTCTAGAAGAGTAGATATATTAAGTGATCACTTATTATCAACATCATCATCATCATCATTAATTCCTTCCACCAAATTATAAGATCCTTAGGGACTGGGATGTATCTCACTCACATTTTCACATTTTAATTCCCCCACGGTGCCTAGCACAGCGTCCTGCACGTGGAATATGTGTCTGCTGGCCAGCTCTCCAGGGATGGAGAAAACTGATGTGGAGCGATGGCCAGTTTCCATGGTGTAAATACCCCCATCAGGGCGAACTTCAAGCAACCAAGATGATGTCACTGAAAGCAGTGTTGGGAAGAGATGCAGCACGTCATCAGTTCTTGGGGGCTGTAAAAGCTGCCCCAGCCCATGACCGGATGCACTCAGTAAATAACTACAGAACTGAAAATGGGTCAAACCTTAAATGATTTTATACCATGGCCAGCAAAGAGCCAGGTACACGGCTGTTAGGAGTGGTAGCATACATTCACCATCACCTGCGCTCTCAGTAAAATAATCAGGTTCTTCTCCCAGCCAAGAATTTGCCCTCTTCACTGCTCAGATGTCACTATTACCAAGGAATTCTACATGTAACTTTAGCAGGAAACCTTGTCACTACAGGACACGTGTGAATTGTATGCACCGCTAAAAAAAAACTATGTGGCATGGTATTTACTGTTACCAATAAAATGTGTACTATGGGTTAATAAACCAGTTACACTAAGTAACTGGTAAATGAAATGAATAGGAGTCACTCAAGAGAAGAAACCACAAAGCATTAGAACACTTAGTGAATTCTCAGTCAATGTAACCAGTTCTTGTGAAGATGCCTTCCTTCTACACAGCCTCATGGCTCTGTTGGCCTCCACTGGTCCATGTCAACTCTCTCTCAAGCTTAGTCCAGCCCACTCTAGGCCCCTGCCAGGGCAAGCTGCCTCAGCCACCTGGGCCACCAACAGGAGCAGGTCGCCCTGGTGATTCTGTCCCCCCTGGCCTCTCACTGAGCTCTTCCTAACCATTTCTGATGATATTCAGAAGCAGAAGTACACTTTTTTTTTGGCCATGCCGTGTGGCCTGCGGCAACTTAGTCCCCCGGCCAGGGATTGAGCCCCTGCCCCCTGCATCGGGAGCGCGGAGTCTTAACTACTGGACCGCCAGGGAAGTCCCCAGGAACTACACTTTTAACTGCTTTTCAGCTTAGCAAAATTAGCCTCTGAAATCTTTGACTGAAATCTTTGTTTTCTTTTCCTTTTCTTCCAAAATGAGCCTCCGCTTTGGTTGCTTTCACCTGAGAGGAAGCACTCTTTGCTCTCATCTCCATTCACACTGGTCAGCCTTCCTTGGTGCCTATCTCCCTCAGCCTCCACTCATTCGACCTCTCTCAGCCTGTGAGGTGAGTGTGAGTGTGTGTGTGTGTGTGTCTCCTTAATCAGAATGCCCCCTCTGGCATGAGCTGTAACTTACAATGAAAAGCTTCTCTCCGTCAATGCCTCATTAACTGAACTCTTTCCTCCCTGTAAGAAAAAGTCTGCATACTTTGGGAAGAAACTGTCATACTCTGCCTGCATGTCATGTATCTCTCATAGTTCTGCCCATGACCTCTGGACACTTCTTTCTGAACGTTTTTCCCTCCTGGTCTCAGTTAGAAGGGCCCATACCTCTCTTTTCCTTAAAGAAGACACACAGTTTTTCTAGGTCCAATAAAACAGACAACCAAGACTGCAAAAAATAAACTCACCAACTTAACCAAATACAATAAAATGTTCATGGAACTGGGGTTCAGATCAGAGGCATCCAGAAAGACTACGTATCTTATTGCAGTGAGTTTATTGTTCTAACACCAGGTGACATTCATCAGTGGATCAGTCTACAAATTATTAAATCTCATCAAGGAAGCTTCTACACTCTTGCTTTCCTCGGCAGAAATAAATCCACTGTTTAATATATGTGTGGAGACAAATTAATCCTTCTCCCTCTAGATAATTCCTGTTAGAGAGAGCTCTACCATAACATATATCATGCAGATGCTTTAAAAACAGTGTCTTATTTTTAGTAGTCATTAAAAGCATTTTTTAAATTGATGAATTCTGAAGTCTGCACCCAAGTAAGAGAAATAATAGAACCAACTTATGAAGAGGGCTTGACAAAGGAGAATCAAGGCTTTATAGAAGCATGTAATTTGGGAGGTCCTGTTTAAGACAACACGACAATAATGAATACAAAATTAGGTACAAAAGAAAACGTTTATTTAAAATGGCTATGTGGGGCTTCCCTGGTGGCGCAGTGGTTGAGAATCTGCCTGCTGATGCAGGGGACACGGGTTCGAGCCCTGATCTGGGAAGATCCCACATGCCGCGGAGCAACTAGGCCCGTGAGCCACAACTACTGAGCCTGCGCGTCTGGAGCTTGTGCTCTGCAACAAGAGAGGCCGCGACAGTGAGAGGCCCGCGCATTGCGATGAAGAGTGGCCCCCGCTCGCCGCAACTAGAGAAAGCTCTCGCACAGAAACGAAGACCCAACACAGCCAAAAATAAATAAATAAATTAATTAATTAATTTAAAAAATAAATAAATAAAATAAAATAAAATGGCTATGTGCAAGTGAGGAGTCCTGAAAATTAAATTTCATAAGCTTCATGGTAAACCACCTCCCACCTAGGTTTTCCTAAGAGTGAGCCCCTACCAGTGCTTTCTACATGTTAAACCCATTATAGAGGGAAGTCCTCTTAATTGTCATCCCAGCCTTCTGAGAAACATTATTTCTAGCTTCGTTGCAAAACTGAGGAGACCAAGGCCAGGAAATGTTGAGCAACTTGCCCAAGGTCACACTGCCATAGAGGGCAGAGTCAGGACTTAACTCCAGTGCCCTATGGTTGGCCAGAACACAATGTGGCCTCCTAAAACCAAAAGAATATTTAGAAGTCTTACTTCTACAGTTCTCAATGTTAGTTTATTTTTATTCCACCCTAACTTTCCCAAGAAAAAAGGCACAACAGTAAGAGTATTTAAAGTGAACATAAATCTGGACCTTGAAGTTGCACAGAAGATCCTCCATCATTAGGTCTTATGTTTTCGTTCCCAATTGCTCCAGTTCAATCCTCCCAAACACAATGAGCCCCTTCATCAGTCATGGCCAAATGGGTTTCAAGTGGATGAAAGCTATAGCTGCTGATTGTGGGGTTCTCCAAATCACTAAATTCAGATCATTTTGAATGTCAAACTGGCACTGAACAGGCAAAAGCTGAGAATCTGACTTGATTGTATTTTGGAGTAAAATCCTTTCCAAGCTAAGGTATTATACTATAATTCCTCACATTACCCAGAAGTGTCATCAAATAGAAAATAAAGATATTTTTCACCTCCGTAAGTAATTCAAAAACATTGGGGATGATCCTTCTAATGTGGAAAGCTCAGGAATAAAGTTGCTCACTTTCAATGGGAGCATTAACTTCCTTAGGACCCAGAGGCTATCAGGTGTAGTGAGATGGGTAATTTAACAAATGGACCCTAAGAGGCAGAAGGAACAAAGTACCTTATGTATCCACCACCGAATGTCATTTAAAACTGAAATTAAAGCCACAAAGACCTGGGCAAGCATGAGTTAAGCTAATCAAGAGCATTTAACAAACATACTGTACTTCACACACAACACACACTCGCACACAGAGCCTGGCTACAGCAATAAGTACTGCCGTGTTCCAACTAACAAAAGAGAGCTCTAGCTTGGTTTGTCGATGTCATCCCTATTTTCAAAGCAATTTAAGAACAGCTTACTTGTTTAACAATTAAGAACCATTCGCCGTCAGTAACTGAGGGGAAAGAAAAGGGAGAAAGCGAGGGAGAAAAGCATTGTCTTCCTAAGTTCTGGCTCACACTTACACCTAGAAAAGTCATCCAGATGAACTGAATGCCCTACTGCCTCAGCCATCTCTTTTCTATAACAAACTCTGCCAGCTCTGGTCTAAAGATGTGCTCCATGTAACAATGTGGGGCACCAAGGACAAGTCTGAAGGAACTAAAGAGGAAGTAACCCAAAGTCGGGCTCATGTAATAAGCTTGTGAGAACTGAAGTGGCCCCAAAAGCAACTTAATCTCAGAGTCACATCACTCGCCAAGGAGCTGAATTTGATGGAGCGGATGTATTTTGAGCCTCATATGAAGTTGTTATTTTTTCAAGAATCTGAAAGACCTCCTTGGAGATCACTTAAACACTCTGAGCATCACTTTTTTTTCCCTACCATGTGCCAGGCACTGGGGTAGGAGTGCTATGTAGATGGTCACTCATCTATGACTATCTTGCTTATCCTTTTGACCCCAGGACCTAGCACAGTACCTGGCACATAGTAGGTAGCCCAAAAATAGTATCATCAACATCATCATCACTCTTGTTAATGGTAGAGAAGTTCACAGGTGACATAGAGGTCAACATTTTTCAGAGGTGTGCTCCTATCAGGCTCATGGAATCCCTAAGTCCAGATTCTAAGCGCTATCAACCACCTAGGGTATGGTTCAGGTGGGAGTAGGACAGAGTGAATGACTTCATCAGGGCTTTCTTTGTCACAATTCTCCACACAAGTGACAAAAGCATGTTACCATGAGGCTAAAATGAGTTGTTACTGGTTAGAAAAATTGTGTTCCTCATCAGAAATCTACAGTGTGACTTTTTAAGGGAGGCCTGCATATTTCACACTGATGGCTTCCAAGTCAAATTACAAAAGGAGATTTAATTAAGAACATGATGGTTTTACCATGACATCTCTGAGTGACCCTCCATGCTGTGCTCTGCTTTAGGAAATTTATATTCATCCACTCACATCTCATCACTTCCTCTTGTGGTAGTACTGGCTTCATGCCCCACTTTACAGGTGGAGAAACTAAACAGATTACAGGGACGCCAGGGAAAATGAGCAAGGGGATTTGGGAGACAAGCCCAAGAAGAAGCCCTTCTGCAAGTAAGGCTGAGAGCTAGGAAAGTCCTGAGAGGGGCACCTGGGGTGAGGAGATAGAGAATTTGGTAAGCTAAAAATCTAAGGGCTCTGGGACTTCCCTGGTGGCGCAGTGGTTAAGAATCCACCTGCCCATGCAGGGGACACAGGTTCGAGCCCTGGTCCAGGAAGATCCCACATGCTGCGGAGCAACTAAGCCTGTGAGCCACAACTACTGAAGCCCACACACCTAGAGCCCGTGCTCCGCAACAAGAGAAGCCACCACAATGAGATGCCTGCACACTGCAAGGAAGAGTAGCCCCAGCTCACCGCAACTAGAGAAAGCCCACGTGCAGCAACGAAGACCCAACATAACCAAAAATAAATAAATAAATTTACTAAAAAAAAAAAATCTAAGGGCCCTTTAGCCTGGGAAGATGGAGAATGAAAGGGGGAATGATCAAAGGCTATAAAATCATGAAGAGTAAGGAGACCACAAACACGGGTTTGTTCACAAAATGAAAGGCTGGAGATGGAAAATGTAAGAAGTGAAGAGAGATAATGGATTGGATGCAATCACCTAAGAGAAAAATCACTAAAGAGAAAAAGATGAAGGGGAAAGTCAAGATTTAGAAGTACCCAGGGAGGATGAATGTCTACTAGACACATTTTTATTGATTCTCTACTAGGTTTCTAGCCTCATGCTAACCTCTTTCATAATGATCTCATTTGATCCTAATAACAGCCCCTCCAGGGAGAGTGTCGAGTTTTTTCGTAGCTGCTCAAACGCTTGGTCAATTGAATTCAGTGCTAGTGATTGCATTCCACCAGAATAGCTAGGTTATTTTCAACTTTTCATGATGTCTCCAAATCCGTGCCTCTGGTCACTCATTCTATTGTGTTTACCTATTTCTCTGTTCCTGTTCACTCTAACTGAATTCAGAGTAACTCTGCTATTTTGAACTACTGTGCTCACCCGCACTCTTTGTTCTCCTTTCCAACGAACCCCCCATCAGTCTCCTCATCTATTATGGACTGAATGTATGAGTCCTCCCAAAATTCCTAAGTTGTAACTCCACCTTCCCATGTGATGGTATTAGGAGATGGGGCCTCTGGGAGGTAATTAGGATTAGATGAGGTCATGAGGGTGAAGCCCTCAAGAATAGGATTAGTGTCCTTTTAAGCGTTAGAAGAGCTTGCTTCCCTTCTCTGCTCTCTGCCATGCAAGGACCCAATGACAAATCAGCAGTCTGCAACCCGGAAGAGGGCCTCACCAGAAACCAATCATGCTGGCACCCCGATCCTCCAGCCTCCAGAACTGGGAGGAATACATTTCTATAGTTTATAAGCCACCTCATCTATGGTATTTTTTGTTAGAGCAGCAGCCCAAACTGACTAAGACATCATTTTGCAGAAACCCAGAATCTCCTCAAAAAAACAAACAAATCAATAAACAAAGAAACCAAGAAAACAAAGAAAGCTATTTATGTGGGTCCAACAGCAAAATGTAATGTAGATGGAGCCAAAAGAGGTCTCTGAGAGTTAGAATAATCAGCTGCAGGTAATTAACAAGACGGTATTCATCTATGATAAATATAAGTGTCTTTGGTTGAAAAAAATTGTAGACGAATAGGTTTATCCTATTAAAAAAGAAAAACTTAAGAGACTTGGTCAACAATAAATCCAGTATGAATCACCAATTTGATATAACTTCCAGAGAAGATAATGTGACTTGGGCCTCGTTAAAACAGCTACTATGCACAAATCAGAACCCACCCTGCACCCACCCCTGACATGAATATTACTTTCACTTCTAGAAGCTACGCCTAGAACAAGCTATAATTTGTTCAAGGCAAGTGACCACAATAGTGAAGAAATTCAAGCCCTGTCATGTGAGGAATGGTCCAAGTTAATGGGAATATTTAGCTTAAAATATTGAAAGGAAGACTAGGGATCAAGGAGAGACAATAGTTGTTTTCAATTATGCAAAGGGCTCCCACGTGGAGAACTAGTTTGTGTTGGTTCGTGGTATACAACTCCAAGGAGCAAAACAAGAACCAGTAATAGCAATGATAAAAGCAGTTCTCTTTGGGGACTTCCCTGGTGGCACAGGGAACACGGGTTCAAGCAGATCCCACATGCCACGGAGTAACTAACCCCGTGCGCCACAACTACTGAGCCTGCACTCTAGAGCCCATGAGCCTCAACTACTGAACCCGCATGCCTAGAGCCCGTGCTCCGCAACAAGAGAAGCCACCGCAATGAGAAGCCCGCGCACCGCAACGAAGAGTAACCCGCGCTTGCCGCAACTAAAGAAAGCCCATGCGCAGCAATGAAGACCCAACGCAGCCAAAAAAAAAAAAAAAAAAGGCAGTTACCTTTTATTGTGTTCTTTCTCTGTGTCAGATACTACATTAGGTACATTATATTCGTTAGCTCATTTAATTGTCACAACAATCTTGATATTAATGAGTGGCAGTTACCAAGAAACAGATTTAAAACCAACGCACAGAATAATATTCTAATAATTAGAGTCGCCAGAGGTGAAATAGGCTGCACTGAAAGACATCAGTTGTCCATCCTGTCACTGCATATGATCAATTATGCGCTGGAAAAACTCTAGGTGAGTGGATGCTGCTGAGAGAATTCAAGTAGCAGATGGGAAGCTGAGTTAGGTCCTACAAGTCCCTTTTAGGACTTGCTAAAATAAAAAAGATATAAACAAGGAAGGCCTAATAGATGCTTTTGAATGAATGAAACAGAGGAACAGGAAACAGACTAGAAGGAGAAATCGAAATTTATTTCAAGGAAAATGAGGTGGCATTAATATAAATCAAGACGTCTTCAGTAACAGAACAAAGTCTCATCTCTACGGGATGATGTTTCTGGTCTCCTGCAGTGGCAAAGGCGATGGGGTGAATGAGCCCTTGGGGCCACGTGCACCCTCCCAGTTTTGTGGAGAAACTTCAGGTGACATGCTGCGTCTCTGGATCCTTTCAGGACTTGGCAGCTGCCAGATTCTAGAATCCAGCAGAAAAGAAGCCTCCAAACACCCCTGTGGTTTCTAACCACTTCAAGCTGTTATTCCTCTCATGGTTTTAATGACTAAAATTGTGTGCCTGCCAAAATGACTTCTGTTAATTTGCTAGGAAACAGCCTTGTGTACTCTGGAAGGACTTGGACAGTCCAAAAACCTGCCAACAGCAAAGAAAACTATGGGAAAGTGAATAAATTGGAACTCTTCAAAATAGTAGCAGGAGTATTTTAGATATTTAGGACAAGACATGTGATGGCATTCAATTTTAGAAAACCACCTCCAATGCCCATCTTCATGCTTTTTCCTGCTTTCATGTGCTCTGTGCCTAAATTAGGAGCAATTGGATCTATTCTCTAAGATGTACTTCCTACAAGGAAGGGAGAGAGAAGGGAAGGAAGGGAAAATGAGAAAGCGGAGAGCAGTATGGAGAGGAAGGAGGAAGAAAAGAGAAGAGGAAAGAAAGATATATTCACAGACAGATGCAAAGAGTGGGGTTGCACCCCCTTAAAAATAGTAAGGGGCTCACAGAATGATTACACCCGAACGAGAGGAATGGGGGAGCCAGCTCTACACGAAGCAGCTCAGGAGACAAGCAGAGGACACAGATGTCAACGGCCATCAAACACTGCTTCCTGCCTCTCACCTCAGAAACAGAGAGAGGAAGGGGAGTTGATATCAAAAGTTAACATGAAAAAGCTGCTGAGACCCAATTTTTCCCCAAATACTGCTTCAGTATACCAGCTACCACCTCTTCACCGGGAAAGGCACTGTCCTGGCCTGTAGTTTTGTCCTAGAACAGCAGTACTCCCATTTGCTAAATGATGTTTCTAGAAGAAACCCTTGCTCTCGAGCAGCAACAAGAGGTGCATGGAAATTCAACACAAGCAAGGCCTCTCTCAAAGCAATTTTTCCTAATTCCCCTGCACAAAGCAGCCTTTTCCCTCCACTTAAACAACAATTTGTTTTACTTTGATAGGTCCTCCTAAACAATGGTTTCATCATTAAACATCTGGATTCTTCCTAGCAGATTAGGCCTCCAATGAGGAAAGTGTGTTTATAATTCTAATTTGAAACACAGCACATTAATATGCTGATTCTCATAATGTTTGCCTTAACCTGTTTGGAGAAATTATGACTACAAATATCTTGTACACAACACCTCTAACTACCAGCTTGTACAAACAACATAAGAGCCGGAGTGCCTCATCCAGACGATTGGAACCACTTCAGAGGCGATCATGATTAGGGCTTTGGCTGGAAGCCATATTTTACACATAAACTCAGCATCTGTCTCTGAGATGCTGTCCTAGGCTAACAGACCCACCTCCACTGTTACTAATAAGCACATTCAAGAGAGCCAGATGGTCTGACAGGAAGAGCCTGCCTTTTCCTGAGCTAGGCACACTGGAGGGAGGTCACCCAAGCAGGCTTCAAGTCCTATTTCCTCGGGCTCCAGGTCCCTGCAATGCTGTGTGCAAACAGGCGCCACTAAAAAAGAATGTAAATGAGGGTGCTATTCATTATTTACGGCTGGCACCTTGCCATCCCCTCCTCCTCTGGGCAATGGCTGCCTGTAGGAACAGGGAAAGCATCTGATGAGAGCAGGGCAACCCTGGAGGCATCGAGCCATTGCAAAGCAGTTTCTTTTCTTCTGCTGAGGATCCTGCAGGCTCAGCATTTCTGGCCCACAGAACAGCTGAGCTTTTCACTTCCTTCCTAACAAAGCACTGGAGTTCTTTGCCCTCCACGTTTGTACCAGGGGTGTTTATTTACAACCCAACCCAGGAAAGCAGCCTTGCTGCTCTATTCTCTTTCGTTAGCCAAGGTCTTTTGCCCCAGGCCTGGTTTCAAGGAAAGAGAGAGAAAAAACATCCATCTACAAAGGGGAGACACTTACAAGCAAGTTCTAGACTCAACTGGCCAGAAGGTGCATCAAGAGAATGGCTCCTCAGCAATCAGAGAAGAAAAAGAAATAAAAGGAATCCAAATCGGAAAAGAAGAAGTAAAGCTGTCACTTTTTGCAGATGACATGATACTATACATAAAGAATCCTAAAGATGCTACGAGAAAACTACTAGAGCTAATCAATGAATTTGGTAGAGTAGCAGGATACAAAATTAATGCACAGAAATCTCTTGCATTCCTATACACTAATGATGAAAATCTGAAAGAGAAATTAAGGAAACACTCCGATTTACCAATGCAACAAAAAGAATAAGATACCTAGGAATAAACCTACCTAAGGAGACAAAAGATTTGTATGCAGAAAACTATAATACACTGATGAAAGAAATTAAAGATGATACAAACAGATGGAGAGATATACCATGTTCTTGGATTGGAAGAATCAACACTGTGAAAATGACTATACTACCCAAAGCAATCTACAGATTCAATGCAATTCCTATCAAACTACCAATGGCATTTTTCACAGAACTAGAACAAAAAATTTCACAATTTGTATGGAAACACAAAAGACCCCGAAAAGCCAAAGCAATCCTGAGAAAGAAAAATGGAGCTGGAGGAATGAGGCTCCTGGACTTCAGACTATACTACAAAGCTACAGTAATCAAGACAGTATGGTACTGGCACAAAAACAGAAATACATATCAATGGGACAGGATAGAAAGCCCAGAGACAAACCCATGCACATATGGTCACCTTATCTTTGATAAAGGAGGCAAGAACACACAATGGAGAAAAGACAGCCTCTTCAATAAGTGGTGCTGGGAAAACTGGACAGCTACATGTAAAAGAATGAAATTATAACACTCCCTAACACCATACACAAAAATAAACTCAAAATGGATTAAAGACCTAAATGTAAGGCCAGACACTATCAAACTCTTAGAGGAAAACATAGGCAGAACATTCTATGACACAAATCACAGCAAGATCCTTTTTGACCCACCTCCTAGAGAAATGGAAATAAAAACAAAAATAAACAAATGGGACCTAGTGAAACTTAAAAGCTTTTGCACAGCAAAGGAAACCATAAACAAGACAAAAAGACAACCCTCAGAATGGGAGAAAATATTTGCAAATGAAGCAACTGACAAAGGATTAATCTCCAACATTTACATGCAGCTCAATATCAAAAAAAAACAAACAACCCAATCCAAAAATGGGCAGAAGACCTACATAGACATTTCTCCAAAGAAGATATACAGATAGCCAACAAACACATGAAACAATGCTCAACATCATTAATCATTAGAGAAATGCAAATCAAAACTACAATGAGGTATCACCTCACACCAGTCAGAATGGCCATCATCAAAAAATCTGTAAACAATAAATGCTGGAGAGGGTGTGGAGAAAAGGGAACCCTCTTGCACTGTTGGTGGGAATGTAAATTGATACAGCCACTATGGAGAACAGTATGGAAGTTCCTTAAAAAACTAAAAATAGAACTACCATACGACCCAGCAATCCCACTTCTGGGCATATACCCCGAGAAAACCATAATTCAAAAAGAGTCATGTACCACAATGTTCACTGCAGCTCTATTTACAATAGCCAGGACATGGAAGCAACCTAAGTGTCCATCGACAGATGAATGAATAAAGAAGATGTGGTACATATATACAATGGAATATTACTCAGCCATAAAAATCAATGAAATTGAGTTATTTGTAGTGAGATGGATGGACCTAGAGTCCGTCATACAGAGTGAAGTAAGTCAGAAAGAGAAAAACAAATGCCGTATGCTAACACATATATACGGAATCTAAAAAAAAAAAATGGTTCTGAAGAACCTAGGGGCAGGACAGAAATAAAGACACAGACGTAGAGAATGGACCTGAGGACACGGGGAGGGGGAAGGGTAAGCTGGGATGAAGTGAGAGTGGCATGGACTTACATATACTACCAAATGTAAAATAGATAGCTAGTGGGAAGCAGCCGCATAGCACAGGGAGATCAGCTCAGTGCTTTGTGACCACCTAGAGGGGTGGGTTAGGGAGGGTGGGAGGGAGATGCAAGAGGGAGGAGATATGGGGATATATGTATATGTATAGCTGATTCACTTTGTTATACAGCAGAAACTAACACACCACTGTAAAGCAATTATACTCCAATAAAGATGTTAAAAAAAAATAATAAAAAAATAAAAATAAAAAATAAAATATAGGAAGATGGAAGCTTCCATTTAAACATGGTAATAGTCTTGGGCTATTTGGAATAGGGAGATACAAGTCTGCCAAACTTGGTAACCCCCAAGAACATCTCTGTTTAAGAGCTTAGCACAGCAGTCAGACTGTTTTTGATGATGCTTCTGCATTATCAAATAAATGTTTAATTATGTTCAGTTAAAAAAAAAAAAAAGAGAATGGTTCCTTCCTTTGGGTGAGTGCCTAGAGACTTTATGTTATAATATTGTATGTAAATATTTCACACGTCTACATCATCTTTTGCGAACTGATTTTAAGCGACATGAGGGCATGGACCATGCTTTATACTTATTCTGAATTCTCCAAAGTACCAAAGCTAACAGTGTCCAGAAGATCATTGTTAGACCCTTAAACACGGTTTTTAACTCCTTAGTAAATGTCTTGATTGAATATAAAATGTTTCACTGGGGGCTTCCCTGGTGGCGCAGTGGTTAAGAATCCGCCTGCCAATGCAGGGGACACAGGCTCGAGCCCTGGTCTGGGAAGATCCCACATGCCAGGGAGCAACTAAGCCCGTGCGCCACAACTACTGAGCCTGCACTCTAGAGCCCGTGAGCCACAACTACTGAGCCCGCGAGCCACAACTACTGAAGCCCACGCACCTAGAGCCCATGCTGCGCAACAAGAGAAGCCACCACAATGAGACGCCCGCGCAACGCAACGAAGAGTAGCCCCCGCTCACCACAACTAGAGGAAGCCTGCACGCAGCAACGAAGACCCAACGCAGCCAAAAATGTATAAATTAAATAAAGAAATTTTCTAAAAACATGTTTAGCTTTTCATTTTGAATGGAATCGAATCTATCTCTGTACAAATTGCAAAAGTGAAAGACTCTTGTTGCTGCAGTTGGCACAGGCCAGCCCTGTGTGTTGACTGTTAAACATCAGATTCCTTTTCCATCCCATCTGAGAGTCTTTTCCCTTCAGTGATATAATCCCAATTAAAAAAAAAAAATTAAACAGAGAGTGATGGACATGTCTGTATGCTCTCTTCTTTAATGTGGAAAACTTATAGCCTAAGGATATAAAACATGCTAGCTGCTAGCACTAGTCCAGATCCTCTGGATGCAAGTGACAAAATTCCAACTCTATTCTTAACAAGGGGGTACAGATTTGTTGGCTTTTGAGTTCAAACTATAAAAAGGGCACGGATGGAGCTAGACTCAGGGTCAGCTGGATACAGGGACAGAGTCTCCCTTCCCTCCTTTCCTCTTCCCTCTGCCCCCCATCTCTGTATCTGCCTGCATACTTGCTTCAATTTCTCTGCACAATTGACCCTATACATTGGAGACAGTATGGCCACAGGCAACCCAGGCTTATATCCCTCTAGCCACATGGACAAGACTGAAAAAAAAAGTGTTGTTCTTCTCCATCAGTTCCAGTTAGAAAAGGGAAGGATCCTGGTTGGCCTAATGTTGAGTCATAATGCCATGCCTAGGCCAGTCATGTGACCAGAGGGAGAGTAAATGAGCTCAGCTCTAACTCTCTCACATGCCCACCTCTGTGGCCCAGAAGAGAGGACCAGCAGGCACCCACCAGTACTGGCTGAAGCGGAAATACAGCCACTTCCCAAAGATAAGGAGTGCTGTTACCAGGAGAAGGTAGGAAAAGGGCCTGGGCCAACTCAACATAACTATGTTACTTTAGGGAGAAAAAAAAAGTTATGCAAGACCATGTTGTTATTATTTTATGTCAGATGTTTGTTGCTGCAAATAAGTTTACTTCTACAACCTTGGAAAGTAAAGACAAGAATTTGACTCCTGATAGTATTTTTAATCTTTCCCCAAACAACTTTTGAGAAATTGACAAAGTTTGCCGTCCCACCTAATGACATCTCATTTCTAATGTTTGGTTGTTGTTGTTTGTTTTTATCTTAATTGAAATTTTATGCGCAAAGAGTTTTAAAAGGCACATAGTTCTACAAGGGGTAGTTATCATGGAAAATAACTGTTCTCCTTCAACCTTCCCTCCACCCCAGTACAGCACCCTTACTGTTTATTTGGGCATTTACCTCCATATTTCTGATAGCAAGTGTAAGCTTTTTCCTTCTGCGTTTTTAGTTTTAAGCATTACCTATCGATTTCCCCTATTGAAAATAGGTATTTCAGGGAATTCCCCGGCAGTCCAGTGGTTAGGACTCTGTGCTTTCCCTGCCGCGCGCGTGGGTTCAACCCCTGGTAAGGGAACTAAGATCCCGCAAGCTGCGTGGCATGGCCAAAAAAAAAAATAATAATAAAATGATATTTCACTTTCTCTCTGCCCGAACTCCCCAACGCACACACACACACTCACCCCCACATGGGCGTACTTCCCAATTCTCTATGCCCTCAACCTATTTTTATCATATTTTTAGTCTGCTCATTGTTCACTTTTACATTATGATGATTATGTAAATGCTATTCTACTACTGAACCATGAAGTCTATTAGAATTTTCCACCTTTCTTGTACAACTTTTTATTTTCCCTAGAGTTAATACTTATCTTAGGTTGTTTGTTTTGCTTAGTTTTCTGGTTTGCTTAATTTATATACATATATATATATTTTTTTTTTTTTGGCTGTGTTGTGTCTTCGTTGCTGCGTAGGCTTTCTCTAGTTGCAGCAAGCAGGGGCTACTCTTCATTGCGGTGCACGGGCTTCTCATTGTGGTGGCTTCTCTTGTTGCAGAGCACGAGCTCTAGGCATGTGGGCTTCAGCAGTTGTGGTGCGTGGGCTCAGTAGCTGTGGCTCGCAGGCTCTAGAGCACAGGCTCAGTAGTTGTAGCACATGGGCTTAGTTGCTCCGTGGCATGTGGGATCTTCCTGGCCCAGGGCTCAAACCCATGTGCCCTGCGTTGGCAGGCAGATTCTTAACCACTGCACCCAGGGAAGCCCTGGTTTGCTTAGTTTTTTAGGAATTCTCACTACTTTATCTTCAGACTCTCCTCTGATTACCCAACTTTCCTTTCAATACATTCAAACACTACCAATTCTATTTTTGGCATTCTCTCTTCCTGGACCTTCTGACCTGCTCCAATCTTCTGGTTGCTCTCGTGCTCTGTTGCACAGATTCATCCAGGAATCTCCCTCCACCATCGTCCTGAAAATTTTCGTCACTTCTCACTTCTGTTAAATTCCTTCTTCTCACAATCTATATGTTCATCATCATTTGTTTACTTCTTTGTTTTGACAAACCACTTCTTCCAGTTGCTTTATGAGAAAAAGCTGCAGGGAAGGTAAAATATTTGTGGCCTTGCATGTCTCAAAAATATATTTATTCAACTGGTACACTTCATTGATATTTTAGCTGGGTACAGAATTCTAGGTTGGAGAGCACATGCAAAGTCTAAAGTGATTTGGATTTCCGATTCTTTGTCTATAATCTTCCCCCTGCTCTTTGGAAGCTTTTAGGACCATTTTGATTCCAGTGTTCAGAAATATTGTCAGGATGTACCTTAGTAGGAATCTATTTTCATCCATTTTGCTGGACACTTGATGGTTCTTTTCATGCTGCAATCTCCAGTTCTGGAATTATTTATCTGATAATTTCCTCATTTTCATTCACTCAATTCTCAAATTCAGGAATTTCTATTATTCAGGTGTTAAAGTTCCTCATGTGACCTAATTTTCTTACCTCTTTTTCTACTATTTTACATTTCCTTGCCTTCTTATTCTGGTTCCTAGAAGATTTCCACAATCTTATTTTCCAAATCTTATATTCAGCTTCTGATTTGTACCATAATTTTTTCTAAGACCTTTTTAGCTTTTATCCTTCTGATTTTTCATTTATTATAGCATTCTATTCTTGCCTTATTAATGCAAAATCATCTCTTAACTGATTCTGCCTTCTACTTCTTCCTGAAATCTCCTCAGATTTGTTTTTTGGCTTAAGTGCCTTTCATTTTAGAGAGAAGCCATCCTCAGATGTCTGGTGATCCCTTACTGTCTGCTCACATTTAAGATTACAGCACTAAAACACGATTTTTAGATCTTTTCTCGTAGACTAGTCAGATTGTTCAGATACTAAATTCCTAATCTCATGCCTGGAAGTAGAAGCTGGCTGCCAGCTTATCAGGAGTCAAATAGGAGAAGAAAACCAAGTTCTCAAATTCAGGTCATCCTCCTCTTTTCAATATGGTATCCCCACCCTCTTAAATGCTTTATGTCCCTTAGTTCAAAGAATAAACTTCAAAACTTTCTGTTGCATTGGGGGAGGGGCAATCATCCAGCTGTTCCAGGTTGGGGAGGGAACAGATGATTTAACTCTATGCTGTCCAATACAGCAGCTACTAGCCACAGAAGCTATGTAAATTTAAACTAATGTAAATCAAATAAAATTTAAAGTTCAGTTCCTCACTTGCATTAGCCACATTTCAAGTGCTCAATAACTACATGTGACTAGTGGCTGTTGTACTGGACAGTGGTGGAGAATATGTCCATCGTTGCAGAAAGTTCTACTGGACAGCACTGCTCTTATTGCTTCTCAAATAGACTTTTGATCAATCCTCATGTTTCAGCCCTACATTAACTGCCACTTCCAGAGATAATCTGTTATCCCCAACTCCTGAGCCCACTGGAAGTTTTGAGGTACAAATCTGGTTGACTTTTTGGCTTTTCCTGTCAGGATGGTAACTCCACAGGAACAGTGACCTTGGTCCAAAGGACCAAGAAGAGGGCCTAGCCTACAGTAGATACTCTATAAATGTTTGTGGAATGTTGAGTAAATGTTTTCCCCACTGTTGACTTAGGCTTCAGAGTTGTCAGATCTGCTAAGTCAATTAACTACTCATCCTCCTGCTTTCTAGTTTCCAAAATGTTATTGTTAACCTCTCCACTCCCACGCTCTCTGTTATTCTGAGTCTATGTCTTATTGCCATTTCAGAGGGGTGTCAGGAGGGAGCAAGGGTAAATGTTTATATTCAATCACCATTTTTAACCCAAAGCACATTTCTAAATGAAGAGGAAGGAAAAATAAATTTAGGATACCAACTTTTTAAAGGAAAATATATAGTTTTTCTAAAAAGAAAAACTGAAACAAATACCAGAGAAGCCGCAAAGATATTCACACGATACTCAAAAGAAGAAAAGACTGACAGTGGTCCTATGAATAAAGTCAACTCATGGTTTAGGGAAATAAGTTTTTAATGGTTTTCTTACATTACTATGATGTAATACATGTTTATCATAGAGCATTTAAAGCAGTGTTTCTTTTTGAAAAATGACTGACTTATTTGAGAATCAGATGAAATTTACAGATGAGGGTCTGCAGTGAATATGTGTCATTAATTTTGGCTGCCAGTATCCGAACCTCCTTACTCTGCTTGGGGAGCTTCACACCTGGTTAGTCAAAGCGCACTCCACCACAGGAGACAGTCACTTTCCCAGCTTCCCACACAGCTATGGCGCACGAATAGTAAAAGCTTTGCTAATAAGATATTCGTAACCAAGACCCAGAATCGGAAGCTAATGACCCAAAGGACGAGGGATGGCCCAGGATCCATCTGGCTGGAGTGCCAGCAGCACTGTGCTTTCAACTGATCCGTTCTGCAGCCTGAGTGGAAGGACAGTGTCTGGCTGCATAGCCAGCTCCAAATCTATTCTCAGTTCCTATCCAATATCCTTTTAATAGACCCTTTTGGTTTAAAAGAAGCAGAGGGAGTTTCTGTCACTATCAAATAAGAACCCAGACTGTAAAGAATTCAGACCCCCCCATGTTAGGAACCTCTAGTTTAGACACAGAATAGTGTAAGAAATAGATAACCCAACATATTTTAAAAAGAAGAGTAATTTTCTAAAACTCACATAATGATTTTCCAGGAAATGTAGGCAAGAATCCTAAGAGATTATTTTAGTGGAACTTTTCCTTGGCCTTAATGCTTAATTGGTATATAGTCTCACAAACTAATAATATAAAGTTCCTCTTTGTGCCAGGAAACCCTTGGAAAAGTTGGCATGGTAGGTCAGGGGTATTCTTAGTCATTTTCTTCACTTAGAAAAAATATATAGGCTTGATAAAACATCACCAATGGCACCACAAGGCCTAGAAAATCTTATCCCAAGTGATAATTTATACAAGTTGCAACAAGAGACAAATACAGAAAAATGGAATGTTCACCTCTTGTTCTCTGTCTAGACAAATTATGCATGCTTACTACTTAATAGTATTTCTATTAACAAAGCCCAACTCTTAATGTCCCAAAATAGAAAAATAAAGTTGTGAATGGATGTCACCAATGCCAATTAAATAAGAGAAGGAAAGAGTCATGAGGGGTTATCCACAGAGCTTGGTTATGGATGAGCCTTACTTTGGCTCCTCCTCCTATGACATGGGTTTCAACTGCTCAACCTTTAGGCCAAGAGAACCCTTTACAGCCGAGGCCTGAAAAAAAACAGTATGTTAATAATGAACATTATTACTTATTATCTTGAGTAAAAAAATTAGAGAACTTTTATTGTCAAAATTTCCTTTTGACCGATCTCTGTTCTTGGGGGTCTGATGTTCCATTTCTGCCCAATATAAAAGAACCAGTTTGAAAAAAAAGGGTATTTGCATAGCCTCAAGGTATCTTTTGAAATATTCATTACTGTCTGGTTTTAATATACATTCACACACTCTCTGATATTCCTCACCCTTCTCCTCAGTGTGGCCTGGACTTGGTGACTCGTGTCTAATGACTAGCGTACAGAAAGGGAAAAACTGTAACTCCGCAGTGGAGAAACCTGGTGGACACAACCTGAAACAGTGATCAAGGTTAACATGGCCGGTGACAGGTCCTGTTGACAGCATTGTGCACCCTCACATGATGCGATAAGCACACTTCCACTTCTGTGGCATTCTTCCTAAAAATCCATAATCCAGTCTCATCCTGAGAAAACATCAAACCCAAATTGAGGGAAATTCTACAAAATGCCTAAACAGTACTCTTCAAAAGGGCCAAGGTCATGTAAAACAAGGAAGGACTGACAAAATGTCAGATTGGAGAAGATGTGACAACTGTATGGATGCAGTGTCCCAGATGGGATCCTGGACAGAAAGAGGACATTGGTGGAAAAAGTGGTGACATCAGAATAAAGTCTGGATGCAGCCACTATGGAGAACAGTATGGAGGTTCCTTAAAAAACTAAAAATAGAGCTACCATGTGACCCAGCAATCCTACTACTGGGCATAAACCCAGAGAAAACCATAATTCAAAAAGACACATGCACCCCAGTGTCCACTGCAGCACTATTTACTATAGCCAGGACATGGAAGCCACCTAAATGTCCATCAACAGAGGAGTGGATAAAGAAGATGTGGTACATATATACAATGGAATATTACTCAGCCACAAAAAGGAACAAAATTGGGTCATTTGTAGAGACGTGGATGGACCTAGAGACTGTCATACAAGGTGAAGTAAGTCAGAAAGAGAAAAACAAATATTGTATATTAATGCATATATATGGAATCTAGAAAAATGGTATAGATGATTTTATTTGCAAAGAAGAAAGAGAGACATAGACATAGAGAACAAACGTATGGATACCAAGGGGGGGAAAGCAGGGGTGGGGGGGAATTGGGAGATTGGGATTGACATATATATACTATTGATACTATGTATAAAATAGATAACTAATGAGAACCTACTGTATAGCATAGGGAACTCTACTCAATTCTCTGTGGTGACCTAAATGAGAAGGAAATCCAAAAAAGAGGGGATATATGTATATGTACAGCTGATTCATTTTGCTGTACTGTAGAAACTAACACAACATTGTAAAGCAAATATACTCCAATAAAAATTAATTTAAAAAAAAGAATAAAGTCTGTAATTTAGCCAGTAGTACCGTATTGCACCAATGTTAATTTCTTAGTTTTGGTAAGCATACCATGGTTATATAAGATGATAACATCAGCAGAAGCTGAGTAAAGGTGTACAGGTATGCCCTGCACTGTCTTTGTGGCTCTTCTGTAAATCCAAAATTATTTTTAAATTAAAAGTTTTTTTTGTTTGTTTGTTTTTTCACACACACACACTGTATTTTATTTTTACAAGAGATAAATAGACTGACACCAAGCATTGTAAATGGATGACCACAACAAAAGCAACAATGATTGCAATTACCAAACACGAAACACACTCATGCTATGTCATAATATTGACATTCAGTCCAGTAATCCTCCACTGTAACAGCTCCTTTACTTTGCAGTGAAAATTGATTTGTATATTCTTTGCCTCTGAGTCCTTGTGGGATTTTTTTTTTTTTAATTCAAACAGAAAGTCACAAAAATTATAATCATCCTCATCAGTTCACTCAGTCCCATGTAATTTTTTTTTCATCTTGATCTTTTGTTAGCACTTTTATGAGTTCATCAGTTTCCATTAGAGTTCTGAAAATGCTTATTCATTCAGTTCAGCAGTACAGTCAGTTACCAGAATCCTGTACTTGTCAGAGTCTTTTCCATGAATTCCTTGAAGGTGAAACCCTTTTAAAATATACATTTTATATATTTTTTATATTTATTATATATAAAATATATATATAAAAAAATAACCAATTTTTAAAGAAGGCTTGGATAAGAGAAAGGATCCCTAAAATATTGCTTTATAGAGAGGTATTTATTTCAAGGAACACAATTAAATTCATGCTTTATCCAAATTTATGACCTGCATTTTAACAGGGCTAAAGCAGTGTTTTGTTACACAGAAAGCCCATCTATGTCTTTCTCTGTGTAGCACTGTAAATTTGTGGTCTTTCACACCCATTCTAGAAGCATTAGTCTCTCCTCTGTCAAGGATCTTTATACTTTAAGCTGCAGAAGAAGCACTGAAGAAAACCCCACATTTTAAGGCAGGTTAGCTCCCAAGATCTAGCCCCTCAGCAATATGGAATAAAATTATTTTAAAAGGGTAGTTGAGACCAATTTTGCTCTGAAGGTTCAGCATGCTACAGCCATAATTTCAAATGGACCTTTAAAGAATCCTCTTTAAAGTTGTGTAAGACATTACAATTATATCACTCCTATCTCTATTATTATTAAAATACACCATTCTATACCAAGCCAACAGGCCCACATTGTAGGCTGAGGGTGGGGTGGAAAAGGTGCTTGCTTTGACTTTATTTCTCAGAGCTATTCATAGACAAGGGCTGTGACCAAACACCTACTTTATTGCTCTACTTTCAATCAATGGTATATTGAGCAACTGTATTTGGCCATTCACTGTCTTAGGTACCAGGGATACCAAGATTAAAACGATACAGTCCCTAGTACACTTACTTTGGCAAATGTTTGGAAATACCTAGTAAAGGTTCAACTGCATGTATATTCCACCCAGATGTCCTGCTGCCAGCTGCATATATCCTATTGCCAAAGCTGCATGTGTGCCAGAAGATAGGGGCAAGAAAGTTCACAGGAGCCTTCCTGCTGGGTTTTGAAATGATGAACAAGTCATCAATAATAGATTCAGTAAATAAAATATAATGTATTCATAAAATGGAACTTATGCAACCGTGACGAAATGAATGAACCATGACAACACTTATCAACAGAATAGATCTCATAAACATAATAATCAAAGAAGTCACAAATGGATACAAACAGAACAATTCCATTTATATAAAGTTCCAAAAGAGAGCCAATTAAACAATATATTGCCTAGGAATACATGCTTAGGTGGCGTTTTGGTTGTTTTTTTTTTTTTAACTACAAAAAAAAGCAAGTTATTAATTAACATCAAATTCAGGATACTAGTTACTTACTGGGGATGGCAGAGGCAGACTGAGACCAGAGAGGGATGCACAGGGGGTTTCTGGAGACTGTCCAAGTCCTATGTGCAAGGCCTGGGTGATAGCCACATGGGTGTCTGATTTTGTGGTAGATGTTTTTTACACTGCAGATATACCTTTACAACATTCCTTGAATGCTACAGTTCATAAAAACATGTTTAAAATATGCTATGATGAAAGTTAAAAAATATTGTAATAATCCTAATGGCATGATGAGCTCCTTGTCTCATAGCACCTGTTAAAAACTAGGTATAAGGTAGTGCCACCAGTGTTTTGATGTTTTTATATGAAGTCAGAAGGAGGGAGGAGTCAAGTCTGCCTGAGCAGTCAGGGAGGACTTCAAGGAAGAGGTGACCCTTGAGCTGAGAATAGTTATCCAGACAGAGCATATTAAAAGAGCCTAGGAGGCTTCCCTGGTGGCGCAGTGGTTGAGAATCTGCCTGCCAATGCAGGGGCCACGGGTTCAAGCCCTGGTCTGGGAAGATCCCACATGCCGCGGAGCAACTAGGCCCGTGAGCCACAATTACTGAGCCTGCGCATCTGGAGCCTGTGCTCCGCAACAAGAGAGGCCGCGATAGTGAGAGGCCCGCGCACCGTGATGAAGAGTGGCCCCCACTTGCTGCAACTAGAGAAAGCTCTCGCACAGAAACGAAGACCTAACACAGCCATAAATAAATAAATAAATAAATAAATAAAATTTTTTAAAAATTAAAAAAATAAAAATAAAAAAAGAGCCTAGGAAGAGAGCTCAGGAAGAGGCCCAGAAAGTTAAGCAAATATGCCACATCGGGGGAAATTAAGTAATGTGTTCCAGCTGCTGCTAAGAGGCCAGTGGGTGTAGCTGGAGAGGTATGCCAGGGAACGTTCGTAAAAACATGTTATTCCTTGCTAAAAGAGGAGTTTCAACTCAATTCTGAAAGGCAGTGAAATTTATCCATCATAGCAATTCTCAGCTGACTCTAGGAGCCTGGCACAGGACTGACAGTCCGGGGCAGGACTAGAGAGGGAGTCTACTGCCATCCTCAGCAGGATGTAACAGCTTAAACCAGGGCAGGGAATGTGGGAACGAGGAAGGGAGGGAGTCTAGAGAGACTTGAGGTGCCATCAACAACATTTAGTGCGCACTGGATGTTGAGGTGAGGAAGACACATGGGTCTAGGGTGAGTCTCAAGAATCTGGTTTGGATCAGGAATTCAGAAGAAAGTTAAGGAAGTCAGAGGGAAGGGCAGGGGTACTAGTGGGGAAGGGTCTTCCTCCTTTGAGGGGAAGTCAAAGGAGAGGGATGAGGAGTCCACGTGAGCACCTAACGACCGTTAGCATCGGAGTTGTGCGGAAGCAGCCTTCTGCGGCTCACTGCCTACACCCAGAGCGGAGAAGAGGAAAATTAAAGGAGAAAGCAGGGCTGGTTTGTCTCTTTATACACAGTGAGGGGAGAGACAGAACCCCACAGCAATAGTGAAGTTCTTACACCGTCTCTGGTTTTAGGTATTGATGTCATCCTTGATCGCCTGGGTCAACAAGAGGGTGGAGCAGGAAATCACAGAAGAGATGGCACAAGTCTCATCAGTACCAAAATGGAAGTGGGGTTCTCACTGGGTACCAACAATGTGGTTTTTTCCATGAAGTTGTCAAATTATAGAGACCAAATTATGGTTTTGATTTCATGTGTCTTTAATGGATGCAAAAATGTAGACAATTCCTTAGGCACTTGGAGTCAAGTTTTGATGGGCAATCGCAACTTAGTATTTGCAATGCACCTATTATTCATTCACTCAACCCCATCCTCCAAAAAAATTACTCTGTGAAAATCCAAAGCGCCCCATCCCTATTTCAAGGGCTCTGAATGGTTGCCTAGACCTGTAGGTTGTTTTCTGGTGGGAGGATGAGTGGAGAGGAAGGAGGGCTGCAGCACCGGCTGTTGCATGGGGATGGGAAGATCTGAAGTGACAAGCAAGCAGGCGCTGAAATGACACCTAAGGCTCAAAGACACAGAGCCTCCATCCCCCATTACCATGAGGACAAAGCAGCAGGAACCAGACGTGTCTATCTCATGTCATCTCTTGACATTTATCTTAACATTTTAGCTGCACAAAAATAGTTTTGGGTGTAGAAAAACATATCAAGTTCTTGCAAAATCAACATTTGCATTTATTCTCAATACTGGGAACCAATAGAAACCGTGAGCATGAGAAGCTGTAGGGAGTGCATCTAAGTAGAATGATTTCTCCTGAACCTCATAAAACCATGGATTCAATTCATCCAAAACGCAGGAAGGCTGAGGGACTGGGCGGGGAGGAAGGGAGAGTCTAAGGACAAAGTTCATGACTGCTTTACGCACTTGCTTACAGACACACACACGTTCATTTCCTCACAATGTCGGAACACATGGCCACCTACAAGGTTTAACTTTTTTTTTTTTTTTTTTTTAAACATGGCATTAAAATTCAAACTAACCTTCGGAATATCACTGAAAGAGCTAACAGGTTTTATATGAAGGGAGCCTCAGGGGGATTCGACTGGTGGGATTTCAAGATTAATATCTGGTCCTGGTTCTCTTGCCTAACCCCTTTTCTAGGTCCGGGCTTCCTACTTCTACTGATCTTCGGGCCATGTATTTTTAACCTCCTTGTTAAGTCTGTCTCTTCTAGAATACAGCAAATAAACCTCCAAATGGTAATGCAACAAGAATAGCGGCCAGTAAACACCTGGACAACACTTAAACAAGCCGCCATCACGGTCCATGGAGCTCCCCCCTCCCTAGGTACACCCTGGCAGAGAGCAGGCAACGGGAACCCAGGGCCCTACAATGCCCCCGCCCAGCAGCAAGCAGCCAGAGAAAGATCAGCGCCCCTTCTCCTTACGAAAAGGGTTCCCGAACGCCTGAGAGGGAGCTAGGCGGATAGACAGACATGACCAGGGTATCCAAGAAGGCCAAAGGATTATCATTGGGATAGGAACAGCCTCAGCTGGACTTTTAAACTCTGTTTTCACTGCCCAACAGCTCTCTCTGGAACTCACACAACAGACTGTCAACCTAGTAGCTCCAATTAACACTCTACAAGAACAAATAAATTCTCTAGCAGGAGTGGTTTTACAGAATAGGAGCTCTTTAGCCTTACTAACAGCTAACCAAGCTGGGACCTGTGCAGTGTTAAAGGAGGATTGCTGTTTTCTTTGCTTATTTAAAGAGAGGGAGAAATGTGGTGCTCCAAGGACAAAGAACAACATAAACACAAAGGGCCAACATCGCCAGAACAGAGAGTTACCGGACTCATCACTCTGTCACGCAGCAATCATTACATCTTTGAACCCTCCCAAGCAGCCTGCCCTGCTCCCTTCCTGTCCCATGTAAGGAAGGGTATTCGTCCTGTTCTTCCCCCACTCTGCACACTGGAAGTATGCATACCCTACCCAATCAGCAGATGACTCGCAAGTTCCTTTGTTCCCTGGCTATAAAAACAGACCAGTAACCCAGGCTCGGGGTCAACTCTCCCTATCAGAAAGTCAGCCCGCCGTTCTGGCAGCAACCCTTCCCTTTAATAAATTCTATCTTCTTTACAAAAAAAAAAAAAAAAAACCCACAGCATTATCCACTCCACACCCCCCCGCAAAAATGCCTACTTTAAAATATCCACTGCTGGAAGCAACCTAAATGTCCATCAACAGAAGAATGGATAAAGAAGATGTGGTACATCTATACAATGGAGTATTAGCCATAAAAAGGAACGAAATTGTGCAATCTGCAGAGACATGGATAGACCTAGAGACTGTCATACAGAGTGAAGTAAGTCAGAAAGAGAAAAACAAATATCGTATATTAACGCATATATGTGGAACCCAGAAAAACGGTACAGATGAACCGGTCTGCAGGGCAGAAATAGAGACACAGATGTAGAGAACAAACGTAGGGACACCAAGGGGGGTAAGCGGTGGGGGGTGGGGGTGGTCATGGGATGAATTGGGAGATTGGGATTGACATGTATACACCAATGTGTATAAAATGGATGACTAGTAAGAACCTGCTGTTTAAAAAAATAAAACAAACAAACAAAAAAAAACATTGGGTAGCATCACCAAAGAACACTGACACTGGGAGTGGGGGATTAACTCAGAGGAGGTCTTCCAAGCCAGCAGCAGTAAAACTTAAGGGGCAGGACTCTCCTGAAAGCCATCTGTTCTCAGAACTAAACAGCACACAGGGACAGAAACAGACCAGGAGTCAACGAGATTTCTCAGCCCACTACGAAAGTTTCAGAGCTCAAAAGTATTGATCAATAGAATCAAGGAACTTCCCAAAACTTGCTTTCTTCAGTCGTGGGGAGTAAAAGGAACGTGCAACTAGGATTTAGAAGATTGCATTCAAATTCCTGTTCAACCCTCACTAGCCGAGTGTCTTCAAGCAAATAGCTAAACCTCTCTGAGAGGCAAATATGGTAATGGAAAATAAAATTTTTTTAAAAAGCACTAGACTTCAGAAAACTGGTCCAAATCACTATGGCCAAGTCACAGCTGAGCCTTATGCAAATGAGCTTATAATGCCTATGTCACAGAGCTGCTGGCAGGGGTGGGTAACAGGGGCAAAGGCTACGCCTCCACCGCCCACCCCCTCCAGAAAAAAGAGGGAGTCAAACCAGGAGGTCCTTCAAAATCCCTTCTTGATCAACGTTTAGTCAATGATCCTTTGGAGAAAAAGAGCTAATAAACCACCTGCTCGTGTTGAGTGCCTACCAGGTGATAAACAGCCCCAGTTTCGTGGGGGAAGGGTGGAGGTGGAGGGACCCAAGCAGCCACACAGGGCCCTGCACTTAGAAGGGTCCACATGGGGGCTAAGGCTCTGATGTCACTGTCTTCAATTTCTTCATTTTTAAAAAAAATATTTATTTTTTATTTGGCTGTGCCAGGTCTTCACTGCGGCATGCAGGATCTTTTAGCTGTGGCATGTGGGATCTAGTTCCCTGACCTGGCATCAAACCCGGGCCCCCTGCATTGGGAACACAGAGTCTTAACCACTGGACCACCAGGGAAGTCCCAATTTCTTCATTTTTTTTTTTTTTTAAAGGAACCTTTTTACATGGGCCTCTTTCACTTGGATTAATACTTTTGAAATCCATCCAAGTTGTTGCATGTATCAGTAGTTCCTTTTTTTTTTTAATTTTTATTTATTTATTTATTTATTCATTCATTTATTTATTTTTGGCTGTGTTGGGTCTTCGTTTCTGTGTGAGGGCTTTCTCCAGTTGAGGCAAGCGGGGGCCACTCTTCATGGCGGTGCGCGGGCCTCTCACTGTCGCGGCCTCTCTTGTTGCAGAGCACAAGCTCCAGATGCGCAGGCTCAGTAGCTGTGGCTCATGGGCCTAGCTGCTCTGCGGCATGTGGGATCTTCCCGGACCAGGGCTCAAACCCGTGTCCCCTGCATTGGCAGGCAGATTCTCAACCACTGCGCCACCAGGGAAGCCCCTCAACTACTTCATTTTTGAACAAGGAGCCCTGCATTTTCATTTTGCACTGAGTCCTGCAAATCATGTGGCAGGCCTGGTACCCCGACACTGTGCTTAGCATCCAGGACACGGCAGTAAAACAGACCAGCACCCTCGGGGGGCTCCAAGCAAGTATATTACTTGGGAAGCAAATCCTACATAAAAAAACAGGACATTCAAGGAAAGATATTCATGCCTGTTTTATTCCTTAGTCCAACGACAGATTGAAAGCTCTAAAGATTAAAGTGGTTACTTATCCTCAGGACAGGTCCCAGCTTGCTTGTACATGAAACACACACACCCCTGGAGACTCACCCAGCCACACCCTTCTGAGGCGAGTTGTTTTCCTGGACACTTACAGTTCCCTGAGGCACGTCCATCTGGCCACGCCATGGACAGCTAAGTGCTTGAAGCAGTGGTTCTTAAAGCGTGGTCCCCAGCCCAGCAGTATCAGCATCACCTGGGAGCTTATTAGAGATGCAAATTCTCAGGCCCCGCCCCAGACCTACTGAATCAAGCTCTGGGTGTGGGCCCAGCAATCTGGGTTTTAACAAGTCCTGCAGGTGATTCTGATGCATGGGCTAAAGTTTCAGAACCACTGGCCTAGATGATCAAATGTAATCACTTTATCACTTTGAAATATGTTTATTATCTTTCCAATCTTTTTTTTTTTTTTTTTGGCTGGGGAGGGTGTGTTGGGGGAATTGGTGGGGGGTCGGGCCTTCCCAGCATCTTCCTCCCACACACCACAAACAGTCACCAGCAATTCCTGAAGATCCAGATCTCTCTGTGTGTTTCCCACAAAATTCAATTTAACTCACACACTTTGTTTTTGTCTGTTCATTCAAGACACAATGCAGCCCGGAGTCCCTAGTGAACAAACAACCCATCTGCACATGTCAAGTACCTGATTCATTTAGACTTATCCCAATTGCTTAATGTCTGCAACAGAAGCCTCCGTGATACTCTTGATCTAAACAGCTGAGTTAATGCCCTGGGACAAAGGGGCCCGGTGTTTGGGTGAGCTCCTATGGGCCCGACAGCCACAAAGAGAAGCTTGTTGAATGCACACATAAAAAGAGAAGAGATAGGAGGCAGAGACTCTGATCTTCATGACCCTCTGATTATTCTATCAGTTAGTTAAAGCATAAATCCATCCTCCAAGCTAACAAAATACTATTTTACTTCCTTTTACTCCGTATTTTATCTTTTATAGCCAACAAAACATAAAAACCTTACAAAGGTTATGTTCTCATCAATTTTTGCCCTGAAGACAATAAATTAAGTGGAGGTTACTGCAGCAGCAGCAAAGACATCAGCCCGAAACTTTCTGAAAAGACAATCTTCTCCTCCCACCATCGGAGTTCAGAGCTGCCAGTCAAAGACGTAGCCATTAAAATTAAATGTCAATGGTACTGCCATCCTATTTCTTTAATTAGTGTCTAGCCTTTACTCTTGTTTCTTAAAAATCTGCTCTGGAGGCCAACAAATAAAAAAGAATGTGAAAACATGAAAACCTAAATATTTGTCAGATATAAGAAAGAAAATCTACACTTTTCTGAATCAATTTTTTTTTTTTTTTGGCTGTGCTGGGTCTTCACTGCTGCGTGCAGGCTTTCTCAAGTTGCGGCGAGCGGGGGCTATTCTTCGTTGTGGTGCGCGGGCTTCTCACTGCAGTGGCTTCTCTTGTTGCGGAGCATGGGCTCTAGGTGCGCAGGCTTCAGTAGTTGTGGCTCGCAGGCTCTAGAGCGCAGGCTCAGTAGTTGTGGCGCACGGGCTTAGTTGTTCCGTGCGGCATGTGGGATCTTCCTGGACCAGGGCTCGAACCCGTGTCCCCTGCATTGGCAGGAGAATTCTCAACCACTGCGCCACCAGGGAAGTCCCTCTGAATCACTCTGAGTCCAATATCTTCCCGTTCTCACTGTAATAAAGTCTCCAAAACCTCCCCAACACTAAACTCAAAATTTACTTTTCGTTTATATAAAACCCACGTAACCACTGTTTGCCCGAAGTTCCATTACATGAGTTAGTACTAAGTACTTAGAACAAGACCTGGCACATAGCAAGGGCTCAACAAGTATTAGTTCTCCTTCTTATTCATTGTTGCTGCTGCTGTAACTGTTACATGATGTGCTACTATGAGCTAAGTATATACAATGAAAAGCAAAACAGACGTGGCTCTCATGAAGCTCACAGGCTAGCAGCAGAGACAGACACCAAAAAAATAATCACACAAGTAAATATAAGTCAAAAACTGTACAATTAAGATATAACCCATGGGGGATGGGAACTAAGAAAAGCCCAGAGTAGTTTTATCATTTTATGATTTTGAAACCTCTTGGATATATAATTTAGACCAAATCATGACCCTTCCCCAGATGTTTTCAAATCCTTTTGTATTACTATGCAAATTCCAAATGTAAACCAGCCAAAAAGAGTTGTAAACAAATATTCATATTTCATGACTATACCATTCAACATCAGTAACATTGCCCCAATTGTGTAAATCAGAACTTATTTTTTTTAATACTGTTAACATTTCCAAATACAGAAACTGGGATATCCCAAGAAACAAGCCTATGTTCAGATACAGTCAGTGAATCTTCCATGAATTTTCTCAGAACTTTATCAATTAAAATTAATTCATAAAGTTAAGGTTCACCTTTAAGTATGCAAACCACTTTCTTGAACCTTATGACTATTTCTAAATAATATAAATTACTTGATTTAAAATAATTTTTATTCCATTAACTTCTTTAACTATAAAATGCATTTTCTGGTGACTTCACTTAGAGCCAAGAGCAAGAAAAAAATATGTGACCACAGAACATAGAGGCCCATTCTTAACTAGGATCTATTTCACAAGAACTGGGGAAATTCAGGAAGGCCCAGGGACTTCTCCACTGGACCAGACACAGGGAAACGTGCTAGAGCTCGGGGGGAACCCTGAGAGCATCCCCCTAACTTCTGTATAGCTTGGCAGGAGGGCCTGGGCTCTTGGTCCAGGCCCTCCTGTCTGTATTCCAGCTCCACCTCTTCATGTTTTGATTTGGAGCAAGTAGCTCAACCTTTCTCAGTTTCAGTCTCCTGCTCTCTAAAATGGGTACCCACATCCTAAGGAAGCAGTGGGATGAGGTGGGGGAATGTATGCAAACGCTTCTTAGCATAATGCTGAAACCAACTGAGTTCTCGTCAGCAACCGTTCAAGCCTCTCCAAACTCTGTCTCCTAATGAGACAAGATCCAAAGTCACAACTAAAATAAAATACAAACTGGGACCCGCAGGTGCACTTTCCACTGCCCATGGACTCGTTCTTGAACCTACCAATCCTCCCCTAGGATCCCCCTAGGGCCACCAGGGGAGCTGTCACCCCATGGGAGATGGCGGGTAGGTCCCAGGAGGCACACTTCCTCTGAGTCTTTAGAGACCTCTATGGCCTGACCTCCTGACACGTTCAGCCCTGGTCCACATCTCACGGGGCAGTTTATTACCAAAGTAGAGATTGCAGCTAAACCAATAGGTCAAACAGAACTTAGCCCTCCACAGTTACCTCATCTCGCACATTATCTATATGCACAGCAATCAATTCCTGCGTGCTAAGTACTTTAGTCCCTTAAGACACCCAAGAAGGAAAAGTCTTTAGACTGTCATCCAAGACCCTTTCATCCACCCATTTAAAACACTTATTACTACATGCCGTGCGCCACACTCCGTGCTAGGCCCTAGATATACAAATGCCAAAGACTCAGTCCTTGTCATCAAGGCCTTCACAGTCTTGGAGGAGGAAGATGTTTAATAGATAATTTTAATATAATGTCAGTATAGTGGAAAAAGTCACACAAAGATGTCAAAATGTTTTTCCTGTTAGGAATTTGGCCTGGGAAGTAAAATATTTAAGATGTGAATTTTTTAAAATGCTCTTCCAAAATGGCTATATTACCACCTTTGGTTAGCTAATTAATACACATCAACTGTAAAAGAACCATGAAATAAAGATAAGCAAAAAGAAGAATATAACCTATAATCTTACTGTCTGGAATAACTACTGTTAACATTTAGATGGATGGCCTTCTGGGTTTTAAAATATGTATCTGAACAAGATATATGAAATCATTTTATACAGAGTATGGTAACCTGGATTTTTCACTTTCCAACAAACACCTATTAACATATTTCTGGAGTAGTAAATGCTCCTATAACTTTTCATTTTAAGTGATTATATAGAATTCCACGATAGGTTCCATAATTTTTTTTTACTATGCTCTACTGTTTGATAGTAGAGGATAGACCACTTCCAATTTTTTTTTTTTTTTGGCTATAATAAACATTACAACATTCTTGTTCACACATCCTTTCAAACTAGCCCAATTATTTCTCCAGAATAACTTCCTAGGGAGTTGAATTGTTGGATCAAAGGGGAAGCATATTTTTAAATATGACACAAATGAACCTATCTACGAAGCAGACAGACTCACAGACATAGAGAACAGACTTGTGGCTGCCAAGGGGGAAGGGGACTGGGGGAGGGATGGAGTGGGAGTTTGGGCTTAGCAGATGCAAACTATTATATATAGAATGGATGGACAATAAGATCCTACTGTATAGCACAGGGAACTATATTCAATATTGTGATAAAACCATAACAGAAAAGAATACGAAAAAGAATGTATATATGTATAACTGAGTCACTTTGCTGTACAGAAGAAATTAACACAACATTGTAAATCAACTATACTTCAATAAAAAATAAAAATTTTTAAAAAGGTAAGCATATTTTTAAGACGTTGATACCTATTACCAAATCGCCCTCCAGAAAAGTTATACCATTAAAAGCCACCATTTCCCCATGTCTTCACCCTCATTTTATGGCATCACTCTTCTTACTCTTTGCATTTCATAGTTTTAAGTTTTAATGTACCCACCTTAGCTAAAAATGTTGCTTACAAGAGCATCTTTTTCAGAGGTATCAATAGTTACGACATTTGCTGAAATTAGGCAGCCATAAGCTGCCGGTCATTCCAGTTTGGGTTTGGGGCCTCAGTGCTTCTGGAACTCCACTATGCAGAGAAGTCACCTGGGGATCTTGTTGCAAGGCAGATTCCAAGTCAGTAGGTCTGGGGTAGAGACTGAGGTCTAACAAGCTCCAGGTGATGCCATGCTGCTGGTCCATGAACTACACTTTGAGGAGCAAAGAGCACACTCTCTTATCTCGAGGCCCCTCCAGGTCCCTAAAAGACACCCCCATCTCCCCAGCAGCTTCCTCCTCAAAAGTGCCCTGAAATTATTCTACCACTGAAATTATTCTACCTGAAATAGGCCTGAAATTATTCTACCACTCACTCCTTGCCTTGTCTTAAATGCAAGGCCTGAAATTATTCTACCACTCAGGTAGGTAGGCCTGAAATTATCCTACCACTCACTCCTTGCATTGTCTTAAACAATTCACTAAGCTTCAAAGGGCTTCAGTTTACCCATCTGCGAAATGAAAAGCGTGGCGCATCTGGCCGCTAAGTTCCTTCCCATCTCCAATAGTGAAGGGAGGTCTCCCTGTGCAAATATAACTAGGTGCATCCTAGGACTATTTTGAGTATCTTCTTCCCTTCACCCCACAGGACCACACTCGGAATGAGGGCAATAGAGGGGGTGACATTGCAGCAGCTGGTGACAGCCGCAGCCCAAGGAAAAAGCACCCCTGAAAGGGGACACTCTCCTCCAACTACCTCTCTCCTGGGAGTTCCCAGTCATAAGGATGTACATCATTTTCTCTTCCCAAAAGGAATAGATTTAACAAGAACCTACGGCTAATTCGCCCATTAAAGGAACAAAGAGTGGAATGAGGGAGGAGACTGAGAGAGATATTGCATCTGTAAATATCTGGCCAAAGAGCCTCAGAAGTCAGCTCTGGGCAAAGGGAGTCCAGCGTCTCCATAATACTTCACTTGTAATGGCTACTGCCTTCTGTTCTGTTTTCCCTCTTGCTTTTCTGCAACACTAAAAGGTGGGCAGAGGCAGAACGTGATCCTCAGCGCCCGTGCTGGCAGGAGCGGTTGTCTAAAATGATGTCGGATCTATAGACATATTTTCTTCTTTGCCAATAATATGAAAATGCTGTCGTTCTTGTTCTGTAGGGACATGAAACATGTATTCTCCATCCTCGGAGAAGACAGACTTCATGTTCCCCAGTTCAATCAAGTTATCGAATAAGACCATGAACCGTTGTCTCCTTCAATTCTCTGTTTTTGGAAGGAGTGAACCAGAAAGATTTCTTTTTAGGCATAGTGCACTTTCCCCCTGCCTCTCTGCATTTACTGGCAGGGAGTTTAACATGTTCACGAAATTCTTTTTCTCGCTTACATTTCCTTTAGCTTCCTTTAAACAACTCCTTCGTATTTGACTCCTAAGTGAACTTTTCTTAAAAAGTGCCCACGTCCTTTGCTTTTCTCTTATGGGGATGGTATCCTGTCCTTCCCAGCATCTCCCACAAAATCGGGAGACTTTTGTTGCTTAAGTTAGGCCTGAAATAGGTATGATGGTCAACCCTAAAGGGCATCAGCCAACCTACCAGAACCGAATAGACAATAAACACAAATACACCCGCTAGCATCTTCCACTTTTAACGTTTATGCTGCCGGCATAACCCACTTCCACTCTGCAAGCCCTTAGCCCCTCCTTCGGAGCTGTCTGCCATCTTTTGCTCGCCCATGTTCAGGTGGAGCCCCAGCCAGGACACATTTCTCTGAAGAGCTGCAGCCCTAATTCCTCCCCATCACTTCACAGCTTGTCAGCGGGACCCAAGCAATAAAAAGATCAATAAGAAAACAAATCCCACCTGATTAGGTCCTGTTTGATCTTAAACCCACAGCATCCAAGATTTCAGCTACATAATGCTGGCTCCAGACAAGAGGAGCAGAGTTTTCTTATGAAAATAAATTAGACAAGTACACAGAAGAAAGAAAACGGATGTGCAATTAACTGCTAAAATGTTTGAGAGCCTTCACTATGGTCGGTGAGCTGAAAGCAAAGGGCTATGGTTTCTTTTCCCATCTTCTTCACTCTTTTATTCTCTACTCTCCATTCTCCCTGCAACAAGACAAATGTTTTGCTCTCAACAAATATTTTTCAAGAATCCAGAAAAGAATAAATGTATGTATACGTATAACTAAATCACTTTGCTGTACACCTGAAACTAACATAACACTGTAAATCAAATATACTCCAATATTTTTTTTTAAAAAAAATCTTAGTAAAGTACTTGGGATGGAGTAAATGCTCAGTGTATATATATATTTTTTTTTTCTTTTTTTTCAGGTACTATTTTTCGATTAGGGATGTTTTTCTTTCTCTTGTACGCTGGGGTTTTGTTTTCCACACTGAAGTTATAACATACCCTAAAGACAGAAAACGCAAGTCCTAGGAGTCGCCTTGCTACAAGCCATCAGCTGCAATCATATCAAGATGAATATATTGTCAGGAACCTGTAAGTAGCATTTCATTTACCCGACTCCCTCCCCTAAGAGAGGCTCCGCCAGGGATTAGATTATTATGCAAGCTTCCTGGACCCACTCCAAATGCAGATTGCAACTACAATGCAAAGAGAAACTTAATAAAAGGTGATAGGAAATAAACCTTCCACAGAACACTTTTTCTAAAAAAAAATTAACCTTTTCAAAGTTTAATTCCATCCTATATACCCATAAATAGACCAGCTTTCAGGAACTAAAAGCTAATCCTATAGTAATAACACAAAGCTTGATATCTCATTCCATGCGATCATTAATTCTGCTTTAAACATCATGAGAAATCTCTTCGACTTCTTAAGCTTTGCAATTCATTTCTATACACCAATTCAAGAAACCTCATTAATTTAGGTGGCCTTTTTGCGGTACATCTGAGGCACGCAAATATTTGGGATTTTTACCTTAGGTCAGAGATTAAGAAAAAATTAACTTCTCATTTTTGGAAAGGATTTATGAATGTGAAAAAAATGCTTTTGACAGTAACATGTTTATCTTACCTAGTTTGCAAGTAAAACAGGCCGCACAGAATACAGGAAGTAAAAACTGAAAAAGGCAAAAGGTTTTATATAAATGGTAGGGGTATTTTTTAAGAAAGAAAAAAAATCTTGTTACCTCTTCACCACTTTTTCCTATAACCCAGTTTCAATATTCCAATCAAGTGTAAGAAGGAAGAGGTTTGATACAGGAGAGGAAAAAAATCCTTTGAACACTGATCGACACTCGATTTGTTCAGTTATTTTACCTAGATTTAACTCTGTATGCTTGACTCTCCAATCATTTGATTGACTGAGATGCTATTTCCACTGAGCTGGGTTTACAATTATCCTTAAACCAGTGAAACTTCAAAGGCTGTTCAATAGATATTTTCCGTTCTTCATTAGAACTCATAAATATATAACCTGCACATAAACAAGCCATTCTGCCTAATTAAATGGAATCTCTTCGTCTCTATTAAACATTTAGAAGTGCTGCCTGAGTATAAACATGTCATCTGAGAAGCGGGGGAGGGAGATTCTTGTAATATCCATGCATAACCAACTGAATCTCCTTTAAGCAAAGCCACATTAATAATAGCAGAGATGCACATAAATTTTTCTAATTATTTTACTATCAGTAAAGATTGTTTAAAGGATATTCATTTTTGGCAATTACCCCCCTCAAGTATTATCTGAATAATAATCCTTCTAGGGAAACACAGTCTGGGTGCTTTAATTTACTTCAGAGATTATCACATAGCCTTTTCCCCACTTTCTTTTTCAAGTGTCTGTATCCTGGAAGAGATAACACAGCATTTTTCTCTAACAGTTGTATTTAGCTTAGAGAATGAGTTGTTTGTTTTGTTTTGTTTTTTAATCATATATCTAGAGTTAGAATTCTTAGGAAGATAATCCATAAAAGCTCTACTTTGGAAATGCAAATGTTCCTAAAGTGTTTTCAGTTTGTATTGTTTGGTCTGTTAAAGAAAGCAAAGGTTTTTAAACTCTGCTTTTTTTCGAAAATTGATGGAGGAATTATAAAGCACCTCCAGCTAAACAAGCAGTTGAACTTGTGCTTAGGATTCACTTCCCAGGTTCCCAACATTCTTTAAAAAAAAAAAACAAAACTCTTTTCATGAGGTTTGAAACAATATTTGTGACACTGAGCTTTATGTCATAAGACCAGGCAGAAATTGTAGCAGGTAAATGTTGGAGGAAGCAGACGTCGATTTTTGAGCTGCGGTGTTTTGTTAGACCGCCCTCTTGTGGTCAAACATCATCAACACAATTTCTGTTCCACATTTTTTTAAAAAACAAGTTCAACAATCCACAGTAGCATAATTCTGACAAAAATAAGCTGCAAGTTGGGGGTGAACTTTCTAATATTCTGTTGGGTTTTGGATTTTCTTCTCTTCAAAAACAACTTACAATGCATTCACTCAAGTGAACAGGAAGGTATGAGAATTCTTCAATGTACAAGATCTCTTAACATACACATGCACCAATTAAACACAACGTTCCTAGTGATTTGGGAACACAGAAACTCTTCTACATGAAATTGCACCCATCCCCAAATGTCCTTCAGCTGACCGTGGAAGGGATGGTTTCTTTCCCTAGCATCAGCACCCCTGGCAGATACTGACAGCATAAGGTGGACATAGCAGCTGCAGGCTGGGTGGATAATGTCACCCAACACGGCCTGAGATGTCTTAAAATGCTGTGATGGGTGTTGACTGCACCCATCTACAAGGAAAATATATACCCCCAGTGGACCAGGGGTCCAGCTGCCTCAGTCTTTGAGTGGAAGTAAGTGTAGCTTTTTGGTGATACCCACTCCAGTAGAGCTGCAGGAATTCAAAATGAGGGAAAAAATAGTGAAGGGAGTAATTACATTCAAGTATTTCCATAATTCATTAACTATGTAAAATATAAACCATTTCTATGGCTTCAGAATGTTCTACCTAGAAGTTTCACTGAAAATAAGAATCTTTATGATAAATCCTGCCTTTGACCAGGAAACCTGTGTTAAGAAGGATTGAGAAATGAGACCCTCTCTTTCATACATCAAATTTTAGGTCTTGAGGGGAGCCTGGAGATCATAAATTGCAACTGTCACTTTACAGATTAAAAAAAACAAAGCCCAATGAGGTGTAGGGATTTGCCCAAGGTCTCCTGGTAAAAAGCAGCAAACCCAGGATTAGAAGGGAGTCTCCCAGCTATTCTAACTAGCATGACCCATCCTCCTCGGCCCCGTCTTGCCAAAGAGCATCCTGGCATCCAATTCCCTATGGAGGCCTGTGGTCCACAATCTTCTAGCTCAGTGATCCCTGAACTGCTATTAAAACTTCTTTCCTGCTACTGAGTGGTCTGTCCTCATTCTCTCCTCACAATGAGAAATAAATGACAACCAAATTCTTTAAAACAAGACTAGCAGCCATTGAAAACCACGACCAAACTCAATACAACATTGAATACAAACATCCTCCCCAGAAGTTTCCAGAATTCCCATTCCATGTGGGCTCATGTACTGTGGGGCTCATCCACCAAACTTCTTATACAAAATGGAATTAGAGTATGTAAGGGAACTGATAATGTGCCATTTTTGGTCATAAATGCCAATGTTAGTACTCCTCCATGATTCACTTTATAGGTTATTAGTCATTTATGAAAATAAAAGCCCATAGAATGACTCATTGTAAGTAAAAGAACTGAAGAGAGGTCCTTGATCAGTTGCCCCCAGCTGATGATACATTACATATAGATGTGTACATAGCAGAACGGTTCTCTGGGGTTGATGGACTTCCACCAAGATCTGATGCGGTTGTGGCAGTAACGGAGATGCCCACAAGATGGCACTCTTCTTTATTTTTAATTCATGGTAAGCAAAAAAAAAAAAAAAAAAATTCTCCACACAGTCTAAGAATAAATGGGATATGTAGCTAACTCCATACAATGTCACGTTTAATGTTGTAACAGGCATCACAGTTGTGAAAATCTGCCCCCCTCCTTCCCTGAGGAATGTGATGATGGAGGACAGAAAGGCCTGAAAACAGGTGTTGATGCTGTGAGGGAATGCCAGGCCTTGGGACGGGAGGGAGGGAGGGAGGGAGGGAGGGAGGGAGGGAGGGAGGGAGGGTGTGTGTGTGTGTGTGTGTGTGTGTGTGTGTGTGTGTGTGTGTGTGTGTGTGTGTGTGTGTGTGTGTGTGTGTGTGTACACGTACCACATGATTCTATATTTTTTCTTAAAGGTGAGTTCTGTTTCAAAAGTATGTTAATTAGACTCTCTCCCATCTTAACAATTTTCTATCTTCAAGGCTAAAATAAAGGCTCTCCAACTACAGTGCCTTGCTCCACAAATTCCCTTCTGAAGGGACTTTACTATCTTTGACACATACACACGCAGCGCTCCGTCTCCTGTGCTGCTGAAATAACAAAGCCTTTGTAGTTCTCTTTAGTAGGCGGCAGATAACATCTGATTTGGCAGAATGATGGGCAAAAGGAAAATAATACATGGAGGTTATAAGACCTCAGTGACTGGGCCAGAACTCTCAAAGCTCACTTCCACAGCACTCTAGTTCCACAAACCAGACAGAAACATTTTGCCAACAAAGAGCTTTGCAAGCTTTAATGTGCATACAAACCATCTTGGGGATCTTGCTCGACTGATTCTGATTCAATAGGTTTGGGGCAAGACCTGATTCTGCACTCCTAACAAGCTCCCAGATGATTCTGGTGCTCTGGTCTGAAGACCACACTTTGCGTGGCCAGGACTTAGTGAACCATTAACATCTCTATGACGAAACCATTTTAGAATATTTTAAAGGCAACATTATTATTTGTGATTATCAAGGAACAATTTTCTTCTTCCCTTTTACTCCCAGAGCTACATTTGGAATTTTGACTAAGTATGCGCCCATTGTTTAGCCATCCCTTTTACATTGTAAGTAATTGATCGAGTGGTGATCAAAAGCCAATGTGCTTTTACTTAACTAAAACACAGCTGAGATTTGCACACAGTGAAACATTTCACTATACAATTTACCCTTCTAATAGGACTCAATGGCCTTGATATGTGAAAGACCACGCTGTACTGACCCTTAATCAAAGAACTTTAAAAAGATACCAAGCAAACCAATGCATAATTGTAATTAAGAATGCAACATTTAATAGATGCCAAACAAGGTAAACCCATTTAGAATGATCTTTTCTGTCTGAAAAGGAAGTACTTATTATGAGATTAAAGTTTATCTGCTGAATTAAAAGATGTCAATAATACAAAAGTTACTTCACTCAGCTTTTGCACAGCAAAGGAAACCATCAACGAAATGAAAAGACAACCTACTGAATGGGAGAAGATATTGGCAAATCATATGACCCATAATGGGTGAATAACCAAAATACTGAGTTGGCCAAAAAGTCCGTTTGGGTTTTTCAGTAAGATCTTATGGAAAATCCCGAACCAACTTTTTGGCCAGCCCAATACGGAAAAAACCCAAATGAACCTTTTGGCCAACCCAGTATAAACAGCGCATACAACTCAGTAACCAAAAAAAATCTGATTTAAAAATGGGCAGAGGGCTTCCGTGGTGGCGCAGTGGTTGAGAATCTGCCTGCCAATGCAGGGGACACGGGTTCGAGCCCTGGTCTGGGAAGATCCCACATGCCGCGGAGCAACTAGGCCCGTGAGCCACAACTACTGAGCCTGCGCGTCTGGAGCCTGTGCTCCGCAACAAGAGAGGCCGCGATAGTGAGAGGCCTGCGCACCGCGATGAAGAGTGGCCCCCGCTTGCCGCAACTAGAGAAAGCCCTCGCACAGAAACGAAGACCCAACACAGCCATAAATAAATAAATAAATAATTAAAAAAAAAAAAAAAAAAAAGGGCAGAAAACCTGAATAGACTTTTTTCAAAGAAGACATAAAAATGGCTAACAGGCACGTGAAAAGATGCTCAACATCACTAATTATTAGAGAAATGCAAATCAAAACCACAATGAGGTATCACCTCACACCTGTCACAATGGCTAACATCAAAATGTCTACAAATAATAAATGTTGGCGAGGATGTGGAGAAAAGGGAACTCTTGAACACTGATGGTGGGAATGTAAATTGGTGCAGCCACTATAGAAAACATTATAGAGGTTACTCAAAAAACTAAAAATAGAACTACCATATTCTCCAGCAAATCCACTCCTGGGTATACATTTGAAAAAAGTGAAAACACTAACTCAAAAAGATACATGTACCCCATGCTCATAGCAGCATTCCATAACCAAGATATGGAAGCAACCCAAGTGTCCACAAACAGATGAATGGATAAAGAAGATGTGGCACATATATACAATGGAATATTATTCAGCCATAAAAAACAATGAAATTCTGCCATTTGCAACAGTGTGGATAGACCTAGAGGGTCTTATGCTTAGTGAAATAAGTCAGAGAAAGACATACTCTGTTATCACTTATATGTGGAATCTAAAAAATAAAACAAATGAATATATATAACAAAACAGAAACAGACTCACAGATTTAGAGAACAAACTAGTAGTTACCAGTGGGGAGAGAGAAGGGGAAGGGGCAGGGTAGGGGATAAAGAGATACAAACTGTTACATATTTATAAACTATTTATAAAAGATAAGAAACAAGGATATATCGTACAGCACAAGGATATATCGTACAATGAAATATATCCATTATTTTGTAATAACTTTAAACGGAGCATAATCTGTAAAAATACTGAATCACTATGCTGTGTATCTGAAACTAATATTGTAAATCAACTATAGTTCAATAAAGATATACAAACAAACAAACAAAAATTAATGTTGGCTTTTTAACAAATGGTGCTGAATGTCTAAATTTAAAAAGATGAACCCAGACACAGACCTTACACCTCACACAAAAATGAACTCAGAATGGATTGTAGGCCTCAATATAAAATGAAAAACTATAAAAACTTCTTAAAGAAAACATAGGAGGGGACTTCCCCAGTGGTGCAGGGGGCCTGGGTTCAATCCCTGCTCAGGGAATTAGATCCTGCATGCACGCGGCAATTAAGGATCCCGTGTGGGACTTCCCTGGCAGTCCAGTGGTTAAGACTTCGTCTTCTAATGCAGGGGGTGTGGGTTTGATCCCTGGTTGGGGAGTAAGATCCCACATGCCTCCTGGCCAAAAAAACAAAATATAAAGCAGAAGCAACACTGTAAGAAATTCAATAAAGACTTTAAATAAATAAACAAATAAAGATCCGCGTGCCGCAACTAAGACCCAGCACAGCCAAATAAATAAATATTTTAAAAAGAAAACATAGGAGAAAATCTACATGACCTTGGGTTTGGCGATGAGTTTTTACATACAATACTAACAGCTCAATCTATGAAAGAAAAAAATAGGTTGGACTTCATTAAAATTAAAACTTCTGCTCTGCGAAAGATACTGTTAAGAAAATGAAAAGCTAAGCCACAGATTGGAAGAAAATATTTGCAGAACACATACCTGGTAAAGGGCTTATATCCAAAATACGAAAGAACTCTTAAAGTCAACAAGTTTTTAAAAAGAACTAAAAGGGGTCAAAAGATCTGAGCAGACACCTCACCAAAGAAGATACAGATGGCAAAGAAGCAGATGAAAAGGTGCTCAGCACCACGTGTCATTAGGGATTTGCAAGTGGAAACAACAACGAGATACCACTACAAGACTATCAGAATGGAAGCAGCCGCACTGCACAGGGAGGTCAGCTCGGTGCTTTGTGACCACCTAGAGGGGTGGGATAGGGAGGGTGGGAGGGAGACGCAAGAGGGAGGGGATATGGGGATATATGTATATGTATAGCTGATTCACTTTGTTATACAGCAGAAACTAACACACCACTGTAAAGCAGTTATACTCCAATAAAGATGTTAAAAAAAATAAAAATAAAAAAAAGACTATCAGAATGACAACATCCAAAAAAACCGACAATACCAAACGTCGACTGCAGAGCACAGGAAGACTCATTCAGTACTGATGGGAACGCAAAATGGTACAGCCGCTCTGAAAGACAATGTGGCACCACCTGACTCAGTAATTGTATTCCTAAGTATTTATCCAAATGAGCTGAAACTTATGTCCCCAAAAAAGTCTGCACAGCTATATTCCTAACTGCCAAAACCTGGAAGCAACCAACCAACATGTCCTTTAATAGGTGGATGGATAAACAAACTGTGCTACCTCCAGACAATGAAGCATTGCCCATTTGATAAAAAGAAACAAGCTATCAAGTCACTAAAAAATATGGATGAATCTTAAATGCATATTGCTAAATGAAAGAAGTCAGTCTGGGAAAGCTGCCTACTGTATGGTTCCAATTGTATGACATTCTGGAAAGGCAAAATTATAAAGGTGGTAAACAGATCACTGGTTGCCAGTACTTGCGGGGGGTGAGGTTGAGTTGGTGAAGTGTAGAGGATTTTGGGGGTGGTGATTCTGTGTGATACTGTAAACTACATGCAAACTAGAAAAAAATTATTTCGGAGATCCCAGAATGGAATAAAAAATATGACAAACAACCCAACTGTATTACAAATGTGTGAAACAACCTTATTAAAGGGGGTGGTGGTGGGGGGGAGAATAGTGCTAACCTAAGTAACTCTGGAAATGAGGAGAATCTGAAACACCAAAGAAGAAAGTAACTGCACACAGCACTGTACTCTAGCTGATAAAGTCATTTTCCTTGGGGATATGGGTTAACAATCCTGATATTGCTGTACACATATACCAGAACTGAACAATTAAGTAAATGGATGGCAGATGGCAGGAAGCAGGTTCCTCACCGTTGGAGTGGGAATTTACAGATAAAGAAGGGGAGAAGGCTAGAACGAGCCATGCAGTAGTAGATTGGAGTTGGAGATATCAGTATGAACTCATGTTTAGCTTAATATAGATACAGATGGTTACATATAGAAAAATTTATAGATATGTGTATATACACAGATTAGTATATACACAAATATTTCCTCGTTCTTTCAGCTGAGAGGACCTAGAAGCAATGCCATCCCCATAGGAATGAGCACACCTAATGCCCAGATCTTGGTTTCTAACACCATTCTCCAATGAAAGGAACCAGGGCTGCTTAGAGAAATGGCAGATTCGAGGACTGGAGCAGGAAATATACAAGATGAGTTTGGAGCATCTTGTAGCTCCAGAAAATAAGGGAGTGCTCAAAAAAAAAAAAGTTGATGTGTCATAGGGACACAGCAGCCAACTGCAAGAGCTCCCAGTGGCCAAAGCTGGAACAATTAGAGCAAGAAAATTAAGTAGCATTGGATTATAACCCAAAGCATGAAATAAATATCCATGAGGCCATACTGATATAAAGTAATGATTAAATAAAGAAATAGGGAAAAGAGACAAATCTACTGTGCAGAATTCCAAATAACTTATACAGATACTCCAGCCTCAAGGAACTGGTAACTTCCCACTTCTTAAGTCACTTCCTCCCACAGAGGAAAGCACGGAAATGCGGGAAGGAGTAACTTGACAGGGTAAGAACCTGACAAACACTACCTGAGCCAGGTGATCAACATTAACATTTACGTGATGTCACGTTGATAGGATGACCTTTGATATAAGATGATGAAAATGGCATTTTACTTCTGTAGTCTTCCTCCAAAAATATACTACCCCAATCTAACGATGAGAACATCCGACAAATTCCAACTGAGGAACATTCTACAAAATAGCTCACCAGCAATCCTCAAAACTGTCAAAGTCACCAAAAGCAAGGAAAGTCTGAGGAACTACCACAGCTAAGAGCCTGAGGAGACATGACTACTACATATAACATGATATCCTGGACGGGATCATGGAACAGAAAAAGGACATAAGGGGAAAACTGAGGAAATCTGAACAAACCCTGGACTTTAGTTAATAATAATGTATCAAAGTTGGTTTATTCAGCGTAACAAACATATACTATCATAAGATGTCTTAAAAAGGGAACGCTGGGTGTGGGAATACAGGTACACTTACTATCTTCACAGTAATTCTGCAAATCTCAAAATATTCTAAAATTAAAAGTTTGCTTTAAAAATGTGGATAGTCTTTTCCCAGTTCACACACACACACACAAAAATCAAAGAATAGATTTTTCTTCCGTTTTTATTAAAATTCTGCTGAAGAAGCAGTGGATGAGCTAGTTACTAACCACGCTGGAGAAAGAGAGTAAGAGATGTGGGTTCCGCTTCTTACTGGCCACGTGATTTTGGGAAAGTCAACCTCGCCAAGCCTCAGCTCTCTCGGTCAAATGGGCTCATGATACCCACTTCCAGGCACGCTGGAGGAATTAAACATCATAATCTATGTCAAACACATAACACAGTGCTTGACATAGAGTAACCTCAAGAGACCGTTGCTTTAATGAGCTAGCCAGTGTAGACTGATTGACAAGACAAATGTCCTGGTAGTAAATAGATTTCAACAGAAAAACTCAGAATGTATAAAATCTCTACACTGACTCCTTTATTGTGGAGGAGAGAATGACAAAGTCTTACTCTTAATCCATCAAACATCAATATCAGTTCCCAAAAAACATTCAAACAGGTACCTACTCCAGGTTCAAGCGATACGGTCTAACTCACAGAAAGCCTTTCCGGTGGGAGAGATTTGGAGATTCCTTCTCTAATCTGCTCAGTCTGACTCCAGGGCTCAGCCCATACAAATGGGTCTTTAGTCCCTGGCTCTGTGGGTGCAGCCTGAAAAGGTGCTCCCTCTCCCTTCTCTCCACCCTGCCCCTGCGCCTTCTTTTGCTCTGCCTTTCCTTTTGCTCCTTCATGCTGAAACCCCTCCATGCCTGTCCTTTGAGATTCAGCTCTGCTCCATGGTCAAGTCCTGAGAATGGAGAAGACAGTTAAAAGACAATCAAACTCTAGGGACTTCTCTGGTGGCGCACTGGTTAAGAATCCGCCTGCCAATGCAGGGGACATGGGTTCGAGTCCTAGTCCGGGAAGATCCCACGTGCCGCAGACCAACTAAGCCTGTGCACCACAACTACTGAGCCTGCGCTCTAGAGCCTGTGAGCCACAACTACTGAGCCCATGTGCCACAACTACTGAAGCCCACGCACCTAGAGCCCGTGCTCCGCAACAAGAGAAGCCACTGCAACGAGAAGCCCGCGCACCACAACGAAGAGTAGCCCCCGCTCGCCGCAACTAGAGAAAGCCCTCACACAGCAACCAAGACCCAACGCAGCCAAAAAAAAAAAAAGACAATCACACTCTACGCCCAGCAAAGGGTTCACACCCACTAGCAAACCTCCTTCTATGTTATGAAGCTCACAGGGGAGTTTCATTGTAAAAGGCCTCCTTCTCTTCCCTGGCCTCAGCAAGGGCAGCCTGCAGGAGAGGAGGAGAGAATAGGGCAAGAAGGACCACCACTGTACATGTCATTTCCTAGAAATATTTTACATACACATTTGTGAGGCATGAAAATGCTACATATGTGATTATAAAATTTTCCATCCATAAAGCTACTCCTGGTTTATATAATACACGGAAAATGGGTCATTATTTTGTGATGACCCCAGAAGTGACTCACAGGGACTTGGCCACAGGAGCAAATGTGAGAAGCACTGCCTAGACCTAAGACTCACCACACTGGTTTAACACATCCATAGAAAATAGACACCCCAGACTGCGGGCTTCCTGGCCTTTTCCATGTTTTCTGATCTTGTGGGAGCAAAACTCCCCTGAATCTAGGCAGCCTGATATTCCCTATAGTTTTTACTATTATCACTTAATTGCAGTCATCTGACTTACAGCAGCAGACCCGGATCTAGACACTCCAAACCTGTATTCTTTATTGAGGGTGGGGATAGAAAATGACTGATTGATGATTTAACTCACCTCTGAGAGGGAGCCCTCAAAAACTTCTGATACCTAAGCCAGAGTTCCATCCTAAAATACAGTTGACCCTTGAGTAACATGGGTTTGAACTGCAGTTTGAACTGTGCAGGTCCACTTACACGGAGTTTTTTCCCAACAAATACAGTACCTGCATTTTCATTATACAGATCTTTACGTTAATTAAGTGTGGGGAAAAGCCTGCGTTCAATTAGAGATCACATTATGCGGAATCAAAAGAACTAGGGCTTGAATCCTGATTCTAACCAAACTGTTTGAGCTTCCAGCCCTTGGGTGAGCCGTTTACCAATTCCTTTCTTTTTGAGGCAGAGACTGAGCATGAGAGGATTTTCGACTCCACGGGAGGTCAGTGCCCCTAACCCCCGCGTGGTTCAAGGGTCAAATGACCCATCTTACCTGGCTCTTCCAGTTAAACGTCTTATATTTAGTTTCCAGTAACGCTGCACATTGAGTTATCCTCAGACCCCGTTCAAAACTCCTCGGCCCGGCCCGACTCCAGGGGGGCGGTGAGTGGCCGGCGGAACGCCGAGCGTCCGAGACGGGAAACGCGAGCGGAGCTACCGCCCCGCGCCTCCACCCCCGACTCGCCCGGAGCCTAGCCTGCGGCAGCGGGCCTGGGCACCTACGCGCGGCGTGGGCGGGGGCGTGGGCGTGGGCGGGGGCGGGACCACGCGCCGCCCACGCCCACCCCACGCCTTGGCCGCCTTGAGCGTGCGCGGCTCGCTCCACGCCGATCTCCCCTCGGTGGCGCGCTCGTGCTGCCCGACAGAGGGCGCGCGCGCGGCGGGGCTGCCGAGGGGACCGCGGTGCGCACCCCGCCAGCCTCGCTGCTCCCCTTGCCTGCCTGCCCGCCGGCAGGTGTGCTTCTTACAGGGGAAGGTAGGAGGCTTTCCACTCGGAATATTCCCGAGTGCTGCGTGGCTGTAAAATCCATTTCACCAGAGAAGACTGAAACGAGAGCGCGCTCATCAGCCAGTGTGGGAAACCAGTGCTCAACGTCAGCTACCAGCCGCCTTAGGACCACGGCGGCCCAGGCGCAATCCCTCTGTTCCTCCACCTTGGAAGTGCCGACCAAGCACCCAAGTGCCGGTTCCTCACCACCCTGCACGTGATCACGGCCCTGCTGACTGGCGGCGGACCTCGCAGGCCTGCACGGCCCACCTGCACTACAAATGGATCCCTGTGCGAGACAGCCACGCGGCTGACATTCGCTCCTGCTTCCAAGGAGCAATAGGCTTCATTGACTGGGTCCGGGAAAAGGAAGGCAAGGTCCTGGTCCACTGTGAAGCTGGGATTTCCCGTTCGCCTGCCATCTGCATAGCTCATGTCATGGAGGCAAGCAGTTCCGCCTGAAGGGGGCCATTGATCACATCCAGAGGAGGAGGAGCGTGAACTTGCCCAGCTTTGGCTTCCTGAGATCCTGCCTCGCACTCCCTGCCCCAGGATCCCTTCTGCCCGGAAGATGCATCCTGCTCTTCATGTAAAGCCCATTTGCAGACACTGAGCCCTGACGTGCAGGGTTCCTACTGCACATTCCCTACCACCCGCTGGACGGCCTCAGAGCTCACCAGGAGTTCCATGGCCACATACACATCCTGCTAAAACTGGGATGGGGGAACCAGCCCAACCCCAAGAACAACTGTGGTTTTGTTTTTTAAACTCGTGGACATTTCATGGCTGTGCGGTACTGAATTGCTCCCTCTGTCAGGCTGCCCCAATGGGGTAGAGTGGCCACCAGGCTTGCAAACTTCAGACTGACCTTGAAGATAGGTTCTCAGAGGGAAGGAAAGCCAAGCCGCTTCAACAGCACAGCCTGTGCTGACTAACTACTGTTCTTCCAGATACCCTGCCCTCTCAGGACTAACCAGTCCTTGGATGTCAAAATTTGCCTTTTCATTTCAAGCATAAGGCAACAAATACCGGCATCCACATGGGAGAAGGCAGTTGCTAGACCAGGAGAAAAGGCAATTACAAAGCCAACTGATTTTGAAGGAAGCACAATTTCCACCTTATTTTTTTAACTTTTGCTGTCTCAGTATCTGTCTCTGTTGCTTCAGGGCATGAGCTGATCATCATCTAGTCAGGAGAGTAACCTGCAGGGTTTGTAGGGACATGAATATATAAGCTGATTGGAACCCCTTGAGCCCAGTGGAGGCAGATTCTCTCCAAGGGGAGGGTTCTGGGGTGAAAGGAAGAAGCAAGTAGCCTGTTCCTGGGACAGCTGGGCTTCCCGGGACTGAGCGGGGCCATGCCAAGTGGGAGACAAAGCTGGTTAAATACTCCATGCTCTGGCCAGCAAAGGCCTGAAACCAGGCACAGGACAGGCCTGAATTTCTATGTGGAGATTTGGAGGCTTCAACCAAGGGGAGAAACAAAGGATACAGAGGCTAGGAATAAGGCTGACATGCATTCTCTTACTCTGGATCTGTTCGTATTAGAAGCTACATGTGAACGATGCTGAAACCTCATATTAAAACAGAACTGGCAGTTATCCATCCCACTGAAGAGCTGAAAAGTTTTGATTCCACCTCTTCCTTTGTGTCATCTATGCTCTGAAATCATGTTCTATGGTTTCTTTGTTTTCCTAGCAACTTGGAATACGCTATCTGGAGTGCATCCTTCATCTTCCTTTAAGACTCTACTAGGAACCTGTTTTCCCTACTAACTTAGGGTCTTCAAAGCACAAAGTTAGGTCTAAATTATGGAGCTCTGAACTGTCTGGAATACTTAGGATTTATCTGGAATAGATACTGTAAATCATAGAATGTGACAAAGAGAAAAGTCAGAAGGTAAACATACAGAGGTTCCCTTCCAGCAGTTGGTCGTGGGATGTGTGCTGTCCCAGTGACTGGGGAGGAAATGGTAGAGAGTCAGAGCAAGACTGGAAATAGATTTTAACACTGGGCAGAGCCTCATTCCCCATTCACCATACTATCACTAAGACGTTCCCTGCGGGAGCCAGCACTGCGGCGGGCAAGGTTTTACTTCCCTGCAAATACCCAGGCTTCCCAGAGGTCAGGACCCTCCAGGCACTGCATGGAGGCTGGGTACTGTCCCCATCCCCTGGGCACTGTCCCCATCCCCTGGGCACTGCCGTGCTCCGTCTCTGAACCCAGCTGAGCCAGGGTTAGGCTACTTGCTTCTTCCTTTACTCCAGAACCCTTCCCTTTAGACAATCCAGGCCTACATCTTCTTGAACTGGACTTGGAAAACTCAAAATCCATTTAACTCTTCCATGAGGCAAGGGAAGCCCGACTTTTACTGTCTGAAACGCAGCCCTCCCTCTTCAGGATGGGAAGGAAAACCTGCCTCTCATTCTTTCCTGATGAGCTTACTGCCAAGGAAACAAGAGCTCAGTCTCAAACAAGTCGTCCTGCCAAAATGTTAACGGTGATTGGTTCTACTTGGAGTTCCAGGTGATTCAGATTTTCTCCTTTATATTTTTCTGTATTTTTTAACTTTCTACAGTGATTCTATATTCCTCCTGTATGTCAGGAAAAAAATACCAAAAAAAAAAAAAAAAATTCCTGCTTTAAGGATTGCCTCTCCCCAAACCTTTCCAGATGCTTTATCCTAGGTGAGAATCGTTTACTCTGGACCCCCCAAGCATCTCACCTGTGCCTCCATCACAGCCCTTATTATTCTGCATGGTCAGCATTGCCTTGTTCTTCTTCCAATCCTCGGTGCCTAGTTCAGTCACCAGCGTATAGTAGGCTTGTCTACTGAATACATTAATAAGTTAATAAATGAATAAGTGAATGACTGAGAGATCCTGTATTACCTGACCAACTCTGGACTTTAAAATTTTTCCTAGTCATAGATGAGTTCATATCTATTAGGACAAAGGTGATCCTTTAAGGCCAAGATGGTTTTCCAAAGCTCAAGAATCCAAGAAATCTGGCAACCTCACTGATATAGAAACCTAAAACTTGTTTGAAATATTTCTGTATTCCTGATCCAAACTCCTTGCTCATCCTTGTGTTAATCTTTAGAAATGTACTTGGAAGTACGACAGCCTTGGGATCTAATGGATTACAGCTGGGAAAGTTGTAATTTGTCCTCACCTACTGCTTAACAAGCCACCTCCACAGCCACGTTCCATTGACATATTATGTCCTTTCTGGTTTGTTTCTTATTAATATAAAGCTGATGGTTCACCTACAGAACAGCAAGGGTTGCGGGGAAGGGCTAGTGATCATCCTAAATACTTAGCTCACTTCTTTACTGTGATTTCAGGGGTCCAAGAAAGCCCTCTTGAATCCCAACCATTCTCCCATTTCTTCACTAACTCCTTTCATTCCCGTAATATGGGAACAAAGCCTTCATTCCAAGATAAAGCTGACCCTATACACTTACTTCCAGGAAAGAGACATGGGCTAACAGCCCTACCAAGATTTAAACAGCATCCCACAGACCCTGAAAGGAGAGGCCCTGCAGAGACCAGGAAGGGAAGTTTGGAGAACTTAAGTCCAGCCTTGACCAGTCCCAGTTTTGCCCAGAGCTTGCCTAGCTTTCAGACTAGATGCAGGCTATTTAACGTTGGAATCGTTGGGTTGGGATTTCTCTAAGGCCTAAATAACGTGGCTCCTGGTTCGCTCTCCCCTTCCCCTCTACTGTGGAGAATGAGACTGAGCAGGCTGATGAGAGACGCGTAGCTGGGAACAGCACAAATGCAAAAGAGGACTTGCAAAGGGGAAAGTGTGTTTTCTGTTTTAAGAAACCTGCTGACATAGGGAATGCTCCTGTTTTTCTGTAGAAATGCTGCCTTCAGTGGACAAAATTCAGCCACAATCAAGCTAATTGAATGCACAAATGGAATATTTTTCCAGGGCACCTCCAATTTAATGCTTGATGAAATCGTGTCTTTCGCATATATTTACAAAAGCTTTTCTTCATCCAGAAATGTCTGTTAAAATTGCTTATAGATGCTGAGATAGCAAATCACTCTTCTAATGTAATGAGATAAGTCATCTCTATAAACTTTGCTTGCTCAAATGTACTCGCATAGAAGAAATCAGGCTACAGGCTTTTTTCAATAAATAGAATGAACAACTAGAACTTGATGGCTATAGCATGTTCTGCCTCATTGCTAAGGGATGTTTAAAATTGCTCCCTCTCTCTCTCTCTTGCAGCGGAGTTTTCATTTTGGTAGTTGATGGAAAAAGGAGGTCAGATAAACTAATGTGGATAAGAAGGCAAAGCCGTTTGTCAAAACGTGGGGAGAGGCCTGGAGACTGGAGTCATTTAAAGACTAAAAATTGATTTAAAAGATTTCTGTCCTCAAATCATTTTTCTTGCTAAATGCAGCCACTTTGTGAGCCTGGTTTCCCCTGCTCTAGCTATCTTTACTAATAATTTACGCCACAGGAACTTCACATACTGGGAAGATTTATATGCATAGTCATTGGTGCATAGCCCAGTAAGATGGGTCCAAAGATCAAGAGTCTGTGGAAAAGACAAGGTTTAGCCACCTGTTTCTAAGTAAGATTTGTCTTCCAACTCTAATCTGGAAGACAACAATGTGAAAAAAAGGCTTAGTAGGCCATCTCACACACACCTAGGGTCACCATATAGGGCTGTCATGTATGGCCGCTCAGGTTGTGCACTGCATAAGTCCGGGGGACATAACCATTCACATAGGCTACAATGTGAAGGGTGCCGTCTGGAGCTGTGCAATGTGACAGTCCTGTCCTGCTCCACCACACAGGTCAGGGAGAAAAAAAATCGTACCTTCTTGTTCACAATCATAGTTTAATAAGTTTCCATGACTAAACTACATGCATTTAACTCCTCAAAGAATACAAAGTTCTTATTATCAGCTGCCATTGTTAAAGCCTGCCCCATTCCCTTTTCCTTCTCTTTACAAAGTAAAATTGGGAGAACAGTCAAATCTCCAGATGGTTCTTTACTTCAAGAAACGGTTTGGAGACTTCCCTGGTAACGCAGTGGTTAGGAGTCCACTGCGTCTCCAATGCAGGGGGCCCGGGTTCGATCCCTGGTCAGGGAACTAGATCCCACACGCATGCTGCAACTAAGGAGCCCGCCTGCTGCAACTAAGACCCGGCGCAACCAAATAAATAATTTAATTAAAAAAAAAAAAAAGAAATGGTTTGGACAGCTTGACTGTGGAGGACAAGCTGGAATCCAGAATATGAGGCCAAATTCCAAGTGCCCTTTCTGTCAGTTTTGGAAAACACTAGACAGCCATTGTTCCATTCAGAGGAGACAGCAGGCAGCATTTGGAATGCTTCTCCGGGGGCCTTCCTTTTGCCAATCTGCCTTTTGGATTTTCCCTCACGCCTGCTGGAGGGTCCAGACCAGCCAGACCAGTGGCCAGGCTACCCTGGCCAGGGCGGGAGCAGGAGCCTGCCCACACACTGGCTGCCCAGCCCTGCCTTCTCTTTCCACCACCTTTCCCTCTGCTGCATGAAACGCATTGTGTGGTGGAAAGAAACAGCCTGAATACTTCGTGATCTGAAACACTGCTCCTGACAGCCTCTGCTCAGCCCGATCAGTTTTGTTTTTTTTTTTCCATGGCCGCGCCATGCGGTGTGCAGTATCTTAGTTCCCCAACCAGGGATCGAACCTGTGCCCCCTGCATTGGGAGCACGGAGTCTTAACCACTGGACTGCCAAGGAAGTCGCATAGCCCAATCAGTTCTGAGGTCAACACCAGAATGTGGGGGGAAGCAGAAATTCCCCGCTTCTTATGCAGTTCCTTGAACTCTGCCCCAAGCACAGGGAAAAGTATATTCTGGGACCGGAGGCATCACATCTAATATGCATAGGAAGAGACATTTGAGAAAACACATTATTTTTGCCTAACTTGCATTTTAAAGAGTATCTCAGTGGCTTTACAGGCACTTTATGGGCCTAGTGACTTAAGAGCCATGTTCCACCTGAGTTTCTACAGCAAGTTTGCCAAAGGTCAAAACAGCAAATCAATCAGTCCACAGATGTATATCTTTTGGTTATCGTGGTGCTGTTTTCATTGGATTTGAAGGCTGAAAGTGGGGCAGGTGTTCTCCATTCTCCAGACTCCCCACTTCTGTCCAACCAGCCCATTTCACACCTGCATTTCCACTACCTGCCTAGTCCCTGCAGACCACTAAGTGCGTCCAACATCAGCCAGGTGTCAAGAATTAGTGACTGGGGGCTTCCCTGGTGGCGCAGTGGTTAAGAATCCGCCTGCCAGTGCAGGGGACCCGGGTTCGAGCCCTGGTCCGGGAAGATCTCACATGCCGCAGAGCAACCAAGCCCGTGCGCCACAACTACTGAGCCTGCGCTCTAGACCCTGCGAGCCACAACTACTGAAGCCCACGCGCCTAGAGCCCGTGCTCCGCAACAAGAGAAGCCACCGCAATGAAAAGCCCACGCACCGCAACAAACAGTAGCCCCCGCTCGCCACAACTAGAGAAAGCCCACACGCAGCAACGAAGACCCAATGCAGCCAAAAATAAACAAATAAATAAATAAATTTATAAAAAAAAGAATTAGTGACTGACACAGCATCCTTTACGAGGAGGAAATGTAGTGTAAGAATTTGGGGATCGTCATCAACACCGCCCCAGCCCTACCCCCGGCTTAGGGGAGGTACCTGTATGAGCAAGCCATCCGCAGGGTCCTGGGTTAGAAGCCAATGAACAGCACCTTCACCTTGTGAGCGGAGACAGGTACATCAACACACACACCTGCTTAGTACACAGCCTATCCATGGAAGGAAGGACCAGAAACCACGTGACTCCAGGAAGGCCACCCCCCCCCCACTCCCTCCCCCACTGGCTGGTTGGGAAGAGAGTGGGAGGGAGATGTAATTTTCACTGCACAGACTCTGTGTGCCTTTTGAAATGTGAACCAGGTGTATGAATTACCTTTATCAGAACCATAAGAATGCTCGTGGAGAGCTTCCTCCCAGCTGTAACACTTCCCCTTAGATATTAGGGCATGGCTCAGATGTTTTCTTCTCTGGGTCATCTTTCTCAATCCTCCCAGGCAAAGCCAAATCGCTTTCTTCTCTGTGTGCCCGTCTACTTTTGTTACACCGCCTGTACAAGGATGCTGTAGCCTGACTCTGACAGGTGAGCCCTCGAGGCTGGGGCAGGATGTTACTTATTTCTATAATTCTTACGGGAATACTTGCAACATTTGCTAAATGGAGTCTACCACACCATCCTCCCCTTTTCCCAGTTTGAGGCCCCTGCAGCTTGTTTTCACCTAACTTACCTGTATAAAGATGAGCAGATGAAGGGGTCATTCTGGGATTTTTTCCCCCCATAGGTACTATCATCCCCTGGGCAACAGAACCTTCTATTATAATGAAAATGTACTCTGCCTGTGCTGTCCAGTACACTAGGTGCTAACCACACGTGGCTATTGAGTATCTGAAATGTGGATAGCTTGACTGAGGAACTGACCTTTTAATTATTTCGTTTAAATAAATTTAAATGTAAATAGCCGCATCTGGATAGCAGCTACCATATCGGACAGCTCCTTTCTAGAGCTTTCTTTCTCAAGGGGACAGCCTTACCAGCCAAACAATACAACCCTTAACCATGTTTGATTTTGAAACAATTAAATTGAGAGCAAGGTCAACGAAGTACTTGTTCCTAAAGTAAAAATTCAGTTTATTCATCTGTTGACGACACAGTACTCAAAAGGCAAAGTGTTTCACATCATAGATTTCATTTCCAATTCCTTGGAATGTTCACTTCTTTGATTGTAAAGAGAGACTAGACCGGAAAGCCAGGTAATGCTTAGGCAACTAAACTAAGGATGGAGCAGGTAGGGTGGGCAGCACTAACGCCATCCTCCCAGGGATGGGCACAAAGGGGGTGTTAGCCACAAGCTGATTGTGTAGAACTGTTAGCTGGGAGTGCAGAGCAGCCGTCCTGGACCCTCGGGCCATTGCGGGCTTCAGTCATCCCCACCACACAGGTACAGCAGCGCTTTCTGGTAGTCACCCTTGGTGTCTTGCTATAAGTGGCCAAGGAGAAAAAAGAAATTCAGGATCAGGAGAAAGACCCACACTCTGCAGAAACACACAAGCAGGCCCACGGCACATGGAGCCTCTGTGGGACCTGCCCAGACACACCCAAACCATCAGAGGACCCTCAGGGATCGTGGCCCAGGGGAGATTACTGCCACAAGGGTAGAGAGAACACAGGGTCCTGGGAATTAACATGGTAAGTGACCAGAGGACAGAACCCAGTCTGCTCCTCCTGCACTGAGGTCCTGCAAACACCACCCCTTTTCTCCCTGGCCCGCATCCTTCCAGAGAAGACACATGAGGCACCTTCCTGCCTGACTGTGTTGTTTCGTGGACTCTTAAGGTCACGTGGGAATAAGCTGATGAGCTAAGGAAATAATTACTGAGTCTAAATGCTCCCTGAATTTTAAACATATGCCCCAGTAAACCTAGTTATAGCAAACCCAGCTCTAAATTCATCCCTGGTAACCACTGACACGCCTCTGAAATTTTTAGGATCTTTCAGAAAGAGGGGTTTGCAACATCTGTCTGAATTAAACACAGTGGGAGGGACCACAGTGAACGCAATTGCTCCTTATATACGAACACTCCATCCCTCGAAAACAGGGACAGGCTAAATGGGAGTTCTGAGTGAGGAAATGTTGCCAGGCTCATCACAGAGGAGTTTCAAGAAATGGAAATATAATGAAATGTAGATTAGATTGATCTAGGTCTTTTCAGGATGTCGGCAAGTCTTGCAGGATCACTGTCATGAGCACCAACTGTCACCACAGAACAGGTGTGGGAAATATGAAATATTCGCCTGATTCTGTAAGATTCCAGGGCAAATCCTAATAGCACTTTCAAAATAAATCCCTGATATTTGATGACTAGCATCTCTTCCCCGGGGAGTTAGAAAAACAGAAAACCGCCATTCTGCCATTGTTCTGACAGGCACCTGCCCAGGACTCCCAGCCCTCTGATGGTCAGGTGGGGCCTTACCTGAATGTAGTAGTACAGGGACTTGCCGTACTTTTTCTTGAATTCACATCTAATTTTCATCATGTCCACTTCACTGCGGGAGATCATGATTCTGATCAGGACCTTGTCGCGAGTGCCCTTGCCCTGAAAGTCAAATTTACGCGCCAAGTTACAATTCGCTGACAATGTTAATCATTAAAAAAGAGTCTAGTGAGTTCTCCTGCACATGGAACTGATGTGGGTTCCTGATGCCGCCCTCTAAGAGACTGCAAAGATAACAGCAAAACTGCTCCCTTAAGAACAATGAGCGCCTTGGAATTCCAAACACACCAGCATGAAATCGGCACAAAGCCCCCATGCTGTACATTCAGTAAACGTGAACTGAGCGCTAACCGCTGCAAGGCTCAGGTCAGGAAGTGCGCGAGTTTACGTACGTTAACACAAAGCTCCTGGCTCTCGGGGGCTTAGAGAGCACGGGCTACCACGCTCACCGTGGCTCTGTGCCATTTTGAATGGTACAAGCAATAAGGACCACTGAAGTTTACATCCTGAACCTCAGACCAGAGAACGGGCCATACCTGACATGGAACCTGAGGGGAGACGGGACAAGGGGGTGACCCAGGAAGCAGCGGCAAGGGCCTGGAAGCCATAAAGCACAAGGCACATCTAAGGCATGGAAAAGGGGATGGGACTGTGGGAAGAGACAGTCCATTTAAGGGAAAATTGCAGGGCTGGCTTTGGAGTCAGACAGACCCAAGTTCAAGTTTGGCTATGTAACCTCAAGCAAGCTGAAGCTTTCCAAGCTCCATTCTCCTCATCTAGAAAGAAAATAGTCACACAAGCCTCACAGGTTTTTTGGTAATGATTTAAGATAAAGTAAGTAGCACTAATGCCTACTGCCTAGTGGTTGCTTAATAACCTCTCTTCCTTGTTTGTCCTTACTCTGGGATACCAGGAGGGAATCACTGAGAAATCTGAACAGGAATCTGACATGATCACCATCTGGCATTTTCTCTCTCCCGTAGCACTTTGCTTTCTACCTGTACACAAACACGTGTTCAAGTAGTTGGGAGAAACAGAAGACAGATTTGTGCTTTTCTCACCTGTCACGTAAAAGCAGAGCTGACTAGTGTGTTCCTGCACCTAGACAGTGGGGTCCCTTCCTCCATCCGCTAGTCAGGAGACTTAGTCTGGGGCACAAAGGAAGAAAAAGCCTAGTGTGGAAACATGGACCTCTCGGCCAGTTGCCCTTACCTTCATGGAGTCGTACAGTCTGTCAGCAAAATACAGGGGCTTGTTCTGAATGCACTGGACTGTGGAGAGAAGAAAAGGGTCAGTAACTCCTCTCTCCTCCACCAGTGGCGGGTGAAGCCCTGACCTGGGGCACCACCAGATAACCAGACATAACAGGAATGGGCTCTGCAAAACGGGAAACGCTCAGGGAAAACCAGGAATCCTCTGAATCAGCCCACTGTGCTTTTTTCCTTTTTAATTTTTTTTTTAAATAAATTTATATATTATTTATTTATTTTTGGCTGCACTGGGTCTTTATTGCTGCAGGCGGGCTTCCTCTAGTTGCGGCGAGCGGGGGCCACTCTTCGTTGCGGTATGCGGGCTTCTCATTGCAGTGGCTTCTCTTTGTTGCAGAGCATGGGCTCTAGGCCCGCGGGCTTCAGTAGTTGTGGCACACGGGCTTAGCTGCTCCGCGGCACGTGGGATCTTCCCGGACCAGGGCTCGAACCCGTGTCCCCTGCATTGGCAAGCGGATTCTTAACCACTGCGCCACCAGGGAAGCCCATCACTGTGCTCTTAAACCAGGAGACTCTGAGCGACACAGAAACCCAAATGGATGTGTGAGTTCCCCCAAAGGACAGAGCCCTTTCTCTGGTTATCTTATTCCTCCTGGGCAACGCTCCATTCTACCAACGTAAGCCCTTCCTCAGTTCCGTATCTTAAATTCATATGGTAAAGATTATGAAACTACCCAAATCATGTAAAGAAGCCATGCCTCCTAAAGCCACTTGAATTAACAGGATGGCCATTTGTTACTTCTGCTTCAGCACAGCTAGCTGACTGAAAGCTGATGTCCACTAGGGATGGGGGGTCCACACCTGCTTACCTAGGTTCAGGAAAGCGTTTTCCAGGTCTCCTTTAACCTCCTTCTTGATGCTCTCCAGCATGTCATAAGGGCTGTAGCTCTTGTACCTTTCAAATACTAAAGAAAAGCAACAGATAATTATTATAACAGAGCCACTAGTCAAAGCTATCAATGGTTACCCACACGGTTATGCATCACACACACACAAAAAAAGATGATGACGATCATAGCGTCCTAGAGGGTTAGGGATTGCCATGCAGACCGGAGCTGACACTGTACCAGTTGCCCTGGGACAGCCAAACCATGCACCTGTCCTAAATGGCACTGCCCCAGCCACATATTTTGACCATCTTCATCTCTCCGGCGTGGAACCCACTTTATCTGGGCCACGAGAAACAGGACATAGCACCCAACCAAGTCCATTACTTCAACAGATATGGCAAGATAAAATGATCCAGACGAGAAGAGGCAGCACAGCAAAGCACCAAACATGAAAAGTATTTAGGGGAAAAAAACGATCCAAAATGGGAAAGAAGTATGAATGGACTTGGTGAGGAAAAATGGGTGAGATTAGGGGGTACAAAGCAGGGAGTGTACTCTGTTCTGGCAGACTTGAGCCCCAGCACAGACACCCAGCTGGCCCACTTGAGAGGGCCCTCCGTTGTGGCCCTGGGGCTCTAAGACCTCCCCAGCACAGCACTTGCCTTTCTGGAGGTGGCACACACTCCGCTCGGTCATGATGCTTATCCACTTGGGAACATCAGTCCCTCTCCTCTTCACGCCAGCATCATAGAGATCCTACGAGCACAACCGGCCACGAAAGTTAATTCCACAATCCAGAGCAAGGTCATTAAAAACCTGTCATGCACAAAACCCCGAAACCTATATGTTCAGAATGCCAAATGAGAAAGGACGATTGCACTGCAGACACAGGAAAAATGTGCTATTTAGGTCAAAAGTCTTAAGAGCAGTCTTCCTGAAGCAGAGACATATAGCATGACAGTAGGTTGTTCGTGAGGGTGATGCTGTAGACATCTCCTTCCCTGAACACCGAAGGGATGACCAAGAACCTCTACTCATATACAGAAGGACAAGCCAATGCGCATAAGCACATCCAGCTCTCCTCCACTGGGCACGTTCAATAGCACATAAACTAATGGTCTTCTACTAAAGACAGCTACAAGTCACGTACCCACCCCCAGACTTCTTAGAGACTCCGGAAATGATGGAACTGAAAAAAAAAAAAAAAGCTGGTCCAATCACATTTTCAGTTTCTAGAAAATTTAGGGGCTATAAGTAATGCTAAGAATGGCAGGGAAGGAGGGAGAAAGGCTTATGCAAGAGCCGATACTTATTCAGTGACCATCCACTATCTGGGAGTTGCAAAACCCTTTTTCTAGGGACTTCCCTGGTGGCGCAGTGGTTAAGAATCCGCCTGCCAATGCAGGGGATACGGGTTCAAGCCCTGGTCTGGGAAGATCCCACATGCCGCGGAGCAACTAAGCCCGGGAGCCACAACTACTGAGCCTGCACTCTGGAGCCTGGGAGCCAAAACTACTGAAGCCCGCGCGCCTAGAGACCGTGCTCCGCAACAAGAGAAGCCCCCGCTCACCGCAACTAGAGAAAGCCCGTGCAGCAAAGAAGACCCAACGCAGCCAAAAATAAATAAATAAATTTAATAATAAATAAATTTAAAAAATCCTTTTCTACCTCCTGCTAAGTGGGCAATGTGAAATATACTGAATTTTAAAACTAAAATGGATTAAAATTAATTTTGTTCTTCAGCTCTTATGAAATACTTCGAGACAGCTGTCGACCCTCTGGGAAAGGCATGTAGTTCACAGTGATCTGAATCAGCTTCACAAATAGTTCTGGGTGATTATGGAACGAGAACCAGCAGAAGTTCTATTCAGCCAGAAAAGAAGGAAGGGCCTCTGCCTCTCTCACCTCTTCCCCCACCACCAAGGGCAGTAAGCCCTTCTGTCCCTGCCTGTGCCTCTACCATCTCCTTCCACTGTTCTGTGTTGTGAATTCCATTAGTGTGTGTTTGTAGTGATGCTGTCAGGCCCTCAGATGATGCACCCCTGGTCAACATTTTGTCTCCAACCTCATGAGAAGTCCTGAGCCACTTCCCAGTTCCTGACCCACAGAAACTGAGAGATAATAAGTGCTTGTTGTTCTAAGCCACTGAGTTTGGAGGTAATTTGTTATGCAGGATAGATAACTATACAGACTATCCAGAGACTAGGAAACAAAAGCTCAAACACCAAGAAGCTTGGCACTGACCCGGGCATCTTGGTCAATCAGTTCATAATCAATGACAGAGCCATCCTCTGCTCTTCGACCCTACAGGAAAAAAAAAAAAAAAATTAAGAACATCAAATATATTTCTTTGTACATTTTAAAACTGAAAATGTTATTTTCTCCCCAACTCATGTAAGCCACTATTTACTGAATAAACACCCTCCTGAAATTTTTCTTCACTTAAAAGTCTAGGTTAAAAAAAAAAAAGTCTAGGTTAAAAAAAAAAAAGTCTAGGTAAGACCAAGGATTGTTACAATAATTGAGGCAGTGAAGTGGGGGCTATACCCTCTTGTTACCCAATTCTGGGCTAAGCACCTTACAGAATCCACCCTCCTCCCCCTAAAAAAGTTAATGATATTTAGCTCCTTCCTTCAGAGAGCTCACAGCCCAGATGGAGAAATACGCATGGAATAAATGGTAAAACAAAACAGTATCTGTGGCTCTAAGTAGACGTGAAATGCAAAAGAAGGCAGAAATCTGTCAGGCAGAATCGTCAGCAAAGTCTGTGGACAATGGGGTACAGCTGAGGTAAACCGCAAAGGATGCGTCAGATGAGGCTGGTAATGGGGAGCAGGAGAAGCCATTCCACACAGGAGGAACGGCACAGGGGAGTGATGTGCCGCCCAGCTGAAGAGAAGGTGAGCGGGAGGGAAGCCTAGCGAGGAAGACTAAGTTAGGCAGGGCCAGGGTACAGAAGACACTTAAAGGCAGTTGAGAGTTTGGATTTGATGCAGCAGAAATGTCTGTTGATCAGGAGTTTGGTGCAAGTGGATTTCAAAAAGATGGGTGGGTGGCAGTATGCAGGGCACGTGGTAGAGAAGAGAGCTGGGGAGGGCGGTACGGAGCTGTTATGGTGATGGAGAGGTGCGTGGGCAGGATACAGCATGCCCATCGACCATTTGTCATCAGGGTTCCCAGGGAAAATTCCTCTTCCCTCGCCCAGCTCATACATATTAAACCGCACTCGGGTCAGAACTCAGACTCAAGAAGGAAATGCCTTTCATCTACATCAATGTGTTAACATTAGCAAACAAGCAAAGACCTCTCCAGGGAAACCACTACCTGGGCAAACCGTCTCCTAAGAAATGAAAGCAGGTGAAAGAAACAAGAGGGTCACTTCCCACTGGGTCCTATGTGACCACAGATAGGGGCAAAATGACCTTCCCCAAGTCACAGTGAGGGCTGGCACATAAATCCAGGCCAGGAGCTGAGAGCCGCTTCTTCCTCCTCTGGCCCCAAAGTCCACCTGACCATACGGTTCTGCAGGATAAGAAATCCTATTATACAAAAATGACAACTCTGCAGTGACAGTGCAAACCCACTGTCGAAAATGCAGCTGGAATTTCTGATGCAGGCACAGAGGATTGAGTTAATTCGTTCCCAAGTATAAAATGAGGCATGCAACTTGCCTTGGGAGGAAGCAAGGACAAAGAAATAAACCGGAAACCAACCTTCGATAGGGCGACCATCAGCTTGCGGAAGTCACCAGATGTGTCAGAAACAATATCCTTCTCCAGATCAGTCTTGTACACTTGGAAAACAAAACAACACATCTGGTTTGATGCTTCCTGCCTGTGCAGCCAGCCAGCCACCAGCCCCACTTATCCCCTGCCCACTAAGCCTCTAAAAAGCAGAAACAGCTGTGGCAGCATGGATGTACCCACTCAAACGAGGTGGATTCTCTAGAATGATTTTTACCCTCATAAAATCAGAACCAGTGTTATTATCAGTGACAAGGGACACACAGAGCAGGATCAGACCAGGGATCCTCAAGCTCACCTTTGATCAGTGACTTCCTGGGTAGCTAAAATACTGGTTCCCAAACTTCTTGACTATACTTATTTGGATCATCAAAAAATTTGGAGGACTATACAAACACACACATACACAGCTGTGGTTTATTATCTACTGATCGAGAAAATGCACAATGGCAAAAACTAGTAAGAATTAAAGAGTACTTTTCAATGAATTTGTACTTTATTATTCAAAATAGCATCTATGTTTAAATGTAGTGGTACCACATACACATGTAAGCTACATCATTTACTCCACCCGGGTCTCCTACACTGCTTGGTGCACAGAGGTCCATGTGCCTCTTGCAACAGTGATCCGCAGTCAAGAGCTGGGAACCTTCTCAGCAGAAACTGGACAGCACCCATTCCAAGAAATCCATGTAAAATACTTCCTACTTCTCCCCATCAGATCTTTTTTTTCTTTTTTGTTTGTTTTCCCTGCTTTCGCTCCTGTATATCCTTTTGTATTAGTTCTAGGGGAATATAATCATCAAAACCCAGGCCATCAGGAGATGGAGGAGAGGGACCTGGAACAGAGCAAACCCCTGGACGGTCCAGATGGCATGCATTTCTCCACAAGTAATCCAGGCACCCTATCCTGAACACCAGCCCAGCAGGCCAGGATGGGGGTCACAGAAACAGGGCTGAGAGGGTGCACCACAGAACTAGGGCTACTCACTTTCCTTGTAGACTCTGTTGATTTCCTGCAGCTCCTGGTTGGTCCTGGAGCAGATGATCTCAATGAGGGAGTCCTCATCGGTCCCCAGCCCCTGCGAACCAGGCATTGCAGCCATCAGCAGGGAAAGCCCTCCAGGCCATTAGCCCACTTCCCTGATCTCATTCAGGTAAACTACACACACAGATTGGGTGTGTAGCACGTCCCTTCCTGCATTTCTCCTGAGGGATCTGTACTGCATTCCTCAGCACAAGGTAAAGTTATATTCTATTCCTTTAAAAAAATGCTTCATCAAAATAAAAGATGGTTTAACTGACATGTTTTTTTAGCTCAACTATATTAAAAAAATTTTTTTTCCACTATATATAAATATATAGTGAAATGGGAAGAGACAGCAATGGAATACACCAAAATGTTAAAAGTGGTTGCCTTTTGGTGATGGGTTTATAAAATGAATAACTTTATCGTCTCCCTATGTTTCTTTATTTTTCAACTTCTCTAATAATCAGCCATTACTTTAATGGATGAGAAATAATTTTCTTTATTATACAATTCTGCTCAGAAATTTAAAACAAAGGAATATAGAGATTTTATGCTGTCATTTGCAGCCAGCATCGTTAGATTGGAGTAAGTCTTTTACGAGGGAAAGATATAGATAAGATAAAATTTTTAGCTTTACCTCTTTGAAATGTAAAATTGGGTTAATGTTAAAAATTTCATTCTTGTACTTCCATTTTTGCTTGATTGTGATGCACTCTTCAGGCATTTTAGAGAAGCAAAAGGAAATAATGAAGTGCCAAATAAACCTAGACACCAACACTTTATTAAGGAATAAGAATTTGATGGGTGATGTATTCAAATTTAATATACACACTTTTGAGCTGGCATGCCAGAGAGCTTGAAAGGACCCAATGAACCTTGTATTTCAAAGCTGGCTTCATGATCAAAGTCAAGATTTAATAATCAGGATTCTCTAATACTTGTCTTTCCGAGTATGGAAATATCACTTTGAACTAAGTAGAATTACAACTGTTTAAAATGTAAATCAATTATAAGGTGTTAATACAATAAGAAACTTACTTATCCACATGAAAAGTGTGTCAGCTATTAATTAAACTTATTAGAGTTTATATGCCCCTAAAAAAGTAGTTTATATAAGCTAAGTCTCATGTTTGGTAATTGCAATCATTGTTGCTTTTGTTGTGGTCATCCATGTACAATGCTTGGTGTCAGTCTATTTATCTCTTGTAAAAATAAAATACAGTGTGTGTGAAAAAAAAAAAAAAAAAAAAAAAAAAAAAGGAACCCTGTACCCATTAGTAGTCATTCCCTGTTCTCGCTCCTGCCAGCTCCTGACAAACACTAATCTATTCTCTGTCTCTGTAGATTTGCCTATTCTGGACATTTCATATTAATGGAATCATACAATATGTCGCCTATTACATCTGGCTTCTTTCAATTAGCATAATATTTTCAAGTTTTGTACATGTTGTAGTATTTAACAATATATAATTCCTTTTTCCCCTCAGCTTTATTGAGACGTAATTGACAAATAAAATTACATATATTTAAAGTGTAAAAAAAAAAAAAAAAAAAAAAAGTTAATTTTGAATTTTATTCCTCATCTAATCTGAGCCAAGGCCTCTTCTCCCAGAGTTTTTAATCATGATTTGTAGAGGTGCTGGCAAAGCCAAAATTTCTTCCCTTCTTAGCTTCTTCCCTTCTTAGCAAAATTTCTTCCCTTCTTCTTCCCTTCTTAGCAAAAGGTCTACACAACATTCTATACAGATATTATAAAGAGATTACCAAGCATCTTCAAATATTTTAGGGGGCAGTTTTTCAATCTCAAGGATATATAATAAATATAGTCTAAAAATAACTCATGCATTGGAAGAAATGCTATATCCTGACACTGTTGAAACGTGAAACAGGTATAGCAATAGAAGATTTGTTTTCTTTCATCACTGATATACCCATGTTAATATCAGAGAATTCTAATAGTATTTTTTCTCTATATTTAAAGGTGACCTTGGCAATTTCAAACTTGGCCCAAGCTCTCCACAGACTGTCCACAGTTCCCATCACAAGGGCAACGTCTACTGTAACATATGGCAGATACTGCCACTGGTATTGCCAGAAGTCAAAACAGATTTTTTTTAAAGCATAGTTCAGTTAATGTCACTCCAAGCTTTATGGATTTCAGAAGGGTACTCAGCTGTGATAGCTAATGGAAGAGCTGGCACAAGGTCAAAGATCTAGCAGTCAAAGCACCTTTCATTGGGCCCAATTACATAGATTACAATGGTGACTGACAGCTCAAACAGGTCCGTTTCAAGTCACTAATACCTAGTAATAGATACTTATAAAATTGCACAAATCACAACTCAATGAATTCTTGGCAAAAATAAGATAAACTGATCTGAAGTGATGATGGTCAGAAGAAACCTAGGAGAGGCCAGCTCATTCATGGCTCCAAAGGTCCCAAGACTGAGTGTTTTCAGTGTTCTTTTTATTAAACAGGATCATTAAGTGTTGTTGACATTTTATCATTCTGTCCAATATAGCCTACTTAGAAAACTCAGAGCAAGTCTGCTCAAATAAACTGAGCACAGCTTGGGCCAAGCTGGAAAACTGATTTCAGAGCAAATCTTTCAGCAGCCCTGAGCTATCAACTTCTGGGCCCTGGAAATACCCGGTGGGAAGCTGCCTCCCTCTCAAGGTGCTCTGTGGGGGAAGGGATGACAACTGAACTGTGACATTAGCTGGTGACAGACTTACAGCTCCATCTCTCCATAATTCAGAAATGGTGGCATCACAGAAAATGCACTCGGACTTCGGAAAAAAAATCAGAACTACAGCTTTCCCTCCACTCTGAGGCTTTACCCAGTTTTACCAGCAGAGGGCAGTGTCAGATTATTCAAAGTGTTGCAGGCACACTTCCGAAAAGGGTTCCGTGCTTTGCCATTAAACATGCACTTATGTTTATATATCTATTACATTTATATAATACTCGATGTTTTACGTACACACAAAATTCAGGGGAACCTACGACCTGGAATTTTTACTATCTAATTTAACCTAAAAATCCATGTTCAAAATAACTTTGCAAAATACAAACAAAAGACAGTAGCATGTGCCTTGATACTTTGAACAAAACACAGGAACCATTCACGATCTGAAATCACCCTTTATGTGCACTGTGATGTTCTGATTTTGCCCAAAATTTGAATCAAACAATGGGACCAGCAAGGAGAAGGTCAGAAGAAACAACCAAAATGGCATACGCAGATTTTTGTTAAGCTTCACTTAACAAAAGCTATGAGTTTTACTTTTGCCTTAATATCATAACAAATCTTTTTTAAAGAGGAAGTGTAATCAAGGAAGTAGTTTTTCCAAATGGTATTCCAATTGCCCAGGTGCCAAGCAGTAGCAGCTGGTAACTGACTTCTCTGCATCATGAAATTTCTTTACAGTCTTAAAAAAAGTAATGGAAATATTTTTGGTACAAATCCTGAGCCTTATAGCTTCAGTTCATTCCCAAAAAATGATTCCAAATGAGAATTCAACATAACTGAAAATCACCTAATTACACTCAGGAAGCCGTAATTCACAAATATTAATGGCAGATTTGACAGAGATTGCATCTCACACGTGTTTACCTTCATGGAGGCTTTCAGCTCCGAAGCGTCATACTGAGCAGGTGTTTTCAATAGGCCCAAAATCACTGTCTCCAGGTGGCCGGACAAGGCTGACTTCAGTGCTGATGCAAGTTCCTTCAGAAAAACAGGCAACAACATGGAAAACTTGGTCGGTAACCAATATTCCCTTTAAAACTAGTAAGACAAAAATAGAGGCATGTGTTTGTAAAGCAGGTTGTGATTCTTTGACAACTCTGGGGTGTTCGGTCAAAGTATCAACCGCATTCCCTTTGGCAGACCCAAAGGTCAGAAATGGAAAGATCAGACTTTCCTCCGCTAAAATCCAAGCTGATTTTGCCCTCTCGTCCAGTCAGTAAAAGGAAACCAGAGCAGCATGCAATGCCTCAGAAAGCTATGAGTGAATGCAGTTTACAATACGCTTACACTCGCACGTGGTAACAGCCTATGGAAGACAGGGCACTTTCTAGGGTCAAGGCCCCTGCTAAGAAGGAGGTGATCAAAGTGGGGAGCCTCCAAGGAAGCAGAACCCTCGCGGCCTGCTGGTATCCTCCTGTGAAAGGTTTTGTGCAGCTGTGCCAGAGGTGGCTCCAGAAAGTCTCCAGGTGGAACCAGAGGCCCCCACTTGGCTAGAAGTGATCTCATGAAGCTTTCCTACGCAAAACACTTCACCTAAGACTGAGAGAACCTCTACTTTCCATACCAAACTGGAATGGTATTATCAAGATGGTGGGGACTAAAGCCCTCCCCATTCACCCCTGGGCTTCCCTGCTGTATATTGTTTCTTAAAGGTTCCCACTGTTACCATTAAAATCCACTGACAGATTTCAAGTCAGAGGCCTGAGTCAGCACCCACATAGGCAGACAGATATCCCAATTCGATGTGGCTTTGACAGATGCTTCCTCGGGGATTAGATTTGCTACAAATCATGCGCATTGAGTGATGGCTTAACTCTCCTGTTATAATTATTTTTTTCTTTCTTTTCACTTTTTCCCCCCTCTTCTCTCTTCCTCTCTGCTTTCCAGCAGCACCCACGGCATCTACGATGTTTAGCCCCTAGAGGTATGTGCAGGCTCTAAGAGGTGATGTGCAGCCTGCTTCAGAGAGAATCTTCTCAAATCATTCGCAGATGTCGAGGACTGAGATGGGTCTTAGAAATCATCTGGCCCAACCCTTTCATCACCTACTTTCTCCTGCTTCCTGAAGTCCTAGTAACACATAGCACTTAGGAGAGAACTTTAGAAGCTACACCTTCCAATTATAGCACCAATTTTCCAGCGTGGAACTCTGAGGTTAGGTAATTCCAAACTTAGCCTACCCTGACACTCCCCTCTACCCATTCTCTGTTCAGACTTCAAATAGCATTTGGGCACCTACTGACTTCTTCCACTTCTATAATAAACTCCTTATGGGCAGCCAACTTCCTGCTTCTCATGATGTCAAGCACAGGGCTTTCTTTGCACTTAGCAAAGAATATTTGTCCAGGTATGTTTGACAAATAAAATATGACCATTCCTTATCTGGAGAAACCTGGCAACTGCTCGAACATGAAAGAAACAGAACACCGATCCTCTGTCCCAGTTCCTGTCCAGTGCTACTAGCTGTACCCATGCTGTTCAAGCCCCTCACCTAGGCAGCCTCGGTCCCTATTGTTAAAGTACTCTACAATACAGGGCCTTCTCCTTTATTATGCAAACAATAAGGTTCTGCTTTCAGGATTTCCTTCAGAAAGTATCTCCAGTATTTTATGTATCTTTCTTTAAAATGTGATAATTCTCCTTAGCCCAGGGCTGAGAGGTATCAAGAATCAGGAGGAGAGTGAGTTGTCCCCAGCCCCCCATGAAGCCTGTGAGGTCACCAAACCCATCATGATTCTGTAACATCATCCCTCCAACAGGGTATGTGAGAGCTCTGTTCTCCATGTATCTCATCTGAAATCGAAATCCGGGCTTCTATATTTCTATGTACACTTATGTGTCCACACCCAAGTGTGTTCCAAGACCACACTCTGCAAGTGACAGCTGAAGGAGCAATTACAGGCATATCGTCCAAAGAGGTGGACCTTCTGCTCCAACTGGAACTCAGCTCTACCAGCTCACAGATCCTTTCGGGAAAGTGGAGAAACAAACACTCCCTTCCATGCCTCACTATAGTAGATTAATGTCAGTCTAGCTAGAAGAAAAATTTTAATGCATATGAGAGGAAACAAGCTGCATGTTTTCCTATGTGTGTCCTTTCCAACTGTTTTGAGAGGTGGGAGAGGGAGATATAGCAGGGTGTGACCTGCAACTTCCTGGACCCTGGTGGTCATCTCAACTCCAAGTGCAGAAATGTCTTTTCTAGAATCCTTCCAGCTCACCTCCACTGTGACTACGAGTGAAAGCCATAAGTCAAACGGGAGCTGCAGGAAGCCATGCTTACTGCACCGTCCAAGAATAAATCAAAAGCTTTTAATAGCAAGAAGTTAAAAATAAAGCAGCCTGTCTGTAAAAATAAATTTCCTAACACTGCGACAAAATAAAGGATGAACAAGTGCTGGGCTGTTCCTTAACCACTCGTGGACAGGCAAGGGAAAAAAAGCACACAAGACCCTTTAAATAGTGAGAGCATGGCAAGGTGAAGATAGCCTGGAGACCAAATGAACTACTAAACTAAACCTGGTGGTTGCAAAGCTCTTAGGAACTCAAGTGTATTTTTTTAAGAATGAGAGGAGTGTGTCAGGATCAATACTCAAATGGAGGCTAGTGTCCCAAGATTAAATTTAAAACATTTTATCAAGAACCAGCAGAAGTCATAAAGATGAAATGAGTGGCCACATGTAGAGAACGGCATACCTGGCACAAAGTAAGCATTCAATAAATGATACCTGGGCCTCCCTGGTGGCACAGTGGTTGAGAATCTGCCTGCCAATACAGGGGACACGGGTTCGAGCCCTGGTCTGGGAGGATCCCACATGCCGCGGAGCAAATGGGCCCGTGAGCCACAACTACTGAGCCTGCGCGTCTGGAGCCTGTGCTCCGCAACAAGGGGCCGCGACAGTGAGAGGCCCACACACCGCGATGAAGAGTGGCCCCCGCTTGCCGCAACTAGAGAAAGCCCTCGCACAGAAACAAAGACCCAACACACCCAAAAATTAATTAATTAATTAATTAATTTAAAAAATAAATAAATAAATGATACCTGCTGTTGTTTTCCCCTATCCTTTCTATTTCCAGAACTGCTCCCTTTACACCCTCTGGGTTGGAAGAGGGTGTGGTCTTTATGGATAAGCTCCAAGCACCCCAGGGGCCACGTATGTGTGAGTTGTGACTCTTACAGGATGTAAGGGGAAAACCTTGGATCTCCTAGGGTTCCAGAAGGCGCTTGCTGGGAAGAGCCAGAATTCATAAAAAGAAAAAGCAATGGCTGAGGAACCGAAATTCAACATGGAATGCCCTCCATCCCTGAACCTGTTGTACCTTTTTGGTCCTTCTCTGGTAGGCGAAGGCAATATCCTGTCTCTGTTCATTGCTGCGGTTGGTCAAAATGTTGACGATGGTGACCTCATCCACACCTATGAAGACACAAGTAGTGACCAGTTACTCAACCATATGCTCTAGTTCTTTGGGCTTACATAGAAGGTTTTAAGCATTTTTTCAACCTGAAATGTATATATTAGTCCGTAAAGTGAAATACCAAGACATTAAGATGTTTTCTTTCTGTCAGCACCCTCCACCCAACATGTATACCCTCTTTTCTGTTTTTCCTGACAGCCTCAAACCTCAAGTCTAAATGGACCTTTTTAAGTATCTGTATTTAAAAAAAAAAAAAAAAAATTTCATTCATAAATTGGGTTTCTGGACTCAACAGTAGGAGGTGCATTTGTGGGGCTTTGGCAGTCAGATGGAACAACAAAGATTTAGAAAGATTTTAAATGAACGTCCCCGAATTACCATTTAACTGAGGTCTTAATAGACAGTAACCACGACCTGAATTAATAGAGACAATTATTTATATTTATTGCAGGATTATGGCTATATAAGCAGCTAGGTACAATTTCTATAATTATATAAACTGTCATGACAAATGAGTCAGATTTAATATGGCAGTTGTATTTTAATAGCGTAATTGATTAATACAATCCTACTTACTGAAGACTAAATTTGTTTTGTAAGGAAAATAAATGTTCCACTGCTTTTAATATTCAATAGGCAATTTTAATAATCAATTTTATAACTTTATTAAAAAGAATAATGTTTTAATCTAAATTAAATCTAAACTGGGAGTTTTGAAGTGCCACCAAAATATTTTAGTACCTATTTTAATTGGAACATGTGTATTTACAAAGATAACCAATGCCTTCTGGTATGTGAAAGTTTCCAATTTTATATCAGAAAAACTCTTAACATGCCATTTAACTTAAGGAAGCACTATTTTAAGAATTCAGAAAGTGAAAGGTCTCTCTCCTGACTGATTATGAACTTTGTTTAATAAAAGGAAGTCTTTGCCATAACTGGATAGGTAATTCCTGAGTGAGAAAACAGCAGAGTGGTTAAGCCTCCAAGGTCACACGTGACCTGCAAACAGCCCAGCCTATAGGAAATCAGGAGTTCCAAAGCAACAGAAAGGTCAGAACGATAATGCTCTGAGACAGAGGCAATGAGCAGACTTACAAAGAAGGTATTCTAAACTCTCAAGTGTGTTAGAAAGATCAAAAAGCAGAAAGCTAGAATTTCTGGGTATAAAAATAAGTAACATTTTTGTATTTACATACTCATTTTTAAGTGAATTCATACCAATACGTTAGTTACCTTAACTGCAGCATTTATACCTTTAGCTCTGATTTTCAGAGTAGCCAGTGTAAACGTAGAAACCCAACTGCTGAATATGAGATTGTCTCAAAGATGTTTATTTTGGCAAAAAATAAAGGGGGAAAATGTCTAATAATAGATTGATTAAATAAATGTTTTTGTCCATATAATGGGATAATATATAGACATTTAAAATGACAGTATAAAGTATTAAATGACATGAAAAAATGTTCACAATATACTGTTAAGTAAAAAAACAGGTTGCAAAACAGGACACCCAATCTAACCTGATTTTTGTAAAAGGCATGCTCATGTGTAAGAAAATATGTTGAACCTTTCATACCAAAAACAAATTTTTTTATTTTTATTGGAGTATAGTTGATTCACAATACTGTGTGAGTTTATAGCAAAATTTTAATAGGGATCATCTGAGTGGTAGGATTATAGATAATTTCAAGTTTTCTTCCTTTTGATTACCTATAGTTTCCAATTCACTATGATGAGCAGAAGAAGGGTATTTTTAAAATATATACACCATGAATGACATATAATCATTGATCTAGAATCAACTAGTGACTTCACCTCACGAGATTCCCAGTGTGGTTCTAAATACTTTAGTTAGAATAGAACACGATATGCATGATATTCAGGAACTGTATCTATATCATTCTCTTTGGTTTCCAAAACATCCTAATGCAAACCATCTTACGTAACCCTCACAACAACCAGGTGGGGATGGCTGTTTCTCTTCCTCGTTTACAGATGCGGAAGCTTGAAGCTTAGAGAGACGGAGGTCCAGCTCTGCCACTGTTACCGTGGAAGCATCTGCCCTCCTGGGGTCTCAGCATCTATACTTGCATGAGGAAGGGACTTGAACAATGACCTCCAGTTCTGCTTCCACAAAAGACTAACACAGAAAATCGAGCTTTTTAAAAAAATCTATTCTACAGAATGTACTGCAACTCTTTTATTTATTATTTATTTATTTATTTATTTATTTTGGCTGCACCAGGTCTTAGTTGTGGCATGCGGACTTCTTAGTTGTGGCACGTGGATCTTTTTAGTTGCGGCATGCGGACTGTTAGTTGCAGCATGCATGCGGGGATCTAGTTCCCCGATCCGGGGCCCCCTGCGTCGGGAGCGTGGAGTCCTACCCACTGGACCACCAGGGAGGTCCCAAAAATTGAGCTTAGGTACAGGCTGGATAGATTTCTTCACAGACTCGTTAAGGCTTACCAGGCTACTTTCGTGGATGTATCTGGTCACATGGGCATGCATGCCTGCCCACACACGTGTGTTTACATATGCTCGCTCTCTCTCTCAATATTCTATAGCTCTAACTTTATATTAGGAAAACCATTTGTTTATAAACGTCTTTTTCCTTTACACTTAACTTTCTTACCCAAATCTGAAAACGCTGGAGAATAACAAAATACAATTATACCCTCTAATCTCAACTCTAGTATTTCCTAAAACCAATCTTTGGGCTGCTGACCTAAACGCATGCCAAGAACACCGACCCATAAAAAATTATTCCCCCTTGGAAACAAATGCAAAGTTGTGTTTGTGTCAGAATGTGGTCCTGAGCCCACCTGAATGAGAATCACATGAAGCACTTATTAAAAACACAGCTCCTGGGCTTCCCTGGTGGCGCAGTGGTTGAGAGTCTGCCTGCTAATGCAGGGGACACGGGTTCAAGCCCTGGTCTGGGAAGATTCCACATGCCGCGGAGCAACTGGGCCCGTGAGCCACAGCTACTGAGCCTGCACGTCTGGAGCCTGTGCTCCGCAACAAGAGAGGCCGCGATAGTGAGAGGCCCGCGCACCGCGATGAAGAGTGGCCCCGGCTTGCCACAACTAGAGAAAGCCCTCGCACAGAAACGAAGACCCAACACAGCCAAAAATAAATAAATAAATAAATAAATAAATAAAAAAAACACAGCTCATATGTATAAAATAGATAAGCAACAAGGATATACTGTACAGCACAGGGAATTATAGCCATTATCTTGTAATAACCTATAATGGAGTATAATTTGCAAAAATACCAAATCACTATGCTGTATACCTGAAACTAATATAATATTGTAAATCAACTGTACTTCAATTAAAAAAATTAAAGAAAAAAAAAAAACCCCCCACAGCTCCCTGGGCCTCCCTGCCCCTGAGATCTGTTTAAAGACTCTTGCGGACTTTGGACCTGGGAAGCGGCATTTCAACCAGCTCCCTGGTGATTCTTTATTTGAGAATCGCCAACAGAGATGGAAAAGCATGGGTGGGAATTGGAAAGGTCGTTGGAAATCTGCCTGTGTATAAGACTATTAAATTGCTTCTACCAGCTGCTTCTGTGAGGTGCAGGGTCAACTACAATTTTAGGGAAAGAAATGCTTACCTTTGTTCAAACAACCCAGGTAAGAAATAACACCTGAAAAGAGCTCACTCCACAAACTTCAGTGCAGTCCCATGCTCTTAGTCAACGAAACAAACCTCTCTTAGCAATCAAACAATGAACCTTTGTGTTCATAGCAGCTTAGCATTCAGCCAACAGAGTCAGAATACAATCCAGTTACTGGAAATCCCCATAAAGAGCCTGGGTGGTTAACCTGAATCTCACCTAGGATGATTCACCTAGATTCACCTAGAATCTCACTCAGCAACAACTAGAGCCTGAAGGCATCGAAGTGTATTTTACCTAAATTATTCACCAAGCAAACAGCCCGCTGTGATGCAGCATCCAGCATGCTGGGACCCCTTACCAATGAAAGATCTGATACATTACACAAATGCTAATGCCAGCAACTACAAAGAAAGTAAATGGAGGCTATTTCTACCAGTGGAAGCCCCCTCCTCCGAGGGCCTCACCTGCATCAGCTGTTCCTCCCATACCACTGTTCGCAAGTTTCAAATTGAACTAGAAAGAGGAAAAAAAATCATAGAGCCCAGGATCAATGCCCTACTCAAAGCCACGTAAGGCATGTCCTGTGTTGGAACACCAGAATGCACACATATGCCAGTGGGATTTAACCATCTTATCTTCAGAACAGTGCTGCTTCCTCTCGACCTGGCATCATAACTGGTGAGACGGTTTATTCCTGTGGAAAATAGTTCAGTCCAGGTTGAAGCTGCAAGGGTCATCCGGTGACTCACCACTCCTGCCCAGGATGCAGCTGAAGGATGAGGGCTGAACATGCAGCTACCTATGTCAGCACAATCACCGTCAACAAATGCACAGCAAGTACCAGTACACCAGGAAAGCTTTACATTTAACAAGGTTAACGTAGGCGCAGACGACGGCAGATGAGGCTCTGCCTCTCTGGATTTGCACTTTCCGATCTCTCCTGTGTCAGTGAGAAGGGAAGTGTCTGCTGAGGGAAGGAGCCCAGGGTCGAAAAGAAACTGCGTGGATGAAGCAAACGCATAAAGAAAACAATAAATGTGAATAATGCCTATTTTCCCATCCCATTCCTCTTGTGTTTGATATGGAAGGTCACAAAGTAATCCAAGCAAAGCCTCACATTGGGAAACAATGACATGGGTGCAGGATCCCACAGAATGTGGGTGAGAACACAGTAAATTCTGTCATTCAGGCAGATTTTTTTTTAATTTAATTTTTATTTTATATTGGAGTATAGTTAATTTACAATGTTGTGTTTCAGGTGTACAGCAAAGTGATTCAGTTATACATATTTATATACATATACCCATTCTTTTTCAGATTCTTTTCCCATATAGGTTATTATAGAATACTGAATAGAGTTCCCTGTGCCATACAGTAGGTCCTTGCCGATTATCTATTTTATATATAGTAGTGTGTATATGTTAATCCCAACCTCCTAATTTATCCCTCCCCCCAACCTTTCCCCTTTGGTAACCATAAGTTTATTTTCGAAGGCTTGTGAGTCTGCTTCTGTTTTGTAAATAAGTTCACTTGTATCATCTTTTTAGATTCTACATATAAGTGATATCATATGATACTTGTCTCTCTCTGACTTACTTCACTTAGTATGATAATCTCTAGGTCCATCCATGTTGCTGCAAATGGCATTATTTCATTCTTTTTTATGGCTGAGTAATACTCCATTGTCTGTATGTACATCTTCTTTACCCTATCCTCTGTCGATGGACATTAAATGTCTTTTCAACACTAATAGAAGTTAAGATTTTCAAGATTGGTGAGGAACTAAGACACAAATTTATTTGGCTCCTGATGGAAAGCAGCACGAAAGTTTTTAAGCATTTATTCCTTGAATGAAAATGGCCAACTAATCTTATCAGCTAACTATAAAAATGCTTCCCACACTCCGGGGCATCTGAAAAAAATTAGTCCCTGTTCTAAGTGCTAGTCACCTGAAGCCACAGCTCTGGCAAGTAATGCCATGGGAAGGCACCGCTGACAGCAGGGCTCACACAGAAAACTCTGGGGTCGTGGGTTCCTTAAAACATCAGCCATATTTTTAAAACAAAGAACACTTGCAGTCTAAAATAATGGCTGAATCCAAACCCACAAAATGGGCCTCCTGGAGTCTCCTCCTCTCTGCGGGTGGAAACCCCAAGTCAGCTCCACATCTGGCACTGCAGGGAAAATGTGCATCTTTACTGTTCATGGCAGGGGACCAAGAGGCCATTCTGAACAGGACGCTGACTCACATCTGCCAAGGCACACTGACTGCACAGAGAAAACAGATTTCATTTTGTTTGATAAAGGACTCAGGAGGCCCTCCAGGCAGGGCTGACTGACTAGTTAGAAAATAAAGGAAAACTGCCCAGATCCGCTCCTTATCTAGATCATAGGTAAAACCAGGACTTGGCTTAGGTTACTGGGCATATATATCAGTATCAAACCTCAGAAATCATCTTTACAACAAGGTCATAGGCAGGCCACAGAGAGAGGAGAAGGCACAGACCCATGGGTTTTACTTTATTATAATATTAATAGTATCAACCATTCACTGAGTACCTACATGCCAGGCATTTTACAAGGTGCTTTGTACAAAGCTCTCTTGCAATTGTCATCATGTCAATGTGCGATGGGTGTTATTGTCATCCCCATTGTACCAATGAGGAAAAGATGAGGACTCACCCAAGGTCACACAAGCAAGTCACTTGCAGAGCTGGGGTTCAAACCAGGGTTAAATATCTACGTTGGGCTATTCTGCCTCCTGTTACAGAAGATAATCCAAAACTTGAAAACAAGGCAAAAGGAAGGGAACATGTCTTCCCAGTGTGGCTAAAAGGCCCATCCAAGACTGTTTCTCCAAAGCACGCTCTCACTCGACTTGCTACTCACTACTGATTACGGCATAGGCTCTATGGGGTTACGTGTTAACTTGTAGATTTTGGTCCAGTAGAAAGGATAGCCCCCAAGATTATGGCTTCAGTGCCCTGAAGGACATTAACGGTATTAACGGTCTTGTATCCAGCCTAGCAATCTTCTTCCAACATTCTTTCCTCAGTGCCTATAAACACCTAGTCTCTCAAATTTCCCTTTGAACCAGCCCTATCTCAATGAATTAAATAAATGTTTGCCACGTGTTTATCCTATATCTCTATGAGTCATGTTTGCACCTTTTTGAATTATAATTTGGTACTTCTTTATACCACACTCCTCCACCTTGTTGCTAAAAAGGATTGGAGACAGTAACGTGTCTATTTGTCTACAGAACTGGACTTACTATTTAGAACATACAAATGTACACCCATTGAATAATCTGTAGATAATGATTTGCCACCCAGTAACAATGCATGGCCACTGAGCTAACCCAACTGAGGTTTTTTTCAAGAGAAAGAGCTAGAAGACTCTCTTCTGGAAATAGCCATTCATAACTCAATGGGAGCCTAAAATGCCAGTAAGAGTGATTTTAGAGACAGAGAAGCACATGCACACACACAGACACACACAGACACTCACACACACACTGTTGCCCAAAGTACCCTTCCCACCATCTGCCATGGTGCTGCCTGGCCCAACTCAGGGAAAGCGTGGTTTAGGTAAGTGCCTAAGAAGAAGATTGGGCCCAGAAATCAAATTTCTTCTGTTTCTATTCTGCTCTGGTCTCACCTCAGCTGAGTCCCTTAGAAAGGATTTAAGTAGTCTCCTTGGTAATCCCACTGGGTATTTTAATAATCTGGAACCCTGTCTGCCTTCCGTGCATAATTACATTTCTGAGATACTCTACAGGACCACCAGGAAAACACAAAGGCCACTACTCAAGATCCAAATCAAATAAAATTGCAAATGAAGGGTTATGCATAAAATGCAAGCACCAATTTGTGCCTTGTTGCTCTACCAGCTTCCTGAGTCAGAAAGTAAAAAATCTGAACAGATGTAAAAGAAACTGATACCCACCCTGAACTCAGCTGACAGAGAAGTTACTATTTATTGTCTCAGCACTGCCGACACCAGATAAGAACGAACGTGGTGACTTCCATCGTCCCTGGGTGTCACCGGTATTTGGATTTCCTCATGGAAAGGAGGTAACCATTTTTTACAAAAAAGAAAAAGCTGACAGGCAGGCAACACAGCCGATGCCTACAATGAGAAAGGCACCAGGGACTCCTTCACCCATGTTTCATAGGCTCCTTGGCTTGAGTCTGGCATCTACATACCCGAGTAGACAATGATCATCTTGAAAGAAATCAGAAAATCTGTGCCCAGAGTAAAGGTGGCTGTGACTCAGCACTGGTCCCTCTTTGTTCCCAGCAGTGCTGTAAGATGAGAATTCAGTCTAAAGTCAACTTGAACACAAAAGGAAAGTGCTCATCAACGGGAAGGTTTTGTTCCCTCCTGTTCACTTCCAGGATGGTTAGAGTGAGAAGGCCCTGGGCTACGTGGGGCACAGAGGCCTTTCCCACAAGCATGCTCACACTCAGGCTTGGGGGTTCTTAGTTTGGGCCCACACCTCCGACGCCGCTCCTGTGGGAGAGAAGCTACTTTTCAGAGCCAATCTGCCTCCTGGCATCTTCAAGAGAATACATTCCTAATCGCTGTCTCAGCTAAATGAATATACCTCCAGGTGTGCAGGTGAAACCAAAAATACACATCCTGGCTTGCTTCCCACTGCCATGGGATGTCAGTCTTTTGGCCATGCTGGAAATCTTCAGCAGCTCCATTTCAAAAGTATAAGAAAAAAATAAGCGCAGAAACTTGCTGCCATTATGCTTCTATACTTGTGCTTATAAGGGGGGGAAAAATCACCCGCTTCTACAACCCTTCCGGAGAACACAAATACTGCTAAAATCAAAACTGGCAATAATAATAGGGCAATTCATTACCCTCCCCTTCCAGAGAGAGACTGAAGCTGTACCAGTTTATTGGCACTTACACTAACTCCGGGGTTGTGCTGCTTCTAATTACAATCTATTTTATGTAATCTAGATTCATCCTTTTCTAATTTAGCTGACTTTCCTTTCTAGTTATTTGGACCCATATGGTAAACCATTCACAGCTGTGTTGTACACTCTGCAGTATATATTTAACCCAAGGCCAATCTAGACCAAGAGACTCCTACAGATTTAAGTCTCAGAAACCTCTTGTTAATTAAGCAATATTACTACTTTTGCATGGCTTTATTCAGTTTCTAACTAGACATTAATTAAGGTAAGTAACTGCAGAGTCTACCTCAGGCCAGAGCATACACAAAGCAATCATGCATTTGGTTTAGGTGACATGCTCAGGGAACACCGAGATCCCTTCAAACCAAAAACAAAGCAGTCTTACAAGTGTGAGCTAAATTCATTTTGGAAAAAAGGGTCAAAGCTCACTAGGGGACTGTTAATCCTTTGGGGATAGGGTCCAGATTCTGGAACTGCCTTCTGCTGCCTTCTCTTGCCAGCCACATATCCTGACTCTGCACTCACCTGTATGCTCTGGTATCTGTGTACATTTTCACTACTATTCAGGTTAAATATGTACTTTCTCACATGATCCCAGGGGCCTGGGCATTAGAAAAGTTTAATGAAATAAAGTCCTTGCCCTCAAGGAGCTCACTTTCTGGTGGGAGAGTCAAACCCACAGATAAATAACTGTAACACAATGTGGCAAGAGCTATAAATGAGACGAAAGTATTATGAGACACAGATCAAGGAATAAATGATTCTGCCTCCCTCTTAGAGAAAGCTTGGAGAAGAGGCGGTGCATCAGCTCAGGCCAAGATGAGTGGGAACTGCCTGGATGTCAGAAGTGGGCCAACACTCCCACTAGAAGCGGGCTGCACACTCCTGAGAGAGCAAAGGCTCTGTTTGTGGCACCGAATAGCCTGGAGATGAAGCTAGACAGAGAATCTGCACTGGATGAGGCAAGGAGCCCCGTAAAAATAAGGACAGGGACTTCCCTGGTGGCGCAGTGGGTAAGACTCCGCACTCCCAATGCAGGGGGCCCGGGTCAGGGAACTAGATCTCACATGCATGCCACAACTAAGAGTTCACGTGCCACAACTAAGGAGCCCACCTGCTGCAACTAAGACCCGGCACAACCAAATAAATAAATAAATATTTTATAAATAAATAAGGACAAATGCCCTAGCAGCCCAGGCGAGAGATAAGGGCAGAGGAGAAGGGAGGGATAAGAGCTGTTTTGGGGCCTTCTGACCAGTCTAGGCAGCACCAGCCTATAGATCTCACCCAGGTCTGCCCCTCCTAATCCTCCCCACTGCAGGCCTGCCTCGGTTTACAATCCTTGGGTTTAAGAGCAGTGAGTAACCCTAGGCCACAGGTGACTTGCTCACAGCCCTTCTTCCTGCGAGTACTCGGATAGGGAAGCAGACGTACATCAGGCAGTACAGGTAATGCCCAGCATGCTCTACATTTGGCACACACACACACACACGTGTGCACACACAGGTGGGCTACCCTATCTGAGAGAGGAGGCCCAGAGGGTCATCTTTTCACTGTCCTTTGGCTTTGTTTGTATCAGCATTTGAAGTTTACCCAGTTTCCTTGGATGTCAGGGAAACACCAATTAATTTGCATTGTATTCTCCTGGAAAAGGGTCGGTTAAGGTGGGGCAGGAGCTTCCTAATTACACTTAAAGTGAAAGGCATTCTAAAAGGGAAGGTAAGATCTTAATTAGCTCATTTTTTTAAACTAGCGTTAGTATCTAAAAAGATCAAGGGGAAGGAGAAAAAAACAAAAGGGATGTGAGTTTCCCAACTACAGCTGACCCTCGAACAACTGGAGGGTTTGAGGTGCCGACACCCCCAACAGCTGAAAATCCACATATAATTTATAGTCGGCCCTCCTTATCCTCAGTTCCGTATCTGTGGATTCAACCAACCTCTGACCGCGTAGCACCGTAGTACTTACCGTTGAGAAAAACATCCACATGTAAGTGGACCCACACAGTTCAAACCCATGTTGTTAAACTGCGATGACTTCATTTTTGTTTTTAATTTAGTTTACTGCTTTCCGTTATGAAGGTAATACATGTCACCATAGAAAAATTGGGAAAAACAGAATATACCGAAAACACAGGAAAAGAATCAATTACTCATAATTCTATGTATCAGTTAAATGTCTTTTATTTTTTTCTTTTTGACATAAAAAAAATTGTGGTGGTATGATCACACTGTATATGCTATTTTATGCCCATTTCCTATGCAACTGACAAATTTAAGGTGAAATATATGAGTGTTCCAAAACTGATTGTGGTGATGGTTGTACAATTCTGTGAATATACTAAAAAAACCCTGAATTGTACATTTTATATAAGTAAATTGTATGAGATGTGAATTATACCTCAATAACAATGTAAAAAAATTGTTTGCAAACTTTACTTTTCATGTCTTGGTGACATTCTACAGACACTCTATGTAATATAAAGGCAGTTACCACAATGTACTAAGTCACTCTCCAACTAGAAGATGGATCTAGGTTTGTTACCATCATAACCAATGCTGATATAGCACAGGGAGATCAGGTCGGTGCTTTGTGACCGCCTAGAGGGATGGGATAGGGAGGGTGGGAGGGAGGGAGATGCAAGAGGGAAGAGATATGGGGACATATGTGTATGTATAACTGATTCACTTTGTTATAAAGCAGAAACTGACACACCATTGTAAAGCAATTATACTCTAATAAAGATGTTAAAAAAAAAAAAAACCCATGCTGATAATAACATCTTTGTTACAACTCTGAGCTCTGTATAGCTATCATATTCTTTCCTCTCGAGTTTCCTAGAAGGATTTAAGGTTCTAAATATACCAACAATCTAGAAACTATTTTAAAGGACCAACAGACTTAAATCAAGAAAATTCAGTTACTCTTTAAAATCACTAGGCACCAAAAACAAATAATAAAAAGCAGTCCTAAGTGGGACCCACTGGGCATTAAATTTGGGAGAGAAGAAGACAGGAGACCAAAAGCTGGACCCACAAATATAACATGTATCTGATATCCACAGAATCACAGCTAGAAAATGTTCTCATGCCTGAAAACAACTCATGGCCAAGTAAAAAGTCCAACCCTGGCAGGTGGGTAGCATAACATTGGGGTGCTTGAGAGCACAGCCCTGGGGCTGGAAAGAGTCGTGTTAAAACCCCTATCTCTAGAGGAGTGGGATAGGGAGGGTAGGAGGGAGGGAGATGCAAGAGGGAAGAGATATGGGAACATATGTATATGTATAACTGATTCACTTTGTTATAAAGCAGAAGCTAACACACCATTGTAAAGCAATTATACTTCAATAAAGATGTTTAAAAAAAAAAAAAAAAAAAACCCCTATCTGAGACATTTCTCCGGGGAAGATATACAGATTGCCAACGGACACATGAAAGAATGCTCAACATCATTTATCATTGGAGAAATGCAAATCAAAACTACAATGAGGTATCATCTCACACCGGTCAGAATGGCCATCATCAAAAAATCTGGCAACAGTGGGTGCTGGAGAGGGTGTGGAGAGGGGGGGGCACTCTTGCACTGTTGGTGGGAATGTAGATTGATGCAGCCACTATGGAGAACAGTATGGAGGTTCCTTGGAAAACTAAAAATAGAACTACCATGCGACCCAGCGGTCCCACTACTGGGAAGACCATGGTTCAGAAAGAGTCGTGTACCAAGATATTCATTGCAGCTCTGTTTGCAATAGCCGGGACATGGAGGCAACCTGGGTGTCCATCATCAGATGGATGGATGAAGAAGATGTGGCACATATATACAATGGAATATTACTCAGCCATAAAAAGAAATGAAATGGAGGTGTTTGTAATGAGGTGGATGGAGTTAGAGTCTGTCATGCAGAGTGAAGTGGGTCAGAAAGAGAAAGGGAAGTGCAGTATGCTAACACATATATATGGAATCTAAGGAAAAAAAAAAAAAAAAAAAGAAGGTCATGAAGGGCCTGGTGGCAAGATGGGAATAAGGACACAGACCTACTAGAGAGTGGACTTGAGGATATGGGGAGGGGGAGGGGTGAGATGTGACGGGGTGAGAGAGTGTCATGGACATATATACACTACCAGGTGTAGAATGGATAGCTAGTGGGAGGCGGCCGCATGGCACAGGGAGATCGGCTCGGTGCTTTGTGGCCACCTGGGGGGGTGGGATAGGGAGGGTGGGAGGGAGGGAGATGCAAGAGGGAGGAGATATGGGAACATATGTGTGTGTATAACTGATTCACTTTGTTGTGAAGCAGAGGCTAACACACCATTGTAAGGCAATTATACTTCAATAAAGATGTTAAAAAAAAAACAAAAAACCCTATCTGAACCACAGCCAAGAGACCTGGAGCATGTTAATCCTAAATTGTGTCCCCCATAAATTGGGGGTGACAGCACCCTACATGAGAGGATTAATCTGAAGTTCATCTAGGAAGAATGTTCCTGAAGTGCTTGGTGCCACGCCAGCCCATAATGAGCAGCCCTCAATAAGCAGCTGCAACGCTGATAATGGTGATGTCATCTGCATTTGACCAAACTGGAATGCAGGAATCCAGATCTTAGCCCTCCAGATGTTTCTGCTTAGAAACTACAGTATTTTTCTACTAACTCAGAAAGCGCCTGAAGGTATTTTTATTACCCTGGGAGTTTCAGCTGTTACCAGAGTTCATTTGCGCAATCTTTACATTCCAGTGTGCTAAAAGCTTTCTCATGCAGGGATAAAAGCAGCCTTTGTCTCAAGCTTGTAAAAGGCACCATCTTTGTCAGATGAGTTAACTGTTAAACTTCTCTACAATGGCTAGTTGGGAAACCCCAGGAATGTAGGCACATCCAAATAGTGAGAAGCTGAGTTTTTAGGAGAGCGGATTGTGTGTGTGTGTGTGTGTGTGTGTGTTAAGGTGACATATTTTGAGTATTATCTATATGCCAGGCACCATGCTAAGTGCTTGCTACTTCACAACAACCCTGTGAGGTGGGAACTTTTATTAGCCCCCCTTTTACAGTAAGGAAGCTGAGGCTTAAGAAAGTTAAATGTTTTCCCAGAGTCAGAGAGCTAGTAAATTAGTGGTAGAGCTAAGATTTGAAGCCACAAACACATATGCTCTCATCCACTAGGCTCCACCAAGTAGAACTGACTGCAGGGAGGTAAGCCCTGCAGATTTTAGTTTCATTTTCTGATTAGTGACTTCCTGACTTCCCAGCCTGGCCTTTGACAAGTATGGTCATTTAAAAGCACCAAAACAGATGGCTTTTTGAAGGTAGTTAGTTGTCCAGGCCACTGTAGTGGGAGGTGCCCACAATGTCCCCATGGAAACTAAGGCTGCTTTGAGGCCAGTGATGCAAACCTATGTCCTATTAGAACCACAGGACATAAAGGATCTTTCTACACTCCTTCCTATCCCTGGAAACACAGTCACCAGTTTCTCCAAGGGTTCTAGGAAAAGTGACTATGCAATCCATCCTGCAAAATAAGACAATTCTGAGGGTGAAAAGGGGGCACAATCAGTAAATATGCAGGCATAATGGGGACACATGGTCACGCCAATTTTAGGGCCCCAGGTCACCCTGACTGAGCTCCCTGGTCTGTCAGTGACCTGTATGTGAATTGTATGCATGTGTCAATAAGTAAAAACACTCCATCGTCCTAATGTCCCACAACTCGTCAGCAAGGGATGAACCAGCAGCCACTCTGGCTGCTGGCTCACATATGTGTCTCAGACTAGCCTCATATGAAAAGAAGCACTTTGTCCAAAAGGGGAAGAGTGTGGTGAATCACAAGCATCACCACAATAATCACAGTGTTTCCAAGGAAGCGGGGATGCGGCAACCCCAAAGATACATGCTTCGTTAACATAAGCCAAAGAAGTCTGAACACTGGCTTTTGTGGATACAGAAAACAGCACGATGACCTGAACAGGCCCTTGCTCAACTCTTACCCAATTAAATGCTTTATCTGCTTTATTTTGGAACAGAGGCTTTTATGCCTCCTTGTCCTCTCTTACTCATCCTGGAACTCTAGGAAATACAATCATCCCGACAGCTCTTCAAATACAAGCTCCAGGACTAAGGAGGGGCGTAACTTGTGGAGCTAAAAAAAAAAGAAGTCTGAATTTTTCGCTCATTAGATCAATCTGAGAGCAAAGCAGTAAAATGCTCCCAGCATTTTTCCAAGAAATATAATAAAATTCAAGGGGATTTAGGACCAAAAAGAGGCCCTTAGGGAACACCATGACCAAATTCTTCCTTATAGAAGGGGCAATGAGGCCTCAAAGTGAAGAACTCAGCCCAAAGCACACACCCAGGGGATCAGACCTTCCTGGCCCTCAGCTAAAGCCTATTTCCATGTCACTATGCTATTCGGTTATTTAGTTTCTCATGTTTTAAATCTTCTTCTCTCCAAAGAGAGGAGGGAGGGAGGGAGAAAGAGGGGAAACGAAGGAGAGAAGGATGGGGTGGGGTAGGTTTCGATGTCTCCATTAAAGCTTGATGACAGTTTCAAATGACCAACGTATGAAGGTTCAAGAAAGAGACTAAAAACGCTTTGGTCAGTGTTTGACAAGGAGGACAAATGTATGGCCTACCTTTAGTCTTGATGGCTGTTTCAATGTTCAGAGCATCCCGCTCGGCATCAAAGTTGGTGTACGCTTTGACTGACCCATATGCACTTGGAGGTGTGGAGTGCTGAGGTTAAAAGACAAACACACTTCAATCACACATATTTAAAATCCTCTTGTTGAAATGTCAATTCCTAAAATTTTTTTTTCCTATTGTTTCTTTTAATAATTCACATCATTCTAAGGCTAGGTAACTCAGTTAAGTATTAACACGCCATCACACATAGGATACGAAACTTCCTTATTTCGAATGAGAATTCTTCTTCAAAGGCTCAACTAGTTTAGAATATGATAAATCTATTTCTACATTTCATCTTATTTTTCATGCAAGCTCAAAGGCGGAAAACGCAAAGCTGGGCACTTGAAACCACCCGTTTCTTTGCGGAAGGCTTTGAAGAGCACGAAACTGGGCTGGCCAACATTTGAAACAAGCTGGAAATGTGGAAATGCCTGAACGACAAGTGTGTTTAGCCAAGTTTTTGCTACAGGCACATGAATTTCCACTGAGCCTGTATTGTTGAGCTCACAATTCTTTAAAAAGCAAATGTAGAATGCCTGCCTGCCTGTCTCGGACTATGAGATAAGTGAGGGAAGCATCTTCTTCCTGTATCCCCCCCCTTTGGCCACCGCCGTGGAACCAAGGTGGTCAGGCCACATGGCCCACATCCTCTTCATATCGGCCAGGTTCCGCCTGCTTTCTCTACTCTCTCTACCCTCCACTATGCTGTCTTTAACACGATCCCCTCTGCCTACTACTCTTTCTAGTATTTTTTTTTTCTCACTGCCTTTTAAACCATGGGTTGTTCCTTTCTAGTGCTTTTCAAAGCCCATCACCCTTCCAGATCTGATGGACTCTCCCCCGCCCGACCCACCCCAGACTGAGGTAAGGACAACAGCATGATTCTACATCAGTTCTCCTCTCCGAAGTGTTAACTTCTCTCCTTTGAAATGCTCTTACAGCTTTCCTCCTCCCTGCTATCCAGTCCCAAAGCAAAGGACAGACAAAACAGGACTGACAATGTTCTTTAGGTTGGCTGATGGCCAGTAGACCCATCCACCACTGCACCGCCTTCAACGTCAAGGCTCCCCATCCCCGCCTCCCCACACTGCACACCTCCCATCACATCATGACTCTGTCTAGGCTCAGTTTCTGGGAATAGTCGGAGACTGAGTTGCCCTGACTTACCTTTCCACCCACATGCATCACGTTACAAGGCACCCCAGCATTTATTAGCAGTGAGGCTGTGCAGGTAAACAACTAAGATGCCATCCTCCCAAATGTCTCCTAGCACAAGCCACAAATCTAAGTTAAGGGCTGGACAAAATGTTTCAAAATGTACTTGTGACCATCTTGGCCAAATAGTAAATCCAGTTAATACATATAACTGAAACACAGTGGATTATCAAGGTGTTTTCCGTATAATTTCACTACTTAAACTTTCCAGTAAGATTAACTCAATGGGAATAGAGCACACATTCAGGAAAAGGTAATGACACAAAGTGTTATTCTGAAATACTTACTATATATGCTATGGTGGCTACAAAATGAGGACAGAAATCTAAGGGAACACATTTTCCTATTTATTAACAATCCCATCAGTTATTTACAAAGGCAGGCAGTCTGGCCATCGAGCCATATCAAATATGGCTTCATATATCAGGTGCTACGTCATCTCATCCCCAAAACAACAGTGAGTAGGGAAAAGTTTTGCATAATTTTATAGTAACTCTGGAAATAAAATTAAATGGATAATTGAACTTATTACCTGTAAAATTCATTTATCTGAAAATCAAGTTATGGAGGCCAAAGTGATGTTTCTCTTCCCTCAAAGTATTGGGGAATACATGACATTTTCTACTGCAGTCCCATCTCTCCACAGAGAAGCACATCATACTAGAGTAACTTCAAAGGCCACATGAAAAGCCCTCTGATGAAACCCGATACTAAAAATGATCTAATGATCTGATCCATTAAGAAAAAATTTATTTAGCTCTTGGACTTGTCTGGACCTCAACATGCTGCTTGTATGGTTGCCAACAACAGTGTGCACAAGGTCCAAGAAGAAAGATGAAAACGAGGTAGGCTTTATACTCCATACAACCTGTGCTCGCACCAACATCATCCATCTGAATGTTTTATTGGCAAGCACCAGAGACAGAGGGTTCTGTACCACATGACCCAAGCTGCTGTCAACCCACTTGAGTGCTTCTTTGTATTTTAATTTCAGTGAGAGCATATTTTGAAATATCTGTAAGATATGCCTACAAACCAGTGTCACTGCTGAATTTCTGTAAAAGCCAGTTCTGCCAAGATAACCTGAAAGATGTATGGTATTATTAGATATTTTACATATTCATAATTTATACTCTACTTTATTCTAAAAGCATTTGCAATGACTTATAATTTTGCATATAGCTTTTAAAAATTTTGACTGTAAAACAAAAAAGCAAATGTATCAGAATTTCCAAGTTCCTGTGAAAGACAATTAAGTATAAGTCTGAGCTACCTGATAGCCAAAGCAAAAAAGGCAACAAGATGAATTATAATACTTCTATTATTTAGCTTAAAAAAAAAAAAATTCTAGCTATTTTGGAGAAAAGCTTTCCCAGGTACTAAATTTTAAAAAGTCCTTGTCTGGAATAACTCTCTGGACACTATAAGAAGTCCTAAACATGCAGGATCATTTTCAATATGGCTGTAGCTTATGCCAACCATTAATAAAATCCGAGGGCATGACATTAAAAATCCTGTATCAATGAGAACCTACTGTAGAGCACACGGAACTCTATTCAGTGCTCTGTTGTGACCTAAATGGAAAGGAAATCCAAAAAAGAGGGGATATATGTATCCGTATGGCTGACTCACTTTGCTGTACATCAGAAACTGACTGACACAGCACTGTAAAGCAACTATACTCTAATAAAAAAAAAAAAAAGTCCTGTACCATCACAATAATTACTACCACTGGCATGTTAAGTATATGGCAGGATAAAATTCCAAGCATCTCAGTGTCACTAGCGTCTGTCCAATTTTAATGTGATGCCAAAACAGTTTCTGGAGCCATAACATTTCTTTCATATTGAACTACTAGGAACAGCTAAAGTACTGGGGAAGACAGGGAACCAAGGGGATTCTGGGAATGACTGTCTGAATTTTGTCCCCATTTTCCTTAGATGTACAAGGAAAGGAAGAGGCACAGTTACCCAGAGAGATGCCCAATTTGCAAAAATTACACAAAGTGAAAATGATATACTTACATCACCCTCCAAGCTGAGCTTGCAGAGAATTTCATGAACGGTAGACATTTTGAAAGAAGCTGGAAAAAAAAAATAAGTACAACAAAAAGTCTTTATTATGAAGAGGCTTTCCTTTCCCCCGAAGCGCAGTGATTCATTATACTCATCTCTACTTCTTGGACCATTTCATCTGACGATATTAGAGTAATTTTTGCAAATAGATGCAATTCCTATCTTGTGATTGGGAAAATTAAAGCTGAGAGATGGTTTGCCTTAGGTTTGGGATGGACTACAGAACTAGCTAGTCTTGTTCTTGCTCAGTTTAAAGAGAACCTGGGGAGACTGACTTGTAAATACAAAAACAAAACGTTTCTTCCCAAGACCAGTGCAACTCGTCCAAACAGGATAAGACTGAATCTTCCGGTTCTCCTAAAAAGTGATAATCTTGTCAAACCAGCCATTACTGATGTATTTTTCACCAATAATTTAATATATCATATATAATATATATCCATAGTCTGAAAACTATGGATATGAACTGAAATCAGTAGCATTTTCATGCTGGTTGATTCCTAAATGGAGCCCTTTATTACTATCCATAATTATTCTCTTAGCTCACCAATGCTTAGAAGATATTAAACTGTTGATGAGAAAGACAATGGACAGATTTTGACATTAACTCATCCCATAAAAGACTGATCCTTGTATTTAAGATTCAAAATGGCTGAAATGAAGTTATCTTTCAGTTAAAACACTTAATTGGACAGTGATACGACAACGTAATGAACTGGCTTTCCAGCTTTGCAATCACACAGTTCTCGAAATTGATACACCAACCCCTGCCAATAAAAAGTGCTCAACTGGCAGGAAATTTACCTCAACTGAGACAAGACAGGTCATTCAGCAGCAGCCTCCCAAAAATAAAGAAAATAGAGCAGAGCTGCATCCTCAAACAGTGGGAACGACGTCTGAATTGCAGCAACTCCTGTTTTGGTCTCTTTTTGCTTAATATTCTCTGATCAAGGAAATTGTGCCCATGCAATTCAGCTTTCTTTTCTCTTCCAACAGTTTGCTTAGTCTACATGTTTTCATACAACTGGCTTTGAAGGAATATTTGGACATAGACATTTGTTAATTTATCAGAAGGCTTTGGACTAGGCAGATTCCAGGCTCTGTGTGGGGTGAGTTAGAGGAATTAAGAGAAAAAGATTCGCCTTTATTTGTGGTTATGGAAGTATTTCTGCAAGATTTTCACAATGAGCTCTCTCCTACACGACTTCTTCTCTCTTCTTGATGCTTATAGAAGCTTTTTAAGCACGGCAAAAAAGAAAATCACAGCTATTCCAACTCCTCCATTTCCACAACTCTCAGACACTATCACACACACCCCCAACCCATGCAATGCATCACAGCAGTGGGATATGATCCTAATTTGTAAAGTCATCCTCTATAAATAAACTGTGGTACATCCAGACAATGTAATATTATTCAGCACTAAAAAGAAATGAGCTATCAAGCCATGAACAGACATGAAGGAAACTTAAATGTATATTACTAAGTGAAAAAAGCAGTTTGAAAAGGCTACATACTGTACGATTCCAATTATATGCCATTCTAGAAAAGGCACAACCATGGAGACAGTAAAAGGATCAGTGGTTGCTACGGTGTAGAGGGGAAGGAGGGAGGGACGAATTGGCAGGGCACATAAGATTTTTAGGGCTGTGATACAGTAATGGTGGATACATGTTATTATACGTTTGCCAAAATCCATAGAATTTACAACACCAAGAATGAACCCTAATGTAAACTATGTGTTTTGAGTGATAAAGATGTGTCAATGTAGGTTCAGCAATTCTAACAAATGTACTTCTCTGGTGGGGGATTTTGATAGTTGGAGAGGTTGTGTGTGTATATAGGGGGGCTGCTGGGAATATATGGGAACTCTGACTTCGTACTCAATTATTCTGTGAACCTAAAACTGCCCTAAAAAATAAAGTCTATTTTCTTTAAGAGTCTTGCTCTGTAGCTAGACTGTCCAATACACTAGCCACCAGCCACATGGGGCTATCAAGCACTGAAAAGTGTCCAGACCATACTGAGATGTGCTGTAAGTGTAAAGTACACACCAGATTTGGAAGAATTAGTATAAGAAGAATGTAAAATCGAAGAATAATCTCCAACTTCAACTTGGGCCAAGAAACAGTCTATAGCGTCTCATCAGTTATGCTGCTGAGAATCACCAAAGAGGACATGAACTCCCCAGGACATGGACCACCTAAGCCCTGGCCTGGACTCCCGCTCCCGGGGCTCAGTCAGAACTGGGCTAGGTTTGCAGTGAGGGGTAAACGGTTGTCATCTGCCTTGCCGAATTCCAGTCCCCACTGTAAACAGCTAAGAAAGAAAAATGCCGAAACAAAAAGAAAACCAGCAAGTCAAAGTTGTTTCTGGGTGGATTAAATTCCACTTATTTATTAGATCAGTTACTTCACATGGGTTCTGAGGTTTAGGAAATCGCAACCGCAGAGGCAGGTAAGTTTCTGCCAGGTAGTTCTTTCAAGTTGCCTTTCCAGCTCCGAGCACCGGCTTCGGAGACAGCTGCCTAACCATGTCCCACACGGACCCCTCAGTACGGTACAAACCAAAGACCATCGGATTCACGTAACCCTTCTCCCACAGGCACAACACAGAGACAGAAAATGGGGATTTTTTTTTTTTTTTGAGTTTTTTTTTTTTTTTTAAATATAAATTTATTTATTTATTTTTGGCTGCATTGGGTCTTTGGTGCCGCGAACAGCGGCTACTCTTCGTGGCGGTGCGCGGGCTTCTCATTGTGGTGGCTTCTCGTTGTGGAGCACGGGCTCTAGGCGCACGGGCTTCAATAGTTGTGGCACGTGGGCTCAGTAGTTGTGGCTCGCGGGCTCTAGAGCACAGGCTCAGTAGTTGTGGCACACAGACTTAGTTGCTCCGCGGCACGTGGGATCTTCCCGGACCAGGGCTCGAACCCGTGTCCCCTGCATTGGCAGGCGGATTCTTAACCACTGCGCCACCAGGGAAGCCCGAAAATGGGGATTTTAAAAAGCCCCACACGTCTTTCTTTCTGTTTAGCGGTCGACAGTTGTACTGCTCTTTCACCTCATCAGTCCTACGTGCCGCTACCGACTAAATTCCTCTATTTTATCTTGTCACAATAGTTCAAAATCCATCCTTCCGTGATGTTCTCTTACTCCAGCTCCGTCCAGCCCTCTATGTACTCCCCAGCAAAAGTGGACCTCAACCAAACTGTTCCTTGCTTCTCCCCAAACACACCGTTAACTGCTTTCATCCACAGCACCTTGATGCGTGTCTCCTGCCCCATCTCCTTACCCTTGTCTCTTCTTCTGGTTACAGATGCTGCCCATTCCTCAAGTCACCACACCTCTGGCACCTGCTCCAATGGGGTGGCTGCAGCCCCCATTCCCTGGCACTGCCTCTCCCACCCTTCAATGCCAGAAACACTTTCTGATGCCACTAGACCTACTCACCACTGAGCAAAAGTGTCCTGAGTTCCTGCCACGCATGCGCCACATATTCAGATGGCAAATACATAGTACAATTCAACGAAACGGGGTCTCTCATCTGCCCCATAGAGTCCCAGTTCCTCCACAGATTTAAGAGGGCCTCTGCACACGCTAGGTGCTAAATAAACGGTCAGAAATGAGTTGCTATTTTGCATAATGAGCATTTATATTTATATTATTGATAATCATTCTGCAGGAAAAGAATGTCACAATAACCAAAAAAACAATATCCATGAAGCTTGGGATTACTCCATGCAAGTGTCTTCTGTATCCATATAAATATTTCCTACTCCATGCAAGCTTACGGGCAAACACATTTTCACCTTAGAAATAAAACACGGCCCTCACGACTTCCCTGGTGGTCCAGTGGTTAAGACTCTGTGCTCTCAATGCAGGGGGCCCAGGTTCGATCCCTGGTCAGGGAACTAGATCCTGCATACATGCCGCAGCTAAAAGATCCTGCGTGCTGCAACTAAGACCCGGCGCAGCCAAAATAAATAAATATTTTAAAAATAAATAAATATTAAATATAAATATTAAAAATAATAAATATTAAAAATATTATTTAACAAATAATAAATATTTTTTTAAAACCACGGCCCTCATTTCTGCACTACATCCAATCCGCTGGTTTCTTCACTACATCCTGGTCTCTTCACTACATCCAATCCCCTGGGAATGCAAAGTCATCTTGCAGACGACTAATTAATCTCCAGAAGAAAGAGTCGGCTTTGCCACTCATGCTTGTTAAAACATTAGCTTAATATAGTGCATATGATTAATGAGAAGATGTCAGAGTGCTGCTATCCTTGGAAGCAGAAAGAGAAAGTCTTGGCAGGGCTACTGTAGGTTACAAACACTGGTGACACCCAGGTAATCAATCAACAAGCCTCTAACACACACACACCGGGCCTGCCCCGCATTCAGGGCTGGGAGAGACGCACATAAAACTATGAAACACAGACTCCAGTCCTGCAGGACCTTGCAGCTCTCTTCCCTTCTCGCCACAGGAAGACTAGCCCAGGTCACCCAGCTAATGAGTAAGGGAGTCAGGGCCAGGATCCAGGTCCCCTGACTCTTGGGCCCTTGCCCTTTCAACTTCACCACAGTGGTTCTTCATTCCAAGAGATTAAGACATGGAGAGAGAGAAAGGCAAAAGCAGCATGAGTGAGATTGGCTAAGGGTCTGAGAGGTGAGGTACTGACTAGTTTCTGAGAAGGACACTCACTCACCCTGGAAGGTTCCAGCCAGAGAAACAAGGGGAAGCCTGAGGAGATGGGACGTGGGAGGCCTGAGATGTAAGTTTCTGAACGGTGCAGATTTAAGCTTGGCTATGGAAAGGGATTTGATGCCAATACTCAGTATCCATTCACCGTATTTGCTCTGGAGGCTGAATTTTCTTACTGAAACAATAGCTCTGCCTTTTTAGTGTACCTGTTGTTTTTAAGTCTCCATACCATAGGAGACAATTCCACCCCCAGTGACCACTCAGCACACTGAAAAATTCATAAGTGCATTAAAAGTAGAAAAACCGCTCCATTTCTGGCAGACTTCTCCACAGAACACAAAAATGGCATCACTCTTTCCAACACTACAGCCTCACCCAGATCTCCAACTGGTTTCAACTTGCAAAAAAGAAAAAAATCAGCAAATTCAATCTGTTGATGAGTACCTCCACATACCAGTACCTCTTATTCGCAGGGAAGGGTTGGGTGGCTAGACAAGATTGTTAAAATCGCCTTCTTCAGAGAAAGTTTTTTGTTTAAGAAAATAACTAGTGAAGTACAAGGAGACTCACTGAGAGCCATACCCACTTCAAACTGGCTTGAAATAACGCACCACCGGGAAGGGAACACAGACACTCCACCCTAATGAAGGAAACGGAACAGTTTCCTCTGGCCTTGAAAATATTAATAAATGAGACTAATTGCCTGACTGGAAAAGCTCTTATAGCGCAAAGCTAGACATTAAAGAAATCCGTGCAGCTGCTAGAAAAGAAGCAACTTACATCTAACATAAGCACTATCTTAAAGATAACTTAAGAGTCTGTCCTTTTTTTTTTTTTAAAACCCAATAGATTACACTGCACCTCACTGTTTCACTTCCAACACACAGTTGCAACAAAAATAGCACAAGACAGCTTTAACGTCTCCCCGCCCCCCCCCCAAAAAAGTAAAAGAAAGTTTGCAAAAAGGTTGAAACAAACAAAAAAAGTAAACCTAAAAGTTAGTGCTTCAAATAATAAAAACAAGTTCTACTGAAATGAATGAAAAACCAGCTCCAGAAAGCCCAAATATTAATTCTCACAAACAAACAAAAACACATGGCGACAGGGCTCCTCTGCCCAGCACAATCTGAGTACAACCCAGCAGTTTCGTGGTCACACCCACTTTTAAAATGTGGAGTGTTGATGTGTTACTGCAAAACACATCCCTAGCAACCACGATGAATCAGTCAGGGACTGGATGATACAAAGGAGGATTTTTTAAAAGCAAAAAAATGGGGGCGGGTGTGGGGATGGAGGGTTGGGATTCCCCGCCAAGCCCTTACTGTGCAGTCCTGGGTCTACAGGACCAGACTGGAATTTTAAACCAAGAGGGGGAAAAAAAAAATGCATGAGTTGGGGGTAGGGGTAGAGTTCCCACTTTATTCACTCTCCACCCCTCCCTCCCAGAGCATTTTTATTTAACAGAACCTTCCTGAAAGCACACAGTTTTCTCCTTGGTTTTTATGGTCTTGATTAATGCCTGAGTCACAGGGGCAAGTCATTCCCCAGAAATCCTGGAATTCTGCCCAGGGGCCTTGATCAAACTGAACAGGATGGACACTGGTGCTGCACTTGCTCTGGCCTGTCCCTTTTGCTGCCTGATCTGAATCAATATTTGTTTACTAACTCCAGACACACTGTGGCCTCAAGCTCTCAGAGCCTCTCGTTCAATCTCCCGACGTGGGGTTGGAGTGGGCAGAAAGAGACGTGCAGAAGAATGATGTCACTTGGCACAAAGTACTCTCACGGTTGAGAAATCAAGCTCTTCACATCTACAACTCAATTTCAGTGTTTTATGGCCCAAATATTATACTTCCAATGGGGCCCTGCTGCTTACAGAAAAAAGTCTACACAGCATTCAAGATCTTCCACACTCTGGACTCTACCTACTTTTCCATAAATAAAGCACACGCAAACACATACATACACACACACCCCCCCCAGCACCGAAGTCAGACTGGATTGGTAATTCTCCAAACACATTCAGCACTGTCCCACTACCTCTAGGCCTGGGTTTTCCAAGTTCCCTCTACTGGGAATGCTCTATCTGGGTCAGCTGACATCCTCAGGAGACTTCAGGACACAAAAAATACTGTTACCTTTCTCCTGTACCTCTCCCTGCTCTGTGCTCCTGTCTCTCTTGGTGTATCTGTGAAATATCAGAGCTGAGGGTACAAAGGCGGTCTTCCATTCTATCTGCCCCCAGGGTTTCTTATTCATCCCCATTTCCCCATAGGTCTGAGCACAGTGCCTAACACACTGTAGGCGTTCACTCACATTTTTGGATGGTTTACACACACTGGGTCTTTCCACATTATATCTTTTTTTCCTTCTTTTCCACTACATTCTCCTTCCTCAATTTCCTTTCTCTTCCTCGGACTGAGTATCTCAAATGCAGTCCCAGTTCCATACATTCAGAGCTGGAGGCTTCAATTCCCAGCCTGTGTTCACATCTTTGTAAACCCTGGTAGAGCAATTCAGGAGACAGCCTCTTTCTCATACGATATGCAGCTCTTCACCTTCTCCCACAGCTCAACCTCCACCTTTAATACCGTCAGGGCCCCTTGGCTCCTAGCTCTGTCCACGGGACAACGTGGAAAAGTAACCTACATCTCCTTGTGGCAAGAAAGGCAAGGAAGGAGGCAGCAAGGAGGAAAGATTTACAAGTGGCCTTGGGACTCTGATTTCCTCTGAGCTGGGAGTGTGGGGACTGGGTGTGGCAGAGAGACAAAGGGCAAGGATTCCATGTGACGGCCACTCCCTTGAGTCAGAACTTCCCACCCCAAGCCTGGGAGTGTAACTCACACCACTTAGATGCTACTGACTTCTGACAAGACTGAGCTCAGACGGTTTCACAGCTTCAGGTGTACCCTAGGGGAGACTTGGAGGTAATCTCACTGGAGCCACTGAGAAGAACAAGGCTGGGCATCTCCTGACCCCTACAGCTGACCTGCTCCCCAACAAAGGAGATGGGGACTGCCTCTGGCAACTGGAGGAGGAAAAACAGACCTGACAGTGAAAGAGCAGAAAAAAAATTTTTTAAAAGACTGGAATTTCCTCCTGATGTAGCCTACAACTAGAATAGGGTGTGGCACGGGGGGGGGGGGGGCTGGAGAGGGAGGTGGTTTCCCATATGCATGCAAAAAAAAGAACATTCCATTTCTATTCTTTTTTTAATTTATTTTTGGCTGTGTTGGGTCTTCGTTGCTACCCGTGCGCAGGCTTTCTCTAGTTGCGGCGAGTGGGGTCTGCTCTTCATCGCGGTGCGCGGGCTTCTCTCGTTGCGGAGCACGGGCTCTAGGCGCGCAGGCTTCAGTAGTTGTGGCTCGCAGGCTCTAGAGCACAGGCTCAGTAGTTGTGGCACATGGGCTCAGTAATTGTGGCTCGCGGGCTCTAGAGTACAGGCTCAGTAGTTGTGGTGCACGGGCTTAGTTGCTCCGTGGCATGTGGGATCTTCCCGGACCAAGGCTCGAACCTGTGTCCCCTGCGTTGGCAGGCGGATCCTTAACCACTGCACCGCCAGGGAAGCCCTCCGTTTCTATTCTCACAGTCAAATCCAGAAGGCAGGTTAAGTCAATGATAACTTTAAACAACACTTTCCCTAAAGCAAGTAAACTATGAAGCTCAGGTCTGTGGAACAGCTGGATTAAAGGGGAAATGAGCCCCAACCAAGTTTGGAAACAAATATTAATTTGGGAGAACATAAAGCTCAAAATCCAATTACTGTCTATACAATTCACTCGATTTTGTCTATTTTATTTTTTTCCCCACTAGATTTAAAGCCTAAAGAGCAGAGTTTTGTTTTTGTTTTTGTTTTGGTCTGTTTTGTTCAGTGCTATATCCTCAGTGCTTATACTGTGAGTTGAACATAGTAGGTGCTTAATAAATATTGTGGAATGAACAGATGTTTAAGGCAGCCCAAGAGAGCCTGGGACTTTTATTTGTGACACACCCATGCTCAGTTTGTAAGAAATGCCTCAGCAGGCCCACAGCCCCACACAAGGGAAGACCAAGAACAAAGGCCAGATTCTAGGCCCGATGGTGCAAGAAGAGCCTACAACCCTCAAAATCAATAACAATTATAGAAGGATATCTACCTTGCCAGGAAAACTACTTAAATTAGAAATTAGTCAGGAAACCAATGGCCACGACTGCCGGCATGTCCATCGATAACGGCATTTTTAATAGCTCAAAGACAAGAGGATGTTAAGTATCGTGACCCCAGTCCAAGACCAAGCTCCTGCTCAAAGCCAGTGAGTCAGCAATATTTCCTGGGCATTTGCAACAGGCAAGCCATTTAGCACTGCAGGAAATCACAAAATCTAGGCGGTCTCCCAATCATAAACCTCCAACTAAAAAATTTACATTGATGGTCACACCCTTGCACGGCAGATGCAATCGATACCTCTGGAGAAAGCCTCGACTGAAGATTTGAGATAATAGGTGGAGTCAGAAGTGCTGTATGGGATGGTCTTAACACCACTGACCACTAAGGACAGTGAACCTGGCCTCATATGAGATCTTCCTTCACAATGCCTGAATATTATATTATGTGGCTCCTTCCACAGCCTCAAATTCTATAAATTACAGATGTTTAGGTTTTAAAATGTTCTTGTTATCTTTTAAATAACACATCTCCCCTGGGTTGCTGAGGATTTCAGGACCACCAGCCATTCCTAACATTGAATATTAATGAATATTGACTCAATCTGCTAGTCTCTAGCTGGGTATGAGAACACTGAAGTGGGAAGGAGGGGGGAAGGCAGCAGAACTGGAGAAGCATGGACAGGCTTTTGTAATATGTTGGGGCGGGGGCTCTCCAAGGAGGCAGGAGGAAGAGAGAAAAGTAGAGAGGGTGATAAGGACATAATTTTCCAATTAAAATAATTTAATCAGGGCCAACCTTAAAACTTAGAAAACTTCCAGTAAAATACTTCAATGATTTACTTTTATGTATTATACCTCACCCTCCTCCCACCCTCCCTCCCCACCCACCATCACTCCCATCCCGCAAATTAGGCATGTACTATCAGTACTTTGATATAGTTCAGGTTAAGGTAGGGGTTTTCTGGGTTAGCCTGAGAACCTAAGCACCTTCTATAACATTGTTGCAGTGCTACAGCGCATTCTGCATTCGAAATGACCAAGTTCCGGACAGGCACAGTAGGGCACACTTTTGGACAGCACCCATCAGTACCGTCAGTATGCGCTCAGGGGTCCCGACCCCTGCACTCCAGGACCTTAGGGTTCCTGGTAAAGACCCAGCGTGCCCCATGAGGTTACTGTTCTTTTACCTTTAATAGCTTTAAAATGGCAAATCTTAACACAAAAAGAATGACACTCGGTTTTGGTACGGCACTTAATGTTTTCAGTGTGCTTTACAAATTTATTTTTGAATGAACATGTTTTTTGGAATCTTCGATAATAACCCTATGTGGGGAAAGTAAGAATGTGCATTCTTAAACCACTTTCATAGATAAGGAAATTGATGTCCACACCTTTTTAACTGAGAGTTGATGGAATCCAGGCCTACAACACCAGGCGCTGGGACCCATCTCACAGAGCTACAAGGAGCAGCCCGGGGGGGGGGGGGGGGGGGCTACGCCCTTTTCTGTACCCTCTGTCCCTGACTCAATGTCGCATCAGCGCCAGTAAGTCAGTGACGATTCTCCCCACAGAACCACGGGGGAACACTTCCTTTCCTGATGCCAAAGTAGTCAACCAAATAAGAAACTCTCCAGATACACGGAAATCAGAAGTTGCTCTCCTACGAGCTAAGCTAGACAAAGGAGAATGAGGGGAGGTTCTTCCGTTGCTTTGTTTTACTGGGGCAGGAGGTTGCTGCTAAAAACTCCCACCCCTCATCCTCCCCCGACTGCTTCCCTCCTGCTCGTCGGCACAAGTTCCACAAATGCGCGTTTGTTTCAAGTAAAGTTAACTTGGAACAGATGGGGATTACTTTCTAGATAGCCGTAGCGCTAGTGTTAAACGTGGAGGGTGCCGCACGTCTGCTCTCCACCCGACCAGGGGCTCGCAGGGAGGCCACACCCAGCCCCCCCCAGCGGCGCCCGGCGCGTCTGGAATGCGAGGCCTCCCTCCGCCCCCCTCCCCGGCGCCACCTCGTCGGGCTTCCTGCGAGCACTTCGGGGGGAATGCCCGACCCCCTCCTTCTGCCCTGCACCCCCCAGGCCGGGGCACACCCGGCCCCCCTCACTCCTGTCCAGACCCCCCTCGCCACTGGGCGCCCTCCTCGCAAAGCTCCTAGTGCGGACCGTCCCTTCAGCCCCCTCCCCGGACGGCCTCCCGAGTCCCCGTCTCCAGAACTGCTCTTTGCAAGGCCGTCTCCTTCCCCCGCTCTCCACACCCCGCCAGCGCGGCGGCCGCGGGGCCATCGCGGGCGGGAGGGCGGGCGGGGCGCCCCGCTTACCTGGGCCAGGCGCAGTGCGCTGCGAGCGTCGCCAGATGCAGAGCGAGGCCTGGGTGGGGCTTTTATAGCCGCCACATCCTCGCGGTGCACGGGAGGCCCGCCCCGCCCGGCCCGCCCCGCCTTCTCCTGCTCCGGCCGCTAGCACCCGAGTCGGGGTGACTCAGACTGCCCGGCCCGCCCGCTCGGCCGCGGGGGACGCCTAGCTCTGGAACGTTCCCCGGGCTGCGCCAGTGGGAGCGGCTCCACGCCCACGGCTCTGCCCTCCGGTGAAGTGCCGCCGAGGCTTCCTCGAGCACCAGTCCCGGCCTAGTTTCCTCCTCTCTTCCTCTTTTACTTCTCGAGCGCCACGTCGAGTGCGCAGCCCTGCCTCAGGTTAATACGTTTGCAAGACTTTTGTCGACTCTGACCTTAAGTCACTTTTTTGTTTGTTTGTTTGTTTAAGGCGTCAATGCAATGGAAGGAAGAATTGTTCCAAGACACATAAATCGTGATTCCCCTGAGCTGGGCCGTTGGCATCCAGCTCCCCGTTACCGTCTGCAAACATATCAGCTTAACCTCTGACCGGCTATTGCCGGGAGGAGCGCGGGGAGGGAGATCCGCCGGGTCCTGGCGGGCAAAGGACTGGCCCCGCCCCGGCCTCGGAGCGCGCTGGCAGACGCGGAGCCACGGTGGGAGTTGGGTGGGGGGGTAGGAGGCCGAAGCCAGGAGCCAAGGTCCCACCCCGCCCGCCCGGGGAGGCGCCCTTTTCCCGAGCTCGCTCTGCTTGGCTTCCCTCCATGCCTCCCGCGACCCTTCGGGCCTCCCGCGCGTCCTCGTGGCAGGCCGTCCCGGGCTGGGTGGGGCCGGTGGCTTTGAACCTCGAGTTCCAACAAATAAGTTTCCTCCCTTCCTTCTGTCCTAACTGCCATTGTTTTTTTGGTTTTTTGTTTTTTCTCAGACTCAGCTCCCTGGCTTGGTTTTGCTGTTTCTCGCTTTTCTTCCACTCTCTGCTTCCACGAACCGCAGTGGCAACATGCAGGCAAACATGGCTTTGTGGTTGATTGCGCAAATACTGTACTCAGACCTCAAACCAGCAGGAGAGTTTTGCTAAGAATCCCAAAGATCTCTCTGCACCTTTGAATTCCTTCTTTTCACAGACCTCACTTAGCTCTTTCTCCTGATGCTTCTGTTTTAATCCCCCGTCTATCTTAACGTCCGTTTTTACTTTCCAGTTGAGCGTCACTTCACTCCTGGGAATCAGGAAACAGCAAGGCCAAGACATCGTTGCCAAGCTCACAATCAAGTCCAGACCACAAATGGGGTCTCTGGACACTCAGCCCAGAGCACTGTTACCCGTTTCTTTCACTCAGAATGAAACATGATAGGCACTGTCAGAAGGACAAATAGAAAATAAAGCAATTCTGTTGATACAATTTCTGATTTACATTTATAGCCCTTCAATTTAGGCTGCAAGCTTTACAGCCTAAACATTTTGGAACAGAAGGAGAATACAGGCTGACCGTAATGGTGACCGGGATTCTGCTTCCCTTCTCTTCTCTGGGCCTCTGATGCCCAGCTGTGCTGTGATAGGCCCTCTACAGAAGATAAGATTTAATTAAAATCATGTGGAATACCTAAAAGCCAAGTAGCCAGAAGAATGCTTTTGCTTGTCTAGGGCATCCAGCAAAGCCAAACATACAGATCTGTCCAATAACCAGAGTCTGCTTCTTGGTACAGAACTTCACACTGGTATTTTCATAAAAAGGAAGCTATCAGAAGTCATGGTTTGCTCTTTCTGCGGAATGGGGAGCCAATTCTGCCAGTTTAAATGAGCTTTTGAATCTCTGAGTGCAAAGATCCTTTTTTCTTTCTTTCTTTCTCCTCCATGGCTGGAAGAATGTTTACAACAACAGATCTCAGATTGTGTCTGCTGCTGTGCGTTCTGTTCTCTAAAGCCTTGACTTTATTTTGTTCACACTTTCTCTGCTGCACCTCAACACTGCTAATTGTGCCTAGCTACCAGTGATAGGCACTCACTAAAACTTACAGAATAATAGAATTATTCACCCAATAACAGAATGTTAGAGCAGAGAGGGTCCTTAAGAGACTAACATTTCCAATTCTTGATTTTTATAGATGAAACTGGAGCCCAAATAAAGTCTCCTGCCCAGTCCAGAAATTTAAAAATGCACTCAAGTTACTTATTGCAGTTTAACAAATTACCACCAAAACTTAGTGGTTCAAACATAAATAAAACCATTTATTTGCTCATGATTTTGCAATATGGACAGGACTCAGGGGCAACAGCTTGTCTCTTCTCCATGGTGTTGGATGGGGCAGCTGAACTAGGGTTGTAGGATGGAAAGGAACTTCACTCATTTGGTGCCTCAGCTAGGGTTGCTAGAATGGCTGAGAGCAGGCTGGGTCTCTCCATCCCTTGGACTCTCATCTGCCAGGTCCTCCTCTGTACACCAGGATAATAACGGAAGCTGGCTCTCAAGAAGCAAAAGCTGAAGCTGCCAGGCCTCTTAGCTTGTGGGCTATCCAAAAATAGGCTGGATTGACTTTATGGGCTGTAGTTTGCCAATCTGTGCTTTAATCCATGATCTGGTTTTTGGCTTTGCCTTCTGGCCTCTTGATTCTACTCTCTGAGATGTCTTTCCTTTTCCTTAAGAATGGTCCATATTTGTAGCTGAGTAGCTCTCTCAACCTGCTTCATGCTAGTAGAAACTTGAAGGCCCAGAAACTTCTTTTCAACTGTTTCTGTGTCCAACCTGGCAGTCCTTTCATTAATACAATTATCTTTAAAATTCTGTGGATTTTCTATGAATCTTATTGAGGTTCATTCCATGCTCCAAAATTCATATCCAATGCAATTTTCTCAAAAACTTTGTGGAATTTCTGTAAATCTTAATGAGGCTTAACTCCATGCTCCAAAATTCACATTGATTATTCTTTCTAATAATAGATCTCTTTACTTTGAGCTTGTCAGGCAGGAACAATGCACTTAAGATTCTTAGAAGCCCTGAGATGGTCTTCAAAGTACCACATTAAATCTTTCTGGAATTTTAAAAATAAAAAAAAGTTTTGCAGCCACATGTGATTTGATCTTTATTCTGAGGCCGTTTCTTACTTTGCAAATCTTTCATTGGCTAGAATTCTGCTTGAAAACCAAACAGATCTTTCCTGGAAGTAAAGTCAATGTCATATATTTTAGGTTTTTGTTATAGCAACACTCCACATCCACATACTAACTTCTGTTTCAGTGACCTATTACTAGGAAATAAACCACCTCCAAATCTTAGAAACTTAAAACAACAACCGATGTATTTGTTTATGATTCCACATAGGGCAGAGTTCATGGAGTCAACTCATCTCTGGTCTATTTAGCGTTGTCTAGGGAGACTCAAATGAGGCTGGAAGATCCACAAGGGCCTGCCTCCAGCAGGGTAGTTACTGATCTTCAAGAGTGAAAGTGGAAGCTGCTGGGCCCAGAAGTGGAACAGTGCCACTTCCGCTGCATCCCATTGATTAAGGGAAGTCATATAACCCAGATTCAAGGGAAGGGGAAATAGATTCCACCTCTTCATAAAGGGAGAGACATATGTTTACATGAGTGGAAGGAGTTGTTGGCAACCACCTCTGTAGACAATCTACCACAATCCTTAAACTAGTAAGTGGCAGAACTGAGGGTAGAATACATCTGTCTGCCTTTCAATCCACTGCTTTTTCCATTACACCATATCTCTCACATACCACCATTGCTTCAGGGAGACACAGGCTGTCTCCAAGTCCCCTACATTATATGGCTTAGAGTCTCACCAACCATAAAGCTGTTATTACCTTGAGCCTTGTTATATGCAATCAGTATATAATAATGTATTATATTTGAAGACGTGGCCAGAAGAGGAAAAAGATCTATCTGGAAAACCCAACATCCAAATAATAGGAGTTCTAGAAAGAAAAATAGGCAAAATGGAGGGGAGAAAATCACCAAGAAATAACTGAAGACCATTTTTTAGAACTGAAGTCTGAGTCTTTAGATTGAAAAAGCTATAAGAAATGGAAAAACAAACCCAAGGCACATTATCATGAAATTTCAGAACACTGGATGGGGCCAGGGAGAAATTCCTAAAAGATTCTAGAGAGATTAAAAAAATAAGTCATATATGAAAGGTAAGAAAGGAGAATGTCATGATAAGACTCAGATCTTAGTTTCCAAATACTATTCCCCAGTAAATGGTCTAGTTCTTAGAGAAATGGCTGGTTCCAGAGGTGGAACAGAGAGAAAATACGTGATGGGCTTTGTGCTAAATGACTTATGGGAACATATCAAAAAGACACAAAAGCCAACTTGAAGGGATTCTCACTGGTTAAAACTGGGGGCAATTTGAGCATCATATTGAATAATGATAGGAACTGATGATACACATTGAATAGTCTAACTGATAGTAAAATAGAAAATACACAAAGAGGGGACAGAGAAAGCTCTTAATTAGAGAAGAATGCTAACTTCATGTATCAGGAAAGATAAATATAAAAAATCGTTATTTTGCAACTAGAATTCCATACCCAGCCAAACAATAAATCAAGAATGCATGCATAATTAACAGTTTTCAAAAATGTTGTTTATGCCTATGTGCCCTGTGTTAGTTTCCTAAGGCTGCCATAACAAATTACCACAAACCTGGTGGCTTAAAAGAACACAAATGTATTCTCTTGCAGTTCTGGAAGCCAGAAGTGTGAAATTGAGGTATCAGCAGGGCTATACTCCCTCTGGAGGCTCTAAAGCAGAATCCTTCCTTGTCTCTTCCAGCTTCTGGCGGCCCCAGTCATTCTTTGTGACTGTATCACTCCAATCTCTTCCTCCATCTTCACAAGGCCCTCTTCTCTGTTTCTGCATCTTCTCCTCTTCTGTCTTTCAGAAGAACACTTCTCATTGGATTTAGGAACAACCTAGATAATCGAGGATAATCTCATCTTGAGATCTGTAACTTAATTACATCTGCAAAGACCTTTTTTCCAAATTAGGAAATAGTCACAGATTCTGAGGCTTAGGATGGAGACATAAGCTTTGGGGGGGCCACCATTCATCCCACTATACACCCCATCTCAGGAGACTTCTGAATGATGTACTTCACCAAAACAAGAGAATAAAGCAAAAACAGGAGCATTGGATCCAGAAAACAAGGGATTCAATGCACAAATAAGTGAACAGAATTCCCAGAATGATGGGGAAGAGAGAACTTGGAACAATAGCTGTGCAGCAGGCATATAGAGCAACCAGTCTAAGGAATTCCCTGGCGGTCCAGTGGTTAGGACTCCACGCTTTCACTGCCGAGGGGCCGGGTTTGATCCCTGGTTGGGGAACTAAGATCCCACAAGCTGTGCAGCACAGCCAAAAAAAGAAAAAAAAAAAAAGAGCAACCAGTCTAGCTTGGAGAAGAGGACCAAAGGCTCCAGCACAAATGCCTCAGAAAGAGTAGGAGGAAGAAATTACCCCAGGTGTTTGAACATACTGAGAAGACATTAACAGCTTCACTGTTAATGGAATGAATTTGTGAGCGTGGTAAGAAAAACTATTGATATCAAATGAAAAGCTCCAGGAAAACAAAAAATTATTGCAGCATGCTATAAACTGAATGTTTATATCCTCCCCACATTCGTATCTTGAAACCTAACCCTCCATGTGAGGGTATTTAGAGATGGGGCTTTGGGGAAGTGATTAGGCCATGAGAGCAGAACGCTCATATGGGATTAGTACTTTTATAAAAGAGGCCAGGCGTAGAGAATGGACTTCATGAAGGACACGGGGAGGGGGAAGGGTAAGCTGGGACGAAGTGAGAGAGTAGCATTGACATATATACACTATCAAATGTAAAATAGATAGCTAGTGGGAAGCAGCTGCACAGCACAGGGAGATCAGCTCAGTGCTTTGCGACCACCTAGAGGGGTGGGATAAGGAGGGTGGGAGGGAGACACAAGAGGGAGGGGATATGGGGATACACGTATGCATATAGCTGATTCACTTTGTTATACAGCAGAAACTAACACAACACTGTAAAGCAATTATACTTCAATAAAGATGTTAAAAAAAAGAGGCCCAGGGAATTCCCTGGGGGTCCAGGGCCCAGGTTCAACCCCTGGTTGGGGAACTAAGATCCCACAAGCCTCATGGGTCCTCACCAGATCTTGATCTTGGACTTACCTATCTCCAGAACGGTGTGAAATAAGTTTCTGTTGTATATAAGCCACGCAATCTATGGCAGTTCGTTATAGCAGCCCAAATGGACTGAGACGCAACATATTATATTCTCCAAAGATGACCACAGTAATATTTCCCATCCCAGATGCTCCTCTAGAATTTTGCCACTTCCCCATCAAGAGGAGGAGGGTATGCCCAGTCCCCTTGAATCTCATGACCTGCTGTGACTTATTTGACCAACAGAATACAGCATAAGTCATGCTACGTGACTTCTGAGACTAGATCCTGATTGCATTTCTACCTTGTTTACTTGAGACATTTGCTTTGGAATCCAGCCACCATGCCATGAGGAAGCCCAAGCAGCCTATGGAGAGGTTCCAAAGTCTATACCTGACAGCCAGTACCAACCTGACATCTGTGTGAGCTATCTTGAAGGTGGACCATGCCAGCTAAATATGAGTGGAGACAAGCCTTTCCCACCAAGCTCTGTCCAAACTGCAAACTAGTGAGCAAAACAAATTATTGTTTTAAGAAACTAAATTCAGAGCTGGTTACTTATGCAGGAATATATAGCTGAAACAGTTGCCATGAGAAGGAAATGTAAACATAACACATTACCTGGCTCTATGTTTCTATAATCATAATTCTGTAAACAACATTAGAGAAAAATAATGTAACCATTTTGAGATTACGTGTGTATACTGTAGGTGAGGAGTAAAAGACCTTATTTTTCATTAGTACACAATAGATAGTACTTAAAACTGAAAAATTAAGAAACATTGGCATGCTTTTTAAAAATATATTGGTGAATCTCCACAAGAAATAGCTACAAGTGTTGAAAATATTTGGCTTTTGGGAGCAGTAATTGTGGATCAAGTTAAGTAATTGCTATCTGGGGGAGAGAGAGAGAGAGAGAGAGAGAGGAAGCTATCATAGAAAATCCAAATTCCGGACTCAATATACATTCTGATTTTTTTTCCCTTAGCAAGCTTTTCTTTAAAGTGGGCAACAATATACTCAGCTAAAAGATTGCAGTTTTTAGCTTCAAGAAAATCTCCTTAAAAAGAAAACAGACAATTGACATGGGGTTTTTATTGTTGTTTGTTTTAGTTTGTTGGTTTGGTTTGGTTTGGTCTGGGTTTTTTTGCTGAACACCCTTTTTTCTCCTACTTCCTTTGCCTCATACTTGATGTGATGTCTGGAGCTCCCTCAGTTACTGTGGACCTTGAGGAAAACTGGAAGATGGAAAGTAGGCACAAAGGATGGAGATCAAAAAACCTGAGGATGAAAACAAAAGCTCAGGGCAAACAGTCAGGAGGAGGCTGTTTTCCTGACGAGTGTGAAACCATCAACTCAGTCCTGGACTGCTTTCCTCCGGATTTCCTGTACGTGAAAGAAAAAATAAATTTCTACCTTATTTAAAGTACTTACATCCAGTCTCTGTTCCTAACAAATAAGCTTAACTCTGATTTATATAGAATGATATAGAATTCTTGTGTAAATATGTGACTTCTAGAACTATTCACCTGTATAACTTAGCTGAAGATAAATATTAAAAGAGGAGGGAAGATGGAAGGGAGGGAGGTAGAGAGGAAGAAAGGAAGGAAGGGAAAGAGGGAGGGGAGGAAGGAAGGAAGGAAGAGAGGGAGGAAGGTAGAGGAGAATCAGAGACTGAGTCCATGAACAAGAGTGGGGCTTGGAGTGAACCAGTTCTGGCATCTTGTTCTGTTTCTGTTTGTTTCTTTTTTTTAAATAAATTTATTTATTTATTTTTGGCTGCGTTGGATCTTCGTTGCTGCGTGTGGGCTTTCTCTAGTTGCGGTGAGCGGGGGCTACTCTTCGTTGCGGTGCGCGGGCTTCTCATTGTGGTGGCTTCTCTTGTTGCGGAGCACAGGCTCTAGGCGTGCAGGCTTCAGTAGTTGTGACATGTGGGCTTCAGTAGTTGTGGTGCACGGGCTCTAGAGTGCAGGCTCAGTAGTTCTGGCACACTGGCTTAGTTGCTCTGCGGCATGTGGGATCTTCCTGGACCAGGGCTCGAACCCGTGTCCCCTGCACTGGCAGGTGGATTCTTAACCACTGCGCCACCAGGGAAGTCCCTCTGCTTCTTTAACAACCGCAATTTTCTCATTTGTGATACTGCAAGACAAATGTAAAGATTAGACAAAGTATAAAAAGTGCCTGGTGTATTGTAGGTGTTGAAAAACAGTGGCTATTTCATTGGCTTTTTGAGTTCTTTCAGCATCTAGCCCTGCTGAACTCATGGTACGGTTTCAATACACACTTGTTGAATAAAGGTATCATGACCCAAACCACACAGAGTACTCTGTGTGGTCAAACCACAATTTCTGTTTTGTTTTCAGATACTTTCAGGGAAATGTCTACAGTGACTTCAACCTCTCTCTCCCAGCTGTAACATATACTTTTGGTCTCAATTCATTCTCTACAAGGCATCCAGAATATCTTTCTAAGAAACAGTTCTGATTACATGACCCCTCTCTGGAAACCCTTCTTGGTAGGAAGGGTCTGACTGACCTGACAGCCAATTGCCCACATCTTTCCCTTCATTCCCACCTTGCACCACTGCCAATCATACTCACGCCTCCATCTGCCTTTTTCCATGCTGCTTCCCTGCCTGGAATGCCCTTTCCCACTTTCCTTAATAGTGAGTTTCTCCTCATCCTTCAAGCATCAGAGCAAATATTATTTTCTCATGAAGGAAAACCTTTCCCAAGCCCTGCGGGCAGATTTGGTGCTAATCTGTTTCTCTTGACATTTTTAATGTCCTTCTCCTCTCTCAGTTATCACCTTGCATCGTTATTCTTTTATTTGTTGGTCTCTGCAACTAGGCAGGAGCCCCTGGAGGACGGGCATTTGGTTGTTACTGGTTGTGCCGACACTCTTACCCAGTACCTCTTACTACCTGATTTCTCTCCATAAAACATTACCTTGTCCTTATTCATACTTAAACTTACCTGGCAAAAACTAAAAGGCTGATAGTATCCAGTGTGGTTGGAAATGGCTGAAATGGAAATGCTTATATGTTATCGGTGAGAAGGCAATTTAGCAGTATCTATCAATATTTAAAATGTTCACACCCTTCGATTCAGTGATTTTGCTTCAAGAAAGCTATCTTGAAAAGGGTGTCATACATGACCACAACATATGTGTGTAGGATTTTTATTGTAGCATTATAAGGTTGATATGCCCTAAGTGCCTCATCACTGAGGCTAAATTAAAATTAATTATGAAATATCTCTCATCAGTGAGGCTAAATTAAAATTAATTATGAAATATCTGTATTATCGACTGAAGCTAGATCAATATGGACAGTTTTCAAAAATATAGAGTAAAACAGAAGAGAAAGCAGAATGTGAGTGTAAACCTGTGTCTTGTTGGCATGCTAAGTTGTTACAATACTGATATATAAAACATTATGAAAACAGATCTGCCTACACATATCCACCACATCATGATAACTCTTATATTAAATTGCTGAGATATTGGGATGCTTCCTGAGCCATCAGAGTAGCATCTTAGGTCTTACCTCAGTACATTTTGTTGCATTTTTATGGTTTGGCAAGTCAGAGGATAAATATTTCAAACTCTCTCAGCCTCTATTATTCCTTCAAGCAGCATTTTCCACAACATATATACAAACATTACTTAGGTGCTAAGTGTCTGGAAAAATCCTAATTCTGTAATAAAAAATATATCTCTTAGCCATAAGAGTTTGCTTAAAATAGGACAGTATTTTTCATAAAATAAAATATGTTGGGCTTCCCTGGTGGCGCAGTGGGTGAGGATCTGCCTGCCAATGCAGGGGACATGGGTTCAAGCCCTGGTCTGGGAAGATCCCACATGCCGCGGAGCAACTGGGCCCATGAGCCACAACTACTGAGCCTGCGTGTCTGGAGCCCGTGCTCCGCAACAAGAGAGGCCGCGATAGTGAGAGGCCCGCGCACCGCAATGAAGAGTGGCCCCCGCTCGCCGCAACTAGAGAAAGCCCTCGCACAGAAACGAAGACCCAACACAGCTAAAAATAATAAATAAATAAATAAATAAATTTATTTTTAAAAAAAATATGTTTAGTGAGTAAGAAAACACACATAAAGATAACTACACTTTAAATGTTTTCATCTTTATTAAATTTCTACTAGATACATTTTGAGTGTTTGAATATTTTTATACTTTAAAGACCTTACAACTCCTGAGTTAAAAAAAGTCAATTAGACTAATACTAATTTGACTCTAGTTTTAATAGCTATGTATGTACATTTACATATTTACATATGTGTGTAGGTATATAAATGTATATATATACACACATGCAAATATATGGAAGGATATACACCAAGCTGATATTGATTAGCTCTTGGGAAAGAAGAAGACTGGTGTGTATGTGTAAAGGAGAATGCTCACCTTTTATACACTTCTTTATATTATTTGATTTTTGTTAACAATGAATACGTATTACTTCTATAATTTTAAACATAGTTGAAAAAAGAAATAGTGAAAAGAGGGCTTCCGTCTTACACACTAAGATTATAACAGCCTGTGGCAGGCTTTGGGGAAAACTTCAGTCTTCTTGATGGTATTTTTTCAAATATATTCAAGAAAATACAATTAAAAAACTATAGAGTAAAAGTTGGATATCACAGCACCCTCTGCAGACAAAGAAAACACTCAATCTAGTAAAATTTCATTTGATTTTTTTTAAACCAACATTTCTTTTTTTTTTTGGCCACGCCACATGGCACATTGGATCTTAGTTCCCTGACCAGGATCGAACCTGTGCCCCCCACAGTGGAAGTGCAGAGTCTTAACCACTGGACCTCCAGGGAAGTCCCTCATTTGATTTTGATTCCTCTAATCATAATTTATGATAATACAACCTAGGTAGGGCCAAAGCTTACACAGTTCATATACTATATAGAAAAAATAAAAAGGTTTGCTAAGCAAGATAATATAATAAATAAGATACCTCATGGCATGAGGTTTATGGGAAGGGTAGAATAGACTTCTTTATTCACATAACCTTTGTCTTATTTGCAGTACTTCTTTATCCCATGGCACTATGGCTGTTTATGTACCAGGCTGTAGCATTAGACAGGGAGCTCCCTGTTCGTCTTTGCAACTCCAGCACCTCGCCCAGTGTGGGCCCATGACAGGCTCTGCATCTTTAAAGACTTGACTTTGCTGGACTGTACTCTATTGCTGAGTCCTGTGCTAGTCATCATCGACCCCAGGAAGCAGAGGTTCTGGTCCTAGCTCCTATCCTAATTGAGTTTACTTGGACATATCACCCAGGATCTATGATTCTGTTTCTCATCTGGAAAATGAGGGGCTTTGACTAGAAAATCTTCAAATTCTCTTTTAGGTCTAAAAATCAATCCTTAATATGCAAATGTAAGTGATTTAGGCACATTAATGTCTATAGGCAGATGGATGTTACTAAACGTAAACAGGTCTTATCTACTCATTAAAACAGACCCAGCAGGACTTCTAAATGGAAATACTTTGAATAACAAAATTATATCTCTTTGCAAGGAGATCAATAGATTATTTTTATCAAATACAATTGGCCACCTTCTTTCTCTGCATTCCTTTTTGTCCAAGTTGGGAAGAATACCCCTTGCATAACTGAATATATCCATATAAAGTTGCTGTTTTCATTCAGAGTCTTTGGGTCATGAGACCCTAACATGTTTTTAGTCCCTAAGTTATTCAACTGTATAGCTGTGACTGAAAAACATCATTTTAAAGTAAAATAAGTCTGTTAGAATATTATCAAAATAAAATAACAGGCAACTGTTGAATATCTCTAATGTTGCAAAGGAATTTAGATTTCTAATAATGTGAACCTGTGATAACATACTCAGATAACTAGATATGGGGATTTACACTGGGGATATACAGATGCTATCAGCATTGATAAGGTTCAAAGAGTCCTCCCCATTTTGTAAGGGGACATTGGCAAAGAGCAAGCAGTATGAAGCCGGTTCTGCAACCCAAGAGGCCAAAGTTGGTGCAGGGATGCTATGGGTCATCAAAAGTTGGGGGAGGGCTAAGCTAGGTATCAAGGGGGAAGGTGAGGACACTATGATTTGTTAAAAATTTCAAAGGACAAGAGCAAAGTCTGAACAGGAGATGAGACCAAGGTGTTCTGCAGCTGGAACGACACAGAAGCAAGTAGGAGGAGAGCAAGGAGCGTGGTAGACAGGCTGCAGGTGAGGCTGAAGTGGCATCCACTTGCCTCTGTGGCCCAAGGTCATGTGATACCTGGGGGTCAGCCTTGGTTAACATGAAGAGCAGACACAGATGCTGAATCGTCTCTGCCACTGCTTCAACCAACAATGCAAAAAAGGAGAACAAGAAGGAGGAGGAGAGGAGGACGATGACAGTGGAGGAGAGCATTGTGAGGGAGGATACTGTGCGACTGTGACACAGAGAGAAAGGGATTGAGAGTCTGCACTCCTGACCTAGGCATACCTATCATCTCTTATCATCTCCACCTTAGTCTCTGCATCTGGGAACTAGGCATTTTAGCCCAGATCTTCTGTGAGGCTTTTGCTAGCTCTTAAATTTATAAGACCTTGCTAAAAACAGAGTTTCAAATTCTGTAAGACTCCATGAAAACAATCACTGAAAGATTCATAATCCGACTTTATTACTCAGGCAGTAGAATTTTGGTTCGACTCCTCAACACTTTGGCATCTGGTTTTCCTGGGGCCCTCGATAAGAATTCCTGATTGCTTTCTAACAGGGTGGATCTCAGGACTGTGTTAGAAGCAAAAGGCAAACAGATGGGTGAGCTGCTCTCATCAGCTCTAGTTGCAGTTTTTTCCTTTTGTCTTTTCAAATGAGAGGTTAGTCTTCCCCAAATCCCAATGCTCCACTCCCTAATTTGGAGATGAACCAGATGATTTCACTGGTCTTTCCCTTCTCTGGTTGCTATGACTCATCAACTATAGCAACCAGGGTGGGGTTAAAAAAAACAACCCTAATATTCAGGTTATGCCGCAACTCAAAAGGAAGGAATCTAAGAAAAGCTGTTAAGATTGTAAAACAATGAAAAAAAATATGACTCACTATACTCCTAACTTGTTAATCTTTCCCAGGAGGTCTCCCTATATCCGGTGCACCCATCTTTTCTCTTTAATTATCAATTACATGAATGTTTTGTTTATTGAGTGTTTTACACATATTTTTCTACGAAATTAGTAAAATGCTTAATCTAGTATAGATAGAAGCCTACTTGATTTTGATCACTCATGTCCCTGAGAAAGCTGCCAGTATCTATCTGACTATAGAAATCAGGGTAAATTCATTCAATTTAACCAACATTGAGTATCCACTATATGCCAGGTACTAGGGCAAGACTGCATAGCAGATGTGTCATAGGAGAAAACACATTAACTCTAACTTCAAGATCTGGTGGAGGTAAACGAGTAATTGTAATTTAACAAATGTATCAGAAATGAAATCAAAATGCTAGGGGAGCCCAGCAGCACTTAACCCTTAGAGAAAGGAAGTAAGATAGTCCCTCTTGGCCAACGCATTCACAGTTACTCATAGCTATTTGAAGTCATTGTGCAATCATAAAAGAGGAAATGTAACATATACCAAAGTATTCCATATCCATGGGAAGCGTCAATGTAGAGAGATGTGGCTGTTAATTTTTAAAAATTTCATTCCAGGGACTTCCCTGGTGGCGCAGTGGTTAAGAATCCACCTGCCAGTGCAGGCGACATGGGTTCGAACCCTGGTCCGGGAAGATCCCACATGCCGTGGAGCAACGAAGCCCGTGCGCCACAACTACTGAGCCTGCGCTCTAGAGCCCGCAAGCCACAACTACTGAGCCCACGTGCCACAACTACTGAAGCCCGCGCACCTAGAGCCTGTGCTCCGCAACAAAAGAAGCCACTGCAATGAGAAGCCCGCGCACCGCAACGAAGAGTAGCCCCCGCTCACCGCAACTAGAGAAAGCCCGTGCACAGCAACGAAGACCCAATGCAGCCAAAAATAAATAAATAAAATTAAAAAATTTTTTTAAAAAGAAAAAAAAATTTTTTTTAAATTTCATTCCATTATAAAAACAGGTAAAGAGGATTAGTCACTGGAGAAGGTGTATATTTATTTAATGGCACCATTGTCTAAACTGTGGAAATATTTTTGGAAATCCTCCACTTAAGTATTTCCCTCAGAGCCTAAGGCAAATCCTGGTCACTTGAGAAGAGTTTTGAGGAACAGCTAAAGGTCACTCTGAGACAAGGTCCATGACTAAGAGAGCAAAAAATAGCAGGAGGAGAGAATACCGCCAACTAGGGTTAAAAACACATGAAGGCGTGATCGGGCCCTCGTTTGATTACATTGTTCAATGGACTCAGTAGTACTTTTTTTCTAGTTTTAAGGAAATTTGATTGTTCTGATATGAGGTCTGAAGTGGATATCTATCAGCCCAATAAAGTTTTCAGAGTTCCTGAGATGCTAAATATTCAAAATTATGTAATACTATTTAAAAGTAATGTTTTTGGTGAAAAATGTCCAAAAATATACTGTATTGAAGTGGAATCTTCAATAATGACATATCTATGGACAAGGTACTTATATAACAAAAAAAATTCTCAAAAACCCAATACTCCCATGGGCAAGGGAATAGCCAAGTTTGCTGCAGTTTCCAGTGAATGACATCAGCCTCCTGTAAGTCTTCAGCAAAATGAATTCAGTTAATACCATCAGTCCCTTTCCCCTTCCAGAGCCAGTGGTATTCATGTGGGCATTCTGGAGAGCTGGAACAAACCTAGACAGAACCCCAGACAGCTGCAGAGGAAAAGGAAAAGGCACAGAGTTGGTGGATACAGAGCCGGCCCAGAGACCTCTACCAGCCAGTTCTCACAAAGGTTGACTACTCTCCTGGAGCTGCAGATATTCTTCCTTCATAAACAGAAATCATTTCTCAGAACTGTTAATATTGCTTTTGTCAGTCTTTTAACAAGTTGGTCTGTTTATAAGTTAGGAACATAAAAAAAAGAATCATCCACCTTGTATTGTTAAAAAAAAAAAATACATGAAGCATGAACACACTTGATACCAAACTGAAAAGGAATGGGGGGGCGGGGGCATGTCCTGAGACCCACATGGGTTGGCAATGTTGGTCTCCATATTATTATTAAGTTTTAACGGGTTAAGTTCAATTTTCTCTCTCAAGGCTGTAGTACCCATTTTAAACGTTTAAACATTAACATAAATATCACGTAAACATTGAAATGTTCTGGGGAGGAGGTCATGCTGTGATTTACACAGATTCTCAAGTCCCTGAGGGAGGGCAACTTGGGTTTCAATTTGGGCACTGCTGCTTGCCTCACTTTCTTTTTCTTTCCTAGACTCTAGAGTCCAAGCTTTAAAAGGTTAGGAGAGTCCAGCTAGGTAAAAGTAACATTTAAAGAGTTAACCATCCTTTATTAAGCGACCTTCTTGGGAGGATACCACCTTTTTTTTTTTTGCAGATTTAGAATCCACTTCCAAGTGACACAACTGGAATTTAATTCCCCAAAGAACAACTTTTGCAAAGGAACCCTTATCCCATTTAGCTTTGAGCCCTAGAGGAAGGAGAGGCATCTGACTTACCTTGTGTGAGGATCTGTAGTACTTATTACCCATTTCTGACGTGTCCAACTCCAGTAGATTTAAGATCTGTACCTTCTATCTCATTGGCTCGGCCACATTCTCACAAATGCGGCAGGCATATTTGGTACTGCAGAAACAAAGGTGAACACGTCGCTGAGTAAGGTTGATCACCATAACCTCAGGTTTAGACTGAAAAATAGCCTCCCTTGATTCCCCCACCCTCAGGCTTCCCTACTTTCCATTCTGCCTCCCAATCTATCTGACATATTACTGCCATACTTTCAATTATAGAAGTTTAATCATGTTGCCTACCTCGACTGCCGCCCTCATTAAAAAGCTTTTGATTACTCCCCATCTCAAGACAATGCCCTCTGTTTCTAAGAAGGCACTCAGGGCTTTTTATTAAGTTCTCCCAAGCGCACTTTCTTAGGTTCCTTTTGGTCTCTTCACCGCAGCTACCCTGGCCAGGCCTTAGGCACCCTGGATGTCCTGCCATTACAACATGCTGTGCATGCTTCTACCTCTGCAGCATGGCTCATACTTTGTCCCTCAGCTTGAAATTTCCCTTCCAGTCTGACAAACTCCTTTCAAGTTTTAACTCAAATGACATCTCCAATTGATGTGATCTGACAATTCTTCACATTTATACAGTGACTTGCAGTTTAAAAAGAACTTTTATATCCATTATTTATTGGAAGGCCACTAGAGCCTGTAGAATATGCTGGGAAGGCATCACAATCTGGATTTTACAGATGAAAAGACCCAGGCTCAAAGAGGGGAGAGATACAGCCTTAGCAAATGGTGGAGTTGAGACTAACTCAGTGCTCTCTGCTCCCCCCTCATCGCTTGCCTCTTCCAACAAACTCTGGACTGGCTACTTCTAAGACTCAGCATCTCTTACCTCTCCAAGTTGCAGCTGACAGTCTTAACATTCTGAAGACTTCCCCAACTGCTGGATGTGAATTAACTCTAGCAGGGGCTCCTGGGAGGCAGAAGACCTGGCTGACAGCAAACTCAGCACTCCCTCATATGCAAAATGACATTTTGGCCTTAGGCACTTAGTAAGTTACACAGTCCTTGCTCCTTAAGAGCAAAAGTTTTCAGGCACTAGAGCGTAGCATTAAAAAAAGCCAAACTGAATTAGGGACTGACCTACCACTTTATTAGCTTCCCAACATGCACACATATACAGAGACATTCAAGCCTGATGCACTGTGATTTCAGCCTCCCTCACCCTCTTCCTGAACTCAAAAGAACTCATTGTGTAATTGGACAGAGACTATTTCCAGCTGCCCACTGCGGCACTTGGGAAACTATAATTTGCATCACTTTTGGTGGGGCAGAGGGCAGACAATATACTTGTAAAATGTATTCAATTATTTGTTTTTCACATTAGTAAAACTGCTGTTTGCATATTGTTGGGACCCAAGACTAGCTAAACATAAAACACAAACTCCATAAAATACATTCTATTTCTTAAGTTTTATAGAAATGTTAACGTTCTCATTCAAATAAACAAAGAGATTGTAATCACTTTATTATCTATTTCGGACTCATTTCTCACTTTCAGTTGAAAACTTTCAGGAGTAAATTTAAATATTGTCTCATGGAGGACGATGCAGCCAGTAAGGCTGTTCCTGGACACAACATCCTATTTATTTGGAGTCCTATCTAACAGGCTAAAATCAGAATACCTTACAGTTTAGTTTCTGCAGTCTAAGTTGGGCAGAATTTTGTTGAAAGAGCAGTTTGCAAACTGGGGAGGAGTTGAGTTTACCTGGCATTCACACAACCCCCGAGTTGTGGAGCAGGTGTCTTTTCAGCATGCTGGCGATTGGACATGGGTCTCACTCTTTGACAAGGGAAGTTTTTTGTTTTTTGTTTTTCTGCCGCAGAAAGAATCACAGATTACATATTCATGTCCAAACAAGCTTTGGGTGCTAGATAGAATGTTTTTAAGAGGTTTTAAATACAGTGTCTTCCAAATTGTTAAATCTAACCTGAATTTATACTTACCTTGTTGCTCTTAAATGACATATAGTAACATTGCGAGTTAGACAGTATTGTAAAAATGTATCCAAAACATGGAACTTCAGTCTTTCTTGAGAGGTGACTGGCATGGCCTTTAATAAGCACAAGTTTTTATTTTTATTTTTATTATTTATGTATTGCTTGCTTGCTTGTGGGATCTTAGTTCCCCGACCAGGGATCAAACCTGGGCCCTCAGCAGTGAAAGTGTGGAGTCCTAACCACTGGACCACCAAGGGTTTCCCTAAATACAAGTTTTAAAATTTCTTTTCTTGTGCAGGGCTCATAGCTGCCCATAGACTTGCCCTTATGAGTAAGGGATCTAAGTCTGAGTTAGAGACAACTTAGCCGCATGCTGGTATATGGGGAGGTTATCAGCACAATTTAGTAGGTGTTGATGCAGCATCTGGAGGCTGCCTCGCCCTGTGCTTGGTCTTGGGTTAGACACACAGCTGTATAAAAACATAATCGTTGCCTGCGAGGAGCTTACAGTCTGTTTAGGGACTTTTGTAAAATACTTGAAAGAGAATAATGTAGGTAACAACTGAGATTCAAAATTTTTGGTATTATAGTAAGTACAGTAGGAATTTAAAGCAGAAAAGTTTTGTTTTTAGGGTTTTGAACTGCAAGGAAAATTTCATGCCTGGGACCCTAAAAACAGGAGTCCCTGATTCCCCCACCCCCTGCCACTTCATTTAGATTCTTCTTTCTGCCTGATTGATTACTGAATCTAATAGCCTTTTCCCTTCAGTCTTCATCCCCCTTGACTTTCCTATAATACCTGACACTGAACAATACATTTTTCACAAACTTTCTTTTTTGTTTTTAATTAATTAATTTTCTATTTATTTTTGGCAGTGTTGGGTCTTGTTGCTGCATGTGGGCTTTCTCTAGTTGCGGCGAGCGGGGGCTACTCTTTGTTGCAGTGCGCAGGCTTCTCATTGCAGTGGCTTCTCTTGTTGCACAGCACGGGCTGTAGGCTCATGGGCTTCAGTAGTTATGGCACATGGGCTCAGTAGTTGTGGCGTGCAGGCTTCAGTAGTTGTGGCCTGCGAGCTCTAGAGCACAGGCTCAGTAGTTGTGGTGCACGGGCTTAGTTGCTCCGTGGCATGTGGGATCTTCCCGGACCAGGGCTTGAACCCGTGTCCCCTGCATTGGCAGGCAGATTCTTAACCACTGCGCTACCAGGGTAGTCCCTTCACAAACTTTCTCTTCTGAAATAATCTCAAATTTATAAAGAAGTTGTAGAAATAGTACATATAGCTCCTATATACCTTTCACCAAGACTCCCTGTTAACGTTTCTCTGCCCAAGTCCTCCAATTTGAGACTAAGTTGTAGACGTGATGTTCCATTACCAATTTTTACTTTAGTGTTTATTTCCTAAGTACAAGGCATGCTCTAACACAACCACAGCAAAGGAAATTAACATAGATACATTACTACCATTTAATCTACAAACTCCATTCAAGTTTTGCGGGTTGTTCCAATAATGTCCTTTACTGGACTATACATACAAACCAGGATTATGAGTCCCATTAACTTAGTCTTTAAGTAAAACAGTCCTCCAGTGTTTCTCTGTCTTTCATGATCCTGTCAGTTTTGAAGATTGCTGACCAATCACTTCACAGACTATGCCTTTGGGTTTCTCTGGTATTTCCTTATAACTTACGCACATTTGGCAGGAACATACCACAAAAGTGATGCTGTGTTCTTCTTCATGCATACCTAGAAACACACATTGTTAACTTGCCTCATTACTGGTGATATCAACTTTAGTTACTTGGTTAAAATAGTTTCTGCCAGGTTTCTTCAGCATTAAGTAAACTAATAAGCATGTTATACTTATTAATAATAATAACAACTATCTGGCAGTGAGATTCTTTAAGACTATGCAAATATTCCTATTTGCCATCAAATTTTCACCCACTGCATTTAGCATCCTTTGATGATTTTTAGCTTTATCATTATTATAATGGTTGCAAATTGTGACTTCTCTAATTCCATCGTTCTCTCTATATTGATTGGCATTCTACCACAGAATATTCCCTTTTGCCCCATTTTTTAATTCACTCATATCTGTATGAGCTTGTGGACTACTATTTTACTCAAAGGATTTCAATCTGTTACTATCATTATTTCATGCTCAAATTAAAACGGACCTGGGAACTCCTTTAAGCTAGCTCCTGTGTTCTTTTGACATGCACCCATCATTCTTTGAGCATTTTCACACTTCCAGGTTCATCTTACGGTTTCCCTTCCCCATTCTTGGAATCAGTAATTTCTCCAAGAAGCCCCAGTTTCTTTAAGTGAAGAATGGGACTTGGAAACCAAGATCTGGGTGCTGGTGCTAGGTGTGCTCATTACCACTAGAGTGCCATTGCTTCTAGACCCTATCAGCAGAATTAGGAAATGTGTATGCAGATGTACACACACACATCTATTTCTCCATCTCTCTATATATTAAGTACCATGATTTCATTTCCAATTCCAAACCAATACTACAGGGTTTATTCTTGCCTTCCTCTTTCCCATTATTCTCAATGTATTTATTGGCTCAGTTAATCTGGTATGTAACCAAACTCCTAGCCCCTTGACCCAAATAAAGGGGAACTGGAAGAAAAAGAGTTAAAAAAAAAAAAAAGGCCATCTTGGTTGCAGACATGCCCCAATTTCTTGGTATGTCAGCCCAAAGGTGGGTCCCCAACCTTCCTGTTTCTTTCTCCTAAGTTGCAGACCCACATTTTCAGTCTATAGGTTCCATAGGATATCACCTTAATTGTACTGCCAACATTTGGTTGAAAACATAACTAGTTGTCTGTTCACCCCATCCATATTCTCCCTCTAATATTTTCATATTGTAAAATAGTATGAAGACTTTTTCCTTTCTAAATAAGCCTTTATATTGTAACTCCTAAAATTGATCATGCCATCTTGCTCAAAAAGCCTTCAATAAATCTTCATTGCTTTTATTTATTGATTTATTTATTTAATAAATTTATTTATTTTTGGCTGCGTTGGGTCTTCGTTGCTGCGTGCGGGCTTTCTCTAGTTGCGGTGAGCAGGGGCTACTCTTTGTTGTGGTGCGCGGGCTTCCCGTTGCCGTGGCTTCTCTTGTAGAGCACAGGCTCTAGGCGCGAGGGCTTCAGTAGTTGTGGCACACGGGCTCAGTAGTTGTGGCTTGCAGGCTCTAGAGTGCAGGCTCAGTAGTTGTGGCACACGGGCTTAGTTGCTCCACGGCATGTAGGATCTTCCCGGATCAGGGCTCGAACCCGTGTCCCCTGCACTGGCAGGCGGATTCTTAACCACCGCACCAACAGGGAAGCCCTCTGCATTGTTTTTAGAATCAAATCAAACTATCTGGAAATAACAGTCAATACCTTCCACTATCAAGCTTTAACCTACCTCTTCAACTTCATCTTCCATTTATCATCCTTTACCTCCGTGGTTATTAAATAAGCATATTCGCTATTTCCTAAAACTAGCTCTTTTCATAAGAATTTCCCTCATGCCCTAACGCTTTGCTTCCTTTTTATCCACATTAATATTTTACTTGTCTTTCAAACACAGCTTAAAAGTCATTTCTACCATGAGTTTCTCTTACTTCCAAGTATCCCTTTTTCTTACTCCTGTCACTATTACGTCACTTGAATATTCTGCTCTGTATTATAGCTAATCGTGCATACCTATCTCCCCAACTAGATTAGGTAATACCCTTAAGGCAGAAACCAATCTTATTTATCTTTAAATCTCAAGAGACTGGTATAATGTATTACAATAGATGCTCAAAATATGCATTATCAATTCAACAGAGGACAGGCAAAGTTTTGAGAGGCATGAATAAATGCAAGCAGATGTAGCTTTACGTGTAAAAGCATGCAGGTAGGGACAAGAATGGCTACTTTGTGTGTTGGTAAAGCCTGACTGGAGCAGATGTTGCGTTAATGCAGGGCTTGGGAGAGACCTGAGACCCATGGCAATGGTGTGGCACTGCCTTACGGGAGTGTGCCTCTTAAGAGTAACATGCACATACTCTCCTGGGCTGTATATTTTTGGGTAAGCAAAACCTGGGGTGGGGAATATAAAAAGATTTCCTTTTCCCCTCTAAGAAATGCACATTCTTCAAGAAAAGGGAAGGAGTAATTCAACCCACTAACCACAGATTCTTTAGGTTTCTTCACTTTCAAAACAGCAATTAATTTACACTCAGGCTTCCCCCCAACCCCAGTTCCTTAGAGAATTAACCGGGTTATACCATGCACGTACAACAATTAAAAACTAACCCTTGGTAGGTCCTTGTTTGATCACTTTCTAACAGTAGCTCATATACTGAAAGCAAACATATACGCCAAGGTAACTGAATCTTCCTATTTGTTGAGGCAACCTGGAGACCGATCCTAGAAATATATGTCTGGGCCTCGACTCTTTCAGTAAGCTTTGCTCAGCAGATCGGACCCAATCCCCAGATAGATGCTTGTGTGTCTGCCCTTATGTACTTTGATAAGAAGTCTGGACAGTAGCCAAGGGAAGACAGCAAGAGTGGAAGGATCAATGAAATGCATACCCTTTATTTCTACATCTCAGTGAGAAACTCAATAAATCCTGACATCAAATACTCTAAGGTTTGATTAAAAAGTACCTGCCATACTCAGCCATAAAAAGAAACGAAACTGAGTTATTTATAGTGAGGTGGATGGACCTAGAGTCTGTCATACAGAGTGAGGTAAGTCAGAAAGAGAAAAACAAATACCGTATGCTAACACATATATGGAATGTAAAAAAAAAAAAAAAAAAAACAATGGTTATGAAGAACCTAGGGGCAGGACAGGAATAAAGACGAAGATGTAGATAATGGACTTGAGGACACAGGGAGGGGGAAGGGTAAGCTGGGATGAAGTGAGAGAGTGGCATGGACATATATACACTACCAAATGTAAAACAGATAGCTAGTGGGAAGCAGCCGCATAGCACAGGGAGATCAGCTGGGTGCTTTGTGACCACCTAGAGGGGTGGGATAGGGAGGGTGGGAGGGAGACCACGAGGGAGGAGATATGGGGATATATGTATATGTAGAGCTGATTCACTTTGTTATAAAGCAGAAACTAACACAGCATTGTAAAGCAATTATACTCCAATAAAGATGTTAAAAAAAAAAAGTACCTACCATATGCCTATAAAACATGAAAAACATCTTAATATCTCTACCAGCATGTCCATCAAGAACTTCATATTTAGCATGTTGGTAATAAAATATTAAAAAGTGTTCTCTCCCCTCTCTACCTTAAACCTGTGCCTCCTTCTATTATCTCTAAAACGTTCATGGTGTCCAAACACAGAATCCAAGTAGAAATGGAAAGGAATAGGTTAACTTCCTTTGCAGTTGCAAAAGAAGATCCAAACAGAACTATTTCCAAGTTTTGCAGTAAAGATTTTCATTGTTTCCACCTCACTTTCTTATTCCTTAACATTTATAAATCTGACTTCCATTGTAGCCACTTTAATGAAACTTCTCCTTTTACTGAATTTCTATGGTTCTTCCTGGGGCTCTATTCATGGTCCTTTCTTCATTTCACTCATTACTGCTATGTCATCCTTTTCTCTGATTTCAATCACCACAGATACACCAACAATTCCCAAATCTGTACTAATGAGATCAGGCTTCTCTCTCTTGAGTTCAAAACTCAAATGATCAACCATCTTTGACACAAACTATCTCTATGTCAGATTTAACATGTTGGTAGTAAGGAATTTTTTTAAAGTGTCCTCTCTTTTCTCTCCACCCTAAACCTATTTCTTCTGTATGCCTAAAATGTTCACGGCATTTGTGAAGGTTTAAAAATATGTTCACTGGGCTTCCCTGGTGGCGCAGTGGTTGAGAATCTGCCTGCCAATGCAGGGGACACGGGTTCGAGTCCTGGTCTGGGAAGATCCCACATGCCGCAGAGCAACTGGGCCTGTGAGCCACAATTACTGAGCCTGCACGTCTGGAGCCTGTGCTCCGCAACAAGAGAGGCCGCGATAGTGAGAGGCCCGCGCACCGCGATGAAGAGTGGCCCCCGCTTGCCACAACTAGAGAAAGCCCTTGCACAGAAACGAAGACGCAGTACAGCCATAAATAAATAAATAAATAAATTAAAAAAAAAAAAATATGTTCACTATATCTTTTTATACTCCTCCCTTTTCGAGGGGAAGCTTGAGTGTGGACTTAGTGACTTATTTCTAACAAGGAGAATATGGCATAAGTGACAGTATTTGACTTCCAGGACTAGGCCTTAAAAGACACTGTGGCTTCCTCCTTGCTCTGTCTTGGATTGCTCTCTCTGGGGTAAGCCAGCTGCTACATCAAGAGGACACTCAAGCAGACCTATAGAGAGGTACATGTGGTGAGCATGAGGCTTCCTGCTAACAGCCAACAAGAAACTGAGAACTTCCACAGCTACCATGAGAGAGCTTCGTTGGAAGCAGATGCTCCAGCCCTATACAAGGCTTCAGACGACTGCAGCCCCAGCCAACAGCTTGACTGCAACTTTATGAGGCCTTGAGCCAGAGGCACCCAGCTAAGCTGCATCTGGACTCCTGACCCACAGAAACTCTGAGACAATAATTATTTGTAGTTTTAACTAGTAAGTTTTGGGGTAACTTACTTTGCGGCAATAATGGCACACCCAGACCCAGAATCCAAGGAATACAAGTGGTGAAAGGAAACGACCATTTTAAGTGAGCTCTCTCCCCACTCTAACCACACTCCTCCTCGTACTTTCTCAGTAACACTGTTATTTACCCAGTATCCCGTGTGAGGAACCTGGAAGTCATATTTGACTCTCCCTACCAACTATATCACCAAGGTATCATTTTTTTTCTTCCATCACTTGAGCCCATCCCTACTTTTTTTTTTTTTTTGCCACACCACACGGCACGTGGGATCTTAGTTCACCGACCAGGGATCGAACCCACACCCCCTGCATTGGAAGGTGGGGTCTTAACCATCAGACCGCCGGGGAAGTTCCCCATCCCTACTCTTATTGCTTTAATTCAGGGCCTTTACCATTTTTCAATTTTGATAACATACCTTTGCAACTTTTCTCCTTCCCTATAGTCTTTCCCAGCTCCCTTCCATTCTCTAGATTAATGCCAATAAGAACTTTTTGAAGAATATATCTGTTCATGTTATTTATTTTTATTAAAAAATCACTACTAGTTCCCACATTGCACAGGACAAAATTCAAATGCCATAGCATGGTACGTCTGTCGTGTCCTATAGCTTTTTCTCTCATCTCCAGGTTCACAGCCTACAATCTGGCCATCTTTCACCTTTGCATATGCTGCTTTCTTTCTGTGTGGAAGATCTTTCATTCTTTCCTTATAACTCTTACTCTTTTTTAAAAGACTCAGCTCAAGGTTTATCTCAGAACCTTCCTTAATTATCAGGTCCAGATTAGACGACTTTCTTATATTACTTTATCGGGGCACTTATCACATAGATCAGCATGTGTCTTCCACTAGAATGTTAGCTCATGAGAAAAAAAAACCTATCCTCGATACCTAGACATTCATTTATTCATACATTCAACTTATATCTACTGAGCAACTACGACAGACACTGTATTAGGTGTTTGTTACATACTAGTGAACAAAACAAATATGCCCTACCCTGGCATAGCTTGTAGTCTATTCAAGAAGAAAGACAGTAAGTTAAATAAACAAATATTGTGATATATGAAAAAAGAATTTTATCAGAGAGTAAACGTGAGGACCTACTTTAGGTTATGTGGCATACAGTACAGATGCAATCATTTACTGAATGAAATGTTTATACCTTCACCTCAGAGATATAAGTGGGTCAAGCTCATCACATCCTTGCCAACACTGAGTCTGTTTTTTTTTTTTTTAAATCTTTGCTCATACTGTCAATGTCACTTTCTTGCTTATACATTCTCAGTACTAAAAATCAAGAAAAAGAACACAAGATCAAATATACATTAGAAAAAAGAGGCTTGATAAAGCACAAGTGGAAAACAAAGTCTAGCTTTATATATATTATCAAGGTTACTCAGATAGATGGCTAAGATAATTTCAAAATAACCACCTGTAAGATCACACATTTTACTAAGTAAAAAGTACACTAAAAAAATGAAAGCCAAGTCTTTCTGGTATTCAGAAGTCTGAAGCAATCATTGTTTAGTTTTTTTAAAAGAGCAAATTCCAAGGGAATCCCTGCCTCTCCCTTGGTTCACTGCCAAATAACTCACAGCTGGAATATTTCTGGGAAATATGGGTATGTGACAAAGTTAAAAAAAAAAAGATCAAGACCACTGAAAACCAAGCTCAATATTTTAAAATGGGAATGGCAGGATGAGGAAACTATATGTTAAAATGCATAAAACAACTTTACTAGTAATTGCTCATTAATTAAAAAAATATTTTATAACCAACCAGAAAAATCAAAACTTGGTAGTAAATAAAATACTTAACTGCTATTTATAACAGTTGAGAAGGTTTCTAGGACTAGTTTCTTATATTAATATAAAATGCATAAAAAATTCCAAAAACAAAGCAAATATTGCCCTGGATTACAAAGCTTGTATTTTACAAAAGATGCACATATTCAGTGCACATTAAAGAAGAGGAATACAAAAGTTAAATAAGTCCATCCCTTCTTAAGTACATCCCTTCTTATTATTGGCTATAATAACATCAACTGATCATGCCCTTTTCCAAATTCATCTCCACGGTCCTGAAAAATTTAAATGAATCAGTGTAGATGAAGGAAAATACCTTCCGTTTTACCACACATTAGCCTTGTTGGTTGAAATGTGAGATTTTTCTGGAAACTATACTCACCTCTTTGCTTTTAGTAGTGTGTTTCAACACTTAGCCAGGATTTGTGCCAAGAGATAGAGGCATTCGTCACCGAACCTGTCACACCACGAGTTTTTTTTTTTAAACAAACTGATGATTGCCCAACAAAAAACTGTTAACTTACTTGTGAATTTTCAGAGGCAGAGAGTTTTTTATTTTTTATTTTCCTTTTTTGGCTTCTGCAATGGAATTTCTCCAAGTTTTTAAAGATATTAACTTCATTAACCTGCAACAATCATCATTTTAAAGTAGTCTATAAAAACTGTCAGATGGGTCAGAAATAAGGTTTATGTAGCTCAAAATTATCTCTGACAGAGGCAAGATTTAACCTTTTGAGCCAACCTCAACAGACCGGCAATACAACTCAAATTATTAACATAATACATAATGATAAATATTGCTCTTGAAAAAAAGCAAATTATTTTCCTACTTACAACTTTTTGCAAAAAGTCTACTATAAAAATATTTTCTTCTCTCTTTATTTCCCTGCCAATCTGGAGCCTCCTCAAACATCAGGTGTTAAGAGCACAACATTCCATTTTAGTTGGAACACTGCTTCACACAGTCAATGTGTATTTTCAAGGCACTATAAAAACTCTCAAGAACAGTAAAAGAAAAACATTCCTCTTGCCTACAGATCTTTCAGGTATATTTCCCCTCAAACTTTTCTAAATTGAATGTTGTGATAACTGGTTTTTCTTCGTTTTCCATGGTACAGTCCTTAAGTTATTTTTCTTTTACTTGGAGCCACTCCTTCATTTTCAACTTGCTGAGCAGGCAGACTTTTGGTTTCCATGGAAACTGAATTCCTGCGGCTGCGGGTAGGCATTCTTGTTCCACCAATCTAAGAGACGAAGCAAAGAACAGGACGGCTTAACATGTTTACAACATTCTTAAACACAGTCAACTCTATTATTTACACATGGACTAATTACCTTGCAAATGGTCCTTTATATATTTTTAATCCCTAGCCACTTAACTGCTTCTAAGCAAGCTTTAATCTGACAGAGTTTTAAAGTACGAAACTTTCAAATAACAATCAGGGAAGGAGATACATCAGGGTAAATGGAGAGAAGTGAAGAGGAAAACCACACTTTGTGCTAAATTTGGGAAAGTCTGAAATGCTAAATGAGAAAATGAGGGAATGACAGGCCTTTAGAGCAATGTGCTTATAATAATGAAACTGAAGGGCAGGAGAAATGAAAAATAGGAAGGGAGGGAAAGGAAATACAAGAAGGTCAGATGCGGTAAAGAGAGAGAAGAAATTATGAAATGGAGAAAGAGACAGAGTAAGAAAAACAGAAGAGTCCAAAAAAGAAGGATAAAAAGAATAAAAGTGAAACGAAGGGAAAAGAAAAAAGACCCCAATTTGAAAGGAAAATTGAGAGGCTGGAAGAGAAGAGCAAGAAAGAAAGAAAGAAAAGGGGGAAGGAAAAATTGGAAGGCGATTACAGAGGATGGGAAAAGAGGAAGAAGGGAAGCAGGCGGAAGAAGCTTTGTTGGGGTGCTGGTTCCACCTTAATATCTACTCTCCCTCAGCACAAGCTGCTACTCACTCCCACTTTCTAGCTCACACAGTCTAGGGAAGAGAGAGTGTATTCTTAGGATGCAACCCCTTGCTAACTGCAGTCCCGCTGAAGATGAGGTCTGGAAATACTGTCATCCCCTTGGCCACTGGAAGAGTATAAAATTTTAAAATGGGGTAATGGAAAAAGCCAGGCCTTACAGAGAAGGACAAAAGCTGTACAGCCTGAAACCATTTCCCCAGAACTTGTCCATATCTACCTATTTTCTTTAGTGACCTTGCACCCCCTTCTATTTCTTCACATCTTCTCCAGTGTGTTTCAGACCTGGAAATGATTGTAATTCCAATCACACTCTCTCATATTCCTTATACAACAGAAATATTACTAGCATTGCCCCAAGAGGCTACTGGCTCACTAAGAATGAATCAAACTCCAGCTACCCTCACCTAATATCTTGTCTCTTTAGGGGCATTTTTTGGTTTACAATTAGATGACTAGAAAAGACAAACTTGAGTTAGGGTTTGAGTCTGCCAGTCTGTCTGTCTGAATCTGAAGAACTTTTTTAACATACAGATTAAAAAACTGCTGTGATTTTTAGATTATGTATACCACTCCCCACTCAACTGGTATTTACTATAAAAGTATACTGACCACACTAATTTGTATCTACCATATTGCAAGCATTTTGACCCTAAATGTGTATGTGTGTATGCGCATGGGGGTGTGTGTGCGTGTGTATGTGATCCATATTTATAGCAGAAGCTGCGGAAGGAGAAAAGGGATAGGCACAGAGCCATTACGAAAAGACTAGAATCAGAAGAAGTCCGGAGTAGCACAGGAAGCAAATGGGATCCTCCTATTAAGCTCTGCTTGATGCAGAAAGAGGCAGACACAGGCTCTACTGCGGCATCTCTCAGGATTAGTGCTTAAGGTACTACTACCCAAAGAGGACATCTGAGTTCAAGTGGACTAGGGACTAAGGAATCGTATTAGACGTGGAGATATCTGTCATATGAGTTTTTACATCATGAAATAAGTAGATCATTTCTGTTCCATATAAGATCTTACGTCCCAGGGTTTCCTGAAGCTCTCGTCTTTTCCTTTGCTGCTAAAGCTGAAATCCCTATCTGTGCTTATTAGCTTGGTAGGACTAGAGCGTCTCATTCCCATGGCCTCGCTAGGAGGAAGTAAGGGAGAAAGATGGGGTAATTCCTACATATGTAGGGCTAGATTGTAGGGAGATGTGTAAGAGATCACCAAAAACTTTCCATGGGCTTAAAAAAACATCAAACCAAGCACTAGTTAGCTAATTGTCTACTGTACCTAATGTTTGGCTGTACAACAACCTGGTCCTAGACAATCTCACTAAGGATTTGTCCTTGGACTGAATGCATGAAATATCTTCAAAAAAAACACAAATCAACAAATGCTCAGCATATACATAACTAAGCTGTTTATATTTATGTGGTCAAATCCTGAAAACATGGAATTGTGTCAAGACATTAAACTGTTCATTTTCACTAAAGAGGAATAAGCCACTCACACAGTTAAATGTTACAGGTGAAACTATAATCAGATTTTTCTAAGTTAAATCATTCTCTTAGAAATAATATAAACTCTTCAAAAACAGTTTTCAATTATTATTTTTAAGTTAAGAAAATGTTGCCTCAGGAGGTTATAAAAATCACTACTTACATTAAATTTAAACTGGAAATAGCCAACAAAAACTGTAGCTAAAATGGCTTAAAATACTAATAACTCACTTTCTCCATTCTTTCACTTGTCCCAACTAGTTAACCACATTTATATATTTTCTTGGCCAAAGTCAACTAAGAATGTGTAAGAAGTTGTCATTTCTAAAAGGATCCTCTCAATAATAACATTAGAATGGAGAAGTGAAAAACATACACGTGATAGATTTTCTGTGGTAAACATATTGAGAAGAGCAGAGAATTCAGACAATAATTTTGGTTCACAGATTTTTGGCAGCAGGGAAGGAAAATGTACTGTGTTATTGCTGACTGAACAGTCAGATTCACTTGTAGAGAATAAAACTTTTCCTTCAACTAAACTCAAACTGGAACTTCTTACATGATATAAAGAATGAGTGACATGGTAAAGAGTATCTCTAACCATGGTTTTACAAAAGTTTAAGACAGAGAAATGTCATTCAACTGGTATTTCTGGGGAAGGATTCTATAAAGAGCATAACATTAATTATAACTAAAATATTGAGTGATAAAATACTTAGCGTTAAAACACAATTTACATCTTAACATCTTATTGTACTTAAAAAAATTTTATTTATTTATTTATTTATTTAATTTTGGCTGCATTGGGTCTTTGTTGCGGTGACCGGGGACTACTCTTCGTTGCGGTGTGCGGGCTTCTCACTGCGGTGGTTTCTCTTGTTGTGGAGCACGGGCTCTAGGCACACGGGCTTCAGCAGTTGTGGCACGCGGGCTCTAGTGTGTAGGCTCAGTAGTTGTGGCGCACGGGCTTAGTTGCTCTGCGGAATGTGGGATCTTCCCAGACCAGGGCTCGAACCTGTGTCCCCTGCATTGGCAGGCAGATTCTTAACCACTGCGCTACCAGGGAAGTCCCTATTGTACTTTTAATAAGGCACTGCAGTCACTAATTACTAACACTTGCTTTTATATTTTCCCATAACCTACTTATTAATTTTTAATTGTATCATCATAATTTTATTGCATGTATTCTGCAAATTGCCTCAAATATTTAATGAAATGAAACAGTATACATAAATAAAAATTGCAAAAAAATTATAACTTTGCTTTTCATAGGAACATAGGGATTTAACTATGTGGTTGCCTTACCCATGCCCTCACTCGGGAGGCTAACAGAATTTTCTTTAGTTGACTCATAAACCTTACAAAAATAAAAAGCTCCATTGACATGATGACTGGGTTCAGTAGAGCGTACAACTTTATCTATGCTTCCTATAGATATTATTTTTAGAATGGTGTTGTGATTAACATGGCAAATGTGGACATCAGGTTGAAATATTATATAGTCAGTGAAACAGATTAATAATAAACAACCTAATGGAACATTTAATTTCAAAAAAGATCTTACCTTTTGTTGTGTTGTGGGACCTAGTGATTTAGGTGGAAAAGTACAAGGTATTCTTCCATGATGGATATGATATGGTAATAAGAGACTGGGGTCTAACGGGACCCAGGGAACTGAGAGACTGGAAGGCACACCAGGAAGGCTGTAATGTGTTTTATGCAAATTGTACGCTGTCCTAGTAACTTTTCCATCAGAGGTCTTGTAGATCAGGAGTGAAGAATCTTCTGCTGCGTGAGACAACAAGTAGGAGCCCTCCTGCAAGCTAAATCCACACAAGGAAACTCAACTCATTGGTTCACTGTGTCAAATTCAATCGCACTTTCTTAATCATAATATATTAATAAAATTGAAAACAATTAGGGGAATGGGATACCACCTCTAAAAACACTTTTATGACCAAATAAGATTTAAGAATCTTTTAAACTATTTTCATGCCTTTTCAGCAACTCATTTTAGTTCTTATTCCAAGTTCAGGATATGTAATTATTTTCTTTTCACTGTTACATCAGTTAATTTGTAAAATTTCAAAAATTTAATGGGAAACAGACAGTCTGCCTAATTCTCTAATCCATGGACAACACATACGGAAAAGTACATATACATATGAGTACATGAGTACATATACGTACCATTCCTGTACACAACATTTAAATTAATTAAACAAACACTGCACCTACTTTCTGTCTACTAATAGGTGAACAGAGATAGAAAAGTCAATGTGACAAATTCACTACACTGAGAAGTTTAAAATAAAGTGGCAGAAACAGTCAATGGAACAATCACAATACGAGGGGCCATGAGAATAATAGCAACCAAAGCAGTTAATAGGTACTGAATGTTTATCATGAGCTAACGACGACTGTACTGTTTATAACCATTTCATCATTAAATTCTCCAAAACAAACCTTTAAGGAATAATGTTAATTATTAACCTCATATTTGAGATAAACAAAAATCAGACATGCTAAGTAATTTGCCCAAAGTTCTGAGTGCAGGACCTGGATATAAACCCAGGCAGTCGAACACCAAAAGCCATACCCTTAATTATGATCCTCTATTGTCACAATAATAAGTTCTGTCAAATCTACATTTTCCCTTTCTCTTTAGAAAGCTTTAAGGAATTCAGTGTAACAACATAAAGAGCTAAAAGGATACGATTAATATACTGTGGTTTTTTGGGGATTTTACATTCTAGCTCAAAGGTACAATGGAAGATATCAGTTCTTTCCCACAATCTATCATTAAAAATAAGGATTAGTCATACTTACGAGTATCTTCCTACAAACCTGATAAGTTTTTCATTAATTCATTACTGTTTTTAAACAGAAAAGTAATAGGTATTGACAAAAGTGGTTCAGAGAACTATTCTTATTCTCAGAGCATTTTTTCCCCCAATCATTTTCTATTCCCATATAAAGAAATGAATAATAATTGATTTGACAGTGGGAATAAGTAACATTTCAAACACTGAGCTTTTATCAGTGAAACTTTATATCTTAACCTCCTTCACTAAAAATGAAGAATGCTTTGGTTTACAGAGAGAATTCATGGAGAATGAGACAGTTCAAGAAAGAATATCTTAAAAGTGCTGCATGGGGGCAGCAATGTACATGGATGGATACAAGTATCAGTAGGCACAATAACGGCCTCCCCCAAAAACATACATCCCAAACCCTAGAACCTGTGAATATGCTACATTACATGGCAAAGGGGAATTAAGATGGAATTAAAGTGAAATTAAGGTTCCTAATCAGCTGATTTTAAAATGTAAGATTTTCCTAGATTATTTTAGTGGGCTCACTGTAACCATGAGTCCTTAAAATGTAGAAGAGGGAGGCAGAAGAGACTCAGAGGGAGATATGGCTTTGAAAGAGGTGAGAGTGATGTGATGTGAGGAGGACTCAACTCGCCTTTCAAAGTCTGAAAAGGGAGGAAAGGAAGAGCACCACGAGCCAAAGAATGCAGGTAGCCTCTAGAATATACAAAAGTCAAGGAAACAGACCATACCCAAAGCCTACAGAAAAGAAGGCAGAAAAATGACACCTTGATTTCAGCCTGAGAAGACCTGTTAGCCTCCTGACTCACAGAACTGCAAGATAATAAATTCCTGTTGTCAACACTAGTTCTGTGGCAATTTGTCACAGCTGCAGTTGAAAACTAATAGATAAGCTAAGATATTGATATTCAAGTTTCAAAAAGCACTTGGTAAATTTCATGTTTAAGCATTGTACTTCACATGAAGAATAGAATATATAAAGCAAAAATCTTGCCACAGAATCACAGAATCTCAGAACTGAGGAGTACTTAGGAAATCACTGAAATCAACACCATCATTTTATAAATAAGGAAACTGACATCTATCTAGTTGCATAAAAAGTAGGAGAGTTAGAACTTTGAGGTTTTTGACCTTTTGTTCAAATTCTTGAATTGTTTTTTAGTTTATCTTTTGGTAAGGGCGTAAGACAAGGAGTGCAAAGGTTCGTATAATGAAACGGTTTGATAAATGATCACGTGGAGAATCTATATTCTAAGATTTGCTATGGACCGAGTGACTAGCCTCTATGTTGCTTCCTTACCTTGAAAATGTAAACAATATAGCTATGGAAGGCCGACTAATATTCCCCCAGGATGTTTACATCCTCTCTCCAGAATTTGTGAATGTTACCCATCAATGGCTTTGCAAATGCAATTAAGGATGCAATGTGACAACAAAAGCAAAAATTTGAGTGATGTACTTTGAAGATGGAGTAAGGGGCTACAAGTTAAGATATATAGGTATTTCTCCAAAGAAGACATACAGATGCCCAACATCACTAATCATCAGGGAAATTCAAATCAAAACCACAATGAGATACCACCTCACGCCTGTCAGAATGGCTATCATCAAAAAGACAAGTGTTGGCAAGGATGTGGAGAAAAAGGAACCGTTGTACACTGCTGGTGGAACTATAAATTGGTGCAGCCACTATGGGAAACAGTATGGAGGTTCCTCAAAAAATTAAACATAGAACTACCGTATGATCCAGCAATTCCACTCCTGGGTATCTACCACAAGAATACAAAATAATTAATTCAAAAAGATATATGCACACCAATGTTCACTGCAGTATTATTTACAATAGCCAAGATATGGAAGCAAATTAAGTGTTCATTGATAAACGGATAAAGAAGATGTGATATGTATACAATGGAATATTACTCAGTCATAAAAAATGAAATCTTGCATTTGCAACAACATGGATGGATCTAGACAGTATTATGCCACATGAAATAAGTCAGAGAAAGACAAATACCACATGACTTACTTATATGTGGAATCCGAAAAACAAAAGAAACAAACAAAATAAAATGAAGACAGACTTACAGATACAGAAACAAAAGGGTGGTTGCCGGTTGCGGGTGGTGTGTGTAGGGAGAAATAGGCGAACGGGATTTAAGAGGTACAAACCTCCAGTTATAAAACTAATAAGCCACAGGGATGTAATACACAGCATAAAGAATATGATCAATATTACTGTAATAACTTTGTATGGGGACAGATGGTTATTAGACTTACTGCGATTTCACAATGTTTGCAAATGTCATATCACTTGCAAGTTTATGTAGTAAACTTGAAACTAACATAATGCTGTACACCAACTATATTTCAATTCAAAAAGAAAAGAAATACAGGTAGCCACTAGAAGCTGAAAATCAAGGTGAGGAAACACCTGTCTCCTCAGAGCCACCACAAGGAGCCAGCCCTGTTGACAAAAGTTTAGTCCACTGAAAGTGATTTCAGATTTTTGACCTCCAGAACTATAATAGAATAAATTTGTGTTATTTAAAGCCACTAAGTTTGTGGTACTTTGTTATAGTGGCAATAGGAAACCATTACAATAGCCTTACAGAAAAATGTAATTGCAAGCTCATTAAAGCCAGAGACTATTATATTACCTTATTTATATTTTCACAATTTCAAATTTGACACAGTAGAATAAATTCTGTATTTCTAGGTTATTTTCTATCTATTCCTAACAACATATATTCAAAGTTTCTATGAATTTTCACCCAAGAAAATTAGACATATCAACGCAAAATGCCTCCAAAGTACTTACCTACTTAATTTTCTTAGAATGTGTTGAAGGATGTTAAATAAACTTGATATCCTATTAAACAGAAGAAATCTATATAAAATTAAGCGACAAGAAAACTCACGCTTAACAATTTTAGCTCCTCAGGAAGAGAAATATCCTCAATAACAGAAAAAAACAACAGATGAAATAATGTAAAACACAGAACACCAAAATTTATTTCTAATTTGATTCACTTATAATATTTAATTATTTTTTTGCCATTTTCTGATTTCTCTTCAAAATCATAAAGTATTTGGCTTGTGTGAGTCAGAGCAGTTGTAAAGAGATCATTATTTTATACTGAAACTATAAACTTTTTAAGAAGTTTATAAGTTTAAAATTTTTTTAAAGATTAAAAGTTTAAAAAGCCTTTAGTAGAACTAATCTGCAGAAGAGTTTGTCTTTTAGAGATGGTGGTGGTAACCAGAGAAATTGAGAGGTACTTTAAATGAATAAAGGGAAATGAAATATGTTGATTTAGTATCTCTTCTAGACCTAAATTCATTCCCTTTATTATTTATTTAAAAATGGTTTTCATTGGAAGAGGTAGAGCAGGCAGTGAGTAATGTATGGAAAAGCTTCTCTATTCACATATGTAAATAAAAAGTTACTCCTCAAAAGAAGCAATCCTTATAATAGAAGTAGATGTTTTTAAGTATAAGCAGAGAATTCAAGTTTGAATCTGGAGGCTTCAAAAACTATGACAAGCCCCAAAGCTGGAACTATGGAAGTAATAAAAGTCAGGACAATTTCCCATCCTTCAAGGTGAATCAAACATATTAACTACCAAGGTTGTCACCCTAGTTCAGCTGTATGCTCTGGGGAAAGTCACTCCAAGTTCCGGTTTCCTCATATATAAAATGGAGATAAAACTACCACCAGTCCTTCCCGGAAAGTTGTGAGATGCAAATTAAATTCATTTCAATCCGATGTACAGTAATAGTTGGTAAAAGAACAAACTTTTAGAAGTTAGGGTGTCCAAATGAGTGTATACATCCCTGTGAGCTAAGAGTCTTATGCTCCCATACACTACCAAGATGGAGGACTCGTCTGTTGTTCTAGCCTCCTTTGTCTTAAGTAGAAATACTAGTGTCACTAGTACATTTAATTTGGAAATGGAAATGATTAACGTGAAATGGATCACAAACTGGGTCAGGGGGAAGCCTCAATGTAAAAAAGGACTAAAAGTCTTGAAAATAAATAATTTAAACTTAACCAATATTTACAGATAAAGGAAAATTAGTGATCATATTAAGTTTTTAAATTCCCACCACAAAGTAAAGCTTCTTACTTGAGTGCTGAAAGTCTTTCTTTTAATTCTTCTGAGGTGATTTCTTCTAGCAGGAAAAGCTTTGAAGTAAATGTATCAATATGTCCTAAAATAAAAGATCAAACTTAAAAAGAACAATTGCAGTATTTAAAAAACAAAAAAGCCAAGTTATCCAGTCTCTTCAAAGATGTTTTTACAAAATTGTAATAATTGTAATGTAACTTTATATTCTAAAAAGAGGAGAAATAGACATTTTATTAAGTTTATTAACTAAAGATGTATTTTAAAATGACATTAGGGACTTTCCTGGTGGCATAGCAGTTAAGAATTCGCCTGCCAACACAGGGGGACATGGGTTCGATCCCTGGTCCAGGAAGATCTCACATGCGGCGGAGCAACTAAGCCCATGTGCCACAACTACTGAGCCTGTGCTCTAGAGCCTGAGCTACAACTACTGAGCCTGAGAACCACAACTACTGAAGCCTGCGTGCCTAGAGCCCATGCTCCACAACAAAGAGAAGCCACCACAATGAGAAGCCTGTGCACCACAATGGAAGAGTACCCCCCCACTCGCTGCAACTAGAGAAAGCCCGCGCACAGCTACGAAGACCCAAAGCAGCCAAAAATAAATAAATAAATTTATAGAAAAAATAAAATAAAATGACATTATAAGTCAGATTATATAAGAAATATGTATTAATTCTACAATATTTGCTGAACATAGAAGAGTTTACACATGTCCATAACAAAAAAAATCATCTCTAAGCCCACAATTTAAGAATAACAACTGTTAAAATAGTGGTGTTTCTAATTTTTATTAAAGTTGCATTTTTATAGAAATTAAATTTTTAGAGAAATATGTACCTATTATGAAAGCAAGCAGATAAAGTCAAATTTATAGTTTGGGCATGCTCTACAATTTCTAAGACTGACTGGGTTAAGGTAAAAATTAGATTACAAAAATGTGGCTTACTCATTCACAACAGCCAAGACATGTATAACCTAAGTGTCCATCAATGGATGAATGGATAAAGATGTGATACACACACACACACACACACACACACCACACACGATGAAATATTATTCATCCATAAGAAAAAAGGAAATCCTGTTATTTGCAACAACATAATGGACCTTGAGGACACTGTGCTAAGTAAACTAAGTCAGAAAGAGAGAGAGAAATACTGCATGATATCACTTACACGAGGAATCTGGAAAAAAAAAAAGTCAAACTCATAGGAACAAGTAGGAGAGTGGTTCACAGGGGTTGGGGGCTAAAAGGGTACAAATTTTCAGCTATAAGATGAATAAAGTCTGAGGATCTAATGTATAACACGGTAACCACAGTTGATAGTACTGTACTATATAACTGAAATTTGGTAAGAGAGTAGAACTTAAATGTTTTCATCAAAAAACAAAAAAGAAAAAATATATATATGTGAGGTGATGGATGTGTTAATTTAACTAGATGGGAGGAATCCTTTTACAATGTATACATATATCAAATCATCATGATGTATACTTTAAATATCTTAAAATTTTATTAGTTAACTACATCTCAATAAACCTTAAAAAAATCTGGCTTATTTTTTAATTAAAGCACACCGTAAGATTTCCTATGGTTTAAAAAAAAAATCAAAAGTCTGCTCAAAGACTTACTTTCTTACAAATGTGACCTAATTCTAGAATTCCAAAAAACAAAATAGAAAACTCTCAAGATTACACTTCCATTTTAAAAAGTAAGGCGTGGGGCTTCCCTGGTGGCGCAGTGGTTAGGAATCCGCCTGCCAAGGCAGGGGACACGGGTTCGTGCCCCGGTCTGGGAAGATCCCACATGCCGCGGAGCGGCTAGGCCCGTGAGCCACAACTACTGAGCCTGCGCGTCTGGAGCCTGTGCTCCGCAACGGGAGAGGCCGCGACAGTGAGAGGCCCGCGCACCGCGATGAAGAGTGGCCCCTGCTCTCCGCAACTGGAGAAAGCCCTTGCACAGAAGCGAAGACCCAGCACAGCCATAAATAAATAAATAAATAAATAAATTTATAAAAAAAAAAAAAAAGTAAGGCGTATGTTCTACAACAAAACAGGTTGAGACACAACACTGAGGTCCTGAAATGTTCCAAGGAAGTGATATAAAAGATAGCTCTTAGTTAAATGTTATATAACCATGTCAATACAAAAATCATGTTATTACAGCAGTTAAATACATCAATAGCGTAAGAGTATAATACTCAACAATGCTGAAAATAATACCATTTTAATTTTAATTTTTTTCAGCTTCCAATATTTGGTTATCAAAATACATGACCTGGAAAGCTGACATCAATCACTGTGCAACAAAAAATGCACATAATTTAATAACGCATTTTCTTATCTAGTCCCATTTCATGTGCTTTGTGCTCATAAAAAGAATTAGAAACATTTTTACCAGATACCTTTCTTCTAGGACAACAAAGCTATTTTTCCCATGCCTACTTATCGCTTCCTGTGCCAAGTTTCAGTTTCACCTCTGCATTTCTAATGCTCACTATACAGTGACGTTTCTAATAAAAAGGACACATTTCAATGGTTTAATAACTGTAGAAAGGGAATATCAGGTACAATAAAACATTTTTAGACATTTACTAAATGTGCCTTCGAGGAAAATCACTAACAGTTCTTACTTTTTTAAAGCAATCTCAATGAAAAGTATGTATTATATAGTATATGTCAAATACAGTTAGGTCAAAAAATATACAGAGAATACCATACTAAGTGCTATGAGGGCCCACCTCCTCAAGGAGTCTACAATTCTCTCAACATTGGAGCGTTTTAACCTGTGGGCCTTAAATGAGTTACATGTGTGTTTGAGATATTTATCTCCTCAGTCCTTGGGGCAGCTGAGCAAGGCGTGGGATGGCAAGAGCTTCCTGGACATTACCCCTCAGCCACAGCAATCTTTTTTGTATATCACAGTGTGCTATCCAAATATTTTTCATGTGTGTCAAGTTTGGGAAGGTTATATAATACAAATCAAGGCTTTATATACATGCACGCATTCATACATATTTACGTGCACACATACATATACATAGGCAATTCCTACTCTGCATGCAGCATGGGATGAGAAAAATAACCATACATAAGCCAAAACTATGGAAGCAATTTTAAAAATCAATGGGAAAAATTACAACTGTTCCATTACCTTTAAGATTTTTTTGGTCAAAACATTATAAATTCCCCATCAGTTATAAACGTATAGAGAAATGAAAAAATAGTAAAAAGTAATCTTTATTTAGTATACTGTAAATTAAAAACATTGAGATTTAGTATTATTTCACTATAAAAAACTCATTAAGAGCAGTCTGAATAGTGCTTGTCGCCTTCTCCTGGTACAACTTATGATAGGGAGCAAGCACCTTTTCTATGCTGTGGTGAATGGTCACACTCCTTGGATCAGCTTCCAACATGATAGCCTTTGCGCTTTTAATATCATGATATATCTCCAAGAGTTCTTTTAATGTAAAATATTATGCCAGTGTCACTTCTGCATCCTTTATGCCACAAGCACTTTCCTCATTTATGTAAGTTCACCTTCGCTAAGTTCCTCTTTTGGCATATCTGGTCTCCTGAACTGCACCAGTGTCAACATTTCTACTGTCAGCTATTTCTTCTGTAACTCCATTTATGCTCAATTTAAATTCCGCTTCCAGCAGTATTACCTTTTGTTTCTTTGCTGTGCTTTAATCTTTGTTGGTCAATTCCCTCTTCTGATTATCCACTTTTGTAAAACATCACACGAGTTTATCACTGGGAGACGAGGAGGGAACACAACTACACATTTTGCCTCCTGTGCATCAACTCAGTAACAGGTGCGCAGTGAACAATCACTGACAGACTTTGAAAGAAGTGACATGATTGGTCACTGGTCATTATGTGCATTTGTTACTTATGTAGTGATTTGTGGACTGAAGAGTCAGCAGTAACGTCTGTACTTTACGCAATTACTCACAGTTAAATACCTTCGTAACTGAAATTTGTGTATATCAGAATTGCACAAAGGAAGGACTGCCTGTATGTCAACTATACAAAATTGATATATATTAGAGAACTGGAAAGTAGATACAGAACTTGTGATAAGATGACTTTGAGAATTTTCTTTAAGGAATACATCTTAATGTTTTTATGGAGCAAGAGGATAAAAAGAATACTGCAATCTAAAGGAACAGGAGAACATGTTCATAGCAAAGCAGACAAACAAAAAACAAGTATGTTTATTCTACCTGAAAAAGAGACTATAGGACTCTAGTTCAAAATTGCTGAACTACAGTCCTTTAAACCAATATGCTCTTCAGTTAAATAAATGAGATTCTATGTCACTTGTGTCTCGTAAGATATGCTGTATCTGAATCTCTCAACTATGCATGTAAACTCTACCCTTACTGTCCTCTCCAAAAGATCTAATGCACTGGTCCCCAACTTTGATTTCTGAGAAGAGATTGTCTTAAGTTTCTTTGAAATTTTGAGATCATAGGGCTGGGCAGGGAAAACTGACAATGAAATGCTTAAGTTAAATGGAGGAGTGGCTAGCAATGGTTGAGTGAGGGAAACACAGGCCACGACTGAGAAAGGAGTATGGTGCATGACTGCATGGGAAAGAGAATACGAGCACGTGGAGATCTTCTGGTTAGGATTTTAAGGTCCCTGTTTCTAAGACACAATGAATCATTTGTCTTAAGTCACACTGATTAACATTGTTACACACACAGTGCTTCATTTTTGTTACATCTGACCTCCGCTGCTCCCCCACCAATTTTTCCCTAGCCCTTTTTAGGTTTACAGCAAAGTTATAAACACTTAAAAGACTGTGACTAAATTCTGATCCTGCCACTGATGGCGTCTGTATCTATACGTAAGTTAATCATTCTGAGCTTTATTTTTCTCTTTTATTTAGAGCAGCAGTCAACACACATTAAAAACTATTAACTAACAGAAATCGAAACAGATGAAAATTTTTGAAAAGAATAAAATAATATGCAATATATAATTAACTATGCTTTGTTGTTTTGAAAAATCTTGGTTTAATTCTATGTGATAACAACTATTTGAAGGATGGCTGCAAAGTTCAATTCATTTTGCTATAGGTTTTAACAGCTGCCATAGCTAAAAAAAGATACCCACAATTATACATAGATCCAAATGGAACAAGTGCCTCACTGCTTGGCTTACTGAAGCATGACACTGAATGTTTTTAAGGAGAGGACCACCTGTCAATCCACATACTTAATATGAGTAATGTTTAATTTTTAATTTTTCATACAAAAAATAAATAAGAGTTATAATATTTTCTTCCTGCATCCCAATGGTTTGTCTTACATACATCTAGGGACAGTAAAAAGAATAAAGTACATAAATTCTATGGCTTGTTTTCTACCATTTCCCTTCTCCTTGACTTTTACTGTTCCTTCAATCAATTATCCAAGCCAACTTCACTCATTCTAAAAATACTTAGTGAGCACCTCTGTGTGCCAGATACTGTTCTAGGTGCTTGGGATATATCAATAAACAAAAGAGACAAAGACAGGCAATAAATACCATGACTAATTAAATTACATAATTTGTTAGTGGCTACCAGAAAAAGGGATTGAGGATATATTTGGAGCCAACAAACCAGAGGAAGAAAGAAACCCAGTGATGTAAGCCTGGCACTTAGGGCTGCTTCTCTCTTAGGAGTACCTGTTAATCTGGAAAAAGCAACTGAGAAGCTAAGAAATGAACCAGAGCTCTCAATAGTCTCTCAGGATTAGAGGAACAAAACTGGAGTTCGGGGTCTATGATTTAGATAAACACAAGTTCTGAGTTGGGATCCTGGCTTGGTGATTCTCTAAAAGGACTCATAGCCTCAGCATACAGTTGTAGTCATGGATAAGATTTGTTACAGCAAAAGGATACAAGCAAAAGGAGAATCACCAAAAGGAAAAGAAGTGTGGGTAAAGTTCAGAGGAAATGAGATGCAATTTTCAAAAGTCCTCTCTTGAGTTTCTATTTGGGATGATGATAAAGCTCTGGAAATGGACAGTGATGATGGCTGAACAACATTGTGAATGTATTTAATACCACTAAATCATATGCTAAAAAATGTACAGTAAATTGTACCATAAAATGGTTAAAATGGTACATTTTATGTTACATATATTTTACCACAATTAAAAAAAAAAAAAAAGAGGCCTTTCCCATTTGAGTCACACAAGATTCACTTAATTCCTCCAGCAGTATTTTCTTTTTATACCAGAGAAGCTTATTAGAGACACAGCACTCAAGGTATTTATTGGGAGCTCATCATGTAGGCACCCTCTGACTAACACATACCAAAATTCCAGACTCTCAGAAGGAAAGCAGATGTTCAGAATAAGCCATATTGTTTATACAAACGGTGTAGACACAATGAACTCTCCTTATCAGCTAAGGGAAGTTTTATGTCAGTGTAGAAAACCGTTTACTAGCTAAGTTCCCAGACACCGGCCGAGGGCCCGACTTGCAAGTAAGATTTTCCAAAGACTGGCAATGTCAGACCATGAATGGCAACATCCTAGCAATAAGGGGGAAACAGATTGGCCTATCTAGGGTCCAAAGTCAAGCTTCAAATCACCTAAATCCCTGTAACTGGATTACAGTGAATCCGGATTGCTAGTGTGGTCAAAAGTAATCCTATCTACAGGAAGATAACATTTTAGCTCTTATATTTGCTCTAGAATTTTTTTGTATACAATATCTGGCCCTTGATAAAGAATATTCTGGCATACAATGAAAAAACATGGAATAAAAAAGAAGACAGGAAAACAACATGCCATGGAATGAAGTGTCCCTGTAAAAAGATATGTTGAAGCCCTAACCCCCACTACCTCAGAACGTGACTTCCTTTGTAAGTAGAATTGTTGTAGATGTAATTAGTTATGATGGGTGGACCCTTAATTCAATATGAATGGTGTACTTATAGGAAGAGGATAGAGACACACAGGAAAAAGATTCCACATGATGACAGAGGCAGAGATGAAAGTGATGCATCTACAAGCCAAGGATTGCTAGCAAACACCAGAAGGAAAAAGAGGCAACAAAGGATTCTCTCTTACAGGTTTCAGAAGGAGCATGGCCTTGTGACACCTTCATTTTAAACTTCCAGCCTCCAGAACCGCGAAACAAGAAGTTTCTATTATTTTAAGCCACCCAGTTTGTGGTACTTTGTTATGGCAGCGCTAGGAAACTAACACAAAAAAATAATAGAAAAGACTCGCAAAGAATCTAGATAACAGAGGTATTAGAGACACTTTAAAGTAATTTTTGCCTAATATGCTTAAGTTTTCTATAGAAAACTATAATGTATAAAAAAGAACCAAATGAAAAATCTAGAACCAAAAAAATACAATAAATGAAACTGAGGACTCAGGTGATGGGTGAAATAGTATATTAGGGATAGCTGAAGAGAAAATTAGTAAAGTAGAAGAAAATATTGAGAATCATGCATGAAGAGTCAAAAGAAAGGTAAATACAGAAGAGCATGTAAGGGACGTTAAGGATACAGTTAAGATGTAACATAATACAACTGAAATCCCAGAAGAGAAAGAGAGCAAATGGGGAAGAAGTGATGTTTGGTGAGGTAATGACAAGAATTCTCCCAAACTGATAAAGGTCATCAAATCACATATTAAGGAGCAATGTTATAAAATGAACATGTAAGAAGGAATATTTACAAAGAAAACATAACATAGGCACAATGTACGAAAATTGTTGAAAGGGAGAGAGATAAAATTTAAAGTCTGCCAAAGAAAAGAGACATATTACTTGCAAAAGAGCATAAATCAGATGAACAGCTGACTTTTCAACAGAAACAAAAGAAGCCAGGAAACGTGGGGTGGGGGAGGGATGGATTGGGAGTTTTGGGTTTGTAGATGCAAACTATTATATACAGAATGAATAAACAACAAGGTCCTACTGTATAACACAGGGAACTATATTCAATATCCTATGATTAAACCATAATGGAAAAGAATATAAAAAAGAACGTATATGTATATATGTATAACTGAATCATTTTGCTGTACAGCAGAAATTAACACACACTGTAAATCAACTACACTTCAATTAAAAAGAAAGAGCAAACATTGAATTGATAATTAGAAACTTTTCAAAAAGAAAAGTCTAGGGCTTCCCTGGTGGTGCAGTGGTTGAGAATCTGCCTGCCAATGCAGGGGACACGGGTTCGAGCCCTGGTCTGGGAAGATTCCACATGCCATGGAGCAACTAGGCCCATGAGCCACAACTACTGAGCCTGCGCGTCTGGAGCCTGTGCTCCGCAACAAGAGAGGCCGCGATAGTGAGAGGCCCGCGCACCGCGATGAAGAGTGGCCCCCGCTTGCCACAACTAGAGAAAGCCCTCGCACAGAAACGAAGACCCAACACAGCCATACATACATACATACATAAAAAGAATGTAAGCAGACAAGAATAGCATTAAAAAAAATAAAAAATAAATAAAAATTAAAAATTAAAAAAAAAAAAAAAAAAAAAGAGTGGCCCCTGCTTGCCGCAACTAGAGAAAGCCCTCACACGGAAACGAAGACCCAACATAGCCAAAAATAAATAAATAAATAAATAAATAAATAAATAAATAAATAAATAAAACTTAAAAAAAAAAAAGAAAACTCTAGGCTTCACAGGTCAATTTTACCAAACATTTAAGTAAGAAATAATACCAATTTTATAGAAATTCTACCAGATAACAGAAAAAGAGGAAATAAATCCCAACTCATTTTATGGCATAAACTTAATCTTAATACTAATACCTCACAAGGAAAATTACAGGCCAATCTCACTCATAAACACAAACAGCAAAATAAATATTAACAAACTAAATCTACCAATAAATAAAAAGAGTAATATACCATGAGCAAGATGGAATTATGGCAGGAACACAAGATTGGATTAACATTTTAAAATTAATTAACACGATTCATCACCTTAGTAGGATAAAAGACAAAAGTTATACCATCATATAATCTCAATAAATGCAGAGAAAATATCTGATAAATTTTTTTTACCCATTCATGATTAAAATTCTTAAACTAGGCATAGAAAGGAACTGCTTTCTTCTAATAAATGCTACCTACAAAAACCCATACAAAATACTAAACAAAATGTCTAATCTTCCCGTTTAAGATTAGACACAGGCAAGGATGTCCATTATTCACCTTCTATTCGAATTCTAGGCAAAGAAGGCAAGGAAAAAAAAAAACGTATAATGATTGTAAAGAAGAAATAAAATGGTCATTATTTGCAGAGAACATAATTATTTAATTAGAAAATATAAATTACTAGAAAGAATAAATGAGCTTAGAAAAGTTACTAAGATACAATATCAATATACAAAATCAATATGCAAATAAATCCTGTATTATCAGTAACAAGCCATAAGAAAATAAAATTTCAGAAATACCATTTATAATAACATAAAAGAATCAATTATCAACAAATACATTTAACAAAAGATGTGCAAGATCTCTACAAAGAAAATCATAAAGATATTAATAGAAATTAAAGATATAAATAAATAGAAGAATATGTAAAGTTCACAGATTGAAGGATTTGTTATTGTAAAGCTGTCAATTTGTTCCACATTGAGTCAATGCACTTCCTAACAAAAATCCCAATCTTCCTGTTGCTGTAGGGAGAAATTAACAAGTTGACTCCAAAATCTGTAATGCAAAAGGGCCAAGAATAGCCAAGAAATTCTTTTAGAAAAACAAGTTGACATGGAACTCTACTCAATACTCTGTATGGATAAAGAATCTAAAAAAGAGCAGATATACGTATACGTATAACTGATTCACTTTGCTGTACAGCAGAAACTAACAACATTGTAAATCAACTATACTCCAATAAAAATTAATTTAAAAAAAAGTTGACAAGATTTACTTTACCAAACAGTAAAAGATTTTATAAAGCTAGAGTAATTAAGACAGTGTTAACTGTCTAGCTAGAGTAGTTACTCTAACTAGAGTAATTAAGACATGTACTGCCTCAAGGATAGAGAAATAGGGAGTCCAGATTAGATTCACATATATGATTTACAACACAAGTAACACTGGAGAGTAGCAGAGAAAGGGTGGTCTTTTCAATAAACAGTAATGAAAACGGAAAAAAAAAAATCTTGATATTCCATGCAAAAATAAACACCACATAAACTGTGTATCTAGAAATTAAAAAATAATTTTAAAAAGGCTTCTAGAAGATATTATATTCATGAGGCTGCTGTAAGGAAGATTTGTTAAACCGGGCAAAGAAAGCACTAACCATAAAGGAAATGACTAAATATTGGTCTATATTAAGTTCAAAAGACACTTTTAAGAGACTGAAAAGGCAAGTCACAGAGTACGAGAAAAATATTTGTAACATTTAAAACCAACAAAGAACTACCAAACAAACAAACAAAAACTTGACAACAGAAAAAGAGGTTTGAATAGGCAATTCACAAAACTGAACACTCAAATGATTATTAATCACATGAAAGTGTCCAACTTCATAAATAACCAAGGAAAGGCAAATTAAAACAATAATGAGATATTAATAATACCTACCCACCAGCATGGCTAAAACTAAACTGATAAGGCCAAGTGTGGGCAAGGATGAGGAGAAAATGTAACCCTCACAGTGCTAATATAAGTGTAAATTGGTACAATCACTTTGGAAAACTTTTTGGAATTATCTACTGAAGATAGGTGTAAGCTTAAACTATGACCCAATAATTCTATGACCAAGTAGTTCCATTCCTAGGTATGTGCCCAACAGCAATATGTACCCATTGCGCTAACAGACACTTACAATATGTTCATAGTTGCATTAACATAGAAACAACCTGAACAGGCTCCCAAAGTTAAACGGATAAATAAATGGTGGTATATTCTTACAAAGGAATATGTCAAAAACAATAAAACTACTGTTACACACACATAAATTTCAAAAACTGTGTTAAGTAAAAGAAGATATAAACAAAAGAACTTTATAATTCCATTTGTATAGACCTGGCAAAAACCAAATGATTACATTAGAAGGCAGGACAGTGGTTACCCCTGGAGAAGAGAAGACGGCTATGTTGGGAAGTGGCACAAGGTGGGGTCTTCTGGGGCACTGGCAGTTTTCAACTTCTTGATCTCGGTGCAAATTATAGAGGTGCTGGCTTTGTTATAATTCCTTGAGCTGTACATTTATTTTTTTCACTTTTCTGAGTGTATATTATACTTAAAAAGTTGCACATGGAAAAGAAAACATTATCAAATCAAAGATGTATTTTACAACTGACAATATTTTAGGACAGACGGAGTACTATGTAGACATTTTAAAAATTATGTGTAAATATAGAGAAGTTACCAGTTTTTTTGTTTTAGTCCGCTTTTAATCTTTGGTTAAGAAACCCTTTTTTACTCTTGTATCATAAAGATGATTGTCCATATTTTCATCTAAATTTTAGATTAATAGCTAGTTCTTTCTCAGTACAGAAATATACGAAGTATCACTTCATTATCTTGGGGTGTCTATTTTCATCAAGGAGAAGTGTACATTTAGGGCATTATATTATGTAATCATTGGAAGAAAAAGGATTCGTGTATATAGTCCCTGAGGTAGATCGAACAAAACATTATTATTTCTTGGCTGTGCCGCGTGGCTTGTGGGATCTTAGTTCCCTGACCAGGGATTGAACCCGGGGCCACAGCAGTGAAAGTGTCCAGTCCTAACCACTGGACCACCAGGGAATTACCTGAACAAAATATTATTATGTCCATTACATACCGACGAAAAAGCTGAGGCCCCGCGAGCCACAACTACTGAGCCCACGTGCTACAACTACTGAAGCCCGCGCGCCTAGAGCCTGTGCTCTGAAACAAGAGAAGCCACCGCAATGAGAAGCCCGTGCACCGCAATGAAGAGCAGCAGCCCCCACTCGCCGCAACCAGAGAAAGCCCGCGCAGCAACGAAGACCCAACGCAGCCAAAAATTAAATAAATAAATTTATAAAATACATAAATAAAACCCCTCAAAACTCAGAGATGCTTTTAAAATAGCATTTCAAAACATTCACCCCCACATAAAAAAACAAAAAACCCAAACAAAGCAAACACAACCATATAACAATGCAACATAAGTTTCTCACCAAACAGTGAGAAACAGATACCACTGTTTCTGTTGTCAAAGATACCAAATACACCATTCCATTACATTAAAATGAATGCTTATCAGTGGATAGGATTTACCGACGATAAATAGCACATAAGGCAATGACTACTTATGACTTTAAACAATACAGTAGTCCCCCCTTATCCCCAGGTGATACGTTCCAAGACCCCCCCCAGTAGATGCCTGAAACTATAGTACTGAACTATACATATACTGTTTTTTCCTGCACATACATACCTACAATAAAGTTCAATGTATAAATTAGGCACAGTAAGAGGTAAACAACAATAACTAATAATAAAATAGAACAATTTTTAACCATACTATAACAAAAGTTTTCTGAATGTGGTGTCTCTCTCCCTCACTCTCTCTCAAAATATCTTACACAGTTAACGTCTTTTCCATCTTAACTAAGTACTTATCTGCACCGTGGCCATAACTTTTGCAGTTTGAGGTTTGTTTTGCAGTTTGACAGCAAAACAAGCACGAATTTCTTTTTCCTTCACAATTTCACGGATAGAAGATTCGTTCTGACCACAGATCTTAGCAACCTCAGCATACAACTTTTTTTCTTTCCTTATTAAGTTGAGAACTTTCACCTTTTCACTTAAAGGAAGCAGTTTTCGGTTTCTCTTCAGCATATCTAAATTGCCGCACTTTGGGGCCATTATTAAGTAAAAAGGGTTACTTGAACATAAGCACTGATAACTGAGATGCCACTAAGTGACTAATGGGTGGGATAAGCTGGACAAAGGGATGATTCACGTCCCAGGCACTACACAGAATGGTGTGAGATTTAAAACATATAAATTGCTTATTTCTGGAATCTTCCATTTAATATTTCAGACCGTGGTTGACTGGTTGAAGGTAACTGAAACCACAGAGAGTGAAACTGCAATTAAGGCGAGACTACTGTAGTTTCGATGAAATAAAGCCATGTAGAAATAGATGATGGTAGTTTTATCTGTTAAACTGTACATTAAAAAAAAAAACCTTAAATGTTTTAGTCAGGAATGTCTTTTCTGTCAGTACTTTAAAGAGGATTTCAATGATAGGTTTTTGTTTGGTGCTTTCCTAAAATGGATGAGGTTGGCGATTGCTTTCAAGTAGTTTACACGAGGACTGTTGGTGTGTTTCATGGCAACAGGTCTTTTGGAGGAACATTGAAATTGTGGTTATTGGCTGAAAACTACTACAATAAACTTCTGGCAGTTTGTATAAAGGGGCACGAAGAGGCTAGGGCCACCAAGTAGTACATTAGCCACTTCCTTTCTGGGTTAAGTAAAGAGAGTGAATCAATGATCTTATTAACACTCCCACAAAATATGAAGACAGAATATTGATTAACCAAATATGGAAAAAGTTTTCAAGTGAGTAACCTTTTTTTGATTAAGAAAAGCACACTTATAACACTTATTGCATGCCAGGAATTACGCTAAGCACTATGAGAACATAAAAGTTTCATCAGACTCTGACCTTAAACTACTTATTGTCTATGGGGAAGATAGGATAGGCATAAAAAACAACAATTAAGTAAAAAGCAACAAATCATAAAAGTGGTAAAAAAAAAAAAAAAGAATGCATTGAGAGATCAAAGGAAGGAAATTACGTCAGGGAGGGGCAGCTTGAGATGGCTGGCATGAGAAGTATGGGATGAACAGAGAAGCACAGGATTAGGCATTCAGATGGAACAGAACAGTATCAACAATGATTAGCAAGTAATCCTTCATGCGAAGTATGTTAACTGTACATGAACCCAGCCAACACAAATTAAGACCATGCCTAACTACACCCCCCAAAAAAAAACCAAAACAAAAACAAAGTAAATAACTATTTCATCAAGATAATATTTGAGATTTAAAAAACAATGTCATTATAATTTTAAGAAAATTTCAAAATATATATTTTAAAGCCAATTAAATAGTACTTTTAAAAGAAGCTTGTTACAAAACACGTCTATATTTTTAGTTACACTCCTAAATAAAATAAGTATTTTAAAAATACAATGATTACATTGGCATTCATGTACAACTAATAAGGGAATAGAAAGAAATTAAAACATTTGATAATCACTACTCCTACCCTGCCATTTAACTCTTGAGTAGGAATGGTGTTTTAATAGAAATATTAATATAATCAGAAAACTGAAAATTAAAAGTACAGAATGGAAGTATCTATAAATGAACTGAACTGTATATATTTACAAGGGAATTAAAAAGGAGAGCAAAGCCTCTTGCATAACTTACCAACATAAAATGAGCAGTTGGAATGCAATAAGCTTTCAGTCCATAAGCGACAAAGTTCACTTTCAGTCAGAGCTTCAACTCCATAACAAGCTTGATACTCCACTTTTGGTAGTACGTAAACTGGAAATTGCTGCAATACAAGGTTATACTCTTATAAAGCTCCATTAATTTACTATTAAGAGTAAATACATTTGCCTATATAATTTTGCCACTTTCAAAACACTTTCAGGTAATCTTATTTCATCCTTTCGAATACAGTAGGATTCAGACAGAAAGACGGATAGAACCCTTCGTAGATGTGGGCAAGTGGTGGATAAATAAGAGATCGTGAACCAGAGGCTGCCCCCCCCTCAACCAAAATCAACATACCTCTCCACACATGCACATGTTTTATTTCTGTCACAGAACGTGACTGACAGAATCCTTGGAACAAAGCCTCGGATACATAATGGCCCAAGGTTCAAAGCTAGAAGCTGGGAAGCCATGACTGTAATACATACTAATAATTCTCAAGAGGGTAAAAAAAAGTAGGAATTTTTTGCCCCTTTAAAGCATTAGTCACATTGTCTCAGGCTTAAATACTGTGTTTTCATTCTATGAATGTATGAGCACTAACACCTACATTAATATCCATGAATGTTGCTATCTTCATTAATACAAAAGGCTTTATTCCAGACACTAAGTACTTGGCAAATTAGCCATTTAGCGTTTATTGGTCAGGACACTAAATAGATTAAGCAAAATGACTATACCCTCTACTAGCCTAAAGGAGGATATGTAAGGAAATACATGCTTGTGAAATAACATAGTGCTAGTCATGTTCACTGTGCTCATATTATCTCATTTCTGTCAAAGAAAATTCTAATCTTAATAGCAGTCTCTTCACTTCCAGCTGCAGAAGGAGAAACACATGATTTAAGGAACTTAAAGTGATATAACTGGTTAGTACTTTTGAAATTATACTAAGCTGTATTTCACTTTTATACCTGAAAATATTTCATAAATGTTTCAGCATTACTGATTTTCATATAGTGGCAAATTTAGTGGGCTTATTAGCACAATGGTGGTGTTAAGAACAATTCAAATCCAGTAAAATTTCTGTTAACAATTAACTTTGGTTCATTATTACCTTTGAATGTTGTAAAACTCTACAGCAGTGCTTCTTAAATTTCAGTGTGTGTGAATAACCATTTTAAAATAAATGCAGAATCTGAGGTGAAAACCAAGGCTTTACATGTTTAACAAGCTGTTGTTCCAGGGGCCAAACTTTGAGTAGTAAGGTCCCTACAGTGTCTTCTTAATTTAAAAAAAAAAAAAAAATTATGATTAGGATAATTTCATTGCTAAAAGAACTTAACTGTATAATAATTTTTCAGCAACTGGTAATCTGCATTTATGGCTGCTTACAGTTGCCAATAGAAGCCAGAGATAAAGAAATGAAGGCCCAGAGGACTAAGATATTTGCTCAAGGAGAGATAACCAGTTTACAGCAGAGTCAGAAAAAGAATAATTAATAAAGAAGATCCCCTTTTGGATCATGAATAGGTAATAGAATTAATTCAAGATTTCTTTTCAAATTAAAAAATATTACTCTTTCTGAAGAAAGCACTCTGGGGGATTTTCTTTGATAATACTGTCATATCTATAAAACTAAATCCTGAACCTGGTATTAATTTCCATATGTATTCTACTGCCATCTCCAGGAAACCAAGGGAAAGAAAAGTCTGAATATTTGATCTCAGTATTCCAAAATTAAAGTGAAACTTTAAGTACAAAGTTTTCAAATTATAAAAATTAAATTTACTATTTCCTTTATCCCTTATTGGTCACTCCTATTCTAAATGAAAGCTTCTTTTGGTTCTCTGTCTTCTAATTTCTTACATAAACCTTCCAAACGTTTACATACATTCCTAAGTAAATATTTCAAAGCTAGTATCCTGTCATTAATCCCAATAGGTACATTCTGTTCTTTCCTAATATTCAAGCACCTTCAGGATCCTTTTTTTCTGGCCCGAGAATGCCAATATAAACTTTAATATAACTAGATCTAAATTTTTGAGTCACTTTAGAATATAACTCTTAGGAAATTTGGTTAACTGAGACAGACGATAACATAATATTAAATCATTCAAAGGTACGTGGTCTGGATTTCATCATTATATGTAGAACTCAGTAAGTTCTAGCTTCATCTTGTGTTCCAAATTATTTCATGCCATCATTTGAGACTGGCTGCTGCTTTAAGTTCTCCTCTGTCATGTAGCTCTTATTAAGCAGAATTTTGATGAGAAGGGATAAATGATATTGGAAAGTAAAATCTCGGCTACAATAACATAGAATTGAAGAACCAAAGGAAAAAAAGAAGAGATGAGGTCCTTGCAGAGCAGAGGTTGAAGAGACTTCCGAGTATTTTAAAGCTTTACCTAAACACGTTGGTTTTTAAGAAGGAAATGTTAATGAAGATGCATTCTTACCTAACCAGAGTTTAAACACTACCTTCAAAATTTCTCAGCCTCAACTTGCCTTCCTTAACAACACCCTCCTCTCTCCTCACGCCTCAGTTTTTCTCATTTGTTCAATACCTATTTATTGAGTATCTACGGAATAAAACATTTGAGAGGAACAGAGATGAACAGGAGATGATTCCAAAGGGAGTACATTCTACAAAGGAATTTAAACCACATGTACTAAGCTATTACATATAATGATAGTTATAATATGATAAGCATTCACTGAAAATTTTAAAATTTTACTCCGGGTTTGACATGTCAGAAATAGAAGGCTCCTATTTAGCTAATCTTTGGGGCTTGACTTTTTTGATATATTTTGATGAAGAGTGAATTCTCTCCTATAAGGTTTTATCTTAATATTTACAAATTTCACTTTAGTCAAGTGAATGACAATGTCCTTAACAGGTTGTCTCTTTCAACAATTAAAACAGTGTCCAAAAATATCCCTAGGCTATTCTTACTTAAGACATCCTGGCCATCAATAATTTCTAATTGCTGTAAGCTGGCAGATCAATACAGAGTGGTATGGGCTCACAGAGTAGAAAATGAAAGAGTAGAAAATGAAATGAGGTTAGTCCCCAAATAAATCAGATAGCAAATATGAATTAATGAAATAAAACCTTGAAAATACAGTCCATAGCACTGACACTATATGTATTCAAGATATGCATGCTATGGCCATTAAATTACAGATGAGACAGGAAAAAATCAGCAAATAAAGTAAAATCTTTTAATACAGGGAATATTTGTATTTATCTAGGAGGAGACTAAAATCAGACCTATAGCATTTCGTCATTCCTGACATTCTCTTATAAAAAACACTCCCCCATATATTTAATTCAAAACCAGTTGGTTTCTATAATTTCAAGTCTGAACCAGTGATGAAATACCAAATTACGAGAATTAGAAATTTAAAATTTTATTCACAGTCTTCCTTCTAAGAACAAAAGTATCATCAAGCAAAAGATCCACTAGGTCCATTGGATTTTGGTGGACAACGTATACATCCTTGATCCTGATGGGTTAGCCTTAGAGGTTTTTCATGATAGACCCTCACACTATTGCTATTAGCAGCTCAGAAAGGTTGGCACTTCTTTTTCTTCTCTTCTTCTTTTTAAAATTTTTTTCCAGTTATACTTAAATATGGTAAAGTAGCAGTCAGGGACTTGATCCATAAGGGTCAATGCTGGAACATCACTGTTCCTGAGTCACCTGTTCCCTAGTCCAAAACACTGACATTCTAAAGTGGTCACTGAGGATTCTTATTGGGTGGTAGGTTAAACAGCAAGAAACACAGACATCAAAAAAGGAAGGAATGGACTTCCCTGGTGGTCCAGTGGTTAAGACTCCACGCTTCCAATACAGGGGGCGTGGGTTCGATCCCTGGTCAGGGAACTAAGAACCCACATGCCACATGGTGTGGCCATTAAATTAATTAATTAATTAATTAAAAAATTTTTTAATTAAAAAAAAAGGAAGAAAGGGAGGGAGGGAGGAAGAAAGGAGGGAAGGAAGAAAGGAAAGAGGGAGGAAGGAAGGAAAAGTGAACTATGATATAATGGATACAACTGAAAAAAATCTCTTAAGAAAAAATTAAAGAGACTTCACTATTTCTTATGTAATCAATTATACCATAAAAGCTCCTCTTTATTTACCTGAATTCAGTGGTTACACACACAAAAATCAAATTAATCTGAAAGAGAGCTTAAAATATCAAATATAGCAAACTGCCGAAAGAACCAATTACTCAAATTGTAGCAAAAACTTTTTTAACTGAGGGAAATATTTATATCAAATCCCAAAAGAAACAATAGGGGAAAAAGAAAGGAAGACATTTGGTTTTCTAACAGTCCTGGGAAGACATTTCAAATGTGTATGAAAGCCCACCTTTCAAAATGTGAACTTCTAAAATGACTCAAAAAGATTCCCAAAGTAAGAAAGAAAGAGGCTAATATGTCATAAAGGAAATCCAAATTCACAGAGAAAGCGGGAACATACGTGCCAGTCTAGGTCATATCTATAATGGTGCCGTTTTTCACTAAGTTTATATATTCCATGCAAGAATGTTATTGGCACTCATGACTATTACATTGAACTAAACACTTTATTAAAAGTGTTCTCAGTATTTTACTAAAAAAACTCAACCTGAAAAAACTACTCTAATAAGAGTGATCAACAATTTAAAATTAAACTTCATAACAATGGCATGTTAAATATTTGCTTATCATCTACTTATGCTACCACACCCTAACTCCCCAGGTAACAACTTACTCTTCTGATTTTCTTCCGTTTTTTAGAACGTGGTCTGGTCTCTATCCTCTGGACACTGCATCGCACAAGTAACAACAGGTCTTGTAGGCTAAATAGCTTGTAAACAAAATTTCCTTCCTGAGGAGCTACATATTCTGATGTATCTTCAACATAGTCCTGAAGTTCATATGGCAATCCTTTAAAAATAATTATATTTGTCATTTTTATTTTAAAATACATTAGCCCTTTATCCATCATAATCCAAGATAAAACAATTCAACTATCAACCTTCTGTTTCCTCTGAGTTGACCATTACACTATTACCATTTCTGTTTACTTTTACTGGAACTCCAGCAAGAGCTGAAATCAAAGCTTTAGGGTTCTCTTCCTTTTACCTACTACCTTCACTAACCCTAGGCAAACTATAAATCAGTGAGACAACATATGAAGAAAAAATAAGTTTAAAAAAGTAGTGTTATTCATAATCGAGGCAGAGTTGAGGTGCAGCCTTATATCTATTTCACAAAATGAAAAAGTACAAAACTATAGTCTAAACACCAAGAATAAGTAAATTTAGACTAATAAATATGTATCATTATTTTTGATGGACTTTCCCTTCATCAGTTCAGCAAACCACATTATCTATAGCTTAGCAGCCATCGTAAATGTTGGATAAACATAGGTTACAAAAATCCATACAACTGTGGGTACACTGTTAGAGTGAAGGTTTTGAAAGCTGAAATATTGATCAGTAGATTGGAAAATGAACTATCAATGACTATATAAAGATCACAAACATATTATAACAAAGAGAAAGTAGGGGAAAGAGGGGGAAAAAAAAACCTAAGGATAAGGAACAAGCAAAACAGTTAATATAAAATTCTTTGTAAATATTTACGTACGTCCTTTTGGCTTCTGAAACGCAGAAGGCCATATAGATTTTGGCCAACTAGAGGCATCTGAAGTAGCAGAGGGTTGCTCAGAACTAGGAGGTTGTTTAGAATTTTCTGAATTCATCAACGGCATTTCAGGTATTTTTCTGGAAATTGGTTTTAAGAGTTCATCCTGCATTTTTAAAATTTCTCCAACTGGATCAAATTTTTTATACACTCGTTTGATAGGTTTTTTTAAAACACATGACTCTTCAGGACTACAAGTAGTATTAGTCTGGTTTCCTACAGAAGCCTGTCCTGAGGAAGAATCTAGGCTAGCTGGTTTAGAACTTAAATTAGAACCCATATCAGCTGCCTTTCCATTACTATTATTTTGACACTCTGTATCAATGATTAAACAGTCTTCATCTGTATCACTATGGCAAAGAATTACATCTTCAGTTTTAGCTGCTTCCGATGTAACAGCCTTTTCCTTTGAATTATTGTCTGTGTTCTCTGGAACATTCACTCTTTCATCAACACACTCCATATCAGAATCCATATCATTTTTATTAGAGGTTTCAATTTCTGAAGAACTTTCTAATTGTAAGGCCTCAGATGTTTTCAAGTCACTATCTTGTACCAAAGACTTCTCAGAATTTGATACATTTTCACCACAGGGGATAAATCCCTGATCGTCTTTATTTTTGCACTCTTCAGGGCCATTGTCCATACCAGTCACCAGCTGTTTCTCCTTCTGCAGCTGTTCCATCAGAATCTGAGATAAACTTCTAGAATGAGCAGTAATGTCTGGTGCAGTTGGTGCCTCAGATGCGATTGCTATGCTGGGGGCTGTGGGCATATCTGTCATGTTGGGTACTATGGAAGTACTTGCTGGACTCGGTGACTTTGATGGTTTGGTGGTGGTTACTCCAAAAGTTTCAAGTTCTGTGACGTCATCATCAAAATCCAGATCCAAATTTTCATGGGTCTCAATTTTTCGGCACTCATTAACTTCATAAGACATCTTAAGAAAATATATTGGCAAACTATTAGCAAAAATTCCAGGCCACCCCTCACCCATCAATGTCCCATCACAAACATAGTTCATACTCTTTAAAAGTAGAAAGAAAAGTCTAATGGCTTTGAAAGGCTCCTGCTTTGACAAACTACTAGCAACTAATTTAGTTAACCTTACCTTCCCATTGAAATGTTGATGAAACACAGAAAAATTTGCCAAGTTGCAATACCACAGGAAATGGGGAATACTTGTGAACTACCACATGTCAAGAGGTATTTCCACTAATCAAAAACAGACAGGACCACAAAGAAGAAATGTAAGGCCAAATAGGAAGGCAGAAGATCTTCATTCATACCCACTTTATACACTCTTGCAGAGACTTAGCTGACCAGGAGGAAAGCGTCTTCGCCACGGTAAGGAAGCTGCTCTCTAATGAGAAGCTGCTCTCAACAGCCTCTCACATCAATCAGTGACTTTCTTTTTACATCTACTCAGGGAAAACAACTCTCAGTAATACGAGGAGAAATGGATAGGAAGTGGTTTTATTGTATTCTAGGACATGAAGCCACTGAGGTTATAGTTTTTCATGTACTGTTTGGGTAACGGAAGAACTACAGACAGTTCTAATTTATTCAGGAATAAATTATCTTCTCCCCAGGTAGCAACATCTCTCCTCAGTCTGGCAGAGCACTTTAGATAAATACCATCGAATTGGATTACAGTTTAGGATTTGAGAGAAAAATATTCTGACAGCTTCAGGCAGTGAGTAAGAAAGATCTACCTGTGTAAATTACTTTACCTCTCTGAAACTCAACTTCCTCATCTCTGAAATAGGGATAATAAGGTCATCCTCTTGGGTTTGTTCTAAGGATTAAATGAGAAATTATATATAGAAAGTTTCTTGGCATAGTCCTTGTACGTAGTAAGTAGTTTCTCAGCAAATGGTAGCACTTACTAAAATAAAAAGACTACCACATCTAGTCAAAAAATAAAATTAAACTATACGCTGTTTACATGAGGCATTCTTACACAAAAAGGTTCAAAACAAAACAATGGGACATGACATCAAGGAATAAAGAAAGAAGGACTAGCAATATTAAGTGTGTTAGAGAGAAGTCAATGCAAAAAGCATTAGATAGAAAAAGGAATCCTATGTTGAAAAAGATGCAATCCATGATGAATAGACAATGAACTGTGACATGTCAAATAACAACATCAAAATTGTCAAAACTGAAAAATAAAAGGAAAATTTGACAGAAACACAACCATACTTGGTCATTGATACACTGTCTCTTAGTAAAGATAGGGATGTAGAAAGTATGAATAATATTTAATGACTGAAACAAAGATACGTGAATGACTGAAAACATACATATAGACTGCAAAGATATACCTTTTCCCTCCCAAGGATCGAAGGGGCATTTCCAAAGATGGACTATAAATTAATACACAAAGAAAACATCAATATAGTATAAAGCAGAATCTGTTAAGGTCTGACTCTCTGTTTAGAAGAAAATAAAATTAGAAATCATTAAGAAAAAAGTAAACAAACAATAATAAACCCAAGAACTTGGAAATTTAAAAACTCTCCAAATTATTGGATAAAAGAAGAAATTAAAATGATAATTACAGAATACTTAAAAAGCAATAAAAAAGAGAACACTGGACATTAAAAATCTGAAGCATCATTCATAGCCTTTTCAAGAAACAGGAAAAGAATAATATAATCACAATAATAAAATGAAGAAATTTCATAAATATAAAACCAAAATTAATGAATTGAAAAACAATGTTCTCAACCCCTGATAGAACAAATTTGGATAAAGTAAAAACAGCAGTTTATCTGTAAATATTTTAGTATGTGGTTATAAAAGGATTCTTCTGTAAAACATATTAATTATATCAATAAATTAACACTTCCTTAATGGCTGGAAATATCTAATCAGTGTTAAAATTTCCTAGTCTGATAAATTTCTTTTTAGAATTGTTTATTGGAATCAGGATCCAACCAAGATCCCTACACTGCATTTGGTTGATGTCTCTCAAATTTATTTGTCAAATGCCTCTCCCCCATACTCTGCCAACTCCCATATCCACCAGGTATTTGTAGAAGAAACTAGATCAGTTATCCTATAAAATTTTCCATATTCTGGATTTTGCATCCCCATGATATCATTTAACACACTCTTCCCCTACATTTCCTATTAAAATGATCTAGTAGCTTGATCAGATTCAGGCACATTTTAAAAAATCTGAACATGTTATATGTGGTACTGTGTACTTCCCACTTCAATCAGGAGGCTAATGTCATCTGGTTATCTTTCTTCTTGTGATATTACAACCGTTCTGTTGATTCATCAAGGGTCAACAAACTAATCTAGCCATTAAAATTCCTTATTAATCTTCTAATGCTTTTAGCAGTCATTGATGATGATCACTGCCTAGATTCACTATTTCATTAGGAACTGCAAAATGGTAACAGTCATATTTCATCATTACCTGAAATACAGTTTGTACTGGAAAAGTAAGACAAATACTTGAATTTTCAAAAATCATTTTTCAGAATAATGACTTGATACACTAGCATCCTCCAAAGGTGACTAATACTTTTTTAAAAAGATATTATTATGAATTCATGGATTTTAACTATTTCATATGTTTCCATCCACTGCAGTTATTCTTTGTCATGGTCAAACTGACACACTCTGGCCAATGGGAAACCCTTCAAGTTGGCACTGGCATCTTTTTTATATAATTCCAATATTATTTTAAGGTTTTTACTTAAGCCCTTTGATTGGCATTTGTATTTCTTATGCTAAAATTCTTGGTTTCTAATATAAATATAAGTACTTATTTGCTTTATCATACCATCTAATGTGTTCAAAATAACAACAGAAATATCATTACTAATAATATGATTACTAAATTCAGTTTAAGATTTTTGGCAATTCTTTTTGAATTTGGGATATAAATCTTTAAGGATGTATAGTCACTTAATTCTCTGAGTGACCATTTTCACTTAAACAGTATATCTTGGATATCACACTACAGCTGCATACCTAGAGCCTTCTGATTCTTTTCATAGGCCTACCTTGGAGACAGTGTGTTTGGTTCCAAACCACGACAATAAAGCAAATACTACAAAAAAGTGAGTCACACAAATTTTTTTGGTTTCCCAGTACATATAAAGATATGTTTACACTATAGTCTATTAAGTGTGCAATAGCATTATGTCTTTAAAAACGTACATGTCTTAAGAAAAATACTTTACTGCTAAAAAGCGCTAACCATCATCTGAGCCTTCAGCAAGTTTGTAATAGTAACATCAAAAATCAGTGATCACAAAAAAAAAAAAAAAAATCAGTGATCACAGATCACCATAACAAATATGATTAAGTTTGAAATACTGCAAGAATTACCAAAATGTGACACAGTGACATGAAGTGAGCAAATGCTGTTGGAAAAAGGGCGATGACAGACTTGCTTGATGCAGGGTTACCACAAGCCTTCCATTTGTAAAAAACGCAGCATCTTTGAAGTGCAATAAAGCAATGTGCGATAAAACAAGGTATGCCTGTAATAGCTGCATAGTATGCTACTGAAGATGTACAGTTTATTTAATAAATACCCTATTAAGGGACATGACGACTGTTTCTAATGAATACCTATAGTTGCAGTGAATACCCTGCACAAATATATTCTTCTTTTCCTAGTGTACTTCTGAGCTACATTTCTAGAAGTGAGATTTCTAGGGCAAAGGATGAACACATTAGTTTTCATCTGTTCTGTGGGTACATCTTTCTTCATTTGACTGTAGAAATGTTATAGCAATTGTCTTTTCTTCCTCTAATAACTTTGTAAGAATTTCCATCAACAATCCTCTTCTGTTTCTCATGTTTAATTGAGATGGGCGCACCTGCTTCTGCAGGAGGACAATCCTGTGTGAGAGTGTGCCAGGATAGCTTTCTCAGCTTCATGGCTCTAAGCCCATGCTTCACTGTTACCATGATGTATGTATGTATGCATGTAGGTTTGTATGTGTTTGTGTGTGCATATAAAATCTTTAGTACATTCTGATATCTGCTTTCTCTATTTCCCTCTCCCACAATTATCTGAAAACTTATTTCTCCTTTACCTTTAATGTCCTTGTTCTGCTCAATATGAACTTTACCACTGGTGAATTTTCCTAAGCCAAAGCTTTTGTCTTGGAAGGAACTTCGGCTGGTTAGTTTCTAGAGTTCTTAGGACCCAGGTCATCTCAGAACTATTTAAGTTCCCGAGCGCCCCTGCACTCACCTACAAATTAGAGCCCATCCACATTATTTTTACTTTTGTTATTCTTGATTCACTCTTGCATCTTTCACCATCCTCTTTCCATCTGGGATTATTTTCCTTGTGCCTGAAGAATATCCATTAGAGGTCTGCTAGTAGCAAACTCAGTTTTTATCTGAAAATATCTTTTCTTAATTTTTTATTATTTAAGGATATTTCACTGGTTAGAGAATTTTAGTAAGAGAGTTATTTTCTCTCAGGAGAATATATTGTCCCAATGTCTTCTGGCTTCCATCGTTGTTGTTGAGAAGTTACTTGCCAGTCTAACGTCTCAGTCCTTTATAGCTAATGTGCCTTTTGTTTCTCTGGTGGCTTTTAAGAGTTTTTTCTTTGTCTCCAAGTATGGTTTGGTCCCATTACCTCTTTTACACCTCCCTTTTGGGTGCAAGTACACAAATGTTAGACATTCTCACTACATTCTCTATACCTCTTGTCCTATTCTCCATATTTTCTTTTTGTTGCCTGTTTCATTATAGTCATTTCAGACCCATCTTCCAGTTTATTAATTCTCTTATCAGTTTTATCTAATGTGCTAATAACCCCCTTTACAGAATTCTTAACTGTACTTTTAAAAAATAAATAAATAAATAAATATTTATTTATTTACTTATTTATTTGGCTGCATTGGGTCTTCGTTGCAGCACACGGGCTTCTCTCTAGTTGCGGCATGTGGGCTTCTCTCTAGTTGTGGCATGCGGGTTTTCTCTCCCTAGCTGTAGCGTGCAGGATCCAGGGCGTGTGGGCTCTGTAGTTGTGGTGCACGGGCTCCAGAGAATGTGAGCTCTAGTTTGCAGCACGCAGGCTCTCTGGTTGAGGCGCACGAACTCAGTAGTTGTGGCTCACGGGCTTAGTTGTCCCGCGGCACGTGGGATCTTAGTTCCCTGACCATGGATCGAACCCGCATCCCCTGCACTGCAAGGCATATTCCTTCCAATTAAAGCATGGCTTTAATTTTCTTGCATGCTGTATAATTAAACAGAGTTGGCTCACAGTTTGTGACTGATAATTCTAGGATCCATTTCTGTGAGTCTATTTCTTTGGTCACTGTTTGTGATGGTTGTTGCTCAGAGTATCCAGTACATGAAAAGAAACTTCATTTTTATTTACTCCTCCAGTGTCTAGTTATCTTTAAATGTTTTCCAGATGCTATATTTAAAAACTTATTTGTAGAAATAATTTGAGGCTCAAAATGACATTCTGTTCCTCTAAGAATTATTTTCACTTGCTTTTGCTAGGTATCTAGAGACACTAGCAATCCAAAAGCATCTGAATCCAAGTTCAAGGCCTGAAAACCCAGAATACAATCTACAAGAAAGCTGATTTATTTCTTGTTCACTCTTACTCCTGGGGTGTAGCCCTGCAGGGTCCAAGCTCATGGTGGAAAACTGAACTCTGACTTTTGTCCCCCTAGTCCTGTGATGCTGCCAAAAGCACATTTTCTGTTGCCTCTTCAGAACTGGCAAATACCATTCAGGGCAAAAACTACCCTAAGTGACAGGCTTACCAACCTGGATTCTGGTCTTCTTTAGTATCTCAGTCCTGTAAGTCCCCCCTATCTTGTTAGGTCTTTGATGATTCTAAGAAATAAACTTATATAATATGTCCAGCTTTTTTTAGTTGTCATCGGTAATGGAAGGACCAAATTACTTGGTCTGCCATTACTGAAAGCAGTTACTCTGTCACTTTTCATCCCTCTTAACCTACTTCATGTTTCTTCATAGCACTTGTTACTTACTGACATTCACCTCACACCAATATAAATTTTAGGTAGATTTAAAAATGTAAAACAAAACAAAAAAACAAAAATACCTCCAAAAAACTTAAGTTGGAAGTGCTTTATGACATACACATCATAAAAATACTGAAAGGCAAATGGCAAACCAAAAAAAACATAAACCAATATGAAAGACAAAAGGCCAATATTCTTAAAATAGTATGAGCTCTTATATGTAAATCAGAAAAAATTTTTCTATTTTATTTTCTAATTTTGTTTGCTCTCTCACTTTATTCAAGTCCCTGTTCAAACTTCCTGTCCTTGGAAAAGCCTTCCTGATCATGAATCCCATTCCCATCTCTTTTCCCTTAACCTACTCCATTTTTCTGCATAGCATTTATCAATACGTGCTTTTTTGATACTGTTTTAATTATCTGTGCCCTCTGACACTAATGTAAGTTCTGAAAGAAAAGAGACTTGATTTTTATTTACTGCTGTAACCTCAGTGCATGGAACAGTATCTGCTCAATAAATATTTGTGGAATGGATGAATAAAGTTTTGTATAAACAGAATGTCTTGCTCTAATAATCATGGAAAAATATTTCAAAATACACAAAATAATAAAAGCTAGTATTTATGGAGTACCAAGCATTGTTCTAAATGCTTTAGGTGTACTAACTCATTTAATCCCCAAAAATACTATGAGTTAGGTTATCATGATACCCATCTTACAGACAGAGCAAACTAGACACAGAGATTATGTAGTTTGCCTATGGTCACGCAGATAATAAGCATACACTAAAAAGGATTAACAATCTGGCAAATTCTTTCTGCCCCAGTCAAACTCATCTGTTCCTTTTCATACTTAAAAACTCTTGAATACGAATGAGACTAATTAAATAAAACCATCACCACTATGATCACCATTATTGACTGAATTTTTAGTACATACGTACTAAAGACTGTGCTCAGCATCTTACGTATAAATACCAAACTTAATCCTGACAGCAATTTTATGAAGTAGGTATTATCATCTTTCTTTTATAAAAGAAGAAAACTGAGGCTGAAGGAGGTTAAATTAGTTGTCTAAAGTCTAGATCCATGTGGGGTTCAATTTCAAGTTTCAATCTAAAGTCTGTATTTTTAACTACCAGATTTAGAGACTTGCAATAAAATGTTATTCTTCAAAAGGATAAACAAGTACATTCTCTTAAGAAAAAGAAAAGAAAGCATTACATACATCCATTTCAGATATATAATCTTCTGGTTTGTCCATAAATACTGCAGAGACTGGAACAGTTGTGTTTTTGGACATCATGAATTTTAAGGGAACTTCATGGAAGATTTGATTTCTCTCTCTCATTGTCATTTTCTTTTGGGGAAGTGGTGAATTAATATAAATTACTTTAACTGGTTTTGAACCTTAAAACAGAAAAAGAATGGGAGTGATTAGTTACTAGTAGTCATATTAAAAAAAAAAAAAACCAGGATGTATAACAGAAGAATTACTAAACAAAGAGACACAGGATAGGAAACTGGAAGCACATGTCCCATACGTGTGCCTTGAATGAAAAGATTTTTTAAGTCCCTTAGAGATCTAAGGGCAAGAGACTCTTACTGGCAAGAAAAATATGTTCTTTTTCTAACAATTTAAAAAAAGATTTTCTGTTTTATATTGTTGTACTTTTACTGTCATTATTACTCGGTTCCTCTTGGTTTATACTTTCAAAAAGTGATAAAATGTTTACCACGGAGAATATATTACATTTAACTCTAATTTGTAGTTTTGTTTTTAGACATAGTCCTTCATTTACTCCAATTATGTTATTACATACAAGAATATTAATTCTAAAAGATATGAGAAAATTATTAAATATGAACAAAAATAGAAGGGGAATAATATTTTGTACAGAATTTATGTGTAAATATTAATTTTACCGTTAAGAGAGAGACTATCTTATAAGTATAGACTTATTTAAATCTGAATTCCAATAATAGGTAAGTAAATAAACCCTGGAAACTAATCCATTTGAGGCTGTCTAATAAAGTATTACATTCCTTTTATTTCAGTGAAAGACAGAATAACCTCACCATTTCATGTATCTTTGGCCACCCTAAACTATAATTTTTTCTCTACTTCTCACACACCCAGCATGCATACAGGTCCTGTAAATCTAAAAACTCATTTATCAGTGTCAATTGTATACTTAGCACTATATATTAAAAAGTTCTTCTACTGAATGTAATTGTCAAATTTACATCCTCCTTAAATCAAAACTTAGCTTTTTGTATTTGACAAATGACCACTTATAATTAGACAGCTGAAATAGAACTGTTTCAACTCCTCTTTTGAGAGTGTTACTTGACATGGCAAATCACAAACCTGCGACAGGTATTACTTGAATACACACTGGAATTTCCCACTGTTCCTTGTAGCTTGGTCCATGATTATTTAATAAGGTAAATAATGCTTGACTAGTTAGAGCTATCTGAGGGTGATATCTTGCAACAAGCTTCTCTGCATTTGAGTCTTTACTAATGTCCTGAAAAACAACATAAAATTTGTTACTTGATTACACTTATTGGAAACTTCTTTGATTAAATAATGAAAAGAAGGGAGAAATTCAGGAAGGGTACTTTAGAACAACCAGGTTACATGTACTTTATGAGGTACAGAAGATTGCTTGGGAAGATCCAAAACCACTTTACTACTTACATAATGCATAGCTGCAGCTGTTTGTTCTGGTGTTTCAGTGGTAGGTATGTTATCTTTTGACAGCTGCAACTTTGCAGGCATTGAGGGAAATACTGTTTTCACATATTTTACACTGCCCTAAATAAGAAAAAAAATGAATGTTTTATTGCAGAAATCTTGATGTATTTTTTTCCTTAAGTATCTTTTCATCATATGAAACTTATAACTTAAAAGTCTTCATTGTACTAAATGCAAATATCAAATTTAGAGCCTTCTTAAGACAAGACCTTAATGTTTTTACTTGACAACCACCATATAGTTTTGTTTTTTTTTAAGATTTTATTTATTTATTTATTTTTGGTTGCATTGGGTCTTAGCTGGGTCACACGGGATCTTTCGTTGTGGTGCGCAGGCTCTCTAGTTGTGGCGCGCGGGCTACAGAGCGCGTGGGCTCTATAGTTGGGGTGCGTGGGCTCTGTAGTTGCGGCATGTGGGCTTAGATGCCCTGCGGCATGTGGGATCTTAGTTCCCTGACCAGGGATCAAACCTGCGTCCCCTGCATTGGAAGGCGGATTCTTAACCATTGTACCACCAGGGAAGTCCCCCATATAGGTTTTTTTTTAAAAAAGGGTCCAAGATAAGGGTGCCGTGAAATTTTCCCTGTCATTTTAAATTCTAACCTCTCATTTTATGAAGTACAAGTCATAGCAGGGTATAAGAGAAACTCTAAAATATCTTCTTTACACACACATACTTCCAATATGATTTTGAGTAAAATCCCCTTAAAAGAAAAGGGGCTTTCTGCTTGTATTCAGAAACATAAAAGAGATGGAAACTAAGAAAAGAAAATCAAGAAATAAAGTTGGTAGTGATATTTTTTTTTAACTTTTTCTTTTTTCTTTAAATATTTATTTATTTATTTATTTATTTATTTGGCTGCACCGGGTCTTAGCTGGTGGCACGCGGGATCTTCGTTGCGGCATGTGGGATTTGGTTCCCTGACCAGGGATTGAACCCAGGCCCCCTGCACTGGGAGTGCAGAGTCTTAACCACTGGACCACCAGGGAAGTCCCGGTAGTGATATTTTTAAAAACATCAAGTAATGGTAGTCGTACAATAAAAGGGGACACATTTGTACTGCGTATTTTAAAAATTATATCTCGTTACTGCTCAAAATTTAAACATAAATACTGAAATATATCTAAATTATGCTTCTGTGTGAAATACAGATGATGTTTCAGACAAAAGTAAGTTTATTTTTATTTTCTTATGGTAAACCTTACCAATGCGAGAAGAGTTTTTTCTAACTTTAATCCCATCTCTATTCTGAATGGGAAGAATCCCATTAAGCTGGTGACTTCATGGAGAGTATAGAATTCTGGATACTTTTTCACTTGTTCAATACAAGCTTTTAAAATTTGCTAAAAAATAAAAATTAAGAGAAATTCATTTTTTTGTACTTCTCTAATAATGCAACAAAAATAACTTAGTTACATGTGACTAAATAATTATTCATGTCAAATATGAGCTTCATTTCATTAACCCAACTTCTAACAATACAGGCATACTGTATATTCCTTACTTGATTTAAACTCTTATTTTTTGTAACAATTCTTTTTAACCTAATTTCTTAAAACATTGATGTTTAATAATACTAAAATTAGCAATTGTATTAAAATTTAAAGTTAGAGAAGACACATCATATTTTCTCTGCTATTTAAGAAACTGTCAAAGAAATAAAGCCACGTGAAAATTTTAACACACTTTATGGGAATAAAAGCAGTTACATGAATGATTAGAAATAAGTAAGTTTAATACCCTAAAAAGATCCCCAAGCACAATGAATTAATGAAGTAGTTATCTTACAGGTCATTCTAACCTTCAATCTAAAAAATAAATGAGAAATTTTATAACTACTTCAAATGATGGAGTATTTAGTATTTTCTTCTCTCCAAAATGTTCTCAAAATATTAATGACTTACCAGGAAATGTAATGAGGAAGAAAAATTCACAGTTTCACCCAAGCATGTGATAACATGTAAATAACTTAAAGAAGCACAGCAGTTTTGGAGGGGGTAGGGGAGTTATAAAACCATACATACTACATTATCTTCTAAGATACAGTTGTCCCTCGCATCTCTGGAATCCCCCATGGATACCAAAATCCAAGGATGTTCAAATCCCTTATATGAAACGGTATAGTACGGTCAGCCCTCCATATCCACTGATGTAGAACCCGCGGATATGGAGGGCTAAATGTATGTGTTTTCTCTTCTTCTCTCAATGAACCTTAATCTGAACCTTTTAGAATATGGTTTATACCACAAAAGCTTTTAGCAATAAGCATATTTTTACATCTTACACCCTCTTTCCCTTCAGATATTTATAAAGTGTGTCAAGTTACAAATCAATAACATTACTCCAGTACATCTTTTTATCTATAGTTTCATATCCTCTTCTCTCTTTCTTTAATCCTCACTCTCTATTATCTTTCACATTTCCCCCCTCAATTCTACGCTTTTCAATAATGACCTTGATATTTAATCAGGATATTACTTGCAATTAAGGCAGATATAGGTTAATATGGAGAAGTTCTGTTTGCTCTTAAAAGCCCTAGTAAACTGCAAACTCGGATCTGCATAATATCTTTGCTCCTCATTTATAATATTAGTCAACTTTCACCCCTAATATTCCTATCCTATAGAAGTCATTACAAAAATCTGAACATGCAAAGGAAAGCAATATATAAGAACTATGTGACATATAGACTACTCTGGTTAGATATTTATCAGCACATCTTTCTTGGTAAAACTATGCTAGATGTTACAGTGCTTTTTAAGTGAGTTTCACTTAACTCAGTAATTATGGCAAGAGAAAAATTCAAGGGAAAATCTAAGACAGTTTTATACCTATACTCAGATACACTACATAGTATTAAAGGTATTTCACAACTGGTAGATATTAAGTAACTAAAGGATCATTATTTAATATATTTAATTAAAAAATTTTAATTAGTAATTTACTTATGTTTGAAAAACTGCTAAGAGTGAACAAAGGAGGTTAAGAGATTCAGGCTGTTCCCCATCATCACCCACTCCCGAATGTTATTTAACACTCAAAGTATCTTGAAAGTTAAAAACACCAAAAACACATGCATCACTTACAAAGAAAGATGAAAATAACTATGCTCCAGAAAGAGAAAATATAATATGTTTTCATACATGTTTGAAGCTTAAAATTAAACAGATACTGCTTCTGGCAATATGGTAAAGTAGGTACCTTGAAGAGCACTCCTATCCAAACAACACTAGATGCTGGATAAATTACAACTAACAATTTTCATGCATTGCTGGGCTCGGTAAAAGCGAGGAGAATCTCCAAGGACCATAAATAAATAGATAAACATCAAACATCTAGAATGAGGAGAAACAGGAGCAGTGAGCAGTAAGAAAACCCATGGAAGGTGAAGTGGCTTGAGGGCAAATGCCTCAACCAGTTCTAAGATCAGGTAGGGAGCTGAACAGGAGAGCCCTACATTTAAGGCTTGAAATGCAGAGATTTGAAGATATCTGTACAACCATGTTCACAGTAGCATTATTCACAACCAAAAGGTGGAAGCAAATCAAATGTCCATCAATGGATGAATGGATAAACAAAATGTCCATATACATACAATGGAATATTCAGCCTTAAAAAGGAAGGAAATTATGCCACATATTAGAACATGTATGAATCTTGAAGACATTATGCTAAGTAAAATAAGCCAGTCACAAAAAGACAAATACTACATGATTCCACTTATATGGGGGTACCTACAGTAGACAAATTCAGAGACAGAAAGTAGCATGGTGAATGGCACAATAATAAATAAATATTTCGCGTTTGTCCCTGGTTCCTGACACACAGCTCCTAAAATTCTTGGAATCCCCTAAGTGATAAGAATGTCTTTTTTATGCTAATTAGATGACAAAAGGCCCATAGATAGCTAATCACCAGCAGCCAATGATTTAATCAAGCATGCCCACTAAATGAAATCTCCATAAAACTCCCCTTAACAATGGCATTCGGAGAGCTGGGTTGGTGAACACATAGAGGTGCTGGGAGGGCAGTGTACCTGGAAAGGGCATGGAAGCTCTGTGCCTCTTCCCCCATACCTTGCCCTATGCATCTCTCTCTTCCATTTGGCTGTTCCCAAGTTGTATTCTTTATAATAAACTGGAAATAGCAAGTAAAGTGCTTTCCTGAGTTCTGTAAGCCATTCTACCTAATTATTGAACTCAGGTAGGGATGGGTCATGGAAACCCTAGGCCTACTGTCTGGAGAGCTGGAGAACTGGTTGGCATGGGGGAAAAATCCCACATATTTGGTGTCAGAAGTGTTGTGAATAGAAACAGTTCAGAAACAGGTATAGAGTCTCAGTTTTACAAGATGAAGAGAGTTCTGGAGATTGGCTATACTACAATATGAACATACTTAATACTATAGAACTGCACATTTAAAAATGGTTAAGGGGCTTCCCTGGTGGCGCAGTGGTTAAGAATCCACCTGCCAATGCAGGGGACACAGGTTTGATCCCTGGTCCAGGAAGATTCCACATGCCACGGAACAACTAAGCCTGTGCACCACAACTACTGAGCCTGTGCTCTAAAGCCTGCAAGCCACAACTACTGAAGCCCACGTGCCACAACTACTGAAGCCCACGCACCTAGAACCCGTGGTCTGCAACAAGAGAAGCCATCGCAATGAGAAGCCCGCACACCACAACAAAGAGTAGCCCCCGCTAGCCGCAACTAGAGAAAGCCTGTGTGCAGCAATGAAGACCCAGTGCAGCCAAAAATAAATAAATCAATAAAATCTATTAAAAAAATAATAAAAATGGTTAAGACAGTAAATTTTGTTATGTGTATTTTACCATAATTAAAAATTATTTTTAAAAAAGGGAAGGATATTGACACATGCTATAACATGGGTGAATCTTGAAGACATTATGCTAAGTAAAATAAGCCAATCACAAAAGGACAAATATTGAAATGACTCCACTTATATAAAGTACCTAGTGAAGTTAAATTCATAGAAATAAAAAATTGAATGGTGGTTGTCAGGGACTGGGGGGAAGAGGGAATGATGAGTTATTATTTAATGAATATAGAGTTTCAGTTTGGGACGATGGAAAAGTTTGGGAATGGATGATGAAAATCCACTTACAACAGTGCGCAAGTATTTAATGCCATTGAACTATCCTTAAAAATGGTTAAAATGGTAAATTTTATGTTACATATATTTTACCACACCAAAAAAAGAGAAATGGAAGACAGACTGAAACCTAGTAAGTTTGGGAATTCCAGAAAGAGAGTTGGGAAAACAAAAAAGAAGCAATAATTGAAAATGGCTGAGAATTTTCAAGAACTGATGATGGATTTGAATCTACAGATACAAGACACACAATGAAACAAGTAGAATTTTATTCTAATAAAGTACATTGTAATGAAACTGTAATACACCAAAAATTAAGAGCGGTCAGAAAGAAAAGGCAGATTCCCTAAAAGAAATGACAATTAAACAAACAATACACTTTTCAATAATAATACGTGAGTCAGAAAAAGTAGAATTATATCGTCAAACGCTGAGAAATAAAACAAACTGCCAACTTAGAACTATGTATGGAGCAAAACTATCTTATTAGAATGAGAACAAAATAAAAATATTTCCAGGTAAACAAAAAAGAAGATTGTTCATCACCAAGAGACCTTCACCAAAGGAGCATCTAGAACATATAACATTTCAGGAAAAATGAAGAGGATTTCAGAATGTAGATTTGAAAAGAAGAGATGGAAAGGCAAAAAAAGGTCCAAATTTGTAGATAAATGAAGACAAACATTGTTCATATAAAATAATAATGTAGGTAGGTTTAAAAAAGAGACAGCATTAAAACAATAGTATCAATGAGGAGGGATGTGATGAAAGTCAAAATGCTCTACGGTCTCTGTAGATGTATAGGTTAATAGAACTAAATAGAGTTGAGAAATTTACCCATAGGTCAATGGTGACAAGGTAATTCAACAAGGAAAAAATTCATTGTGAAAATTCAAGAGTAACCACTAAGAACAACAACAACAACAATGTATAAATTCCTAATCAATAGAGAGGGAAAAAAGAAGGGGGAAAAAGTCAACCCCCTCAAAAGAAGTCAAAGAAAGAAGTTTAGAAAAAGACAAATAGAAATCATAAACAGGTTTATATACATAAATTATCACAATGAATGTAAATGACTCAACTTTTTAATTAATAGGCAAGAGATGGTCAGATCTTATTTAAAAAGGCACTCTAGCTAAACATCATTTTAAGAGGTATTTGTTTCCATAATTAAAAATTATTTCTATAGTTCTATAGAATCTATAGAACTTTAATATAAGTTCTATAGATTCAAAGCAATCCCAATTAAAGTCCCACTTAGTTTTTTTCTAGAAATTGACAAGCTGATTCCAAAGTTTTCATGGAAATGCAAAGAACCAATAAAAGCCAAAACAATTTTAAAAAAGAACAAAGTTGTAGGATTTCCACCAGATGGTTTCTTGTAGTCTTCCACTACAAGACATGGTGGTATTGGCATAAAGACAGAGGTATAGATTAATGAAACAGACTAGAGTCATGAAATTGACCCACACATCACTGGTGAAAAGGCAATTTAATGAGGGGAAAAAATAGCTTTTTCAACCAATAGCGCAAAACAATTTCTCAACATTGGCACTATTGGCGTTTTAGACCAGATAATTCTTTGTGTTGGGGGGGCCAACCTTTACATTGCAGGATATTTAACAACATTCTTGGCTCTACCCACTAGATGCCGAAGCACGCCTTCCTCAGTTATGAGAACCCAAAATATTTCTAGACATTAACATATGTCTGGTAGGAGGCAAAATCACTCTCAGTAGAGAATCACTATGCTTGAACAACGAGATATCCAGAGGAAAGGAAAATAAACTTTGACCCAAACCTCACATCTTGCACAAAAAAATAACTTGAAATTAACATACACACATTCACATAAAAGTTAAAACTATAAAACCTCTAGATCAGGGTTTCTCAACACAAGCACTACTGACATTTGAGGCTCCATAATTCTTTGCTGTGGGGGATATTATATACATTGTAGGATGTTTAACAGCATCCCTGGCCTTTAGTCACTAGATACGAGTAATTCTCTGCCAGTTGTGACAATCAAAAATATCTCCAGACACTGCTGAAGTCCCCTGCGTGGGGAGTGGGCACAGGGTAAAGGAGTAAAAGTGACCTCGGATAAGAACCACTTGGGGTTGGCAAATATTTCTATGCTAGAACACATACAAGCACCAACCATAAAACACTTGCAAAAATTAGACTTCATTAAAATTAAAATTCTGTTTTTTGAGAGACTATTAAAAAAATTAAAAAGCATGTCACAAACTGGGAGAAAACTATATATATATATATATATATATATATATATATATAAAACAGGCTTGTATTCAGAATATATAAGGAACTGTCAAAAATCAATAAAAATAAAAACCAACAAAATTAGCAAAAGATGTTAACAGACATTTCACAAAAGCCAATAAAAACACAAAAAAGATGTTCAAACATCACTGCTCTTTGGGGATATGCAAACTAAAGCCATAATGAGACACTACTACACACCATAGGTTGGCTAAAATTAAAAAAGATTAACAATGTTAAGTGTTAGCTAAAGTGCAGAACAACTGGAACTCTTATACATTCACTGCTGGCGAAGAGTATAAAATGGTACATCCACTAGGGAAAACAGCTTGGCAGTTTCTAATAAAATTTAACTTTGTACACTTGCCAGATGATCTATAAATACTATACCTAGTTATATACCCAAGAAAATGCAAATATATGTCCCCCAAAAATCTTGTACAAGAATGTTCTTAATAGCTTTATTCAAAATTGCCCCAAACTGGGAATAACACAACTGCCCATCAACAGTTGAATTGGTAAACCAATTTTGATATAACCATACAATAAAACAAAAAGGAATAAAAAGGAATACATTATGGATACTTGCGTCAATGTGGATGAATCTCAAAAATGCTGACTAAAAGAAGTCAGACACAAAAGAGTACACTGTGTGTGATTCAATTTTTATAAAACTCCAGAAAAGGCAAATCTAATCTATGGTGACAGAAAGCAAATCAGTGGTTTCCTAGGGCCATGGATGGAAAGAGGCACAGAGATCTTTTTAGTGTGATAGAAATACTCCATATCGGGACTTCCCTGGTGGCACAGTGGTTAAGAATCCACCTGCCAATGCAGGGGACATGCGTTTGATCCCCGGTCTGGGAAGATCCCATGTGATGCGGAGGAACTAAGCCCGTGCGCCACAACTACTGAGCCTGTGCTTTAGAGCCCGCGAGCCACAACTACTGAGTCCGCGCACCACAACTACTGAAGCCCACGCGCCATAACTACTGAAGCCCGTGTGCTCTAGGGCCCGCGTGCTGCAACTAGTGAAGCCCATGTGCCAAGAGCCCGTGCTCCGCAACAAGAGAAGCCCCCGCTCGCTGCAACAAAGACCCAACACAGCCAAAAATAAATAAAATTTAAAAAAATAATAATAAAATAAAATATATTAAAAAAATAAAAAATTATAAAAAAAAGAAAAGAAAAAGAAATACTCCATATCATGGCTGGGGTCATGGTTACACAGGAAGACTCACTGACATGCACTTAAAATCGATGCTTATTGTATGTAAATTTTACCTCAGTAAAATTGATTTAAAGTTAAATGTGGATTAAAAAGGGAGAGTTTATGCCTAGAAGAGAACATAGGCAAAACATTCTCTGACATAAATTGTACCAATGTTTTCTTAGGTCAGTCTCCCAAGGCAATAGTAATAAAAACAAAAATAAACAAATGGGACCTAATCAAACCTACAAACTTTTGCACAGCAAAGGAAACCATGAACATAATGAAAAGACAACGTACGGAATGGGAGAAAATATTTGCAAACAATGTGACCAACAAGGGCCTAATTTCCAAAATATACAAACAGCTCATACAACTCAACAACAAAAAAACAAACAAGCCAATCCAAAAATGGGCAGAAGACCTAAATAAACATTTCTCCAAAGAAGAAATACAGATGGCCAATAGGCACATGAAAAGATGGTCAACAGTGCTAATTATAAGAGAAATGCAAAAAAAAAAAGCAAAAAAAAAAAAAAGAGAGAAATGCAAATCAAAACTACAATGAGGTACCACCCACATTGGTCAGAAAGGCCATCTTTAAAAAATCTGCAAACAACAAATGCTGGAGAGGGTGTGGAAAAAAGGGAACCCTCCTACACTGCTGGTGGAAATGTAAGTTGGTGCAGCCACTGTGGAAAACAGTAGGGAGAGACTTCCTTGGTGATCCAATGGGTAAGACTCTGAGCTCCCAATGTGTGGGGGGCCCCAGGTTCGATCCCTGGTCAGGGAACTAGATCCCACATGCATGCCACAGCTAAGAGTTCGCATGCTGCAACTAAGAGTCCGCATGCTGCAACTAAAAGATTCCACATGCTGCAATGAAGATCCCACATGCCACAACTAAGACCCAGTGTAGCCAAAATAAATAAATAAATATTAAAAAAAAAAAGAAAGAAAGAAAACAGTAGAGAGGTTTCTCAGAAAACTAAAAATAGAATTACCATATCAGCCAGCAATCCCACTTCTGGGCACATATCCAGACAAAACTATAATTCAAAAAGATACATGCATCCCTATATTCATAGCAGCACTATTCACAGTAGCCAAGACATGGAAACAACCTAAATGTCCACCAACAGATGAATGGATAAAGAAGATGTGGTACATATATACAATGGAATACTACTCAGCCATAAAAAAGAACAAAATAATGCCACTTGCAGCAACATGGATGCAACTAGAGATTATCATACTAAGTGAAGAAAGTCAGAAAGAGAAAGACAAATACCATACGATATCACTTATATGTGGAATCTAAAATATGACACAAATGAAGCAATCTATGAAACAGAAACAGAATCACAGACAGAGAGAACAGAGTGGTGGTTGCCAAGGGGGAGGAGGTTGGGGGAGGGATGGAGTGGGAGGTTGAGATTAGCAGCTGTAAGCTTTTATATATAGAATGGATAAATAAGAAGGTCCTACTGTATAGCACAGAGAACTATATTCAGTATCCTATTATAAACCATAATGGAAAAGAATATATTAAAAAAAGAATGTAAAAAATGTATAACTGAATCACTTTGCTGTACAGCAGTAATTAACACAACATTGTAAATCAACTATACTTAAAAAAGAGAGAGTTTATTTAGTACGTAATGGCTACATGTTCTAACAATATAAATGCAGTACTAAAAAAAGTAGGGGAGAATGGTGAGAACATATGAAAAGATTTTTTCAAACTATTTTCAGAAATTCTATTGATTGGTGGCATTGTATTATTATTCTGAGGCTGTTGTGAGTATAATGTGGGATAAAGCAAACGAGACACGTGGTCATTTTTTAAATGTTACTTTTTCTAGCTCCATCTCCTGAAACAGTCTCATAAACACTGATCAACTCCGGTGCAGTGAGCATCCCCAGTGCCCAGACTGTAGTCTTGAAATGCCATTTCGCACTGAAAGAAACAAAGGCTCTAGAAAATAGCTGTTTCCAGGGCTGGGATAGGAAATGTACAAAATAAGCCTCAAAGACTCCTAGAGTGACTCAAAAGGACTCAAAAGCCAGTATGAAGACCTCATCACTGGTCAAAGTTGGTATTATCTGAGTTTCAAAAAGGATAATTGTAGTGGACTAAAACCCATCAAATATGTTTAACTTCATGATTCAATAATAATATTTTTTTAAAAACAGTGATCACCATTGTAAAATAAGAAGGGACCAATTAATTTTTTCAAAACTGGTATATAAAGAATCTAGCACTTTTTCTGCTACATGAAATGGGAAGCCAAACAGTAGATGAGGAAAAACATATCTTAATAAAATTATTCCAACTAATGAATAAAAATAAATGATGCAATTAGAATCTTACAATTTTGCAAACCCCAGTGAATGAATAAATCTGGCATTAAGCATCAATAGCTACTAACATCACAAAAAACAACCAGACATTATGTGCCACCTGATTAAAGAATACACCACCATCTATATGTTCAAACCCTTTGGCAAGACTATAATTCTGATCAAGCTTCTGGATCCAGTTCACAATTTGTAAGAAATATAGAGGAAAAAAGAACATGTTGAGCATCATCATGAACATATAATTATCAAAATCTAGACTGTGGGAAACTCTAAAGGTCAAATGACCCAGGTTCTTGAAAAGATAAAGTTTAAGGAAAAAAAATATGGAGGGGAAACTTGTAGATTAAAAAAACTGTTTTATCAAATAAAAGAAAAAACTCCCAATGTATACAGTAGTCTCCCTTGTCCATGGGGGATATATTCCAAGACCCTCAGTGGATGTCTGAAATCGTGGATAAGACTGAATATCATTTCCTATTCATACATACCTACGATAAAGTTTAATTTAAAAATTAGGCACAGTAAGAGATTAGCAACAATAACTAATAATAAAATAAAAACAGAACAATTATAGCAATATTGTAATAAGTTATATGAATGTGGTAACTTTCTCTCTCTCTCTCAAAATATTTTACAAATTTAATGTCTTTTCAATCTTAACTAAGCACTTATCATGCGCTGCGGCTGTAACTTTTGCAGTTTGAGGTGTGACAGCAGAACATGAATTTCTTTTTCCTTTGTTATAATTTCATGGATAGAAGATTCGTTCTTACTGCAGATCTTAGTAACTGCAGCATATGATTTTTGTTCTTTCCTTACTAAGTTGAGAACTTTCGCATTTTCACTGAAAGGAAACACTTTGCGGCTTCTTTTTGGCATACCCAACTGCCAGCATCGCTACTATTGCACTTTGGAGCCATTATCAAGTAAAATAAGGGTGACTTGAACACAAGCACTGTGATACCTTGTAAGTCCATCTGATAACCAAGGTGGCTGCTAAGAGATTAATGGGTGGGATATACTAGACAAAAGGATAATTCACATTGTGGGTGGGGTGGAGTGGGATGGTGAGAGACTTCATCACACTACTCAAAATGGTGTGTGATGAAGTATTTCTGGAATTTCCATTTGTGGGTAACTGACACGGAGTAAAGCAAAACCAAGATTAAGGGGGGACTACTGTACAACCCATAAAACTTTTGTATTTAGGATATATACAAAACCTCCCACATATCAGTAACAAAAAGATGGAAAATCAAGTAGAATAAAGGGCAAAACTTGAACACTCAATTCACAGGAAATGACCAAGAAACATAGGAAAAGGTATACAGTCTTATAAATACAGCACCCTATCCTCTAGATTGGTTAAAACTAAAATGACTGTAAGTATCAATTGTTGAGGATATGGAGTAAAAACCTCTCAAACACTGCTGGGTACAATGTAAAGTGGCATAACCACTTTAGAAAGCGGTCTAACATTATCTATTGAAGTTGAAGATATGCATACTCTATAACCCAACAATTTCATTCCTAGTCATATACCCAGTAGATATGTGTGTACATGTGCAGTAAGAGACATGTATGAGAATTTTCATAGGGGCACTGCTTAGAATAGCTCAAAACTGGAAACAGCCCAGATTTTGATCAACAGAATAAACCAGTTTACTTATACATGTACAGAAATAAAAATGAATGAAATACAACTACACACATACATACATATGAATCTCACAAACATACTATTGAGTAAAGGAAGAATTCTGTTCACATAAAAGAGCAAAAGAATTCACATAAAATTCAAACCCAGGCAAAAGAAAACTTGAATTACCAAAAAAAAATTTTTTTTAAAGGCATGGAAATTATCAAACCAAACTTGGCACAGTGATTATTTCTTCAACAAGGGAAAATGTTATTATCTAGGAGGGATACACAGGGGCCTTCTAGGTTACTGGTAATGTTTTATTTCTTGACTTGGAAGAGAGTTACATAGGTGTTCACTATATAATTATTTGTTAAGCTGTACATATTTGTTCTAAATACTTTTTCATAGTATTTAAATATATTTCATAATATACATTTCATACATATTATGAAATATTATAATATTATACATATTAATGTATAATATTAATGTTAATATTATACATATTAATACATTTCATAATATAAAATTAAAATTTTAAAACAATAAAAAGATTTATTAATGTTAATATTATATATTATATATATTAATATATTATATTATATATTATGTTAATATTATATATATTAACATTAACATATTAATGTTAATATTATACATATTAATACATTTCATAATATAAAATTAAATTTTTAAAACAATAAAAAGATTAGAAAAATATCAGTGAGTCTTTGGGGTAAGATGTAAAGTGTAATAAGACAATGTGCTGCCAAGTCAACCTGGCTAAAAAGCAAGACCTAACGCTGATTGCTAGCTATCAAATAATGTACTCTGTTCATAAACAGTTTTATATTCACTTAACAAGTAATTATACTGAGCACTTACTGTGTGCCAGGCATTATTCCAGTGACTGGGAACACCCCAGCGCGCAAACAGTACTTACATACAGGTGTTAGGGAGAAAGACAATAAACAAAACATGGTAAAGGAAACGCTGAGGGTGATGCTACTTTTTATACGGTAATTAGGAGTATCCTCAGTGATAGCTGGCATCTGAACAGAGAGAGACTTAAAGGAATCAAGGAACTAATCCATGCAGGTATCTGGGGAACAGCTTGCCAGAAAGATGGGAACAGCCAAAGGCCTTAAGGCAGGACCGTGCTTGATGTATTCAAGAGACACAAAGAGCCCAGGAGGCTGGAATGGAGTAACTGAGAGGAACACGCAGGAGATGTAGCAGGCTTGGGGTGGTGGTGGTGAGGAGGCAGGATCATGTAGGGCACTGCAGAACTTTCTAAAGACTGTCTCTTCTTGAGTGAGATGAGAAGCCATATGAAACCAGCAAAATGAGGGGATGTGATTTATGTTTTAAAACCATCATTGTGGTCCTTTCACCAACACTATTAAAATAGGAACAGCTACAGTGCCTTTCACATATGGAGAAATATGACACTCTGTTTAAGTATATCATACATAGGTTCAGAGAAAAATGAAATTCTGCCTTTGATTTAGAAGATTCATTCTTCTGGTTCATATTAACAACAAAATTTCACCTTAAGAAAGTGTTTGTTTTAAAGTAGAACTAATACCCTCTGCTGTCCTCCAATTTATAATGAGCAGTTTTTTAAAAAGTTGTGCTAAAATACCCTTAAAACCTACTATCTTAACCATTTTTAAGTGTAGGGTTCAATACTACTAAGTATATCACATTGTTTTGTACAGTGAGTAGTTTTATTTATTTATTTCAAATTTATCAATTTTATCATGTATGGTTTATTTTTTTAATTTTTAAAATATATTTATTTATTTATTTATTTATTTTTGGCTGTGTTGGGTCTTCGTTGCTGTGCGCGGGCTTTCTCTAGTTGCCGTGAGCGGGGGCTACTCTTTGTTGCGGTGTGAGGGCTTCTCATTGAGCTGGCTTCTCTTGTTGTGGAGCACGGGCTCTAGGCGCGCAGGCTTCAGTAGTTGTGGCCTGCGGGCCCTAGAGCTCACGCTCAGTAGTTGTGGTGCACGGGCTTAGTTGCTCCACGGCATGTGGGATCTTCCCGGGCCAGGGCTCGAACCTGTGTCCCTTGCATTGGCAGGCAGATTCTTAACCACTGTGCCACCAGGGAAGCCCTGACTAGTTTTAAAGGCTTAAAAAAAAATTTAGACTGGTGTTGGTGTTTCTAGATGGATTCTACTACAACTCTACTATTAAGTTACTATTCAAGTAGTGTACTCTAAATTTTTCCTACGCCTACTACATGATGGGAGGATTTACATGCTTTGTTAATAAATGTGCATGAAACAGATAGTTAGTGGGAAGCAGCAGCATAGCACAGGGAGATAAGCTCCGTGCTTTGCGACAGCCTAGAGGGGTGGGATAGGGAGGGTGGGAGGGAGACTCAAGAGAGAGGGGATATGGGGATATATGTATGCATATGGCTGATTCAGTGCGTTGTGCAACAGAAACACAGTATTGTGAAGCAATTATACTCCAATAAAGATGTATTAAAAAAATAAATGATAATTGCCCTCAAAAAAAATTAAAAAATAAACCTGCATGAATAATTTAAGTATCAAAAAATTATTTAATGAAATTTATCATCCGGTGGCTGGTTACCATGAAAATAGTGAATATAAATTTATATGACTAGGTTCTAAAGGACCATACAGATTTTTAAGGACCAAGATAGCTCCTTAAACCCCATTCTCTCGCAAGGGAAATCAGTGCATCAGATCAAACCATCCATATGAGTCAAATATAACTCAAATACAGTAGTTAGATCATTAAAAGAAAAAAACATGAATATACTATAGTATCTGATTTTGAGGTGTCAGTATTTCTATTATTTAAATACATGATGGATAAAAGACCTACATACAATTTGGTCTCTAATTTGACAATATTGACGTGTGTTTTTGGAAAATCATCACACATTTTAAAATGCTGCTATTGCGTATTATTTGGCAGTTTAAGTAAATGTGATTTTTTTTTTTTACCTCTGTGAAGAGACGAGCGTTATCAGAAAGCATATTATAATCCTGTGCACATTTCTTTGCAGAATTCTGCAAAAATTTTAGGAATTCTGTAACTTCTTCATTCACGTGCTTTTTCATATCCTGATTTTGAAAAAAAATAGACATATCTTAGAATAAGAAGCTTGGTTAAAAACAATCACTTCTCAATCGCTGCACTAATAATTTGGACTTAAAGTATCATGTCCAAAGCAGAAATCACAAAAAAGTTCACTCCACAAAAAGAGAAAAGCTAATGACTAATGCTACAATATATGATTAGGAATTAATAAGCTCATTTTATAAAATGCTCTTAACATAAAAAGGACAAACACCCAAATGGAAAAATAAGCAAACATACATATATGCAAGTTACAAAAGAAGAATTACAAATGGCTTATAAACACATGGAAAATGCTTATTTTCATTAGTAACCACTGTAAGTTAATATAAAACAAGAGATTGCCATTTTTTCCATATCAAATTAGAGGCAAAAAAAGTAATGTTCATTATTAGTGAAGATATTTTGAAAAAAACCTTCATACAGTAGTGGTACATACAAATTGGTTTAAACTTTTTTTCAGAACAATTTACTCCTGTGTAACTGCAGATCAAAGCCTTAAAAACATGTATAGTTTTTGATCTGGTAATTATATTTTTAAGAATTTATCTTAAGGAAACAATCATAGATATGAACAAAGAGTTTGCAACAATGATATTCAGCACAGCATCACTTACCTAATCGGGAATTTGGAAACTACTTAATTAAAGTAATAATTAACAAAAATTTTAAAGTGGTTCAAGGAGCAAGGTAAAGTTCTACTGCTAGTACTTAATATGAACTGGGGTGAAATATACTCAGAACTAGAGCAAAATGCCTCAACTATAACAGAAACAACAGAATTAAAGCACCAATGTTCTGTCAATTAAACTCCTTATCGTTTCCATTTTTATTAATGTGATTGCACCTAAAAACATAAAAGCAAATTTCAAATATTTCCTAACTTTTAAATATTTTTTAACTGACGCTGAAGAACAGAATACATACCAAGTACTGCAAGTAGTCATTTTTATTTATTCCAACAGCTTTGGAACTCGCAGGGATTTTTGCATATTTAACCAACAAATCCACATAATTCCTCTGTTCTCTCTGTGAGAAACGAGAGAAACGAGGATACGGAACTCTTGGTTTTGGAAGAAGAACCATTCCAACTGTGGTTTTCACTTTTTCCTTTGCTTGAGTTGCTGAACTAACTGCCGGCTCAGTATCTACAGAACTTGCTGAGGCATTCAGATTTTCTCCTATACGTCTGGGAAAAAAAAATACAATTTACAAATACGTGCTTTTCACATGAAGATTACTATCATGAAACTTCATGATTCTCAATCACCAGGGAGAATATAGAGTGATTAACAGAGTAAATTCTGGATTATTATCTAACTCTGCCACCTGCATTTTGATGTTTAGCCATTTAGTATAAATTAAGTATCATGTAGGATAGGATCACATTACAAGTTTACCTTCAATTACCTGATGGAGAGGAAGAGGCAAAATCCTTAGACAAGTTATTCAATTTGGAAGCTTCCTCCCTTTAGTGAAGAGGGGTAAATCACTCTTGCCAGTTATATATGCAGGTATTTTGTGTTTACATTTTATTACAATTCAAGTTGTTTTTTAATACCTAAATTCTTCAATAAGATATATCAGTTAATGCGGTGAACAAAAGCCACTAAGAGCAGGATATGATGGGGTCACAAACTTGAAGTTCACAAATTCATTGAGATTCTAAATTTTCTGGTTTCCTCTGCTTTAATTATCTCAAGAATTAAAAAGAAAATCCCAACACTCTGTGATATTTTTTATGGAAATAACAGTGGTTTGAGAAAAGTTGTATAATCCTCTATCACTCATGCACATGGCTGAGTCTATGGAAATGTCTTTATGTTTTGTATAGATATAAAAGAGAAATCTTGGCACACCTATAATGAAATACACTACAGGAAAAAGTGGTGAGTAGCTAGAGAACCTGTTACCCTATCTGTTTATGAAATGCTACCCCCAATTTAAAAAAAAAAATCACCTTACTACCCCAATTAAGGTATATGAAGACAAATTTCTTATCTTGTACATAATCTGTCTCTATTGCTGCTATTCAGTGTTATAATCTACATTTTTCATAAGAAAGTCTTAAAGTACACACACACACACACACACACACACACACGAAACTACATTTCCTTAGCCTCTACAACTTTAATTTCCACCACAGTAATGATTTGGCTCCAAACTAAACGACAATAACCAAAAAGGAAGGGAAACTAATGAAAGGATAAATGTCTGTTGATTCATTCTTCATTCCTCGATTCATTAATATTTTGAGTGACTACCATGTGCCAGCCCTATGCTGGGTACTGGACATACGACCAACACTGAGCACAATACAGTCTCTACTCTCTAGGACCTTACAATCAAGTGGATCAGACAAACGAATGGGGAAGAAAGAGAAGTAAATATGTACACCAATACAGTATGACTATGGTGATCTGAGGTTTCCAAACTGAACATATTGAATAGGTGACTGAGAAAAATCCTAAGGACATAGAAATCAGGGATGAAGAGGAAGAAATGGGAGGGGAAAGAAATATCCAGAGCAGTGGTTCTCAATCATAACAGTATTAATTCCCTCAAGGCAGTCTGGAAGCCTGTGGGTGCATCTAGGTTGTCCAAAATAGAATTAAAGGCATTTAGGGCTTCCCTGGTGGCGCAGTGGTTAAGAATCTGCCTGCCAATCCAGGAGACATGGGTTCGAGCCCTGGTCCGGGAAGATCCCACATGCTGTGGAGCAACTAAGCCCATGCGCCACAACTACTGAGCCTGCGCTCTAGAGCCCGAGAGCCACAGCTACTGAGCCCTCGTGCCACAACTACTAAAGCCCACACGCCTAGAGCCCGTGCTCCGCAACAAGAGAAACCACCGCGATGAGAAGCCCGCACGCCGCAACGAAATGTAGCCCTCACTCACCGCAACTAGAGAAAAGCCTGCACACAGCAACGAAGACCCAATGCAGCCAAAAATAATAAATAAATATATTTATTAAAAAAAAAAAATTAAAGGCATTTAGAGGTGAGGAACACTAGATTTCTGTAATGTATCATAGTGTCCTGCACAACTTTCAAAGGTCATTTCAAGCTTTCTCTTATCATATACACATAAGTGTGGTCTGTTATTACTTTTCCTAACAACACATTTTACTCTTTTATTTCTATGATTTTTTTTATGGTATAGTTTATCTTACTTCTCTTAAATCCAATCTTAGTCATGTTAGCTGGTGCATCCGACTACTTCATTGTATCTTCTAGTGCAGTAGTATCTATTACAATGCATAATATAAATTATTTTCCTTTTATTTCACATTTATATATCTAGAGCATTATTTTAAAATATTATGTCTATGGCTACTAATATCTATGAATTTTAATTCATAGTAAACAAGGTTTCTTACTTCTTATAAACATTTGTTATGCAAAGTAGGAGAGTTTCAGCCTGATAAGTTTGAGAATTACCAATCTAGATCCGTGTCTGGACAAAGGGTGAGTTAAGCCCCATCCAAAACTACCATTAATCTGTTTTAGATCAACGTTAAAATATTAGAATAAATATGGTAAAAATTCCAAAATTCTTAAAAAAAAAGACTTAGAGTCCTCAAATAAGGCAAAATATTCAAGATTACTCTTTTAGAGCTAAACTCTGGATGGAAAACTAATCAAGAGAGCAGGTTAGTAAATGGAAAAAGAATTTTGGAAATTAAAATAAGGATGCTTAGATTGGCTCTGAAAATAATACAGGTGAAAGAAGACATACTTAGCTACTAAAGTTTCTCCAATAACTGCATAAAAATAAGCATATTTTAGGTTAACAAAATGAATATTAACTGCTGATCTTGGGAGAAATGTATTACAGCAAATTGATTTTTCAGTAGAAAATGTCTTGAGAGCTATTCAAACCTAACAGTATTGTGTCCGCAATTCTTAACAATACTGCTTCACAGCTGTCTCTCTGAATATGAGAACATGTCTGTCGTTGTGACACAAACTGGCAAATTTAATTAAGCTGCTGTAGCAACAAGATGCTGACTCAGATATGCCAGAGTAGGAATGTCAAGAAATTCTAGCAGTTTAAATTGGCTACATTCAGCAAAGAATGAAACGGGAGCACATCAAGATCATTTCTGTGTGCAGCGCTGTCAAAATCTTCATCAGGGTGCAAGCCAAAAGCATCTGACGGGGTTTTTCTATCCACATTTACAGCATTATATTTTATTTAAGTTGATGGTTTGAAGTTTCCTCCCTTCATTTTGTCAACTACCCACTCTCCTTTTTTACTTTAAGTAAAAAAAAAGGCAGAATTCAAAAGTTTTCATTTCCTATGCTTTAAGTCTCCTGGTTTGGGTAGCTTCTTTAAGTAGCATTTGGAAATGGTACTTCTAGCCTCCATCTAAAGTCTACCTGTACCTCCTGAATTTGATTTACTTATATACATTAAACATGTTAAAATTTCTTTTTTCTTTTTTGTGTATTTGAAGCTTCTTTCCCCTTTGTTGGCTTAAAACTCAGTTATAAATATCTATAACCAGAAACTAATTTTTTTTTTTTTTTTAAATTTTGGCTGCATTGGGTCTTCGTTGCTGCGCGCAGGCTTTCTCTAGTTGCAGCGAGCGGGGGCCACTCTTTGCTGCAGTGTGCAGGCTTCTCATTGCGGTGTCTTCTCTTCGTTGCAGAGCACGGGCTCTAGGCACATGGGTTTCAGTAGTTGTGGCATGCGGGCTCAGCAGTTGTGGCTCGTGGGCTCTAGAGCACAGGCCCAGTAGTTGTGGCGCACAGGCTTAGTTGCTCTGCGGCATGTGGGATCTTCCTGGACCGGGGTTCGAACCCGTCCCCTGCATTGGCAGGTGGATTCCCAACCACTGCGCCACCAGCGAAGTCCCCAGAAACTAATTTTTAAAAAGGCAAATATTTACCTTTTAGTGGAGGGAAAAGGGTTGAATAAAAACCTCATATTGTTGAAAGTAGCATAATTAGAGGTATCAATATTTTCCCAAATATGTTATTTATAGAACACAAAATACAAAATTAGGGCTAATAAATTTACATTCTTCTGAGTCTTTTTTTGCTTTTTTCTTCCTAGTTTTTTCATCAAGAAAACTGTGGTAATTTAATATAGTCTGAAAATCCATTCTTACTGTAATAAAACTAAAGGTTAGCAAAAAAGACTAGAAAGACACGAAATCAATGACTTGTGTCTTTATTTCTTCTATGCTAAAAGGTGTATTATACTAACAAATTATTTTGTGCTATATAGAAATCTAAAGAAAAACAAGTGATATTCTAAGAAAAAAAGATTTTAGGTGTTAAGTGTACTCATCTTCCAGTAAGGCGTCCTCTCCCTTACAAATTTCAGACTATAACCCACGCTTGGGATATGCTGAATAGAACCGGATTTGAAAAGAACCATAAAATAATTAAGAAGCAGTAGCAGGGGACTTCCCTGGTGGGGCAGTAGTTGAGAATCTGCCTGCCAATGCAGGGGACATGGGTTCAATCCCTGGTCCGGGAAGATTCCACATGCCGTGGAGCAACTAAGCCCGTGCGCCACAACTACTGAGCCTGTGCTCTAGAGCCCGAGAGCCACAACTACTGAAGCCCATGTGCTGCAACTACTGAAGCCCGCGCACCTAGAGCCCGTGCTCCACAACAAGAGAAGCCACCGCAATGAGAAGCCCACACACCGCAACAAAGAGTAGCCCCCACCCGCCACAACTAAGAGAAAGCTCACGCGCAGCAACGAAGACCCAATGCAGCCAAAAAAAAAAAAAGATGCTCATTGTTTTTAACAGTAAAGGAATGGAAACAACCTAAATGAGTATCAGTGGTAGCAATTAATTGATTCCACTAAGAAATACCACTGTCACCAGAAAACTAGGAGGAAAATTAGAGTGAGATATATCCATAGTCAAGAGCTCATTGATGATTTTAAGAGGAGCAGTTTTAGTAGCCTAGTGAGGGCAGAAGGCAGATTACAGTGGAATGTTCAGTGAAAGCAAGTGCAATGGGATATGCAATAAAGGGAAGGGGTTTCTTTTTTCCATCCTGTTTTTTAAATCGATTCTCCAAATCTGTCTTTTGGCTGGAGAGTTTAATCCATTTAAAGTAATTATTGGGAGGGAGGGACTCAGCGATGTTATTTTGTTAATTGTTTTTGGTACGTCTTACAGATTTTTTGTCCCTCATTTCCTCCCAGCAAGCATATACAAGTATTTAAAGAAGTCTAAGTACAAATGAGAGAAGAGCTAAGAAAGTAACTAGGAGGGGATGTGGAATCCAGGGATTGAGATGGGACAAACTTGAGCATGTTTAAATATTGGTCAAGAGAGAACAAAGAGGGACTTTCCTGGCAGTCCAGTGGTTAGGACTCTGCGCTTCCACTGCAGGGGACATGGGTTCGATCCCTGGTATGGGAACTAAGACCCCACAAGCTGAGCGGTATGGCTTTAAAAAAAAAAAAAAAAAGAGAGACAGGCGTTAAGAGGGGATGCTAATTGACAGAAAGGGTACTGAAAAGGCAGGAAAAGATGGGGTCCCATTCCATGCAGAGGCTAGAAGTATGAATCCTCCATTGCAAAACGAGTGGAGAAAGGATAAAAGTTTAAAATTGAGCTCCCCTAGGGGAGCTCCCCAATTCCTCATTTGGCATATTTTCACTCCTTTCTAGTAAATTTGATTAGTTTTAAGATTCATCCACAATAGAGTTGAAACAGCTAATCACAAAGGAAAGAAGAGCTGTTACAGGCAAGTAAGCAGTGAGAAGGGAAAATCATCACTTAACAGGCATTTTCATACCAGAAAAAAACTCTATGGCACTTTGGTGGTATCTATTAAAATATAAAATGTTTATAGAATCTGCCCAAACAATTCAATTTCTATGAATTTATCTTACAGAAATAATTACAAGAACTTTATAAATGTTACTGTTTAAAATCCCAAAGAGGAACACAAACATTTTGCAACATAAAACTAGCTAAAAGAATTAAAAGTATCTCTGTATAGTAAAATAATATGCAACCATTAAGAAGACTGAGTTAATGTAGGGGCACAAAATACCCCAACTATTATTTTAAATGAAAAAAGCAAATTGCAAAACAGTTTTATAGTGTTTACAGCATTTTACAGTATTTATGGTGTGATCCCCCCACCCTTCTTTTGGCCACGCCACACAGCTTGCGGGATCTTAGTTCCCTGACCAGGGATTGAACCCGGGCCCTCAGCAGTGAAAGCATGGAGTCCTAACCACAGGTCTGCTAGGGAAGTCCCCCCATTTTTGTTTTAATATGTATCTGTTCATGTGTGGAGAGAAAGGTCTGAAAAGATATATATGCACACCGAAGAGTGGTCGCTTTTTGGTACTGAGTTCTTCTATTTTTTTAATTTCTACATTTCTATAATTTGAATTTATCATGGTGGATATAGATAGATACAAAACTTCAACTATCAGGAAAATAACAATCAAATATGGAAATAAATAACCAAATAAATAAACATATTACCTGCTAGATAAAATACATAGTTCTTTTAAACTTGGAGCCATGGAATGATCTTTATAATTATCTCGAGAGAAAAATGTCTTAAGGCCATTTTTGGGGGAAACATCCCTGTAAAACAAAGTAATTTACTTGAATTTGACAATTCAAAATTTCATGCTAGATTAACAAGCATAATGGTACAACTGTAATTTAAAACTACATGTCCCCTAAATCCCCTTTCCCAGAAAATCACCTCTTAATAATTTTAATTTCATGTGTGAGTTTAGATGTTTTACTTCTTGGATAGTTTTTAGCCTAGGCCCATTCTGAAATTCTCTAATTCCAACAATCAGCCTTGCTTTTTCGTTTAGCACCCAACTAAATGTCAGAGATACTTGAGAGTTAAAGATAGAACAGACTGAAGTATCATAAAGGGTCTGTCAGGGGCAAGGCTCACCTCAGGCTCTGTGGCATAACATTAAGATGTTTGATTGCTGAAAGAAAATGCTTCTTAACCTATTTTTGTCTCATTCACTATTGTGCTCAGCCAAAAAACACTACAAAGACTGATTATCCAACTTTTTTTGTTAACTTGGCAAATGTGATAAATGGTTTGCCTCTACTAAAACTACTTGCAAGGTCATATATGATTTTCTATATTGTAATTAATTTACAGACTAACATACCATAGTCAATGCTTTCTGTATAGTAAGCATCCAATAAATGCTGGTTGAACGAAAGAATTTAAAAATTAAACACACTGAGAACGATTAATCTAGGGAGAACAAAAATTAGAAGGATTCTGTAGAAAAGGACCATTCCAAGGGCTGTAATACTGTGCAAAGGCTCTAAACCACGTTTGGTTTCACAATGTCAATGGTATAGAAGAGCATCTGTGCTGCATTTGAACACATTTTTTATGGCAAGGAGCATAAATGTTCATACCTCTTAAAACTTACAACAGAAAAATCTGGCAAATGGCACCTTGTGGCTGGCCCATTACTAAAATAGGAAATTCTCGCATATTTGCTCCATACTCATTGCTTACTGTTTTAAAGGTGTTTATCTAAAAACAATAATTAAGGTATAAATGATAAAACTAAAAAGTCTTATTTGCTATGCACTGGTGTAGTTTCTTAGTACTTGCTATTGTGCTGTATCTGTGACATCTCATTAAATTCTAAAGTTTCTGCATAACATACAAAAACAAAGTCATGGGCCTCAGGAATTGTGAGCTCCTTGGAGGAAACAGTTTGCAATAAACAAATACTTATTGAAAACATATTGATTGTATTTATTTGATAAATTTGACATGTTACACTTTGTAAATTTAAGGTGTACAGCATGTTACTTTGATAACATTTCTATATTGTAATATGATTGCCAATGAATCAATATTTATCACATTACATCATTATAGACAATATCATCGTCTATATGCATTATACTAGAGGACGTAGTGATTGAATCTTCTCTGAGTCAGGTACTATTTTAGTCATCTTTGTAATCTCTTGTAACTTTTGTATTCTCCTCCACTAGCAAACTCCTTCACTAGTAAAGAGTAGATGCTCACTAAATGTGTGTTAAATTTATCTAAAGCAGCACACACATTAGTTAGATTTCTACATAGCCACCATATTACTTAATAGAGTCCTCTATTTGTAAAGTTCTCATACACTTCTAAATAGTCTATGCATTTACATTATCACTTGATATAGATTCCAATATAACAAAAAGAAGCTTGCCTATTCTTAAAAAAAGGTTCTTGAACGCAGGAAAGTTCCAGCATCTCTCCTTCACTAAGACCAACAATAAATACATGATAGAGTTATACCTAGAAGCGATCTAAGTGCTGAATTGTTACCACTTTAGGAGAGGAAGTGCAGTCAAAGATAACTGAAAAGTGCCAAGCAGGTGTAGATAAGAACGGGGTAGATGAGAATGGGGTAAACTCTAAGCCACTGTACCTATCTTCTTTCTGTTTCCTCCAAATCTCTCCAGGCCAGACACCCTCCTTTCCTAATGCAGCCACCAGACCCACTTCAATCCTCTTTAGGGGATTACAAACAGATGTAACTCACCAGTTCAGCCTTGGTTCACCCATGGCCATCATGGAGCTCATATTCCTAGATTTCTGCTTCACTCTAGTTCACAATTCTGCTGCCTGGCAGTGTAGGCTCCTGAGGAGGCAGGATGTCTCTAGAATTTGCACTCAACTGAGGAAAAACCAAAGGTCAAGAACAAAAGCAGGTGATTGGCTGGACCAGATATTGTTAACTCAGATGAGGCAAGAACCTGTTCCTAACACCCACCCTCAATCGACACAGACACCTAAAATAGAAAAGAGCAGACAGATGAATATTCCCAAGGTCTTTGGGGCAGAACAGCGAAGCTAACACAGGATCAGTCCCTCTCCGTTTAACTTATTCCAGGAACGTCACGAAAGAAGACCGAAACAGAATGGTGTTCTCATTGCTCACATGCAAGATCCCGGCATGGGCTGTATGTCTTGACTCAGTCCCCTGCCCCGACTCCCTTATTGTCAAAATAAATCTTGCTTCCATTTTCCCAACCATACATTATCATGGGGCAGATTCTGGCAAGCAACGAAGGACAAAAGCTATCTGGATATCAAGAATCTTTCAAAGAGAACCTCACTTTTGAGGAGACTGACGGCCAGATAACTTAAGTGACATTTCACGGGATCACTGAGAGGAATCACCAGCACTAGAAATCTGGCTTGCATCTGGCTTGAACGTCAACACTGCATGTTCAGTGCTTCTCCTGCCACCCCGCGCTGACTGATAAAGAGTTTGTGAGCAACGGACAGTCAAACGTAGGAGTCGATCTCTCGGTAGCGGACGGGTCTCACCTGCTCCCACTTAATCCACCTCCCACGCTTCTGCCCGGTGAGGGGCTGGGGCGGGAGAGCCGATGAAGGCACAAGGAAGGCTGAGGGAAAGGGAACCAAAGGAAAAACAAGGTTCTAGAAATGCAGTAAATCGGTGAGCAAAGCCGGGGGAGGGGACCGCGCCAGCACCAGGTGCGGAGGGTCCTGGCCCGGCCTAGGGGCCGCCATGTTCCCCCCTCCCGCCCCTCACAAGCGCGCCCTCCCCGCCGAGTCTCCGCAACAAAGCAGCCTTTGCCGCCCAGCTCGTGGTCCGCGGCGCCTCCGCCCCGGACCGCGACCTGGACCCTCGCGAAACACACACACTCCCATCCAACCCACTCCGCTCTGTCGCGCGCCTCCGGAAGGCCTTATTTAAAGGACGTGGCCGCGTCGCCTCGGCCTTGCGTGCTGACGTCATCAGCGACGCAGCGGGCGGGGCCCGCGCGACTCGAGAGGGCTGGCCCGCGCGACTCGAGAGGGCCGTCCCCCGCCTCCCCCTCCGCCCCCCGCCCCCTTCCCGCCTCCTCGCCCCCTTCCCGCCTCCTCGCTGCCCCCGGACTCCTGGTAGTTTCCGCTGGGAACTGTGAGACAGGGGTTGCTGGAGTTCACCTTGGGGGCTGGGGGGCTATGTATTGTCCTAGAGAGTCCTCGACCTTGAGGAGATCATAAACTGGAAGGAGGACAGGTGACAAGTACAGTACTGGAAAGACCCAGAGTTGGTTGTGACCTTACTTAAGTGTCGTAACTGACTCATCAATAAAATGGAGATATCATAAGCACGTACTTAGTAGGGTTTTTTGAAAGGATTAAATGAAATGAGGGATGAAGCTGTGCTCAGCACAGTTACCTGGCACGCAGTAGCATCATCGCCACTCCATTCTCCTCCCATTTTAGATGTCATTTTCTACCAGTGGTCACTCTGGCTCTTACACTCACTAAGTGTAAGATTTTCACTCGCTCAGGAAAGATTTATTGAGCACTTATAATTTGTGCTTGGTGCTGCATACGCATAGGACTCGGAGCCAATACTGGTTTTTCCAAGAGCTTTTGATCATTGGGAATCTAAGATATACACATTAAATAATTACAAAATAAAATACAAAGTGATGAGCTACATAAGAAAGGTATTATAGAAAAGATTGTGTGAGTTCAGGGAGGGAGAGAAATCACTAGTGAGAGAAACAGAAATCAGCTTTGAATAGCTAAAGACATCTACTGAGCACTTATATGTCAGTTACCACTTTGGGCACTTGACATGTCAGCTCATTTGAAGAATTTGAGGTATGTGGAAGATGGGAAAGGATGGTTCTAGATAGAGACCAGCACAGGGAGCTGCATAAACCTACTGCATGAACAGAGTCCAGTTTGTATGCTAGCAGGAAAGCATGATCTAAAGTTTAGAATGATTTGTGATATTGTTTAAAATTATGTTTACATAAAAATCACGCGTATATGAAAAATCTCCCTTGAATACAGGGACCCTTAGGTAATTTACTTTGCCTGCATTACAAGGTCTCTGAAGAGCAGTAGAGGAAAGGGTTTGGAAAATTAGGTTGGGAATAGACCACAGAAGACCTTATAAGCCAGAGTAAGGATTTTGATTTTATTGTATAAGAAATGGGATGCTGAGGGGAGAGGGGAGCTTATAAGGAGAGGAATGACACAATCAGAGCTTCTGTGTTTTAGGAATGTTTATCTGGCAATGTATTGAATGACTTGTAGGGAAGAGGCCAGTTAGGAGACAGTGCTTGTGGATGCTTGCAAATCAACTGGTGCAGTGCCCAGCACTGTGGGGCAGCATTTCTTATTAGGTGAGCGATGCTGACTCATGTGCTAGGACAGAGACGGACATCAAGGCAGTGTAGAAGTTTAAGAATTGGGTACTATCTCGCAAAGCATGCAGTCAGAGTTGGGAGTCATGTCCTAGTCTTCAGCAACTGCTCAAGAACTGCTCAAGTGAAAGACAAATACCATATGATATCTCTTACATGTGGAATCTAAAATATGACTCAAATGAACCTATCTACAAAACAGAAACAGACTCACAGACATAGAGAACAGACTTGTAGTTGCCAAGGGGCAGGGGGCATGGAGGAAGGATGGAGTGGGAGGTTGGGATTACCAGATGTAAGCTATTATATAGAGAATGGATAAACAACAAGGTCCTTTGGTATAGCACAGGGAACTATATTCAATGTCCTGTGATAAACCATGATGGAAAAGAATATTAAAAAAAGAATGTATATATATATATATATATACATATGTATAACTGAATCACTTTGCTGTACAGAAGAAATTTACACATTGTAAATCAGCTATGCATCAATAAAATAAAAAAATAAATATTTCCTTTAAAAAAAAAAAACTGCTCAAGAATTGTTGAAGCACTCATGCTGCTGGGGTGCACCAGCCCAGAGTAGTGTGGCATGGTAACGTCACCAGACATGGCCTGTGTTGAGATTACAGATTATCATCAGTTTGCTCTGGTTCAGTGTATCTGAGTGCCAGTGGTTACAAGAATGAACTTTGGAGATTATGTAGTCCAACTCTCTTGTTTTCCTGATAAGGAGACTGAGGCCCACATTGTCAAGTGACTTTTCTAACATTTATGTGATCAGTGATAAAGCTGATACTACAAATCAGGTCTCATAACTTTTGCCATTAAAATATGTTAAGTCTATGCATCCTTCCCTCTTTACACGCTGCTTTGTAAACCAGAAGCAGTTTAATGAAAAGAACATGGATTTGGAGTCCAGCAGATATAGGTCTGTATCTCAGTTTTCCTGCTTACTGGCAGTGTGACCCAGACATGTTGTGTTGCCTCTTTGGGCCTCAGTTTCCTCATCTGGGTAATGGGTGAGGTAATATCTCACCTACAGGATTGTTGTGAGGATTAGAAGTAACATGTAAAAATTTCACTACAAAGAGTAAATGCTCAACAAGTAGTAGCTATTAGTATATACTTTCATGTCAAAAGCAAACAAGCAAATACATTTGACCACTCACAGTGGTGGTGGCATTGTTTAACAAATGATTATAATACAGTATAAATAGGAAATGATATACACTGCCAACTAAAGAATGTCGCTCTCCATCTGGCTCTACAAGGATTAGGTAATTAGCCACTGTAGCCGCTGACCTTTAACACACCCTGAAAGGAGTTCAGGGCAGAGATCAGGAATGAGACACTCTGTGCTCTGGGAAAACTGGCAGAGCAAGCCTTTAGATAGTTAGATATTTTCAGGAGAAATTTCTTATGAACATGGATTCTTGCATCTTCCCATACTTAGAAAATCTCTAAAACCATTAACTAAGCTGTCTGTTCCTTGTGACTAGTAGCAACCTTCTACCGAGATGTGTGCTTGATTGCACATACCCCCTTTCAACAAAATCACATATTTACTGACCTCTCACATATTTACTTACCTCTTTGGAGCAGTTCCTCAGAGCTTTCTGAGAGGCTGTCCCCCGGGCTATACTCCTCAGTAAGTCCCTAAATAAAATTGAAACTCACACCTCTCATTTTGTTTTTATTTCAGTCGACCACACACACACACACACACACACACACGCACACACACACATATTATAGATTCTATGGGAACACAATGAGGAAGGAACTCATTCTGACAGACAATTTATAGACTACTTCAGAGAAGAAATTTAATTTACATTGGGTCTTGAAGGACGAGTAGGAGTCCACTGGGTTGAGAAGGGGCTGTGGTTTTGGGGGTGCGAAGAGCCCAGAAGTGTGAAACAGTGCTGCGTGTTGTGGGGAGGGGAACAGCTACTGTATTGCCTTGTGGGGGAAGTGAAGGCCATTGGACTGAACAGGGGAGGAGGGGCCTGAGAGGGTCTTCATGCCATGCTAGATAATTTGGAACTTTGGACTTTATTCTCTGGGTGATAGGGAAACCACTGTGTGTGTGTGTGTGTGTGTGTGTGTGTGTGTGCACGTGTGTATGTGTGTGTGTGCCTGTAAAACAGCTTTATTGAGGTGTAATCTAAGTGCCATAAAATTCACCCACTTAGTTATCATTCACTAATTTTTAGTACATGTACAGTTGTGCAACCATCAACACTACCAAGTTTTAGAACATTTCCATTGCCTTGAAAAATCCTGTGTGCTCCTTTGCAGTTAATCTCTCTTCCCATCCCCAGCCCCAGGGCAAACACTAAACTGCTTGTGATTCTACAGACTTGCCTTTTCTGGACATTTCATGTAAATGAAATCATACAATATATAGTCTTTCGCATCTGGATTCTTTCTCCTAGTAGATTATCCATTTTTGAGGATCATCCACATAGTAGCAAGTATTAGTAGTTGTTTTGTTGCTGAATAGTAGCATGACATTTATGTATATGTCCCAATTTTTTTAACCCTTCAACACTTGATGGATGTTAGATGGTTTCCACTTTCTAGCTATTATGAGTAATATTGGTATGAACATTTGTATACAAGTCTTTGTGTGAACTTTGTGTTTTCATTTCCCTTGGGCAGATACCTAGGAATAGAATTGTTGGGTTGTATGGTAAATTTGTGTTCAACATTTTAAGACACTGCCAAACTGTTTTCCAAAGTGATTGTTCCATCCTATTCTGTGGATATTCAAGCAGAAAAAAGATTTGGTTTCCATTTCTTCTAAACTGAGAAATAAACAAACTCTGAAGTTGAATGAGAAGCCAATTTCTTTTTGAAAGAATTTATAACGGTAGTTACTTATTTTGAGTTTATGTTTCAGTGGACCACAATTTCAAAAATAACTCTTAAAACTGCAAGCACCTGGCTAAGTGAAGTTATCAGAGTTGTTCTAGATGTGTATTTCTTTAGACCAAATCAAGACAGAGAAATGTGCAAGATCATCTATTTTTTATCAGTACCAAGTTATTTTCCTACCTCTCAGCTAAGGAGCTTCCTTTGCTTGATCTGGGGTGAACTTGGCCATGGAGAGTTTATGGCTGGTAACTACTTCACTCAGGGAATTGCTTCATGAATTTACAATCATCCATAAGGCCCTTTCAAAGTGAGAATCCAGAAATAGCCCTCTAGCAAAGAGGTTTCAATCTAGTAATTGATTCAGAAACTAGTGGGGGAAATACTGTTGCCAATAGTAGTTTGTTCAAATCAGGCTTTTCAGCAATAAATGGTATTTCAAGTGGGGAGGAATTATTATTACTCCTGAAAACCAGAAAAATACTGGCTATGCTGTGTCTAGGATATACTGTGTCAGGACGGAATGTCTAAAAGTATTCAAATTTTTCTACTCAGAAGATAATATTTTCTATAGTATATTTTGTTGTATTCTGTATAAGATTGTCCCTGGGCTAAAAAAAGACCCAGAAATAACTGTTCATCTGAATGCTGGTCTTCTTTTAAAAATTTTTTAAATAGAAGTATAGTTGATTTACAATGCTGTGTTAGTTTCTGGTGTAAAGCAAAGTGATTCAGTTATAAATAAATAAATATATATATTCTTTTTCATATTCTTTTCCATTGTGGTTTATTACAGATATTGAATATAGTTTCCTGTGCTATTCAGTAGAACCTTATTGTTTATGTATTTTATATATGGTAGTTTGTAATTGCTAATCCCAAACTCCTAATTTATCCCTCCCCCACCCTCTTTCCTCTTTGGTAACCATAAATTTGTTTTCTCTGTCTGTGAGTCTGTTTCTGTTTTGTAAGTAAGTTCATTTGTATCATATTTTAGATTCCACATATAAGTGATATATGGTATTTGTCTTTCTCTTTCTGACTTATTTCACTTAATATGATAATCTCTAGGTTCATCCATGTTGCTGCAAATGGCATTATTTCATTCTTTTTTATGGCTGAATAGTATTCCATTACATATATACCACATCTTCTTTATCCATTCATCTGTCAATGGACATTTAGGTTGCTTCCATGTCTTGGCTACTGTGAATAGTGCTGCTATGAATGTTGGGATGCATGTATCTTTTTGAATTAGAGTTTCCTCCAGATATATGCCCAGGAGTGGGATTGCTGAATCACATGGCAACTCTATTTTTAGTTTTTGAAGAAACCTCCATACTGTTCTCCACAGTGGCTGCACCAGTTTACATGCTCAGCAGTGCAGGAGGGTTTCCTTTTCTCCACACCCTCTTTATGAATGCTGGCCTTTTATAGGTAGCACCTAACTATCCCACAGAGAGAAGGTAATGATAGCAGAAATAATTCCAAGTAGGATAACTAAATAATTATTTATATTTGTCTTTACAATAAAGTGTGCATTTTATGGGAGGGGTAAAGAGAGAATGGTAGAGGATGGATGTGAGACTTGCTAGGAGGTGACTATCATAATTAATTGTGAGTGAGGCTGAAATTAATTTTTGTTCTCTAAGCACAGAACAATTCATAGTTGAAGCAACTTCCCCCCACAAAGAAATCATTCTGGAATTAAAAATATTGTTTGAGAAGTCTATCAAGCAGATAAACAACAAATGGATTACTGAGACATGACTATACCTTACTAGAGTCAATATTTCCCCTTCAAAGGAGAGAAAAAAATCAAGAATCAAAGTAAACACACAAACACTAGTTTGTTAGCTCCTCACATCATAGATAAATGACATCAGCAAAAAACTGGATTTTTCTCCAGCTCACAACTGGTGGTACAGGGAAAGGATAGAGTGCCTGTTAATCTAGCAAGAGGCTTCTGCCACTCTTGGGAATCTAGGCCTGCCTTCAGAAAATCTGGGGATCCATCAATGCGATTCATGATGTTTGTTATACGCAATGACTTTTGGGATCATTTCAAATATTTATTTTATAAAGTGCAAGAGACGCTTAGGTATTATAGAATGTGGGTGGAGGAAAAGCCCAGCTCAGTTGCCTTTCTTCTGACTTCTGAATATTTTATAATTTCAATGTCCTTGAGATTACTTTGGAAATAATTTATGATGAGGTTTTGCATCATTAAAATAGTGTGATATTTAGCTGATGTTAACCCTGTTGGTTTACTCTTATCTGATCTACTCAAGAGAAGGGGGTGGGGCTGGGATGGTACAATGATAGCCCAGTAAAGCCAGATTTTTAAAAAGTCTTTGGCATCATTAAAGTCTTTGGCATTATTCTGACATTCTATTTTAATGATTTCTAAAGCAAAGATGACAAAGTGTGGTGTGCATTCAGGATTTCTCCCCTCCTGCACTCAGGGCAGGTATCACTGATCAGTCATCGCCCTCCTTTAAGAATCCTCAATTCTGCATTTCTGGCAGCTACTATCAATCAATAGACGTTAACTCACAAGTTGAAATTTCTTTCTTTCCCGTTTCTGATCAAAGGGTAGCTTGATCCTTGTATATGTGTTTTGTCCCCTGCAAAATAGAAATGAATTATATTTTTTAAAGTACTACACTATAGACCAGTGCTTCTCAAACCTTAATATGCAAACCAATCACCTGGGGATCTTGTGAAAATGCACATTCTGACTTAGTAGGTCTGGGGTGGTGCCTAGGATTTTGCATTTCTAACAAGGTCAAGGTCGCGGGTGATGCCAGTGCTACTGGTCTGTGGACCACACTTTGAGTAGCAAGGTTCTACTACTCCATTCTCTGGAGACAAGATGTAAGCTAGAAAACTCTGTACAATGCAACTCAAGAACCAAGAAAAAAGAAGAAAAACAAGGCAAGTGTTCCATTAGAAGCTGAAATTTTATTATAGGATAACAGTACATAAAGCACATCTAAAATTGATGTGTTCAATGCACTTTTAATAAAGGTAATGTAATATTAAAGGTACAGTTTCTAAGTACAATATAACAACATTCATATTAGAATGAAAATCGGAGTATTTAAAAGACAACATTAAATCTCTCTTTTTTTACAGCTTGTATGTACAAAATGAATCAAAATATTTTTTTTTTTAATTCAGGACTCAATAAAATAACAAACAGCTGGAAATAAGCAGACTACTGTAAGAGTGAATTGAAAAGAAAACCCAATGTAAGTGAAAAGTTGGATGATCCTCTAATAAAGATCATTAGCAAAGTTTTAGTACAATACTATTTTTAGGATTCCCATAAATGGCTTGCATTTTTAGTGTGGCAGAAAAAGAGTTTTTACATACTGTACACAAAACAGACAGCATATATTTATAGGTACAGTATTACTGTTTCCAAACTTGCATGTATATTTACAGAAGGCTGAGTTTGTTACTCACAGAGTTTTGTGAAATTTGTGTGCTTAATCCTCAAGACCTACACACAATTAGAATCAGCATTTCATGTGGTCTTTTAAAATGTGGCTTTAATACTTAGTTGTAGAAGAAAGTTTTAACCATAAGGCTTGGCATACTTTATAAATTTACCAAAACAACCCAGGAAAAAAGTTTGAATTGGGGCATACTTTATGTCATTTAACAATGATCAAATGCTGACATGTTCTGGCCATTGTGCAGACACAAAGAGATACAATCTCTATCCTCAGGAAGTTTAGGATACTAAATGGTGCTTAAAAAAAAAAGGTTTCAATTCCTTTCTAAGCGAAGCAATAAGGAATGATGTGATTTGTATTAAAAGAGATTTCTCCCTAAACTGTAGCCAATTCACTTTAAAAGGTTAACTATTAGCATTAGCTCTCATTAACCACATGATTGCATTTATAATTAAGGTAACAGCAACTCTTCCATAAAAATGGAAAATGTCTAGAATTGTGGGTAAATATTCAGTGCATGGAAGCCAATAACCATGGCTTGAGAATTTATCACCTTCAATTACAAAAAGTGCAATAAACAGAAACATTTGCTCTATATTTATAAATTGCTCAAAAATCTTTGCTAAAGATCTTACAAATTCAGTAATATTACAGAACAATTCTAATCAATATTTAATAAGGTTAACTACATCCTTAGTTAGATATTTGATATACTTTGATTTTTTAACAATGCCGATAGGTCTTGGAAGAACAGGTGAAAGAGTTTAACTAAGCTCATTATTAAATGACTTTTAAAATGAAGGTCCTCCACTCAGTTCATGGAACTGGTTGAGGTCATGTTAACACAGAACACCCCTTGTCAAAGTTGCTTTATGGCCAATGTTCTGCCATGATAGCGGACGTCTATATACTTCTCATGGCTCAGGTAGGAGGGGAAAGGTTTATTCTGCCATCAAGCCACCAAGGATACTTTATATAAGTGCCTATTATCTATAATAGGAGCTAATACATAACTCTGCCAGGTGCCAATAATAAGGTGCCTTAGTAAGAAAAAAAATATTACTCCATTAAACTAGGGTGTTTCTTTAGGATCTTGAAGGCCTGGCAAATTATTTTTCAGCTTAGGAGATATGGTATAAAGCCAAGTAGCAAACATAAAGTAAATGCTAATATGTTTTTATATATCCATATTTATAAACAAATTCACCCTACAGATGTCAAATATCCATACTAAGGAAGTAATTTTATCCTAATTAAATACACTCTAGAATAAGTTATATAATGATATTATGTATTTAAAGAGAAAAGCATGTCCCAAATCCAGCACTCTGATACAGCTGCCAGTTGGGCACAGGTAGATATATATATATATATATATATATATATATATATATATATATATATATATATGTATATATATATACAAATATATAGTTATACTCAGTGAAATTAACAAGACCCAAAGGTGGTATTGTCTAGGAATAAAAGGGGTTTTTTTTGTTGTTCACAAAAGTAACTTATCTAGCACCACACATCAGAAAAACACAAAAATAGCACACTCTAGTTCTAAACAGCTATGTCTAAAATAGATTATATAGTAAAACCAGTATCATACAGCATATTGTGGATTTGATAAACAGATAAATATTTGCACTGAGTAGGCTGTTTATAATATAACATTTTCTTATCTATACAGAATGAAAGCCAAAAAGTTAACTGTATAGAGATGTGCAGAACAACATTAAATATTATGACTCAAAAGCAGGGACGAAGGTAAATTTGAAAGAAGAGTAAGAGAGAAAATGTTTACAGGCCATTACAAGTTCTTAAGTTAATAGTAAATAAGGAATCAATTGCTCAAGTTGAAGAAAGCAGTAAACAAGAGATTGCATTTACATGCAGATGTCTAAAATTTGTATTCTTTTTAAGTCTATGCACAGAAGTCATTTGTTTTATTGCTTGACATTCAGTTATGGCTAGATTATTTAACCTATTTTTTTTTTTTTTGTACTTTGGAAACAAGAATATTGTTAAAGGTGCCATAAAAATGGACAACATTGAAAACGGTTTGCAAATAAACCACCTAACACTGCAGTTCTTTATACATATTAAAAGCCTTGTCTGGGGTTTGTCATATGTTAAATATATTTAAACTGGGAAAATATGTTGTAGCTTGAAGCCTCCCATTGGCCCAAACATCCAATACAAAAAAACACATCTCCACAAAAGGAGCAGGCAGACAATACAGGTACATTTAAAGAAGCAGCCAGCTAATGTCCTAATGTTTAAAAATTTACCACTGTTTTATATGAGATTTCAAACCATTGTGGATAAGGAGAGAGTTTTGGATTCAGAAAGATGTGTACAGTACATACGGATTTTGTGTGTGTGTGTGAAATCAGATTCACTATATTGCTCAAGAATTATCTGCATTTACATATGCAATCTGTTCAATGATAACCAAGTTCCTAGAGATAGTATTCATCCACATTAAAGTAATAACGAGGGAGAACGGAATCACACACGAATACTGCAAAGAATTTAGTTGCTCTTAGAGAACAACATAATGGCATGTGCAGCATGTCAAAGCTAACAGCAAGCGATCTTTCATCAGTTCTTAGAAGGGAAAAAGAAAAAATAAGTGTGATATTACTAATGTGGCAAACACACTAAATGTCAACAGCAAACATGGATTTTCTAGGCATCTACTTAATATTCTCATATTCACCTTCTTAACGTAAGACTCCATGTTATGTTGCATTGCTGAAAAAACATTGTTTCTATTTGGATTGAATATTCTGTCATTCATTTATAAATAAATAAATGACTGAATGTATTTATTGCTCTAAGTTCTGAGGGTCTGGTTGAACATGGAGATTCCTCCCCATCTACGATGTCTCCTTGGTATGAAGCCAGGCTTCTGGATTATTTTAAAAACTGTACTGAGAGCCTGACAAAAATGACCACAATTACACAAATAAGCAAACAGACCCAAAAGTGAAACCAATTGCTTTGTAAAGACATTGCTTGCCAGCCTGCTCTTTTCTTAAGAATAAACAATAATAGGAAGGTCTCTTCTGTCCAATCTGGTGGAATCTCTTTAACAATACTACTGTTTTGGGAATACAGTTAAGACCCATGTCACAGACTTTTAGTAATAGATGAAGATTTACTGTTGCAATTGCATTTATGGGCATATAATTTGATCCACAGTATAAAGTTGTTTTTATGGGGTTCTGCTGTGTCGTATCTTTGTAAGTAAGAAGTGGCAACCAAATGTTACAATATGTACGTCAGTAACGTCTGTGTGTGTGCATATATATATATATATATATATATATATATATATATACACATAGAGAGAGAGAGAGAGAGAGAGAGAGAGAGATTCTGCCATTTCCCATAGTCTTTGTCATCAAAACAAAGTGATGGTTTCTTTTTTATCTAAACAACATGGAAAGTTATCCCAAATTTTGCTTTTCCATGGTGGTAAGAAAGCATGTAAAGCTTCTTCTGAAAGTGTATTCTAGGTGTGCAGGAACCAAAGCCAACAATTACAGTGATGTTCACTGACCTTATGGAAAGTAATATATCGAAATATTACTTTCAAAATGTTTCAAAAATGTAAAATGTAACCCTAAAAGCTGGCTCACATTGCTGTTACACTGGTGGGTTTTGTTTGTCTTTAAACATTAGCTCTCGTACAGATTACAAATGCGCAAGTAGAAGAATTGTGTTACATAAAGAGATTTTTTTGGTTTGTTTCTAGAGGAGAACATGGTGAAAATGGGAGTTATTTGCTGGTATTTGGGGGAAAAAAAACCCAATGTTTCATCTTTTACCTCTCTCACTGCACTGATAGGTAGCGCTCTCATCGCATTACTGCTTTAAAAAATTTTTATCCATGCTATATAGGATTTGGAAGAATAGTTTTTAACATATAATGCTATAAATATACTTATCAAGAATATTTTAATTATTAGAGAAATGGTAAGTGGAGTAGGCAGGACTGTACTTCGAATGATGCTCTTTGTTGATATATGACCTATTAATTTATCTTTTGAACATACTGGCATCACTTTGTACTGCTCTGGAAGTTATTCAATGTTTTTAAGCATACAAGACTGAAGAACGCATACATTTTGAACAAAACAAAATGAACAACAGTGAAGTTCATACACATGCGCAGTTCTACACAGTTCACTTGTGCCTTGGAGGGATAGTATTATCATTATTATTAACAATACAAAACACAATTTCGTCCCAGTAGTACTGGCCACCCTGTTTTAAGAGTTTTAGGAGATCCCTGAGCACATTGTTTCTGACTCTTAACCCCAACTCCGAAGTGATAGGGCTTCTATTGTTGATATCAAGATGGATTGTCATTCACAGTAAGTCAATTTTAAGGTGCTTATTTACCCTTTTTTTCACCAATCAGCACAAAGAACTGTCAGAAAATAACTTTTTATTATTATTATCTTCAAATAATAGCACTGGAAGGACACATGATTTAAACAATCAATGTTTGAAACAGTGGCTTTAGGATTATTATCTGGCTGCCCCTCAACAATAACAAGTGATTCAGTCGACATTCCCTAGCCAAAAACAAAAGGCTTTTACCACAAAAAACAAAACAAGAAACAAAACCAAAAAAAACTGTACAAATATGTATTTTTCCCTGAGGGATCAAGGTACACCCGCAAGTGCTCTATGTACATATTGCACTAGAGAGGAATGAAGAACATGTGCAAAAAAGCAACAATGAGAGAAGCTTACATCCTACTTAAACCTTTTCATTAAAGATTCTACTAGGTTGTTTTGCATTTTGGAATGTCGGAACACAAACAGTTATTCCTTAAGTCTAAAACTAAAAACATGTATTTCTACTATGGCACATTCAATGAAATAAAAAGTTTTCCAAAGACAGATAGACAAATTCCATCAAGAAAATAATACAAAGTTTGTTTGTTTGTATTTTTTTTTTTAGAAAATTACATTACTTTCTTTCTTTGTTTCACATTACAAAATCTTTTTTTTTTTCTTTACACAAATCACATTTTATTGCAGGAATATTTCAAGTGCCATCAAATATTTATAGAAGGGTTAAAAAAATAGAAGTCTCTCTAAAGTGGTCCAGACAAGGCTTTGTATAGAATAAATCTTTTTTTTCCCATCTTCTAGTTTTGATTTAAGTATTTTGAATACATTTTCTTTTCCATTGACACTTAGTAGCCTAGAAGCGGTTCGACACACACACATCATACACACGAAAACCATACACACAGACATAAACACACACATACACACACGCGCACACACACACACACACGCTCCCTCCTCATCTGACCCTCAGCCCACCCCCATACACTCACAGAGATCTGAATATCCACACTATAAAGAACAACCAAACTTAGAAGCAGTGTCTTAAGTCATGTTTTCTTTAAGTTAGAAAGGGTGAATTAGGATGCTGAAGACTTAAAAAAAAACCCACACCTTTAAAGCAAATTGGGATGCTGAACACTTAAAAAAAAAAATCCGTAGCTTTAACCACAATTTGCAAACTGCCCCCAAAAGCACTTTCATCTGCACTTTTGATTTCATTGTGACCACGGCCAGTTTCTTCACAATATAATGCAATCATTTGGACACCACTGTAACCGAAGGTATTCAGGCTCTGTGCAAAAGCCTTATTTACCCTATGTTAAAAAATGTATAAAAGGCATTACAGCAGCCGGGATAACAATGATGTGATTCCAATCTTTAAAAGACTATTGGACATTTAAGTTTAGGAAATTTTAATTATAAGAACGATTAATAATAATTGTTCTATATCACCAAGTATTTTGTGTCATCACACAGGTGTTTCTATAATAAGGAAGAAAATAAAAATACGAAGTTTTTCACATCCTTCTCTGTACCTCATATTTTTTTCAACAGAGATTATTGTTTAACTTCAGATCCCAACTTCGATCCGAATAATAATTGTTCCCTCATTTCACCTAGCACGCCTCTATTACTCTCTACTCTGTTCCTACACTGTCGATGTACTTAGTCTTAAAGTCTCACACCCTGTTTTTCTTTCACAAAGACCTCGTAGCAGCATCATGTCAATGTATCTTGGTTTACTCTAAAAGCAATGTCACCATGGTGTGACCATTACTGAGATTAGAGCATTTTTTTTTTTTTTTTTTTTTTTGCATTAGGTACACGCAAAATCCTTTCTGGGAAAAGGAATTTAAGTTCAACGTTGCGTTCTCTCTCACCCTCAGAGAAGTTCAATTAGCTCTCATCATTTCACAAATGGACACTGGAATTAGGTTTAGTTGCTCTTTAACGCGCTAGCACCTGAGGCTGGTCATATTCAGAAAGCTTTGGTTAAAAAGAAGTTAATAGACTTTAATAAAACCATCCCCAAATTTAGTGAATCAGAATGACCAAAAAACAAAAACAAAAAACAAACCAAAACCAAAATAAAAACAACACCATTTCCCCCCAAAGGAGAAACAACAGGAAAAAAAAAAAAATGGATAAATAAATAACCGAACTAAGCTTGGTACTCTTTTCAGAGTATAAATACTATTGATCTTTCAAGGAACTATGCTTATTTAAATAAAAAATTTGATTTAACCCTTCTTGCCCAAATATAAATACTATATGCTGATAGTTACCTCTCTATATAAAGTCACATAAAGTTTTATATGCTTGTAAGAAATTTAAGTAAGTATTACTCTCGTCTTCTATTTATGGTGAAACCCTTACTATATTTTTGAAAAAACAATTTTTTAGATGTCATTTAGGCTTCATACACACTTCGGTGTGAATAATTCCTTCCCCGTTTCCAAGTCCCTCAGGAAACAAGTCAGAAAGCCAGTGGAGTTAAAAACAGAGTAGAAGGCTCTGGGAAACTCGTGCTTGATGACCCAGCACGACAGCAGGAGCCGAATTCCTGCAGAAGATTTGGGAGGGACCCTGGTGGTAGGGGAGATGCTTTCTTCGCTGTAAAGGGCTGCTTGGAAACTCCCACCTTTACACTATGGGAAATGTTCTCTTTTCTGTACAAACATGGTCTTCGATGGCAGACCAGAAGTTTGAATCCCACTCCGAGTGTGACTAAAATCATCATCTAAATGCCTACATTCCCAAAGGTCACTTATTTTAAAATATGCACACTTGTCTATCAGACTGTTCCTTCTCCCTTCCCCCACTGGGAATTATTAAAAAAAAAAAAAAAAGCCACAAAATTAAACAAAAACAACTCAATATTTCTCACCTGAACACAAAAGCCAAACAATCTTCTAAAGATTTAATAAAATAAATTACAGTCCACAGTTTTCTAGTGAAGATAAATACAAAAGTAAATGTTTGCAGCTTGCATCGACTTCACTTTAAAGGCTTAAAATATTTAATACTTAAATAAGAGAAACTGGTTCAACATCGCACGCCTCCTTTGCCCTCCTATCCATTGACTATGAAATATGGAGAACACAGTGTTCTAGAATGACACCATCTAGAGGCAGTTAGTCTAGAAACCATTCACTCTGAGATAAACTCTCAGGGTTCCTAGATTATACCAAGAACATAAACATTCACAAAGTAAATGCTTCATGTTTTCACATGGGAGTGTGCATTTGCTCCAGATATAATCTTTGGGTCCTTCTTCTAATAAAAGCTAGATTCTGATAAATATTCTGGTTACTGATCTGTTCTTAAAGCATAAGAACTCCAAGTTGAGGCTGAGTCCATATAACTACGCAGCTGTGCAAAATAAGCCTCCCTTCCCCTGCCTCAATGAGGTGGCATTTTCAAAAGCTTTGAAAAAATGCTGTGCACGAGGGTGTAAGTCCACAGCACCAATCAATCAATCACTCAACTTTGTATGAAGCATAAACACATCTATCCTTAAACTGACCCAAAAGCAAAGTACAATTTAGGGAGAGTTCTGTTTCTAATTCCAAATTCATGTGTAAAAAAAAAAAAAATTAATCCAACAGCGTGATTTCTAGATATGACCAGCCAGTCTTTTAAAAGTAATTGTGTAAACAGCAGCATAAATACCTCCCGACGTACCTTCCAAGCCTTCTCAGTTAAACTTGTGTTTCTGGTGCACATGCGACACGACAGTGAACACGCTAGCATTTAATTTAAAGAAAAAAGGTGCAAAATGAAAGTGCCTTATCAATTCAACAGGAAAAGCTACACCAGTAACTACATTTTATATTAATTAAAACAATATATAAACAATATCTCTTTTAGCTATATATAGTCTTCATGCCCATTTACCCTGTAATATATTATAATGCTATTGTTGCTAGTGCTATGGACCCTTTTCGTGCCATCCTGCTGACTGGCAATAATCGGTGAAAAAATAAAAACTTCCTTCATGAGACAAACAGCAAGTTGTGCAAAGTAATGCCACAACCTCCGCTATGCACACCAGTCACCGATTAGTGCTGGACTCTCTGTTGTTACCGACAGATGTAGAAAGTCTGTGGGCAGTGAGCTACAAAAAAAGGACATCCTCTGACTTTAGTACCCGCCTTCTGTTGTAAACAGAGGTCAATGATCAAGAAGTCGAGACAGAAAAAGGGTCCATATCTGTAGGCATAATGGAAATCATATGCATGAGAAAAACAAGTTCAACTTTTATTTGTTTTCATTGTTTCCCCTCCTTTGCCTGACCCCGATCACCAAAGGATGTGCAGTGTGTTGGCGCTCCAGGTCTGTGCAGGGCCATATAAAGTGTCTCGGTTAATTTGTTTGTTTGTTTGTTTTTCATTGTTTGGACTTCAGACATTCTAGAAGTGCTTAGGTGATACATTTACCCATCAATCTGCATTGCTGGCTCAAATTCTGAAGTGAACAATTCCTTGTATAATGGAGGAAAATGAAGTCGCACAATGTCTGGGTATATTGCTTTAAACGCCATTAGCTTTTCTGTATGTCGTCCACATAAGGCTCTTAATGTAGACACCTTGCATATTAACTGTAAGTGGAAGAAAGGACATAGGGTCGGGAGAGAAGAGACGTGAGAATCAAAAATCAGGGCATCTGGATGATCTTCAACATTGTTTACAAGGGTGAAACACACTTGAAGCAACTTAAACGTCTAGTAATAGAGGGAGGGTAAAAATAAATGATGATATAGTCATATCATAGAATACCAGGTATACATTAAATATGATTTTGAAGACAAATAATTTGTAACCAAAAAGATGTTCATAAGCAAAAGAACCCAAGTGTCTCACCTCCTCCTCCTATTCAAACATGCTTTCTGCTCTACCATCCTGAACCTCGCCCTCTACCACTGGGGAAAAGGAAGACATGTGGTAACAGAGAAGTGGGCAAGGGGACAGCCACCGGTAGGTGAGGTCACTGCAACTAGAGATGACGGCATCCCCTACATATTTTATGCAAAATGAGTACCAGTCAACTCCAGGGACAACAAGTTTCTTCTGGAGAAAGAGCTCTGCCTAGAACAAAGCAATTCTGGGTCTGAGCAAGAGGCCCTGACTGGAAGACAAAAAAAAAATAGTCAGCAGGCCTGGTGGAAGTCTCAGCATTGACTATTTACCTGTTGAGTATAATAACATGACTTGCAAAAATGCTTTTTAAACTCTAAAGCACTGTACAGCACAAAATATTTATTATCTCCACCCAGAATAATCCTAAGAAACATTTTCACCAGAGCGTCGATCTTGGCCATGTGTTAGGTGCTCTCTATAATCAAAGACCCTAATGGTACCCTTGCACTGGGGCAAGAAGATGGAGAAAAGTTCTTCTTCCTTCTCTTTCCCAATCCTGCCTCAGTGTCTCATTTAACAGGTGCAAAATCAAAAACAAAACCACATTTAACCCCCCAACTTCCCCTTTCTGACCTAACCTAGCTATAAGGAGAAAAGAAAGAAAACAGAACATAATCCAAGAAAGAATAGGGCTGATTTTTCTAAGGCCAAATACATACTACTAGCACTAACACTGAAGGATATTATCATATTTTAAATTGACATCCTAATTAGATTTTTATTGCGAAAGATAATAATTAGCAAAAATGAAACCCTATGCTTTGAATACAGGGTAGTAATGAGAGACTGATGAAGAAAATACAAAAGTCATTTACTGTTGATTACTAATGACTTTAGTGGAACTAGAACTAATATTAGAATAGATTAATTCTATTGTTCTAGTCCTTCATAACTTCGTCTTTCTAAAATCAAAGATTTAAATTCTAAATTCTCTATATCACGGCGGAACATTAACTCTGCCTTCTGCCCATCTTTGATGGGATGAGTGGAGGATTTTTCAGAATGTATTAATGCTTTAAAAAAAATTCTATCATTGCTCTATTATTCCAGGACACTTTATAACCAATGATAATAAATAGAATTTAACCTGAATTTTGGCCCAAGATAAGTTTTTGAAATGAGGATACTTTTCTCAGTAGGCCGTTGCTTACTCATACTTTTGGGGTCTGGTGGCATGACTTATAAACGTGGCTGGCGTGATCTGGGCAAGGGATAATTCAGGCTTGTCAGTTGGAAGCCTTCGGCTCTCACCTTTGTTAGTATTCCATCTTCTCGGTGATTCTTCTGTAGGACGTGTTGAAGAGCTAGCTGAATTTTCTGTTGCAGCTTTTCAATTTTTACCTTTTCCTGCAGCCATGAGCGATCTAAATATGAAAAACCATACTCTTGAGTATTCTTCCAACTCCTCCTGACTCCTAGATACAGATTATTACACCACACTGCAGAGTCAGGGACTAACAGGCCACTTTCACCCCTCTTTCAAAATTTGCTCCTAAAGGAGTGAAAAACTGATCTAGGACAGTTACAAAACAGAGTGGTAAGCCTTTCCATCTTTACTGACACTTGAAAGAAGGAAGGGTCCTCCCTTTCCTAAAAGACAGCCATTTAAATCTAAGGCCATGCTCGGACGAGTGCAAATGAAACCACCATGGCCCTTAAGCCTTTCTAATAGTTATGTTTCTGAATGACATACTCATATCAATCCTGCTAGTCTTTCTGGCAAATATGAAAATTGCCTTATAGTCCAAGGCAACTAAAATTGTCAAGAGAGTGCCAAATGAATTAAGGATTGTTAATTTAGGATAAAGGCTTTATGTTTAAGAATTCCAAAAAGAAGATAGCAAATTTGCAAAAGTGATGATCACCAAGAGGCAGTACTGGTTGAAAACATACATTAAATTCAGATAGGCTTGTGGATGACATCCAAATGGATTTTTTTTAAAAAGTAGAATGTTTTAAAAACCATGTTATCTTGGAGATTGGTGTTGAGAAGGGCACACCTACTCTACCACAGCATTTCTCTTGGTAGCAGGAGGTTAATTGTAGACGGGATTTTATTCAATTCTCATTTCTTAAGATTTTATCAGAATGGCATGAGGTCCTCTTAGAAGCGTACATGTATATGTACGTGTGTAGCAGGGGATTGTTGTCTGAAAAACTTAAAATTAGACTTAATAAGGGTGGCAGTCCCTCTGAATAGTCTATAGCCATTGTAAGTTATGTACTTGTAGAAATTCTTTACCTGGACAACTTAAAAACCATTGTATTTGGTTATCTTACCTGCTGACATCAGGACAAATGCAGAAAACAATGCAATTTCATCTTCAGTCAGGTGCATAGAACATAAACTCTTTCCAAATTCAAATACAAAGCTAATAAAGTCTTCACAACCTGCCAAAATTAAAGACAGGTTAGAACTTTGGTTATTATCCTAGGAGAAAAATATGGAAGAAGGTGAAGAGGGATCTAGCAGTTGAAGATCATAGGGAAGAGTAATAACATTTCTATAGTTTAATACTTTCAAATGTTAAAAGAAAAATCAGTTTAGCCACCATCACCATTACCACCAACATCACCACCATCATCATCATTTGCAATAATGACAGTGAACTTCTGTTGTGTGATTACTGTGTTAGGTGCTGCTCTGAGAGGATTCTTTGGGTATTCTACTATTTCACAACAGCCCTATGAGGGAGGTATTATTGTTACTATTCCCATTTTAAAGGCAAGGAAATGGACTTGGAAAGAAAAGGAATGTGCTGAAGATTCCACAAGTAGGAAGTGATAGCCTGAGATTCAAAGCCAGCTGCCTGACTTCAGAGCCCACACTCTTAACCAATAGAGTCTAACAGCTATAATCTAACTGAAATGTTAACTTCACTCATTTTTTTGTTTTCTACTCTATTTTATGTACAACATGCTTAAAAATGAAAACAAATGACACATTATGGTGGTAAAACCATTATAATTTTTTTTTTTGTTTTTGGCCGTGCCACATGGCATGTGGGATCTTACTTCCCTGACTAGGGATTGAACCCATGCCCCCTGCATTGGAAACACAGAGCCTTCACCACTGGACTGCCAGGGAAGTCCCTACTGTAACTATTACAGAACTGAAAACAGAGAATGTGAAAGTCCCATAAAATAAAAACCCACCCCCCCAAAACTCGTTAAGTTGGGGTCTATTCTTTCAGATTTCCATATTATGTACATATAGTTAAATGTCAACAGGCTAGGGACTTCCCTGGTGGCGCAGTGGTTACGAATCCGCCTGCCAGGGCAGGGGACATGGGTTTGAGCCCTAGTCTGGGAAGATCCCACATGCCATGGAGCAACTAAGCCCGTGTGCCACAACTATTGAGTCTGCACCCTCAAGCCTGCGTGCCGCAACTACTGAGCCCGCATGCCACAACTACTGAAGCCCGTGCGCCTAGAGCCTGTGCTCTGCAACAAGAGAAGCCATTGCAATGAGAAGCCTGTGCATCGTAAGGAAGAGTAGCCCCTGCTCCCCGCAACTAGAGAAAGCCTGAGCGCAGCAACGAAGACCCAACGCAGCCAAAAAAAAAAAAAAAAAAAAGTGTCAACGGGCTCTTCTCAAGTATACATACCTTCCTACCTTCCGTCATTTAATTGTTTTTAAAATCACTTAACAACATATCTTGTATACCGTTCCATTCTTCTTAATGACTTTGTCTTACTTTAGTTAAATTACAGAAATCTAAAATAATTTATTTTTAAAGTATATGTCACAGTTTCACTTAGCTATACTTTCTTTCTTTGGTATCTCATTAACGGTTGTTATTTGACGGGTATGGAAGGGCAGACTTTTAGCTCCTTGCTTGATTTTATGTAGCAAATCACATCCTCTAGTTTATTGAATAATATATCCCCTGCAAACCTGGTTCTTAAAATCTGGAAGGGAACTGGAAGGATATATAACATAAATTTCTTCGATTACCAATTAGATAAAATGAAACTCTAGACCCTTACGTGTAATATAGACAAAAAGCATTTGAGCTGTGTATATTTTCTACGGTGATTAACTATAAAGTAACATAGGTATAAAATCCTTTAACTCCTGTGTCCAAAAAACCAATCTCCATTTTGTTCAAGAAGAGCTTTCACCCAACTCCCATCTTTTCCCCTAGTCCTGATTTGAAGACAAAGCACCTAGAGATTTCCTTACCTAAGGATTTGAAGACGTCGGGGCTAGCATATTTCCCATCAAAGTACACGGTATTGTTCTGAGAGTCAAAGGCACGGCACATTCTGATAAATACCACCTCCAGAGAACCTGAGCAAAGGCAGAAACGGGGTGGGTTATTGTCTTGGTGAGTTGATTTTGACCATAGAGACCGCTTTCTGAGTCAATGGGGCTGGGCTTAACTAGCAGGCTCTCAGTCACCTTAGCTCTCTATTTAAAAGAGCAGAGTTCATTAGAGTAATTAAAGACTTGTGCCAAAGCTAAGGCCTGTATTACTGAAGAGAGATTGATTTATGAATTACTTCTCGGGCACTTCTCTGTCCTGCAATAATACAGAATCTCAGAGTTGCTAGAAAAACATGGACTCCTGTTATTAAAACAAACAAAAACCCAGGGATGTGTCTCTGAGTTCCACAAACAGCCTTCTTCCTAACAGCTTACCAAAACCTCCTGAGGACCTGGGGCACAGAAACAAAACACAGGTGATGGTTAAAACTGTGGAATGCAGGTGTCTTTCAAATTAATCTTTTCACCCAGAGGAGAAGCAAAATGGAGGGAATGTTTCCTGCAAATAGCTCAAAAACCTTAAAAAAAAAAACCTCTCAGTTTCTGCTAAGAGAAACTGAGCTATTATCATTTGGAGAAAAACTGTTCTCGACACCTTCCTTACCAAGCATTTCTTTAATAAGCCGGTGAAAGCAGGTTAGTCAGAGATCTCAAAATTCACTTGCAAAGCACATACCTGCTTTGAGAAGCACAATTTGATCGTTTTGACACAGTTCCATAAATCCATCAATGCGTTTGGCAAACTCCACCACATACTGTATAGCTTCTGTAATTTTGATGGCACACAATTGCCACATTACCTCCCGCTGCTGTTGAAGAGGGAAACGCATTAACATCCCCATTACCCATACCCTTGACACAGTTGCTTTAACTGTTCCTATTCTGTAAAATCCTTCTTTGGAAATGGATCCAAAAAAGCTAGAGGATTTAAAAATAATCAGTTGGCCAGTTACTTGGGTTATAATGATTGCTTCCAAGTTCTTCCTGGTCTCCTCCAATTCCTCTCTTACCATTTTGGTGGCAAAGGGACAGGGGGAAGATGTTATGAGCATATATGCAGCGGAAGATGAAAACGGGAGTCAAGAAAGCAACCCACGCCACTGATTTAACCCTGGGCCATGGAGAGTAGCAAAGTAGAATCTCCTTGTAAGCAATTATTTTGCCTTGGGGAATTTCACACCACTTTACTGGGGGAAGGGAAGAAAAGGGGAGTCAGTTATATTTATTGTGCACCTGCTATGAGCTGGGTGCTTTATGACATCCTTGTCTCATTTCATTTTCACAAGAATGTTTTTCTATTTCCCATAAATGGACACAAATGCTCGCAGAGGTTTCACAGCTAAGAGGTACTGGAGGTGGGATTCAAATCCCAGCATTTCTGACTCTGAGTCCCATTTCACACACCTTGCTGCTGTTTACTGCTTTCTTGCTTCCCTTTGTAATTTTGGCTGCTGGTGTTACCTGCTATCTCAAAGGTAAACAAGGTGATGCGCTACTATTCCCCCAACCTGTCCTGTTTAATTCCTTTTATATACCCACTCTCCAATTTAGTTACAGGCCAACCTGGATCCCTCTTGTTGCTCACTTATTTCCCCAATCTTAGTTTAAGACTGTTTCTACCAATACAACAGGGTGGAAGAAACACTGAATTAGGAACCAGGACTCATGGTCTAGCCCTGATGTTTTCACTCTCCGCCATGTGCCAAGGGATGCTCGTTTCCTCATATGTAAAATGAAGGGGAGGATGAACCTTGGTAATCTCTACGGTACTTCCTAAGCCTGAATTTCTATGATTATTGGGAAAAATCACAGCATTTTCTTTTACTAAAGGCAGAATGGATAATTAAAAGTCCTCCTTCTCCAGCCCTGCCCTCCCATTTAGGTAATTTGTTGATCAGAGTGTTTTATAGAAAAAGGAAACTGGCAGCACTACTTGTCAGCCTCATATTGCTAGATTCAGACTGGAATTAGAATCATAGCTTCCAAACTTGTTTTTACACATATTCTCTAAACTCCTTCTTTTTAACTTTGGAACCATGAGGCTGAGATTATTTTACATCAACTTCTGGACTGTGAAATATTCCATTGTGATACCGGGACAAATCCCAATTCTTTGAGCCTTTTGGAAGCTCCTTAATCTAGCTCCCTGTTGATAAATGATAGGACATACGTGTATAGTTATAGAAACAATAGAATCTGTGTGCTATTTCTGAAATTTCACACACTGACATCTCAATAAGGTGACAAAGCCCCAAGAACGTGATCAGCTCTGGAAGAAAGATTTTTAAATAGAAATCTGCTATCTGATGAAAAACATTCATTCCTTGGTCTGTTTGTATTCAAGCCTCCTGCACAACCACCCTTCCCAACATTGCCTCAATCTTAGGTAAAATTCTTCAGTCTACCTTGTTTTGGTAATTCTCAATCTCCTCCTGCAGAAAGGTCTGCCACGTTATCTGCTGGAGCTCTTCTCTCAAGTATTGGCAAGTTTCCAGATGTGACTTAGATATATTCTGTGCAAGGTGTTCTGAGGAGAAAACAGGAGATCACAACATGAAAAGCCAAGTTCTTCAGGGTTTTCCCTACTTAATATGTGATTTAAGAAGTAACAAGTATAAAGCAACATGGCTGAACCAGTTTTAACGATCTCGACATATTTAAGTAAGCAGTTTGGAACTATTCTATATTTGGGGACATGAGGATGAAGGACAGGCAAAGCCAACATTTAGCAATAAGGCTTGGCGTCTTCAAAGACCCTCCTGACCTGACCTTCTCTGTGCCTTTACACCAGTGTCTGGGAGTGAATGTTGGAGTTGAAAATATTGACCTAGAGAAGTGTGAAAAATGACTGACACGACCTGTACTTGGTATTTTTATGAAGACAGATCTGCCATATACATTGGGGAAGGATTACTCCTGAAAAATTAGAAAATGGTATGTTTTTGGGGACAACAACAACGTATTTCTTTTGTTTTTCCTGCAAAAATGGCAGAACAAGCATTACTGAAGCCTACTATGTCACTATATATACATATACATATATATATAGTGTGGTGGTTAAGAGATGAGATGGACTCTGGACCCAGACTGCTTGGGTTTGAATCTCAGCTCTGCTACTTAGTAGCTGTGTGATCTTGGGTAAGTTACTTAACCTCTCTGCGCTTCGGTCTCTTTATTTGTAAAATGAGGAAAACAGTACCTAATTCCCTGTTTATCATAGGGCATCTGTGAAAATTAAGTGAGTTGAGCATTTAGAATAGAGAGAATAACACAGCATCTGCTACATAAACATTTGTTCTAATTATCCTGAAGTGTACCGAATTTGAAGATATTAAAAGAAATAGATGCCAAATAAGTTTCTCTAGGGACTTATAATCTGGTGAACATGTACACACATGCTGAAAGGACAATTCAAGACACTAGACAATAAAGCATGAAGTTGAATTCTACTAGAAGAGAAAGAAAAATAAAAACATACTAGGTGCTATCAGAGAAGGGAGAGGTGAGGGGAATTAGGGGATGCTTCTTGACAGAGGAGGAACATTTGGATTGGCCCCTGAAGGAAGGGGAGGATTTGGTAGACAGAGGCCAGTGTGTGAGACAGTGGACCAGTTCCACGTTCAAGGGATGGTAGATGAAAGAATGGCTATGGCATCTACAGGAGACAGGAAGATGTGATAAAGTGATGGTGTCAAAACAGAAATATGGGTAGAGAAGAGTCCACATCCTGAAGGATCTTGAAGGTTGAGATTGAGAGTATGGACTTGATTAACAAAAGGCGTCAGCAGGATTCTCAAGAGGGAGCTGACATGCTGAACACTGTATTTGGGGCAACAGAACAAGCAGTTTTGTCATTGGCAGACTGGAGGCAGGAGGATCAATTAGAAGGCTGCTGAAATCTAGACGTAAGGGACTAAGAGCTTGAAATAGGCTGCTAAGAATTGTCATGGAAGGGAAGGACAATTCAAGAAGTGTTTTAAAAGAAGAACTGACGGGCTTCCCTGGTGGCACAGTGGTTAAGAATCCGCCTGCCAATGCAGGGGACACGGGTTCGAGCCCTGGTCCGGGAAGATCCCACATGCCGCGGAGCAACTAAGCCCATGAGCCACAACTACTGAGCCTACGCTCTAGAGCCCACGAGCCACAACTACAGAAGCCTGCACGCCTAGAGCCCGTGCTCCGCAACAAGAGAAGCCACTGCAATGAGAAAACTGCGCAGCGCAACGAAGAGTAGACCCCACTCTCCGCAAGTAGAGAAAACCTGTGAGCAGCAACGAAGACCCAATGCAGCCAAAAATAAATAAATAAAATAAATTCAAAAAAAAAAAAAAAAAAAGAAGAACTGACAAGACTCCAAGAATACAAAACCATACCCCAAAGTGATGCCCCTCCCAGGGTCTTGAATATATAATAGGAAAGTTATTTAAAACAGTGGTGCTGAGGGCAAACTTAGTAACACTAGTAAGAGTGTCTATTTGTTTGGAAATTTGTTACTGCTTATGTCAAACAGAATCAGATTTGTTTGTGTGAAAACAGAGCAGGTTCACCTAAACAAAGCTCGAGACTAGAACCTCCTTAGAGATTCTGAAACACTGAAGCACGATAAACCTTAACGGCTCTACTTGGCAACACACAGACATGAAAACAACATAAGTAAATATCATAAAAAATAAAACATAAACAAAAGAAAAAACTTAAAGGAGACAGAAACTGAGAGAGAGAAAGAGAAATTATGTCTTAGAATCAGTGACGTGTGTGAAGAGAAGAGGGGAATAAAGACAAAATAATGGGGAATCAGAAACAAGAAAATAAATGTGTACATAGTAAATTCAATTTTTGTAAATATGAAAGAAATGATGAAGGCAAAGTGTTCACAGGGAAGCTGGGAGAATCCTAGGAAGGGAAGAATGGGAAGAAGCTCACAGTATTCTCTTCCAGATCATGCTTTGTTTCCAGTTAATATGGTCAGCATCTTCTTGTTTCACTTCATCCTAAAAATTGTCCCCACCCATCCCTACCTATTTGAGTCCAGCTTTTAGAAGCGACAACAAATGATGCCATGTCCAATGACCAGTAGAGGGCAGTGGCTGCATTCTCACCAGCTGCCTTTGATCAAAATTCATAGTTGATTTGGCAAGTGTAAGATTTTAGACACTGTGCTGTTTTAAGTCTCCATTTCAGCAAAGGAGAATATGGTCAGACTGAGTAAAAGCTAAGAAGTTAGTGTGGTCTCTCAGACAAACAGTCTGGAATAGTGAAATACTTTGGAACTAGGAGTTAGGAGACCTGGTTTCTGGTCTGAGCTCAGTTGGATAACTCCCTTTGTGACAGGCAAATCAGTTCACCTCCTCAACCATGATGGCTTCATCAGGACAGCCAAGGTCTAGATACTTCAGATGGAAAATCCTGTCTTCTGAGAAAGTCACAGATTTTCACAGTGGTATGGAACTTTAGATATCATCTGGTCCAAACTCTCATCACTTTGTAGATAATAACATTAACAATGATGATAAAAGTTAACACTTAGGTAGAGTTTACTATGTAAACTCTATATAACATAGACTCATATAACAGACTCATATAACATACCTACCTACATCTATATATATATACGTTTTATATATAATATATATATATATATATATATATATATATATACTGTGTATATATACAAATATTTTTTCTTAATCTTCATGACAACTCTAGGGGGAAGATACTAGTATTATCTCCATTTTACAGATGAAAAAACCAAGCCACAGTGAGGTTAAGTGACTTTTCAAGGTGTCATAGCTGGCAAGTGGACGGTGATTCAAACATACACAATTTGGCTCCAGAGTCTATGCTCTGAATCTTTATAGTTCATGGGTAGGGAGACTGCAGCTTGCAGAGGTAACATGACTTATACTAGGTTGTACAACCTACAGCAAAGCTAGGACCACAACCCACATAAGCTGACTTCTTGTCTCACGCTTTGCCCAACATATCAGTTGTCTCTTATGTACAAGGCTTTAGTTATTAATTATAGTAATAAGTGCAGTTAGCTTTTTTATTTTTTATTTCTTTTGGCTGTGCAGCTCGGCTTGTGGGATCTTAGTTCCCCAACCAGGGATGGAACCTGGGCCCATGGCAGTGAAAGCACCGAGTCCTAACGCTGGACCGCCAGGGAATTCCCCAGTTAGCTTTTTTGAAAAAAGGAACCTAGATAGTTTATCTGGAATGTATAATTCAGGTACTAAGTGTACATCAAGGGCAAAATTTTGTAGCCAGGAATGCAGATGTATTTCCACTAACAGTAATGGATTAGTAGATACTATTATTGAAAGATAGAACTGAGCTTAGGCTATGTTAATTTACAATTTATTTTCCAATGGCACAAATGGTTTCATTTGTTTCAAATCTGATGATAAAATTTAGCCTAAAATGAAGTCAAGTTAGTTAAAGAAAGAGTCGGACTTAAGCCCCCAAGGAAATGTCAGGGAACTTCACAGAGCTTTGAAGAAGTAGCAGCAAGGTCTTTGGCTGCTTTTACGCTACTCTTAGCTCCTCAAACTATTTTGCACCTGTAAATGGGACAGAAAATCAGAGCTCCATTATATCCCTCTCAGCTAAATTTTTGTTTAGTTTTGGGTTTGGGGCAAATCCTAGTGATGAGTTAGTTTTATTCATCGTGGAAAAAATGCCACAATTAGGTGTGAAAAATCCCTAGTTTAGGAGAACGTGGAGAATGGATGAGGGCACAGGGCTCCCAGACTCACTGGGAGGTGACAGCTGTAGAAGAGGAAAGGGATTTGTGGGTGAAGGAGGGGCTGGGGAAATCGGCTGAGCCACTTCTGGCTCCGCTCAGGTATTAGTGCACATTTAGCCCAAGTGCCATGTTCAACCAACACACTTAGGCCAAGCGGTGTGAGTTTATTTCTGGGTTGAACATTCGACAAGCAAATGACATAGATTCACTAGTATTTATGATAAAGTAGAAGCAAACCTAAAGCGAGCTAGGTCATTTTTCACTGTATCATGTCAGTTTTCAATCAAATCCTTATTCATTTCTGAAAATTTTACTTTCATTACCGCTCTGCTTAAGGCTCAGTCAACCAAGATCTCACGACAAAAACGGAAGGTTTTTGTTCTAGTTCAAGAAAAAAAAAAAAAAAAAAAATCAAGCCTAGCTCTGCTCAGCTTGGCTTCTAGTTCAGAGGTTTCTCTGTTAATCAAAAGAGCTGTGATACACCTTTAATGCTGTTCAGTGGTTAAAGACCAGGCTTAAAATGTCCCTGCTCTTGTGGATTTAAATTTAGACCCATAAAGAGGTGCTTGTGTAAAAACCGTAAAGAACATTCAATTTGTTCTATTTGGAGAAAGATTTTACTGGAAATATAAATTTCACTTAAAAAATGTTTTATAGGGTACAGAGGTGGAGAAACCATCTAAAGAACACAACCGTTATTTCTGTGAACTAAGGACGTCTGTGCTCAAGTCAGAACCTGCTGGTTCTTTTCCATGTGAAGTCTTCATTCTCTCTTCGTCTTAACTTAGTCATCTTCTTAGCAACTAATTGAAATATCCCAAAGGATTATAACCTTGTGTGAGGAACCATGGGGAGGAACAGATCAAATTCTCAAACAGTAAAGGTCCTTATCAAAGTTTCTCTAATAATAGTGCTGTACTTAAAAATCGATTAAATATAACAGAGGATGTTATAACACAACTTCCTTGAAATGAAAAGTTTTCCATTGTCTGTGTTAACATTTCTAGGTCACATCTCCCAAGAAGCACCAATGTCACAGGAATAAGGAAATGACAGGTTTTTGTGGAGTTTTTTTTGGCATGGTGAGTCTTCTATGCAATACATCAGTTTTGCATTAATATCCATCACCAAAACATTTTGGCAAATAAAGAAGCCAATTTCCCTTTAACGATTATAGAATGTGTCAGAGTTGCAAAACTTAGATGCATACAGGGACTGGGGCAGTGATATAAATGCTGAGAGTGGGATGGGCCCATTTCAAGGCGTTAGGCCCTAAGTGGTACCAGTTGGTTGTTTTCATTCCCAAATGCTGGTCCAGTGCAACCAGATCATTTTTTTTTTCCTTCCACAAGAAACTGAAAATCTGAACTTTCAGGTGGAATTGTCCAGGTTTAAAATTTTAGCAACCAATTCAAAAATTGTAAAGCTCTGCACTGGTCAAAAAACCATGTCTATGCGCCAGGTTAAGTCTGTGGGTTGCTATTTTTATAACTTTGGGTCTAAAGCAATACTTAGAAAATAACTAAATCAATGCAGTTAATGGGGCCATTCCCTGAACTTACAGTTTTCTGTGGAATTTAAAGATTGCTTTAAGTTCATATTGTCTCAGCTCTGATGCTGAGAGGTCACTGAGTTTCTTGGATATATGATGGGAAACAGTGGACAGTCAAAAACAAAGGGGCAGGTTGGAATTATGAAGTGGTCCAAATGGTAAAGGTGACTCGCCCTTCTAGATGCATCATTTTAATAACATAACTCATTAGAGGAAAGTCAGACAAATCCCATTTCCTTCAAATGGCACAAGTAGTCCATCCCAATGGAAACACGGAAGCCATTACCTAGTTCTGCCATGGACACAGTTGGGGACGTCTCTCCGTTGGTGAAAGAGCAGTAGGGAAAGAAGCCTGATGCTGGTGTGTAGTCACATATTGGTTCTGGTTTGATTCCGTTGATATCAAGACCTGACTGGTCCGGGGAAGGCTGTATGTCCAGGTAGAAGCTGCTGACGGCAGAGTCTGCCTTGCTGCCCTCGGGGGTGTGCCCGTCGATGTAGCTGCTGAGGTCGTCGTGAAGCTCCGTGAGCCCGTTGGCCGAGATGCTGTAGGTGGGAGTCAGCGGCTCGGCCTCTCCAGGCTGCTGTTGGTGGTCCCGCTGCTGCTGCTGCATCCGGTGTTTCTGTACTTCTGCATACAAGCTGTCGCGTTGCTTTTTCGACATGCGGCCAAATTTTACAGCTGGAAGAAAAAAGCCAAGGCACACCATATACAACACGCTTTTCTCCATGATCCTCTCCAGCATGCTTTAGGAGTTCCTTTGAAGTTGCAGACAATTCCATCAAAAACCACACAACCACAAAATAAGGACGTGATCCCGAGGTGAAAATGGTCCCACCTCACACAGGCTTGTTCCACATCCCGAACAGCAAAGACACATCCCAGAGGAGCTACGTTTCAGAAACAGACCCAGGGCTGGTACAAGAGACCCAGAGCAATGACCACCTACGTTTTTGTGCTGTCACATAACCCTAGGCTCAGTGGGAGCTACTGAAATGCGACTTAATGGGCTTGTTCCCTCTCTACCCAGGCAGTTGGTCTAGACGTTTCTCTTCCCAGTGTTCAGACCAGAGCACAGGGACGCACAGACTCACGGAGGTGTTATCGGGGCACAAGCAGTCAAACCTCAACTTGCACTCATTTCACTAATCCGTATGCTTACATGAGTTTCTTCCTGATCAAACAGCCAAATCTGGGGATTCCTTGAGAAAGCTCAACAGACTGGACGAAGCATTTGCAATTCCATGAATTACATCTCTTGAGTCTATGCCCTCTCCTGCTCCTGGGTCTTGGGGTCCCTGTGAGACCCTTGGACCTGTCTTTTTTAAATTATTATTATTCTTTTAACATCTTTATTGGATTATAATTGCTTTACAATGGTGTGTTAGCTTCTGCTGTATAACAAAGTGAATCAGCCATATGCATACATATATCCCCATATCCCCTCCCTCTTGAGCCTCCCTCCCACCCTCCCTATCCCACCCCTCTAGGTGGTCACAAAGCACCGAGCTGATCTCCCTGTGCTATGCAGCTGCTTCCCACTAGCTAGCTATTTTACATTTGGTAGTGTATATATGTCCATGCCACTCTCTCACTTCGTCCCAGCTTACCCTTCCCCCTCCCCGTGTCCTCAAGTCCATTCTCTATGTCTGTGTCTTTATTCCTGTCCTGCCCCTAGCTTCTTCAGAACCATTTTTTTTTTTAGATTCCATATATATGTGTTAGCATATGGTATTTGTTTTTCTCTTTCTGACTTACTTCACTCTGTATGAGAGACTCTAGGTCCATCCACCTCACTACAAATAACAATTTCGTTTCTTTTAATGGCTGAGTAATATTCCATTGCATATATGTGCCACATCTTCTATATCCATTCATCTGTCGATGGACACTTAGGTTGCTTCCATGCCTTGGACCCATCTTTAAAGGACACTTTCTGCTGTTCTCATTTAGCCTCAAGTAAAAAGAATATCAGAATTTTGGAAAGGGCAGACTGTGGAAGATCCCCATTGGGAGAATTTGTGTGTGCAGCCCTTCTCCGTGCGATGTGTCCCCATATTTAAAGTGGAACAGTGACTGGAGTAATTTTCCAGTTCATTTAGAATCCCAAATGATTTCTCCTAAAACACCCAGATAATTGAGAAAAAAAATCCTATGATTTCCGGGTCTGAACCCCCCACTAACCCATTTATTTCTCAGCCTGACTCTGTATGTGTAGATAAAGCCGCTGCTGGAGGGATTAAGACCTCCTAATTGATTATGGTTAAATTGATACCTGACCAGGTGGATGAATTCACCCATCTGACCATCAACATAATTCTATGAGTCTTGGGGCAGGAGGCAGGATAGATGGAAGTGAAGTTGGGAATCAGGGCCCACTGTCCAGGCCAGCTGGTGGATCTTTTTCCTGCCAAGGAGGATGTGCTTTCATTTTGCACAGAGGAAACAAGTGAGCTGGATTCTGGTCAATTTCCAGTTTCCACAACTCAGGTGACAAACTTGGGGGGGACTGGTTAGATAGCAGTCAGGCTGATGTGGGCTCTGAATTTCAGGCCTATAATTGTATAAGTCCCCAAATTCACTCCAAGTCCACAACAACGTGTGCTGTCACTTATACGAGAAATCTCCACAAGGCATACTGAAGGTACTTAATTTTTTTGAAAAGAATACTCTGGAACCCCCAAGAGGATTAATAGCCATAGGGGAAACTTGTTCTGCTATGACTCTGAATTGTGTTTTAACTCTTTTCTTAATATTAACAACAGTAATCATACTATCCCATAAGTGACATGAATGGATCAGGTTTTTTTTTTTTTTGGCCGTGCTGTGCGTCTTGTGGGATCTTAGTTCCCTGACCAGGGATCGAACCCACGCCCCCTGCAGTGGAAGCCCAGAGCCCTAACCACAGGACTGCCAGGGAAGTCCCTAGATCGGGTCTTGAGAAAATGCACACACAACTTGTGATTTTTAACTTACAGATTCATAAGAGATATACCTAATTTTGTGAGTTTAGTGCCATTGGAAGATGAAATCTGCAGAGCTGCATATCACAGGAATTTCTGAGAATACAGTGTAAGTTCTGTGACTTGCATCTTCCAATCCCCAAAACGTCACTTTGGTTCTACAAATTCTAAGAGGTCACCCTGTGTACAACTTGTGCCTGGGTGGGTCCACAGGCCCCAAGAACACCTGACTATGGGGAAAGGAGACCTTCAGAATGCCTGCCCAGCAGTCTGAAGTTATTTTTCCACAGGCTGAAACTCCATTGGAAGAGATGTTTCCTTCAAAGGGATCTCTCAAGAGAACCAGCCAGCCAGTATATTCGGAAAAGTCCTTAAAATGTATCCACTACACTATCTGCCCAATTTCCTTATATAAGAATAGTCTTGAAGTCTGGTGTTGATTATTCCGTGCACTTAAGACAGTTTTCCAGGAAGATCCTGAACCATTTTGCAAATGAATGGTAGATGGTCTCTAGTTCTTAAAATAGCTTCTCTTAACGAAAAGAACATTTGTCACTTGGGCATGCCTTGCACTATTTTCACACATACTGTATGTACAAATGTACAATAACCTGCCAATAACCTTACTAGTGTAAGACATGTAACAATTAGCTCCGGCTTGTGTTTTCTATGGGGAAAAATGTTTCTAGAAGGTACCCTTTTTAAGATCCTCAGGTGACACTTACCTTCCATCCATTCATCCACATGTAATGTTTTAAACCAGCGGTCCCCAACCTTTTTGGCACCAGGGACTGGTTTCATAGAAGAAAATTTTTCCACAGACGGGGGAGGGAGGGGGGGATCAGGTGGTAATGTGAGCCATGGGGAGCGATGGGAAGCGGCAGATGAAGCTTCGCTAGCTTGCTGGCCCGCCGCTCACCTCCTGCTGTGCAGCCCAGTTCCTAACTGGTAGTGGTCCATGGCCTGGGGGTTGGGGACCCCTGTTTTAAACGTCAAAAATCTGAAGGTGTTCTGACCACACAGACATTTCTCCTCCATGCCACCCCCGCCCCCAGCCCCCCCATCAGCCAGTGAACTGACTGGAATGGTTTATGGAGGAGAAGTAACTGCTGTGACACCCACAAAGCCACCAGAGGAGGGAAAGGTGGAGGGGGTGGGGGGACAGAGGGGACATATTCTGGCAGATCTGCGTCCAGGCTTCCGAGGGCACTTTCACAACCCCGTGCTACTGTACAACCCAGGCTGCGGGCGCTCACCATCTCGAGACATCCCCACGGCAAGGCATTTCTGTAATCGACAGTGTTGGCAGCGGTTTCTACTGGTTCGATCAATCAAACAGTTCTTCTGACGAGGACAGGAGTAGGTGGCATTGCTTTGCTGACTTCTCCTGAAAAAGCCCTGTGATTCAGTTATGAAATAGAAAACAGGTTAGTGTCAGCTGGGGCTGAATGATACTAAAGGCAAGAAACGGAGCGCCACGCAGCATGCATATTTAATGGAGAATTAAATTTGTAGCACAATCATCCTGGAGACCATTAATGAAATTAAAGTCACTTCGTTTTCCTCGAGTAAAATTGATCCCCAGAGCCCAATCCTCTGTCCCTTACACATGCAAAACTTTCTTTAACTGCAGCAGACGGCTGCCTATGTAGAAGGCACAGGATTGGGCCCTCTTCTTGGTCTCTGATGATCAAAAGCTGTGTGCTTAATGAAATGGTACCAAGGCACTTATCTTTAACCTTTATCTCCAAAACATTTTTAGTAGAATACACACAAAACACTCTTCTGGGGTGTCCAGAGATAAGAAAATACAGCCTCACCATAACCCAGGTGGCTGCAATCCTGGTACGCTGTGGTCATCTCAACCAGACCACGTAAATCCACCATCTTTTAGGTGTCTTCCATTCCTCAAGTCAGAATCTACTGCCCCAAGAAGTTAAGTGACACTTGGAAGGATTATCCTGGTAGATCAATCAGACTGGGAATACTCTACCCTTGACAGTTTGGAAATACCATGTGTTTAGAATCATGGCCTTGAAGATTGAACAAATCCAATCTGACGTTCATCAAGTTCCACTTATTTGCTAAGCACTGTTTTGGAAATGAGGAGTTGTACTGAGATACGTAAGGAGTACTGACCTCAAGGATTTCATTAATTCATTCACTCATTGACTCATTCATTTTTGCTAACTTCTTGAGCTGGATTCTTATTAGCTCATTAATTTTCACTGCTGTTTCTTTTCTTAAAGCTGCAAGAGTTCCTTTTAGTTACGTTTTGGTAGCAACCCACAGGTTCTGCTATGTAGTATTTTCATGATTATTCAACCTGAAACATGCTCTAGTTTTCAACAGCTTTCTCCTTTAATCCATATGTTCTTGAGAAGCACATTTTTAAAAGTTGAAGTGTAGTTGATTTACAATGTTGTATTAGTTTCTGGTGTACAGCAAAGTGATTCAGTTACATATATATGTATGTGTGTGTGTGTATATATATATATATATATATACATATATATATATATATATATATTTCCCTGCTCTATACAGTAGGATATTGTTGTTTATCTATACAAGCACATTTCTTAATTTCCAAACGTATGGGGGGGTTTGTTTCTGGTTATCTTTTGATTGTTTACTTATCTCTCAGTGGTTTTTCAAACTAGGGATGTACTCTGAAAAAAAAAAAAAGAAGGTAACCAGAGTCATTTCTATGAAGCAGAGCCATGGAAGGTACAAAAGAGTATAGTCACCTTCAAATCTTTAATGGCAAAGACAGATGATCCCAACCAAGGGGACACTAGTGGAGAAGGTAAGGTAAAATCCTGAAGAACTAACAGAGCGACAGAGTGCTGGGCAAACTGATAAGAGCACTCTCTCACCAGAAGATTTTTCTGGAGGCCAACTTGGCAGTTCTATCAAAATCCTTAAAAACATGCCTATCCATTGAACCAGTAATTACCCTTTAAGGAATATATTTTAAAGGAATGTTAAGAATGGTACAAAGATTTACCTACACGGATGTTCATCACAGCACTATCGTTAAGGTAAAAAAAAAAATTTAGAAAGACGCTAAATGTCCAACAGTAGTGAACTGGAAGAGTCATACTGGATATCTATACATTCAGCAACCTTTAAAAATGGTGTTTTAGAAATACAATTATTGACATAAAAAGGTTATTAAAAATATACTGCTGAATAAAAAAAAACAGCTAAAGAACTGAACACAATATAATCCAATTTTGTAGGGAAAATCCGTATATTTAACATGGAAGAAACTTTGGAATATTATGCCCTCGAATGAAAAGAACAGCTGGCACTGGTTGGTGGGGGCATGAGTGATCTTAATTTTCTTTCTGTTTATCTGTGCTTTCTGATTTTTCTACAATATATGGGTAGAAAGGTATGTGAGCTACTCAGGAAGAACTATTCAGTACATCTGCTTTCTTCTGTGATGGCTGGGGACTTTGTGGATTAAGTCATGGTTATGATGGATATGACCTCAGTTCCCAGTTCTTTCCTTTTGGAAACCAACTTAGGATGGGAGGGACAGGCACTGACCTCTTACCACCTCTCTGCCAAGCTGCTCACTGACCAACATGGGCAAGGCTGGGGGCCCAGGGTCTCAGACTGTCTCTCTATTGTACTTCAAAGCTCCCTGATATCAAGTCTGGCCTCTTCTGTGAGGCAATCTCTCTCTTCTCAAAATATCTAAAAAGCTCTGGGTTTTGTTTTTTTTTTCTCTGTTGACAAGAAAGTGAGAAGTAAAGCTTTCTTTGGGGCTTAGTGGAGAGAATTCAAGAAAATATAAATGGTAACAGAGGCAGATAATCCTTAGAAAGAGACACCAAGAGGTCTCCTGTCTAGGTATTCAGTTGAGTCTGAGACACATAATCTCTGTCAAGGCTGAAAGGTGTTTAGTACTTTCTTGAGACTCTACCACCTTCAGACCCTCCATGTTTGCTGTCACTGCAGGTGCCTAGGATCAGGAATTATTTGCTTTTCCTTTAGCTGAGGCTGAATGAGTCTGCTCCATTTCGTTCTATAATCGTCGAATATGGAGAATGTCTACACAATCTCTCTTTTTTCTTTAAATGGAACCAGTACTTGCAGGCTGCCAAGTTATCTCCCAGTACCTTGTCTGTAGACCAAATCACAGCATCTGTCAGCTTCCTTTCTAGGTTCTTTTGTACCTTTAGTATTTCTTCTTAGGATCCTTTCCAGTTTCTCCACTTTCTTAAAAAATCTGAAATCCAGGACTAGACACAGCTCTTGAATAATGCTTGGATCATTATTAAAGGAAAAAAAGGCTACTCTTTAGTTTTCACATATTAAACTCAAGTTAACATCAAACCACCACTAATGAAATTCCAGGATGTTAGCACAGATGCTATATACAACCACCAGTTTGCTCTGCTACAAGAGAATTCTGGGAGGGCATAATGATAATGATAATGATAATGATGATGATGATGATGATGAGAGAGATCTTAATGAGTGTCTGTATTAATCGTATCTTTTTATTCTGTATTTTTAATGCTTTGACATCTTGAGGTCTTGATAACCCAGGAGAGATTATGCTTCCCAGGACTACCTAATTCCTAGAAATAGCAAACAACTTGCCGGGGAGCACACCTTTTATATGCAGACTAACCGATCCAGAGCCCTAACATCCAGCCACCTCCTCCCATGTTTCCCCCTCATTCCATCTGCCTCCTGACTGACCCTGGTGCTTTCCACTGTGGTCCTCTGTGTGGCATGCTGTGCTTCCTGTTTCAAGGGACCTATGTTATAACCAACTTCTCTCTCTCTTTTTAAAAATTTTTTTTTATAGTGGAGTATAGTTGATTAACAATGTTGTGTTAGTTTCAGTTGTACAGCAAAGTGATTCAGTTATAAATATACATGTTTCTATTCTTTTTCCAATTATTTTCCCATTTAAGTTGTTACATAATATTGAGCAGAGTTCCCTGTGCTATACAGTAGGTCCTTGTTGGTTATCCATTTTAAATACAGCAGTGTGTACATGTCAATCCCAAACTCCCAGTCTATCACCCCCCCCCAACCCTTCCCCCTTGGTAACCACAAGTTCACTCTCTAAGTCTGTGAATCTGACAAACTTCTCTCTTCACAGCAGTCATTTTTTGTCTATATGACTCACCTACTTGATTAAAACCAATCCCAGGAATCGTTAAAACAGTGCTTATTATTTGCTAGGCACCTTGTGCTTTATATGGATTCCATCACGTAATCTTGACAAGGGCAACACGAGGCAGGTGCTATCATTTTCCTGGTTTTTAGGTCAAAGAACCTGAGGCTTAGAGAGGCACTAGCTCAGAACCCCCCCACCCCTTTCCCCCCTACCCCCCAGCATGGGGGTAAAGCCAGGATCTGAATTTAGGTGGTTTAATTCCAGAACTCACACGTTTATCCCTTTTGTTGTTTTTCTGCTTCCTTTGAGTGTCAGAAGGATTCCCACTTGGGGGTTCTTATAGAAGGCAATCCTGAAAGGAGGCAGCGTCAAGACACAAGGTATGCATGACAAAAGAGCGAGACTGATCTGCTCTGAAATTAGCGTTTTCCTTCAGGTTAGCCCCTTTGGCTGGTCACGGCGCCAATGCCCAGGCATTTTACAGATTCCTCTTCTACTGCCACCTCCTGATGTGGGTTATTCACATGAGGAAACCAGTCTCACGATTTCGTGATTTTCCCTCATTTCTGACCGGGAGGACTATGTCCCCTTTTATTCACGTTACTTATTTCTAAATTACTTTGGCTCGTTTAGAAAACAAACAAAACAATAACAACAACAAACTGACTTCAAGGACACAGTCACTATCATTAAAGATGTCTGAGAAATTATGCCATCAGTTGCAAGGCAAATCCACGAGGCTTTCCACATGCTCTCGGAGCGACAGCACTGAGGCTGGAACCAACGTTTGGAAAAGGACTACACTTCTTCGGATGCCTTAGCTTTGTTTTTTGTTTGTTTTTTATTGACATACAGTTGATTCACGATGTTGCGTTAACTTCTGCTGTACAGCAAAGTGATTCAGTTTTACATATATATATATACATCCTTCATTTAAATATTCTTTTCCATTATGGTTTATCACAGGATATTGAATATAGTTCCCTGTGCATGGATGCTTCACCTTACTCTTTACAACACCATTTATTTCTCACTGAGTCATTTGAGCAAATGCCTGTGGAAAGTTCAGGGAGTGGCACTGCTAAGACCCAGAGAAGAGACCTTTCTTTTGGATTAAATCGACAGAGTCATGCCCACAAGGCTAGCTATCAAATACCAAGTGGGAGGGGTCAGGTGGGGTTATAAGGTGAGAGCTGTGAAGGGAGAAAGAGGGTAAGGCTGGGTGACTCAGACACACTAAACTTTGCATTTCAGACAGAATGAGGGCTTGGTCTTCCTTTCCTGCCCCCTTTTTTCCCTTAAAAACAAACAAACAAAAAAACTTTTCATTTCAGTATTTCTTGGGGTTTCTCAGAGGATTTGGGCAGTTAAACTGATAAAGTATTTAAAGCTGATGAGCACATAAGAGGAGAAGGATTAGAAGAGCAAGAAAGAAGAGGAAGAAAGGGAGAAAGTATGGTAGGTACCTTCCTTCCTCAAGGGAGAGGTATGCTCATAAATGTAGAAGCAGGATCTTGACTGACTGGGGTGCAATCCTGGAGAGGGTCACACTGAGAAATGAGTAAGCTGAGACACCAGTTCTAGGGGCTGGGAAGCTTGAGGCCACACAGAGAGCAGTGACAGCACAAGGCAGCACTTGGAGTTTTGGGGTGGAACTGAGGAGGTATACATAAAGGAGAAAGTGCTGAAGCTGTGAGTCAGCTGGGAAAGATATTAAGTACACAATTTTGGAGTTTTATTTCTAAAAGCTGAGCTAATGAATGACTTCTTTGGCTTTCTTAAAAGTTCACTTTTTATGGACGTCAAGATACACGGAGATGTGCCATTATAAACATGGTGGGCTTGAGCAGAGAGGGCCACCATGATGAATTGCAGGGTAGGATACAGCACTTGGTGTGACTGTGGCACACTACCACCACCTAGTGGCAGCATACTCACATGCAGTTGTTGCAATACATTAGAATAATACAAACAGGCCTTTAGAGATGAAGTAGAGAGATTATCAGATTCAGTAGTTCTCAAACTGACGGTGTATGAGAATCACCCATGGAGCTTTTATAAAATACACATGAGATCTATTGAACTACAACCTTTGGGAGTATAGTCGCAGACATACAAACTAGTTTGAACAATGTGAAAGCACCATTTTTAGAGGTCAAAAAAGAAGAAATGTCATTTTGTATGGCAAACATTTTAACAAAGCTTTCTGAATACTCTGCTGCCTTCCCTTTGTTAAGGTCTATACTCTAGTTTTCTGATTTTACAGGTAACAAAAATGAAGCTCAGAATGGTAAGTGACTTGTCCAAGGCTGTCCCATGGCTACGTGTTAGTGCTGGGACTCAAACTCCAGTGCCCTAATTTTAAGTGCAGTGTCCTCCCACGTAAGCATCTCTCCTGCAGTGCTGGGCTAACAAAACCGATGTCACACAGTCTTGATTTCCTCACACATGTCAGCCTTCTGCCCCCATTCCTGCTGCCTCAAAGAGAACTCTCAAGTGTATCTCCCCTTATTTCACCAAGTCTTTCAAAGTGCCTTTCCTTGAGTTTTATTTCTGATTTCTGCCTCTATTCTCTGGAAAAAAAATTTTTTTTTTAAATTAATTAATTAATTTATTTTTGGCTGCATTGGGTCTTCGTTGCTGCACGCGGGCTTTCTCTAGTTGCGGTGAGCGGGGGCTACTCTTCGTTGCGGTGCATGGGCTTCTCATTGCGGTGGCTCCTCTTGTTGCAGAGCAGGGGCTCTAGGCGCGCAGGCTTCGGTAGTTGTGGCACGCAGGCTTCAGTAGTTGTGGCTCGCGGGCTCTAGAGCACAGGCTCAGTAGTTGTGGTGCACGGGCTTAGTTGCTCCGCAGCATGTGGGATCTTTCCGGACCAGGGCTTGAACCCGTGTCCCCTGCACTGGCAGGCGGATTCTTAACCACTGTGCCACCAGGGAAGCCCTGGAAATTTTTATTGCCTAATTTTTTAAAAAAAACAATCTGGCTGTACACTATGAAATTTTTCATCGATTCCACTAGATTGGAGCTCCCCAGGACAGGGACTGAGGCCATGGGTGTGGGAGAAGGCTGATACGGGGTTGCAAGAGTTGAATGTTAACATTTCAGGAATTTCGTGAACCAACTGTTAAACATCACCATTATTAAACATTAACTTATTATTTTATTACTATTTTGCTACTGTCCCTGTTTTTGAGATTATTTACATCAATTATATCTGAATGGTAGCTCACTGCATAACGGTGTGCTACTGTGCACCTCTTCCTTATCCTGCGTGCAGTGAGTGTCCTGTGGGGAGGTTTGAAATTGACCATGTGCTGAGAGTATTTACGCCACAGAAATTGACAAGTGCTATGGATCAGGCCTTGATTTATGGCTCTGCTTACTGTCTAGATTTAAAAAGTGATGAAGATAAATTAGGAGTTTGGGATTAACATATACACACTACTATATAAAAACAGATAACCAACAAGGACCTACTGTATAGCACAGGGAACTCTACTCGATACACTGTAATAACCTATATGAGGAAAGAATCTGAAAAAGAATAGATATATGTACATATATATGTAACTGAATCACTTTGTTGTACACCTGAAACTAACACAACATTGTAAATCAACTATAATTCAATAAAAATTTTTAAAAAGTGATGAAGAAAATGATAATGACGTGGGTTCAATTTAAAAATGTCATGTCTGTAGCCATTCACATTGTGAAGAGCACGAAAAAAGAATGTAAAGAAATATTCTTCCAGTTTTTAAAAACTATTATCTGATTCAGCAAAGAAGTTGCTCACGTCATCACTGACGAATGAGTGAAGTTCCAAAACATGTTTTTCCTTGTTTCACTTTCCTCTTATTCATTAATGTAAACGAAAAATCACGTTGGTGCTACAGTCTTTCGTCAGCTGCAACCATAGGTATGGATGTGAGAGTTCAGCAAAAATCAATGAGCACATTCCGTGAGAATCGGCCGTCTATATATATACTATATAGTATATATAATATAGTGTATATATATATACTATATACTATATATATATACTATATACTATATTCTCTGTTTATAATATTGTCGATTTTACTATTTATAAAATGTATGAAATTACATCAGTGACATATACACTAAAGTTATGGACATACATATAGACACTGTTGGTTGCTAAAAACTAACCAGCACGTGACTGGACTGAGCCCAGTCCTGGCTGGACCCCTCGTTTCCCACCAGGCTGTCTGAGTGGCTCCCCCATATGCTGGACAGGCACGCACCCAAAGTCATGGCCTGGCCTTCTACAGCCCTGTCACCCCCATCACCAACACACACATACACACACAGTCTCCAGAAACTTCAGCTGAATGGCTTTATTATTCTTTTTAATTGAAGTAGAGTTGATTTACAGTGTTGTGTTAATTTCTGCTGTACAGCAAAGCGATTCACATATATATATATATATATATATATATGCCTTCTTTTTAAATATTCTTTTCCATTATGGTTCATCATAGGATACTAAATACTGTAGAGTTTTTCTCTGTGCTATACAGTAAGACCTTGTTGTTTACCCATTCAATACATACTGAATGTCTTGATCTTCATTCCGAACAGAACATTTCCCGACCCACTGACCATTTTCCCAGCCTCTTCTCCTCCAGTGTTTTCTTGTTCAGTCAAGGGTACCACCATCACCCAGATACTCGAGGCACGAAGATGGGCTTCCCTGCCTCCTCGCCACCCACATCCATGCACTCACTAAGTTAGGCTGTTTCTGGTCACCTTCATGTTTCCCCAATCCATCTACCTTTCTCCATCTTTACTGCAATTTTCTCAGGTTCCCACATCTACCACCTCCTGAATGGGTTATTACACAGCCTCCCCACTGCTCCCTGCTTCCATCCTTACTCCCTCCAATCCATTCTCACACAGTCACCGAAGATGTTCTGTTTCTAAAAACAGAACCCTGATCAAGTCCCTTCCCTGCTTATGAGCCCTCAATGGCTCCTCACTGATGACCTGGCTATGACCACCCGTCCAGGCAGCTCTCTCCTCTTCTCAAAGTCACACTCTGGCCAAACCTAAACCACTGTGTCCACAGTTCCTCAAAGGATTCCACACACACACCCCCCCCCAACCCCGGCCCCGCAACCTTCCTGGAAGTTCTCCTCTTCTCTTGAGGATTCACTTTCTCTGACCTTGCCCTTCCCAAGGCTGGTTGAGGGGTCCCTCCCATGTACACCCCTACAGCCCTGTAGCTACACCCCTCATAGCCCTTAACTTGCTGTACTACTAATTTGTCCCCCTCACTGACAGCTTTGTTTCTTTGTTTCCAGTAGCTAACTTAGTACTTGGAGCAGTCAACAAACACTTGTGAAATGAATGACCAGAGGAAAAATGATGCCTGTGATAAAAACAGTGGTGACAATCATTATGCTGAGCTCCTATTCTATACCGGGCACCGTGGAGGACACTTCGCAACCATGATTTATTTGCAATTCACAACAACATTGCAAAGTAGGTATTTTTATATCTGTTTACAAATAAGAAAATGACAGTTCAGAGAGGTTAAACCATGTATGCAAAGTCACACAGCAGGTAAGGAGAGGAGCCAGGATTTGAATCCCTGAACCCTGGGTGCATCTTAACCCAAAGGCCAGAGACTTCTTAATACACTATCCAAAAAGGCATCCAGACAAACATGTGGGGCAGACCAAACAGAAACAGATAAACAACAAAACAAACAAGTAAAAATGCCCCACTTCTCAGTTGTACAAAGTTCCATGTAATGGTTCAAACACAAGGTGAGGGAGATGGCATTTTATAGGGTATCGAATACCAGGTTTACACAAGTAGGAAAACGCTCTCCTTTGCTAGGTCTCCTTGATAAAAAGCTTTGAAATAGACATGGCATTTCCTATTGGGGTTATTAATAGTTTTGCCCCCAAGAGGGTGTTGGCTGCACAGAGACCTGTGGGTGTGGCTGGAAAGGTGCTGGGGTGGAGTGGGGTATAGCTCTGAGGGGCTCCCCTCCGGCTCGGGGCTCCTTCCCAGTGAGGCACAGGCTGAAATGCTGATCTGATGTTTGGTCTTTTGACAATTTTCACTTAATGAATTGATTCCTACAGTTCATTAACATACCCACTTCCACTTCTGTATACACATATGTCTTAATTAGCTGCTCATTGGCTGTTTAATTACAAGAAAACAGCTGACAGCTGCCTTGCTGAATTCTAATGGCAGACGCGTTGGAACGGCTACACATTTGCTTTTGACAACCAAGATTTATTCATAACTCTATGATTTATGGTGAATGCTCATATGCCTGAGTGGATTATTGTATTTTCCAATCCAACGGAAATGTTGGTATTTGGGGGACTATGGACGTGGGAATCCCTCTCATTCCATTTCTGTGGCTGAGATGAGCTGAGAATCCTAGTTGGGGAGGCATGCACTCTGTTTCAATTTTATTTATTTTGGGAAGTTTCTGTTGGAATGTTCGGAAGTATGGGGGTGAGGAACAAGAAATATCTTTGGATAAACGTGGGCAGAAAGTTAAGGATTTAAAGTTAAGAAAGAAGATAACTGGCAACTTAATTTTATTGAGGGGGAAAGAGAGGGCATGCATAGATTAAAATCAGAGAGAGGAAGAGGCCGAAGAAATGATAAAATTAAAATGGGGGGGGAGGGGGCTTCCCTGGTGGCGCAGTGGTTGAGAATCTGCCTGCCAATGCAGGGGACACGGGTTCGAGCCCTGGTCTGGGAAGATCCCACATGCCGCAGAGCAACTGGGCCCGTGAGCCACAGCTACTGAGCCTGCGCGTCTGGAGCCTGTGCTCCGCAACAAGAGAGGCCGCGACAGTGAGAGGCCCGCGCACTGCGATGAAGAGTGGCCCCCGCTTCCCGCAACTAGAGAAAGCCCTGGTGCAGAGGCGGGGACCCAACACAGCCAAAAATAAATAAATAAATTTATTAAAATGGGGGGAGGAGACAGGAATAACAGTCCCAAAGGAAGCAAATAAGAAGGAAATTTGTTCTTTAGAAAAAAAAAAACAGGAAACCTCATTCTCCAAAGTGAGCTGGTATGGTCCCACACTCAGGCATCGGGCAGCAATAAGTCATGGAAATGTGGAGCTCCTCAACTACTTTCCTGTTCAGTAGTGACTGGCCTCCCCGTAGAATTGTATATGCAAATGATCTCTGATTAAAGCTGACCTCATGTGTTATATTTGGTAAGTGGAGATGTCTGCTTTGCCATACGGTGATTTGCCATCCTCAGATCCAATCCAGTGGGCACATTCAGCAACAGTGATTCCCAAGCAAGCATGAGAGGCCCTACTTTGAGCCAGACACCATGTTAGACCCTATCTATGACAAGGTCAGAAGCCCAGCATCTTCTGTGAGCTGAGGCACGATTAAGACCAAACCAAAGAAACTAGAAAAATACAAAAAAAAACCCCTCAAATCATCTTGATGCAAATTGGGGTTTAACACATCCTACCACTTGTCCATTTATTTCATCACAGGCCTGGAAGATTTTGCTAAATAAAAAATTTGTTCTTATCACCTGTATATAACAGAAGTGAAACTCTGATGTCACAGGATGTAATAAAAAGCCAAGTCTAATTTTCATTTTAAATGGCTAGCTCTAATACTGGGGCCAAGTGTTATAAAATATTAAAGTAAAAATGTTGAGTATGAATGTACCAATGCTGAAAAGCAGACAAGTTGATCCAGGCCTAGTGATATTTTACAACTGAAATAAAAATATTAGAATCCTTTAAAAAACAATTTGGGCCTAAAAGGAACATTTATGGATATGGTTTTCAACCTAATACATAAAAAGCTCCAGAAAATGCTTTAACTCTTTCAGGAAAAAAAAAGTACCAATTATACATTCTCGATATCTTTGAAAAGACTTTTTATTGTTAATTTCAGAGAGCATATTTGTTAATGTGAAGAAACTATTCCAAGTTCTCCCTTTCCTGGGTGGAAGAGGAAGCTTTGCATAAGACATCATCTTAAATGTATTAATTGATGAATAAATATTTGACACATGAATGGACTCTATTCTTAGACTTATCACGAGGCAAAGGGTCTTAGATGTAATCAGAAATCAATTCACTAACTTCAATACTCAACTGTACATTATTATTTAAGAAGCTATAGTTGAATGATAATCATAGCTAACACTGCTTTATGATATAAAGGAAAGCTGCTACAAGAGTAGATCCTAAGAGTTTTCATCACAAGGAGAATATTTCTTTCCCTTTCTTCTTTTCTTTTTATTGTATCTGCAGTTGACCCTTGAACAATGCGGAGGTTAGGGTTTGTAGACCCCTATGCAGTCAAAAATCCGAGTTTGACTTTTGACTCCCCCCAAACTTAACTACTAATAGTCTACAGTTGACCGGAAATCTTACTGATAACATAAACAGTTGATTAACAAAAATTTTGTATGTTGTATGTGCTATATACCATAATCTTACAATAAAGTAAGCTAGAGAAAAGAAAATATTATTAAAAAAATCGTAAGGAAGAGAAAATACATTGACAGTACCGTACTGTATTTATCAATACCATAAGTTTATGTCTGTCAGTATCTACATCCATATTGTCATATACGATAAAGGAGATGTTATATGTATTACCAACATTAGACATCAAAAATGAAAAGATAATGTTAAAAAGAAATTCATATTTATTTACGACTTTTTCCAATATGTTTATTAAAAAAAATCCACGTGAGTATAAGTAAGTGGGCCTATGCAGTTCAAACCCGTGTTGTTCAAGGGTCAACTGTGCATGAGAAGATGGATGCTAGCTGAAACTATTGTGGTGATCATTTCACAAGATACGTAAATCAAACCATCATGCTGAACGCCTTAAACTTATACAGTAATGTATGTCAATTATTTCTCAACAAAATTGGGGAAAAAAGTTATGGTAGAGGCCCAAAGTCTAAAAAGATATGGATTAAAAATTCTGTGTGTGTGTTTTTTTAATCTTGAGATAAATTTTTCATCCTCCTCCTCTAAGCAGCCACTGTATCTAATACTGAAGCTAGGAAATGAGGTTGAATGATAAACAGAACCATTTCTCGAAAGAAAGCCTCAACCAGTCGTCGTTTTTCTATAAACACTTCAGCACTTGTATTCGCTCTGAAGATCGAACCTTAACCCTAACATCTGCAGCCTTTCATTTTATTTCTGGCCTTTTCTGCTGTCCCCGTTCTCCATGACCCGGCCCCTCCTCCCTGGCAGGCCTACCCAGCTTACCTTACACCCCCTGCTAGTGCTCACCCAGGGCTGGGACTAAATTCTGTTCCAAGAGCTCAGGAACGTCTTTACTGGCAGAACTAAGCCCTTGCAGGCCTGGATTCAATGGTCTTCTGAAATGCAATATTCAGGGCTGGCCCAGTGCTCGTACACTGTTCCTTCATGATCTCCAAAGAACACGGAAAATAATTTTACAATAAAAACCTTGGCATAACAGAGCTCTTCAAAATTTGGGAATGGCATACCTGTCTATCCTTATCTTCCACTATCTGCAGAAAGTGACTCTCTGCTCCAGTCAAACCGGGTTATACAACCAAGACTTCCCCATTTTTAGGCTCTGGCTGCCTAGTGGATGTGTGCTTCTTGGGTCACATCACAGACCGAGGCCTTACTCTAGTATTTAGTTCTTCGTTTGCTATGAAGGCCTCATCTCTACAACTAGACTGTAAGAAGCTCGAGGGAAGGATTCGGTCTTCTATGTCTTTGGACTCCAAACAGTGCTTATAGAACACCCAAGGGGGTGCTCCTATTTTCGCTGTTTTTATTGGCAGAGTCTACATTACAAATCACAAATGGTCACAAAATCAAGACTGGACCCACAGATATCCTGGAAATAGTATCTGACTCTACAGAGCACATTACTCAGACATGAGGAGTTTGCCCAGGGATGATAATAACAAGAGCCAACACTCAATGTGTGCTTGTTACGTGCCTGGCACTCGTGTAAGTGCTTTACCTATATGCACGTGATAACCATAGGAAGTAACTACAATTACTCTCCTCATTTTACAGATGAGGAAACAGAGGCACAGAGAGGGTGGGTATTTGCTCAAATTGGTAAATAGCAGAACTGGAGTTTGAACCCAGGCAGTCTGGTTCCAGAGTCAGAGCATAAGCCTGACACTATACCGTCTCTCTACACAGGGCCAAAGGGATTTGGAGAGGGTGAGCTGGGAATACTCAGGAACCAGAAAAAGAGCTACCAAAACGTCCACCACTTTTGCCGTTCATGTGCAATGCTTACTTGAGCAAGTATGTGGTGAAAGAGAATCATTTCAGCAATTAAATAGGTTCTCTGGTTTCTTGTGGTTTCAGGTTGTTGATTTTAAAATGCAATTTAAAATACATTCACAAGGCGATCAGCTCAGAAAATGACTGAGTCACTTTTTCTCTCTCATTAGATTTCTATTTATATATCTAATCAGAAATTTTCCTTAAGTCTAATGATACTATTACAGAGACAAATTATTTATAATTTGTCATGATACAACCACCTTCACCTGGTTAGAACATGATAAATCATTAGCATCAGTGGCAAAAGAAGTCTCTTGACTTCACCGCAACTAGAGATAAAAATGTTAGTTGTAATGTACACACTACTATATATAAAATAGATAACCAACAAGGACCTACTGTATAGCACAGGGAACTCTACTCATTATTTTGTAATAACCTGTAAGGGAACAGAATCTGAAAAAGATTCTGAATCACTGTGCCGTACACCTGAAACTACCATGACGTTGTAAATCAACTACACTTCAATAAAAAAAAAAAGTTAGTTGTAGCAGAAACTATGACGCAGGGCAAATACTATATGCATCGAATATAAACACATACTACCGTATAGGTCCCAGGCTGGGTGCAGGCCCAATCTGTTAATAAAATGAAGTTTTAATTGATTGTTTTTGTGATTTCCATTGTATAAAGTCAATAGGAAAGAGAAGCAGAACCGCAGATGACCGAAAAACACGCTGGCACTGAGGCTGTACAAGATCTGGAAGGGAATCTAGAAAAATGACAACAGTGAAATAATAGCTGCCCTTTGTTTTCTTATTGCTTTTATTTTTGTCATAAATAAACATTGGGTTAAAAAGAAAACACACATTGTTTATGCCTCAGTAAACACAGTGGTACTCAGAGAATTCAGATTTTATTGAATAGCGTGTTGTTAATTAATATTCTGAATTGTTGAGGTGTTTCCTATGAAGTAGCCCCCATCTTCTCCCTGGTCCTGCCCTGCGCGCCATTCCTAGGTATCATATTCAATTTGCCACATAAAACTACATGTGGCATTACTGACAGACACAGAGAGAGCGATCAGTTTCGTGAACAGCATGAAGGTACACACGTGGTTAATCCCTGGGACCCAGACCACTTAAGAAAATTACCTAGGTGATAGGCAATGCACAAAAATCAAGTCTGCTTGGAACTCCTGGTAGGGGAGCACTGCTGTCTATATACCCTTCAGCAAGAAAGACCATGCCATCCTCTACCAGTGATAAGAAGGTGCGTACACAGAGTGGGTGAGGGTGCAGTGTGACAGCTGCCCAGCCACATCAGCCGAATTAACCCCCCCAAATCAATGGAGGGACAGTTGTCACAGGCAGGTACCTCTCTTGCTTACATCTTGGGATAACATAGGCCAGGCAGTTGATTTTATTTTGTTTAATTTTAATTCATTAATTAATTTGGAGGGAGGACAAATTGAGGAAATAATTTTTTTCCTTGGTAATCCAGAACCTTGAGGTCTTGAGGGTACCACAGAGATGAATAATTCAAAATCCCCTTTGAGTAGAAAGCTCTCTATTCCTAAAGGTGGGTGAATTTTTTTTTTTTATTTTGTTAAACTGTTTAATTTGAAATAATTTTAAATTTAGTAATAAGTTGCAAAGATTGCACAGAGATTTCCATTATACCCTTCATCCAGCATCCCTTGATGTTAACACCTTATGTAATTATGCTATATTTATTAAAACTAAGAAATTAACATTGGTGCAGTGCTACTAACTAAACCACTGACTTTATTTGGATTTCATCAGTTTTTCTGATAATGTCCTTTTTCTGTTCCGAGATGGATTTCTGGATAATGAAGTATGGTAGGTGGTGTGCAAAAATCTCAAGCTTCCCCAAGATAGGATCAATATGAAGCATTTGTATAGGTACAAAGTGGCAAGTGTTATGATGACTAACAGTAAAACAAAGACATAAGGAAATTACAAGGCAAATTTCCCTGAAGTCTCCCAGTAGTTATTTGTGTCTGAAGGTGGTTTTGTATTTTATGACATTGTATTTCTCTAATTTCACTAAACAAAAGCTAACCAAGTTTGTGGATTTTACTTTTTGCTTCAGCCTCCAAACGCTTTAGGGCTAATTCAGGCCTGGTTCAGTGGCAAACAACTATCTCAGAGGCCTCCTGCATGTCTAAATAGCTTCTCTCCTGTTTTTTTGGCACTGTTTTATCCTATAAGCTGTCTCAAGGCCCTTTCAAGATAAGCAGGAGGATTTAAATCTTAATAAATTGAAATTTGAATAACGGAGGCAATCTAGGTTCGGGGGTCTTGAATGATTAGGATAAACATCTCTATTTTCCATTCCCACATTTTGCATGTGCTGTCCATGTTGCCCTGAGATCAGCATCAGTAATAATTAAAATAGTAACAACAGCAATAAGACTATTAGATTTAAACAGCACTTTTCAGTTTATAAGGACTTTTATTTACAGTTATCATTTCTATTCTTGGAATAGTTCTAAAAGGTAGGAAGAATGCCACTTTACAGATGAAGAAACAGAGTCACTAAAAGATGAAGACATGCCCAAAACAATAGGGACAAATGGCGGCCCCAGGACCAGAACTCAGTGCTTTCTAAAAACCTTGCCGTGATTTGGCCAGATGTGTCAACATCTGTGTGCCAGCAATAAGACTTTCAATCACATTCCCATTAAACTTCTTGGAAACGCCTTCTTATAAAGCTTATAACAGGGACCTTACAGAAGTCTAGAGTCATCTCTTTTTTGAAAAAAGATAACCAAAGAGATTTTTTCATCAGTTCAATCAATTCTGGGATTGGAAGTGACAAACAAGCCATGCTCGAATACTTTTCTCCAGTCTCTCATTATTGTGATGGGAGGCATAAAAATATATATAACTTCCTTGATTGTAATGAACACCCAAATATTTATTCTGTCCTGTCGTTTCTCGTCACTCAAAATGCCAAGGAGTTGAATTTGTAGGCATAGTAGAAGTAAAAAATAGAAGTCACGAAGATACATCCTAACGTTAATAGAAACAACAACAACAATTAAAAAGGCTTACCTTGCAGCCTTCACAAGTAATGACACCATAATGGATTCCTGATGATTTGTCTCCACAGATCTTGCATGGAATAATTTCAATTTGAGCTGCAACAGAAGCACGTAACCAGTTAATTACATTTTCTTTTAAACACCTTATAAAAGCGTTCCCTGATCAGCATTTGTATAGTGAAAACTAATAACCTGCTAACCATTCTACTGCATTAACTATTCATTGCTGAACTGTGAGGGTCCCCCTAGAGCCCTGGACTAAATTATGGCTGCTCGTTATATAATAGCTTTCGGGTTATTAAAATGGGTCATTTGAGGAGGTGTTTAAGAACACACAAGAAGGCTGGAATCAGCATTTCAAAGCCTTCAAGAACTGGAGAGTTCGCAGTTTAGGCCTCAGAGCAAAGCAGATACTAAAATGTTTCCTCCGATCTCATTTTCCATCATTATTTTTAAAAGGTCATAAACCTGTCTTGGCCGAGCATGGTAGCTTGGCTGGTGGAGAAAAATAGACTCCAAAAAGCCAAGACTACTTAGGAAAATGATTCAATTCTAAATATTAATAAGTTACATATGATGGTAAGAATTCCTTACTCATCTTTTCTTAATGAATGTACCTGCCATGTGTTAAAAAATTAGTCCACTTGTGTACGATCAAAACCTTTCAACCATAAAGTTCATATCCTATTTGAATTTAATAATGATGAATCCAGACAAATAGAATATGTAGCTTCAGAGTTCTTTACACTGGAAATTGATTTTCTGGTACATCGTGCGTGTGTTTCTGTCCAACTGATTACTTACAGTTACCTCATACTGGAAGAATAACCAAATAATTCATACATATTACACCAAAGTTCTCAAATATGTTAAAGCACGTTTCCAAGCAAACACATTATATCTTGAGCAGAGTTGGAAAGAGCATAATTAAGGATTAAAAAAACCCCTAAGGAACAGAATAATCAGGCAAAACAAAGTACTTGGACCACCTATTAAATACAATTTATATGTGAAATAAAGAACACTGAGCTGCATATACAGGATGACAACTTTCACCAGTTTACCTGGAATGCTCCATTACACTCAATTTATTTTCCATGGTTTTCACTACTGGATATCATGTCAGATTACCTACTAAGTCACACACACAAAGGCAGTTGCAAGTGCCCAAGTATATTTCATTTTCATAAAGCCCCTACCTAGTGCCACGCCTCACACAAAGCAATGACTAGTCTAACGAAGTACTGCAGTGCCTTTAGTGAGTCCTTTGCCTATCAGTCACTTTTAGGGTTGACATCCGGAGTTTCACTATCCAGAGTTAGAGACTGTTCAAAATCTCACCTCCAATAAATGTGCCATAATCCTAAAGCCTTCTAATACCCCAACAGTGGCATCTTTGTACACTATCTAATATGTCTATTCTGAGTTATGCAACTTAATATGTTATAAGATCACGCTTCACAAAAACCATCATCTTCAAGTCGGCCTCCTCATCTTAGAGCCTAGCTTGATTTCTTCAAGGAAAATTCTTTATGAAATCTAAACTCTAATAATGTTTCACACTTACGGCTTCTCCAATATTTTTAATACATAGTTAAGGCAAAGTTTTGTGCCACAGATTGTCTGCAGCTCTAGAGAGAGATGGTTACGCCCCACGTTTTTCAGAGACTCATAAAAGCCAAGTGGTAGTAGAGAAATTCTGAAAGGTGATATCAGCTGAAAGGATTTTCCCATAGGAATTAACTAGTCTGTAATGAGAACCAGCCTCCCCTACCCCAACCCCTAAGGAAGAGAAGAATCAGACAACACAAAGGACTTGGACCATCTATTAAATAAAACTCATACAAGAAATAAAGAAGACAGACACTGAGCTGCTTCTGCTTATGTCTCACCTCAAGTTGTAGTCACAGAAACTAGACAAACCTCATTAGGCCCTATAGTTCAAGTCAGCATCAAAACTAAAAGCAACTCTAACACTAAACTCGGGCCTCTCAAGAGTTATTTTCATTCCATCTTAGTAATGGAGAGATCAAGCAAATCTATTTAGTCCTTTATAAGATAGGAAAGCTCTGGGCAGGCCAGACAGGGAACACTGAGTAAAACTGTATGTATCTGGATCAAATGGAAAATGGTGTATTGTTGTTCACTCTGCCTGGACTCCTAGTGGATGACCCATGAGAAGTGACATCATGATGTTTAAGACAGTGACCAAAATGCCTACTAAAGGCTCCTGTGATCTTGCAAGTGATCTGGAGGTCTGGCAGGGAGGGGTCTGATCACGATGGGGGTGCCCCTGGGATTGACATCCTGGCCCAGCACTTCCACCCTTGGAATGGCTCTCAGCCGGCTGGGGAGAGGGTGGGAGTGAGGGTTGAGAAAGTCACTGTAGCATAAATCCAGAGTTTGGTGCCACTACTGCATAGGACCACTGGCCTGAGTCAGGCTCCCAAACTCTTGGTCTTCAGCCTTCCTTCAGCTCTCAGGGTCTTTCAGATCTGGAGGGCACTCAGGCTGAGACATATTTTATGAGACTTCATGGAGGCCAAGATGCTTAGTATGAATGGACTCACTGTAGACTGACCTGCATTTTCAAGCGAGGGGCCATTTGCCTAGAACTTTGCCCCCTGCCGCACTGTGTTTGTGCTTGGCTCCAGTGGGCAATGCTGGCCAAAGATTCCAAGTTAGTTAGAACAAGCTTCCCCTAGGAATCTCATGGTGAGGTGATGGGAGGGTTCTCCAAAGCCAGGTTCCGATATTCTGATTGGTTGGATTAAACTATTCTACTAGCCTTCCCCCTTGGGTGGCTCTCTTATCTCAGAAGACAATTTCAGGTGCAAGTGCTCTTTAGGAAATGACTAAAATACACTTGCTCCTAAAAGCAGATTCTCTGAAAGTGATCTATCGCATGTGTTGATCTTTCCAGAAAGTAAACATTTGCAGATCAGAGCAGGGCACTTACTCAATCTTCCATTTAATCCAACAATGCACAAAATCCACCTCCCTTCACCTTTTAGTCAATTTACAGAATTCAAATGTATCAAGGAGAAGAAACATAGTCAATGCCTTACAAATTTTTCAAAAGGAAAGCAGTTTACTTTCACAAATTTGAGTTTTCAGACCAATAAGAGGGAACAGGACAAAAATCCCCTTGCCCTTTGCTTTCCACCCCTCAGGCTTTTCCATCTTCTGACAGGCAGTATTGTGTCTTTTCAAAATAATCCTCTTGTAACAAAAATTATGAGTCTTGGCCCATATATATACTGCACACATTGACTCAGCCAGTATTTCAAAGGATGAAATCTGTCAGACACCACTACTGTCACAAGTATATTGATTAAATTAGTCCACATCCATATTCATTGCAGCAAAGAGGTTTATTTTGTAGCAGAATATCTGAAGCAAGATGCACACACACGTGTAATCATGAATTGGCTTAACAATGAACAATCTTGCTATGAAAAATTCTAATTTGCCCACATTTTCAGCTCTATTGCCTAAATAATTTGCTCTTTCATGCACCCTAAATAATTCAAGCAGGCTCTCCACACCTGCACAGGCAAATTTCTGCAGTTTCAAGGAGCTGACAACAAGTGGCGGCGGGGCGTCAGGAAATCCTGGAAAGCAGGTGTGCTAATTAGCCAAGTGGTCCTTAGGCTGGGCAGTCATATAGCATTGCACCTCTGTAAAAAAGTTTGCTTTTTACTTTTCATTATAAAAGGTAACAAGACACTGGCGTTCTTAACACCTCACTTGTTCCTCAGGACCTATTTCTGGATTTATCGTGGTCCAGAGAAAAATGCCCATTCTGCCCAAGTATTAAAAAATATAATTGCACGAGAGTTGTACCCATCACTTCATTCTGTGGGTGAATAGTGATGTCTCGACGATAATCTAAATAGATTGATTAATAATCAATAATATTTAACATGTATTTGGGCTTATAAAGTCTCAGGCATTATCTAATTTGCTGCTCCAACAACTCTATGAGGTAGGTGGTATTATTATCATTATCATCATTATCTGCATTTTTTTTAGATGAGAAAACTGAAGCTCAGAAAGGCTAAATAACTTGCCCAAAGTCAGAGAGCTTGGAAGAGGTAAGGTTGGAATTTGGACACATTTTGGTCTTTTTCTCTAACTCAAAAGCTTATTCCCTCTCCACCCTACCCCCCTTCTCGTCATACTGAATAGCCGAGCTAAATCACTCCAATAACAAACATCGGGAATATACTGCTCTTGGTGGGAAACCATTAACCAAGGATCAAAAGACATCTCACAAGTAATCTGGTTAAACTTAATACTACTCAGAACTGATGTCAAGATGTCTTTCTGGGAGTTACCTGACTAGTTTATAACTGGAAATAATCATCAACCTTCTAAGACCATTCTTCTCAATTTTATAAAATTCTGAGTTTTTGACCTTAGGCTGACCAATACCAATGTTTAACAATTCTTAAGGCTGGGCAAATTACTTCACCTACCTCTCTTGAGTCTCAGTTTTCTATTTGAAGATTCAATGATATAATGTATAAATGACACAGCACATATGATTATTTTATACATGTACTCTATACATATGCACATCACACACAATCCTTAGAAAGAGTTGGCACTCAAAACACAGTTATTATTATTGTTATTGTTGATAAGAAATCCTGCCTTATAGCGAAATGAAATTCTTTTCTGCAGACTTTAAGCTCTTTCCAAAGCAGGGATAGAGAAAAGCGGCTTAGCCTCCAGCTAATATGACAGGCAGTTCATACCAGCTACCACAGCCATCCTTTACAACGTTGGCACTTAACTGCTACAACATAGCAGCATGTTGTAATCAGTGTGGGATGTGTCACAAGGCATTTGTTGCTAATAATAGTAAAAAAAAAATAAAGTTTTTTACTGGTTCATATAAAAAAATAAACTAACATGGACCTAAGATCACCCCCATAAGATCTTTCACTCTAGCTCACTTGCACAACCATATGCTTTCTCAAATTGGACGGAACAGGGTGGGGTTACCACTGGCTTGCCAGAAAATGGTCAAACCTTGGGTACACCCATGACACTATGTCACACATATGAATGCCAAGCAATTTTGTGTGTCTTGCAAAAACTGTCAAGAACTGCTGCTAAAAACAAACAAACAAACAAAAAACAAAAAAAAAAGCTATCTTTATACCAATCTGTTGACCGTGTTTTTCCTGGAAGGCTGAGAATACGGAGGACTTTTCACCTGCTATGTTACATATTTCTCTAACGTTTGAATTTTTTACAACCAGCATGTATTACTTTTGTAAGCAGAAAAACCAATAAAGATTAAAAAGAAAAACCCTAAGGCATTTGATTTTATTTTCAGCAAAATGGCTTGAGTCCTTTATGGATTAGTCACTTTATTTTATCCCCTGTTTAAAACTGTTGGGGTATTAAAGGCTTCTGCAGCTGCCTGGATGGCAGTCTGGCCTGTATGTCAAGGCCAGCTGGGGGCGGGGGGGGCTTGGGGGGAGTAGGGAGTCGTCACCTGGTTTCCTGGAGGAGGGACTTTGGCAACTCCTGACTTCTAGAGTTTTGTAGCCCCTCTGGGTCTGGCCACCTCTAGTTCCAGGGTCTCCAAGGACTCTGCCCCATGGGGCTCAGCCGAGGTGGCAAAAATAGGGGCTGAAATTCGCCTGCCTGTGAGCCCTGCTGCAGAGTGGCTGGAACAGCTTGGAGGGAGGGAGCCTTTTTCTCTCTCCACTCTCTCAGCGCTGCCGCTGGAGGCCCCAGGCCACCATCAGGGTTTGCAGAGAACTCGCAATACATCTTCACGGTGGAAGAACAGACTGTGGGCTTCAAACAGTTTGGCACACTCTGTCCCTGGACCTAAGGCTTGGAGTATAACATGGGTTTGTTTCACAGTGCAGGCATGTTCAATAGGCATCTTGGGTGGGGAGGGCCGAGTTCCAGCTACACACTCTGCAAACTAAAAATCAACTTGTTCCGCCATTTTTTCTACTAAATATTAATACTGGTATGTGTCCCCGGTACAGTCTTTTCTTCTACTGATTTTTGGATTTTTTCATGATAGTACTTGATCCTAGCTGAACATCAGCAAAGCAGTTAGCCCCCTAATTAGAAAAGTCCTACCCCTTTGGTAGAGCAGTCTTGTGGTCATTTCTGACAACAACAATAATGCTTGATATTTGCAGAGCTCTGTAACGGTTTTCAAAGTTTTTGTCCTCACTAGCTTGTTTTGATTTTGGTGTTCACAACAACTCTGAAGTAGGCAGATGGGCCTTACTAGCCCCATTCTACAGATGTGGAAAGTGAACCTCAGGAGGGTTAAATGGCTTCTTCTCTATGTCTAGGTTTCCCAGGGTTTAATTGTAGAGGCAGCCACCAAAGAAAAAAAAAAAGACAGACTTGGTGTCTCTTTCCTGCTCAGGATTATTTGATGCCTTTAGATTTATGTTATCATCAATCTGGGGCTCTCAAGGGGAAATGCCATGAGAGAGAAAGAGCTGGAGGTTGATCCAGCTAAAAAGTGGAGTTGGCACTCCTGCATTTCCCTCTGATACTCAACTCCCTGAGTGGCCTCAAGCAAGTCACTTACACCTCCACTCCCTCCATCTATAAAATGGGAATAACTCCTACCTCCCAGGCAGGTGGTGGTAAACGAATGCTCACAAAGCTCTTTGAAGATGAAAAGACCTATATAGATGGGAAGCCTTAGGAAGCTTGGCATATCATTCTTGGCAAGGACCAGGACGCTGTGCCCTTACTACCCACTACAGGCTCTGCCACAAAGAGAATAAAGAAAAATCCACAGAACTGTAATTTTCATCTGCTAACTAGACTCAAAGTTTTTTTAAAATTGTTGGTTTCCAAAATGCCTTCCTGAGGGACTAATGGGTCCAGATGTTACTATCTTTGTCTCAGCTTGAGAGAAAAAACACATAGATGGAGAAGTCACCTCTCTGTAACAGCTGTCACAAGCAAAGTCACTGAACTAAGCCCTTCACCAGGGCTTCAGCTGTCTTGCAGAGGTATCATGGAAATGGTGTGATTCCCACTTGTTATACACAATAAACACACATGTTGCCCTCCGACATTCTGACCCTCGGTATTAAGTTCATGTCTGACTCAAAGGACCCTGTCAAATTATAGCCATCCAAAAAAAGGTCCTGTACCTTACTCTGCCTCCCCCCCACCAAAGTCCTACACCTTACATACTATTTAAAGCCACTTCTTAAAAGCTTTAACTTGATTGTGGTTTCTGCTGAAAATGTAACAGCTTTTTAAAAATCATTTTTTAAAATAAAAAGTGTTACATATACTTGCCAAATACATACACATAAACACACCTCAAACTCTTCAAGAGATCAAGCATTTGCAAACTAAAGCTAAAATATGACAAAATTAGATTTTTGAAACTTTATTTCCTTCAGTCTTTACACATGTAAGACTTAGGAGCCTAAGAGTTAAAGCCCATATGAATTCAGAGAAAGCTGAGCTGTGTATGCAGGAAATATCTGAAGAATGAGGAAGACAAGTATGTGTTGTCATGTGGCTTTCTGTGAATATGCAGGTAGTTCTGACAATGGGAACTGAATATTAATCCTTTGTAATATGCTTCTATCTCTACTGGATTAAGCTTTCCAGAGAAACTGACTCGCATTCCCTGATGCACATGTATCTCTGCTAAAAGCCAAATCCAAATGAGTACTTTTGTCCCTAGATGGGGAAATTCTGTCAAATCAGAGAAGAAACAGATTTTTCATATAGAGGAACAGTGGATGGCTTTGATTTTTAGATCCAGTTCTCTCTAGAATTCTCCTATGACACAGTCATGCACAGAAGACCTCAATTTAAGGCAACATATTTTTTTTTTTTTTTTTTTTGGTCTTTCCTAATCTAATCTCTATCACTTTTGTGAACAACGGAGCATTCTTGTTGTTGAGGATTTCTGGGGTTATGTGAAATCAGGGACTAAGACAAAGGTAACTGGCCATTCAGCCAATTATTCTCAATTATTCTCAAGGTCCTTCTAAGATTCTAGAATTGACTACATTTTTTCAATATGAAGTTCTTGCAGATTTTCTTGGACCTTGAAATCAGAAATGTCTAATCAAAATCTTTCTCTTGAATCTCTCAGGGTGGGTTAAGCCATTTCATATCAGCAGGAAAAAGAATCCATCTTATCTTACTAAGTTGTTAGATTATGATCAAGAGAGTTTCTTAAAAACTTCTTTTCCAACAATACGTATGTGTCCCTTATATAATTCTGGATAATACTAGACCCAAAAAGATGTCATCTGACTCACAGAACTGCAGCTAATCTTTTCTAGCGATCAACCTCACTCTAGATACCAATCCCTTTTTTCCCCTTAACAAGAGCAATTGTGCCACATTTAGGTTACGTCTTCCTTTGCTCACAGTTGAGAGCAATGGGGTCAGCTCTTTGCCTTCATCATTCAAAGTCTGTTTTTCACAACAACAGAAAAGAACATCTTTAAAACCAAACCAAATCTGGAGATCTTATCTAGTTTCTGCTTTACCAAAAACATCAAAATTACTCTTACTGCGTTTTATGAAATAACCTTACTTTACACCATTACCCCCAAATTCTCACACCTAAGCCCAAGAGATAAGCACTCCATTTTACAGCCCTCTTAACTTTGCACCTGCCTATGCACACCTCAACTTATAGGTATTGTATGATCTTGGTACTTCAATTTACAAGATTGTAGTTTTTCAATGGATACACAGAATGTTACAAAAAGAAACAAACCTGGTGATTCAATTACAAAGTCCAAAGACAGAAAAATCCATTGACACAGAAATGGGTCTTAAAACAAGTAGGCTATCTGTTTAAATCTATTTGTTCTATGGCTTCCTATGAGTCTGGTCCATTGTATGCTTAGCACATAGCATCATAGTTCACTGAATAAATCAGTCAAAATATTCTGTTTGTCTCAGAATTCTCTTAAAAGGGCCAAAGTCTCCTGCCTAAAAAGTCAGCTACTGATTGCTAATTCTAACTGCACAATTTCTGTACTCCTTAACGGTGACATCACCTGCTGAAGATGTGCAGAAGTGGGTCAAAATAACAAGAATCCAGGTTAAGTCATCATAGCTCACCAGGCAAAGGAAACTATTGTTTCTTTCCATTAGCTTAGGTAGTTTTTGTGAAGATCAATTACTGTTCATTGAATATTAGACCATGTCATTTAAGAAATATTCCCTAACCAAACTGGGTTCATGGCAAAAAAATTGGAAATAACTTGTAACTTTAAACCTTGAAAACACATTTGCTTTCCTCTATGTTAAGCCATTGAGGACTATGATGACAACACATCCATAGCCACAGGAACACAGACTGGTGATACCAAAAATTTCTTGGTCTACAGATCATTTTAGTGGGTGAGGATGGCTAAGAGGATTATCTCACAGCCCAGATCCCCATTCTACCTTTGTGCTGTTTCCCACTTCACAAAGTCTCCCTAGAATTAATAGGCAGAATGGAACTCTGGGCAAGAGACCAGGGAAAGGTCTGGTTTTTATTAAAAATCACAAGCAAATTATTTAGACTTGCCAGAAGCAGAAGTGTAGATGTTGTCATACTAATCGTTTTAAGATTCTAAGATCTTGAAGGATGAGTGACCAATTCCTAGAAGACAAATTCTACTAGGTTCTCCACCTCCAATTTCCAGGACATAGCCAATGATGTCTAAACAACAGATATGGCAAGTTCTCAGCCTTCGAAAACATCAGAGATGTATTTCTGGACTGCAGGTCAATGGTAATTTTTAAAAAATTCTCTTTTATAATGCTTTTCTAAGACAACCAGTTCAGCCGGACACAGGAACGACCAGACAAATGCCCGGAGGAGTTTTTTCTGACTATCTAAATGCGTGTTCTTTAAACTTGCTTATTAAAGAAATGTTTCCATTCTTAGTTATAATATATAACATCAACTAGACAATGGATAACAATATGGGCTGATAGCTTAAGTAGAGTTGTTTTCTATGTCTATTCCCAAGGGGGGAAAGCAGGAGCTTCTAGCTATTTCTTCATTGGAAAGGGAAATACAGAAAAAGGCAGCAGAGCCTTGAGGATATTAAGTAGTTGTGAGACAGGAGGAGAAGGGACCTTCTTAGAGCAAGCTTAGAGATTGTCAGATTTATTTTAAGAAGGTCTGACATCTAAGCATCAATTCCCAGACCGTTAACACCTAATAAATGTCATTCTTCCCTACAAAAGAAAATGTATATCTTGGGGGTTTACCTTGAAACTATCTTTATGTAAGTCATGCACTAGGGGTGGGGTAAGAACGCCACAGCCGCGGAAAGATAGCAAAATAAGGTTCACAACACTGTCCTTCCTCTTCCATTTTCAGTTTCTGCTCCTCCAATCCGAGGAGCTTCTTTTGCCTGCAGACAAACATTTCAGATGACATTTTATGACTGTCCTGCACATACGCCTATCAGCTAGCCAGCACTTGGCAATGTGCGTCTTTGTCACTTAAAGAGAGCTTGAGTGAGTGTGACACTATCACTGGCATAAGTGAGTCTTTCTAATTTGCAGTAAAAGCGCACCATTCGCACACTTTGGTACTTCAGGACGGCGAGGTTTTGAAATCCACTTCACAAGTGATGGCAGCACATTTCACATCAGGTGGAAACACACTCTGATTGCTAACAGCTGCTACAGGCACATCTTACTGTCACAGCCAGAGCTCAGAATAGCAGGTCCTTTTTAATGCCAATGGCTGCTACCATCTTAAATCACCACACACACACACACACACACATGTTCCACACCCTTACACACAGGTCTCTCCAGCTGTAAGTCTTACCACCACTTGCTGGGAGCCTGCACGACTAGGCACCAGGGATGCCAAGAGGGTACACAGAACCCACTGGCCCACGTCATCTTGTTACATTAGCTTCACTGTATGTGAATTAAGGATGATAGTGGACACTTTTTTTAAAGAAGAAAGAAAAGTACAACCTTGAAGTAAAGTGGAGAGGATCATTTTGCAAGCGTTAGAGGCTGGGGTTGAATCCCTGCCCTGTCACTTACTAGCTATGTGAACTTGGACAGCTTTCTTAATCTCTGTGCCTTATTTTCCTAGCCTTTAAAATGACCCCTACGTCCTTATTATAGGGTAACTAAGTGCTTATAGAATCAGTGCATAGCACATAGTAAGGGGTCAATAAATATTAGCTATCATCATCATCACCATCACCACCTATCTTTCAAGGACAGTAGTATTTGGCAAGAGCTGCTACTGGAGTTGTGGGAATGAGCAAGAAGATTGAAGAGGGATAGGTCATTATATTCCTTTCAGATAAAGACATGGAGTTCAGTGGCTTTCTTTTTTTAATTTTTTTAAATTAATTTATTTTTTAAAATTTATTTTATTTTTGGCTGTGTTGGGGCTTCACTGCTGCGCGTGGGTTTTCTCTAGTAGCGGGGGCTACTCTTTGTTGCGGTGCGCGGGCTTCTCAGTGCGGTGGCTTCTCTTGTTGCGGAGCACAGGCTCTAGGTGCGCGGGCTTCAGTAGTTGTGGCTCACGGGCCTAGTTGCTCCGCGGCATGTGGGATCTTCCTGGACCAGGGCTTGAACCTGTGTCCCCTGCATTGGCAGGTGGATTCTTAACCAGTGCACCACCAGGGAAGTCCCAGCGGCTTTGTTTCTAATGCAGAGGTCTAATATGAGAAGTAACACTAAGCAGGTACAAAGCATGATGGAAAGAAACCACTGGGTATTAAGCAGCTCCCCACTTTCTAAGTAAAGCCCACAGCAAGGCTGGCATATTGAAGAGGTGGTAAGCAGAGGAAGTGGGAGCCAGGCTTCTAAAAGCTGTGTGGTGAAGTAGGGAAGGGACTCAGCTGCAGGGTTCGGAAGCTTCTAAAACTACCTGCTAACAAGTGAAATTTACCAGACACGTGTGAAACTTTGTGACCTTCTTTCTCCAGGGCTCAGCTTCCCTCTTAGGGAATACTGTAGATACTCCCTGCCCCTAGGTGTAGTGTTGCACGAGATAAACTGCCAGATCCGGTCCTGCTATGTTACACAGTGATATGATGATTGCGAGTGAGTTGAACAGTCATTTCCCCAACAGTTGGGATCCCTTCAATGGCGAAACCCACGAGGTGTCACTAGTCAGGAAAAGTAGTCATAGAATGTGGAAGAGAAGCCCATCTGGCAACCACTTTGTCCATTTTAATTGCATTTTGGTTTAGACAAGGGAACACACTGAAATGTTCTCGTCAAGGTCCAGAGTCAAAGCTCTGGCAGAATACCCATTGGAGCTAGAATACTCTGTTTCTACACACCTGCCCCCTCCTTTTTTGGCCTTACTAAAAAAAAAAAAAAAATAGTGTTAATTACTATCAAAGAGAATTCCTTTCAATACCACACCCTGCCATATATTGACAGAAGAGACAGGGCAGCACAATGCTAACATGGTGTGAATGGAAAATAAAGTAGTTTTTTCTCCTTTCAAGGTAAACAATTTCAATTGACGCTTCTGGGACCGAATTAGGTGGGGTTTTTTTCCCACATATTTATTTATTTATTTGGTTGTGCAGGGGCTTAGTTGCTTTTTATTTTTTTCTCTCTCGTCCAAGCCCACAATAGGTACGCTTTTGCTTTACATCCATAGAGGCAAAGCCCTTGGCAGGTAGCATCAGTAATGCAAATCTATTTCCCATTGATATGTGTTTTTCAAAACAAAACCATCTCCACCAATGAAGCATTTTAGGCTCTCAAGCTACATGGTTCCCAGCTATAACTGTCTAAGGCATTAAATGTCAAGGACCAAGTCCAAGGTCATGTCAGGGACCATTAGGACATAGAGAAGTAAATTCTGAAGCAAGGTCTGGTGGTAACACCAAAATGTACTCATCAGACAAGAGCCTTCCCTGTGAGATGTTGAGGAACCAATGCCCAGAGGGGTGACTGGAGTCATTCCAGTGCTCCAGGAAAATCAACCTAACTACTCACCATGACCTGCCCTGATCTTGCCTTCCCTGTTATTTAAAGGGAAACCAAACCAGTCACTGAAAGCAATTCCAAAAAATGGAGCTCAAAAAAAATTAAGGCTTAGAAAAAAATAATTTGAATAAGTGTACAGACTTTCAAATTGAAATTCTGAATGGAACAGGATTTTTTTAGGTGCATAACCTTGGTAGGTTTAAAAAATCAGTCACACCTCAAACGCACCCACCAATAATCAAAAGGATGACTTAGGAGGAATTATTATTCATTTAAAACATCCTTTAAAATAAGTCAGGAGAATAAGCTTGACCAGGTCCTTACCCATCCCCACCCTCTAAAATAAACAAATAGTATTTCTATTGAAGCCAATTTCCTGTTCTTGGAATCAGCTTTTTGAGTTGTCGGTTAGACAAGATGAACTGATTACTTTACCATAAAATTTACCAAAGCAGGTAACTCTACCAGAGAAATATCAGTCCATCTCAAAATGTTTCTTGAGAGTGAATTACTTCATCTATGAAAGAGCAATCCTTTCCCCTCTTCTGGTCTGTCGAGCTAAATGGTGCTCAAGAGATACACTTCATTGCCCAATTAGACAGTACAGTTCATTTTAAAGTGAATTTATTATTTTCCTTTCTTCCCTTCCTTCCTTTCTTTCTTGACTTTTGGACATTACTAATTCATTTCAAAGAATGTTTTCTTCGGGCATAATTTTACAAATATTCTTTGAGAACCTATACCAAAGTTCAGGGCACTTTGCAAAAACATAATGTCATCAGTAAGGCAGGGAGTTCTCAGGCATAGAGAGTGCAATGATTTAAAAAGGTCTGTGTCTATACTACAAAGCTACACTAATCAAGACAGTATGGTACTGGCACAAAAACAGAAATATAGATCAATGGAACAGGATAGAAAGCCCAGAGATAAACCCACACACATATGGTCACCTTATCTTTGATAAAGGAGGCAAGAATATACAGTGGAGAAAAGACAGCCTCTTCAATAAGTGGTGCTGGGAAAACTGGACAGCTACATGGAAAAGAATGAAATTAGAACACTCCCTAACACCATACACAAAAATAAACTCAAAATGGATTAAAGACCTAAATGTAAGGCCAGACACTATCAAACTCTTAGAGGAAAACATAGGCAGAACACTCTATGATATAAATCACAGCAAGATCCTTTTTGACCCACCTCCTAGAGAAATGGAAATAAAAACAAAAATAAACAAATGGGACCTAATGAAACTTAAAAGCTTTTGCACAGCAAAGGAAACCATAAACAAGACCAAAAGACAACCCTCAGAATGGGAGAAAATATTTGCAAATGAAGCAACTGACAAAGGATTAATCTCCAAAATTTACAAGCAGCTCATGCAGCTCAATATCAAAAAAACAAACAACCCAATCCAAAAATGGGCAGAAGACCTAAATAGACATTTCTCCAAAGAAGATAAACAGATTGCCAACAAACACATGAAAGAATGCTCAACATCATTAATCTTTAGAGAAATGCAAATCAAAACTACAATGAGATATCATCTCACACTTGTCAGAATGGCCGTCATCAAAAAATCTATAAACAATAAATGCTGGAGAGGGTGTGGAGAAAAGGGAACCCTCTTGCACTGTTGGTGGGAATGTAAATTGATACAGCCACTATGGAGAACAGTATGGAGGTTCCTTAAAAAACTAAACATAGAACTACCATACGATCCAGCAATCCCACTACTGGGCATATACCCTGAGAAAACCATAATTCAAAAAGAGTCATGTACCAAAATGTTCATTGCAGCTGTATTTACAATCGCCAGGACATGGAAGCAACCTAAGTGTCCATCAACAGATGAATGGATAAAGAAGATGTGGCACATATATACAATGGAATATTACTCACATAAAAAGAAACAAAATTGAGTTATTTGTAGTGAGGTGGATGGACCTAGAGTCTGTCATACAGAGTGAAGTAAGTCAGAAAGAGAAAAACAAATACCGTATGCTAACACATATATATGGAACCTAAAAAAAAAAAAAAAAAAAAGTCATGAAGAACCTAGGGGCAAGACGGGAATAAAGACACAGACCTACTAGAGAATGGACTTGAGGATATGGGGAGGGGGAAGGGTAAGCCGGGACAAAGTGAGAGAGTGGCATGGACATATATACACTACCAAACGTAAAACAGATAGCTAGTGGGAAGCAGCCACATAGCACAGGGAGATCAGCTCGGTGCTGTGTGACCACCTAGAGGGATGGGATAGGGAGGGTGGGAGGGAGGGAGATGCAAGAGGGAAGAGATATGGGGACATATGTATATGTATAACTGATTCACTTTGTTATAAAGCAGAAACTAACACACCATTGTAAAGCAATTATACTCCAATAAAGATGTTTTTTAAAAAAAAAAAAAGGTCTGTGTGACTTTTATATTGGGTCATTCCAGGGGCTTTCCTTAAAGGGGCTTTCAGGAAGAGATTAAAATGGAGAGGGCTTCCCTGGTGGCGCAGTGGTTGAGAATCTGCCTGCTAATGCAGGGGACACGAGTTCGAGCCCTGGTCCAGGAAGATCCCACATGCCGCGGAGCAACTAGGCCCGTGAGCCACAACTACTGAGCCTGCGCGTCTGGAGCCTGTGCTCCTCAACAGGAGAGGCCACGATAGTGAGAGGCTCGCGCACCGCGATGAAGAGTGGCCCCCGCTCGCCGCAACTAGAGAAAGCCCTCGCACAGAAACGAAGACCCAACACAGCCATAAATAAATAAATAATAATTTAATAAATAAATAAATAAATAAAATGGAGAAAACCAAAATTTGAAAGTGGTGATCAGGCTGCCTTTAGCCTAACGTACGTCAAGGGGTCAAAGGGCTGGGGAGCCTTCACCCCACTGGATACCACGTTTTTTCACTCCTCTTCTAACCTGATAAACGGCTGTGTGGTTTCTCCATCCCTGCTGACTTTATCAGGCCCACGTTCTATTCAACTACAATCGCGAGACGGGGAGGAAGAAAGGATGATATAGGAGAAAGCTAAAACCCCGACGGTTTTAGTTCCTAAACGAACGATGTGTTTTAATATTCTAGGAATTTAAATTCGTATTAATTGCTATTTGAATTAATGTTTGGTCAGTCTATGGAGAGAGTAATTGCTAAACTGGGGGAGATTAGTCACAAAGACTTTAGCAGTGGGCTTAGTGGGCCGAGGGGTTTGAGATCATGAGGGGCAGATGGAAGAATGCTTCCTCCAGGACTCTGCTGCCGCTCACTTCACTCCCGTGTGGTTGTTTTTCTCCATCTGCAACAAGTCAAAACAACCCCTGCGAGAAAGGCATAGGGACAAGAAGATAGGTAGCATTTCTGCATATCATCCAGTAGCATTTCATAGACATTAAAAGAAAGGAAACTTTAAGAAAGCCCATTTTTATACCCCCAAACACATCAAACTGCAAAACAGGATAAAACATGGGTAGTTCCAAAGGACTTCTCACGGAGAAAACTTCAATGCCACAACTCACGTTTCCATCAAATTCCCCAGGGTGCCCTTGTCTTGAACCCTGCCGAGTAGGTGAGGTTCGCCCAGCCCGGAACCAGGGAACTCTGTGCTGACTGCAGTAAAAGCACCGAGCTGCCCCGCAACTAAACCCTGCTTCATCTTAGTGATTTCTCAACTGGTGGCTGCAGTCAGAATTCTCCTGTGACCACCATCAGATTATGACAATGAAAGTCACCATTCCATGGTCCCCCTGGGCAGGAGTTTCCCTTTTGTTTTTCCTCCATTCGACTTCCCACCCTTGCCACTTGCTGTACAATTCTGTTAGTCAGGGGAATAGTAATTCTGACACAACCGAAAACATGTACGATCAGGGTAAGGTCATCTGGATCCTGGGCACATACTGGATGCGTGGAGGTGCTCCTGTGCTGTGGCAGAGGATGGCTTTTGACCATCCTTTGTTTCTGTTGTGGCCATTATCTACCATATTAATATTCTGGAAGAAGAAAATGAGCGGCCAGTATTTTCTTCCAGCAAAATCACTGGCACCAGCCTCTACCCCAGAATAACGACTGATCTTCAAAGTAGTGATGTTGTCATTGCCACAGGACTACTTTGAGTCCCTTCTTTGGCAACTGCTCTCAGTGCCAATGAGATGAGATGAGAAAGACACCTTTGTCACTTTAGAGTCACTTTTTTTTTTTTTTAAAGGAAAACAGCCTCGCTTGGTTTCTTCTCTTTATTTATCGCAGTTAACTGTTGGTTGTTTTCAAAAATCAAATTCACTTTTTCAGAGGAACAGTGGTCACTATGGAGAATATTAAAACTTTGCTAAAGGAGTTGAAAGCGGTTCCAGAAGAGAAATCACGTATTAGTTTTTGGGCCGTGACAGTGTTTTAGGTACAGAGGTTTAGCCTCTCCGCCTGACTGCTTTGACGGGGCAATGTTCCCGTGGAAGCATACCTTCTAGTACATTTGTTAAACTAAAATCAGCCTCCTTACCTAATACTGTAACTGACTTTGGGAGGAACCTCTGAGTCTCCGGTTTCCTCCTCCTTATGTTACTGTTCAATTCGAGCAGATTTTGTGGAAATTCTGACTTCATGACCCATCACTACTGCATTAAAATATGCTTTCTGATGTCATGCTCTGAAATAAACTAAGTTGTTTGCTACAACTACCTACACACAAATTAGAAAATTATATGACAAGCAGTTCAATCCAGCCTGCAGCTGGGACCCAGGTTATTACTGGAAGTCACCATCGGCATGGTTTTTGGTTTCGCAGTAAAAGAAGATGACTTGAAAGGACTCAGTGGTTTTGATGCTCTTCTGAAATGAAAACGTTCGGTGAGCGCACAGCCCTGGGTTGTCATTAATGTCAGCCACGCGCAAACACTGTTTTCATGAGTGCAGCAGTCACTCCCCGTCCAGACCACGACTTTCCACTCTCTGGTATTTCGGGCACTGTGCTGGCACTTTTCCAAAAGAGAACCTCTGGGCAATCCATTCTAGGTACTCAAATAAATACAACACTCTTCAATGAACAGGTGGCCTGAATTTGCTAATGTTAGCCAATAATTTCCACGACAGAACGTGTTCCTTTCTGAGGAATACCGCAAGTGAATGATGAAATCCTCAAACTTTGGAAGGCAAGAAGTATGAATACTACATTTAAAGGTACATAGGGTTGGTTCAAAAATAATGTAACGGATAAAAATATTACAACAGCAGAGTAGCTTTACACTGCTCCCGTTGAACTTCTTGATATGTACAGTGGAACAGTCTTATTGATGAAAGCAGAAAACTCTCTGGCGTTCCTGATATGTTTGATGATATGTAGCACCTTTTATGTACGGTGTCTGTTGCCTGACTATACTGTAAACAAGCAACAAAACACTATACTTCATCCCAAAGGTATGAGGAATGAGGAATTAAGCATATTGGGTTGGGAGGGAATTAACAGTACATTAAAAAACAGTTGCCATCTATTTTTTTGCTCTATGCAATCAAGTTGGGCACAAGAGAGAAGAAAATAAAGCTATTTTCTTAGGTTGGTAGTGTTAGGAAGTGGTATTTGCTATCATATCATCAGTGTATTTTGCTTTCGTTATTTTCCTCCCGCCATGCATTGCCCGTGAATTAATTTAAGAAACAAGCAAAGCATCAGGGAATAGGTGAAATGTAAACAGTATTTGCTATATTCCTTGGTTGCAAAACTCTAAGAGCGAGGTACCAAACTTTGGATAAGAAGATGTCTTGCAATTTCCTGGGATATCACATATGTGTTGTACTGGCTATACTGTTTTTAATATCACTTTTTTATTGCAATGAGTTTTAAACAGCGAAGGTGAATTCTCACAGATCACCTGGGTGTTGGAGGCAGGGTGGGTGGCAAAATGGTGATACTTTTATGGTAATCTTTTTATATCACTTATTTTCTATGCTTTCAAATTATAAATTCAAACTACAGTGTCACTCTCCATCCTCTCCTATGTCCTTTCTAATCTACAAAACAAAAATTTATATTTTATCACTTGTGTTAGGAAACAGCCACAAATAGGACTCCAGGGTTTTGCAAGTTTTGCTTTATACAAAGTGTCTGATTTTCTTCCAGCCATGAATGAACTCACAAGGACAATGTAGATCACTTTATAAAACAAAATATAACTGATATTTGAAAACTAAATGACCAAAGGACATAACTGTTTATATTTGAGCTGCTTTTGACCTAGTAAAAAGTATAGGCAAGGAACATCTAAGGCTTGAAATCTGGATGGGCATTTTAAAGTTTCAAAATTCACAACACATTCATTTCAAAAAATAACGTTTAAAGGCTAAGAATTTATAATCTGTGTATCAATGGTTTCTTCCTTTAGTGCTCACCAAAAAGGCATTAAAAAAATTTTTTTTTTTGGCTATAGAATCATTTCTGGAAAACATCAATGAAAGTGTTACCAGTTATCAATCCTCTTCATTTGGACATTAAGGAGATTAAAGTCAATGTCAGTGTATAATAAGCTTTCACTGGAAAAGAATTAATCTTTTTCTTGACATTGTTTGTTTTTCTCAAGGACAGTCAGAAAAAGATGTAAATAGAGGTATATATTATCAGGTAAATGGTGACTCTCAAAAGAGATGAAGAAGGAATCTAAATAATGCTGCTTTAATTCTAAAACAATAACAGTTCAAGCAATGAACGACTGAATTAACACCTCAATATTACACCAAACACAGGCTTACAAAAATAAGTTTTCAGTTGTGTGAAATCATTACCACACTTACAGAAAACAAGAGAAGCACTCTGCACAACTACACTGGTTTTGCTGCTCTTGCTGCTAATTTAGTTTGTGCAGAAGATGCGCTGTGTGGACCACTTGTTCTTTATCACACTAAACCAACACTTTTAGAAGAAGACAAGACAGCTGTGAATTAAGTTGCATCTTTTCATCTTTCAGATTTCTCCAAGGAGATGTCTCAGGATTCCATAAGTGATATCAACTGAGAGATAATTATAGCTATACAAGGCATAAGCAACACCTTGATATACCCATGTAGACTAGATCCACGACGTATTTATCTTCAGCATTTGGAAATTACTGGTAAGTGTGATTCAGTGCCCTTGCCTGTTGTCTTGATAATCTCATATCTTTTAGGCAAAAGGAAACATACACTGCAAAAGGAAACGTATACTGCATAAGGGCTTTACCACTCTGACCTCAATGTGGAGTACAATGACAGATACCAAGGAAGCAGAAGCTGGTCACTTACACAAGTAAGTGATTTTGATGCTTTGGCTCATTCTGGTCTCTGCTCAGTTCCCACATCTTGGTCAGCAGATGTGGCAGACTTAATTAAAACCTGCTATTTCCAAGGTTTAATATATTAAACATAGTTTGGGTATCTGAAGAGTCATCTCAGTTCTCATTACATTAACAATCTCAATAAGAGTCCATCACACTAACTGTTCTCAGGAAGGGAAGTTAGAAAACCCCGAATAATTTCTCCTACTGCCCTTGCAATGATACCTTGCTGGCCCCCTTCCTTATCTGAAACTCCTTCTCTGGGTTAGACAATAAAGGTATGATTCGCCTCTCGTGAATCATAGTTTTTGTTTTGTTTAGTGTGTTCTAAAGAGCTAAACCTAACATTTCAGATTACAGAATTCCAGGCGGTAAAGACCTCTGAGATCACCCAATCACACCCCTGACTTTTTAGCCAAGACAACCGGGGCTCGGAGAGGTAAAATGACCATCCCGAGATTACCAAGTTGGTGGGAAACCCAGGAGAGATTTCCACCCACATGTGCTCACTCTCCTGCCATCTTTCCAACTAGGTTTACCCCAACCTCCCCATTTCACAGATGAAAAAACAGAACCAGTGTCAACAGAAATCACTCACTTGGGAGGAGTGAGCAGAGGTTAATTTATCAGGGTGGCTAGTTGAGGGCTTGGCAGCCCAATGGGGCCTGACCTTGACGACACGAAACACAGGACAGTTCATGGTTCACCGTGGTGGTGGTAGGGAGACGCAAAGAGCTTTGGCATCACAGACACAACGCTGGGCAGCTGAGGGTGGAGAGAGCTATCAGGGAGATAAGGTCCCGGCAGATTGAAAAAATGATGGTGGTACCAAAGAGGAAGATTATATTGAAATAAAACTGTGTCCACTGGACATTTTCCCCCAGTCTCAGTCCTGGCCACCGTGCACTGCAGACATATCTAGAGATACAGAAGCTTAACTTGCCTTTTAAAGTCTCCCTTAATATTTGTGCTAGGGTCCACAGGAAATAAAAAACCAGAGGCATTCCTAGCCTTCTACCCCCAAGTCATCTGCCATTATAATACTTGGATTCATTCTTCATAGCATTTATCACTCCCTGGAATGCTACATAATTACTAGCTGTCTCCACACGTTGAGAATGGAAGGGGTACAGAGCAGGGATGAGTCTTTCTTCCTTATCCAATATCCCCAGTGCCTGACACACAGCAGGGGCTCCAAAAAAATGAAAAAATTAGAGATTCTATCACCTGCTTCTAGCATGTACTCTCTGGTACCCTAGAGGGAATGAAAGGGTTGTTAAAGCTATCCTAGACAGCCCTAGGCATTTCCTTCTAGCAGTGGAAACCATGGCGAGAACCAAAATAAATGAAAGGATTCCTAATTTAACATAAAAGACGAAACAAACATAAATCACTTGGGGCAAGCATTCTTTTCGGAACTACATTTACTAGAACCTCACAGGACTGAAAGAAAAAAGGCTGGGGCTGGGGGTGGAGGCAAGGGGGACTCTCAGGATGAGAAATGTAGGAATATTCTTCTGACATCGAGGGCTGGTCCACAAGTGGTCAGCACATGGATACCCTGTGTGGGCTGTCAGAATGCAAGGAGTAGCTTTAGAGATAGAGAGATCTGGGTCCGAAAGCTGAGCTGGCCACTTATTAGATCAGTGATCACGGGCAAGTTATTTAACTTCTCCAATCCTCTATTGTGTAATATGTACTATGGAGGTAATAGTAACGATTTCACAGGATTGTTAGGAGGCTCAATTCAAGAAGACATCTAAACAACTAGCTCAGTGCCTGGCACACAATGGTAGCCCTATTAACTATTATTATATGAGCTATTGGTATTTTTATCTGATCTCAGATAATACTCAATAATCGAAGTTAATCTCCATCTGCTTTTCTGAACCAGGCATTACTGCTTTATCCTGGGATTACTATAAGGTCAAGGTGGCAAGTGGGTTTCAGCTCACTTTCCAAGTCAGATGGATTTCTAGTGGATCCCTGGGATGTTGGATGTGATGCACTGTGCTGTGGTTGACTGTGATGTCTGCCAAGGGTATGGGGCCAGGCTCATTGGTGCTAATATTAGAATTGGTAAGCCTCTCCTAGTGTCACAGAGACTAACAGCTATGTTAATACTATATAACAAAGCACAAAGAAACGGAAAGAAGGGGCTAAGGGTCAGGTGGTCTGGGTTCTAACTCTAGCTCTGTAACTAACTGGCTACAGTGATTTTGTTCCAGTCACTTCTTCTCCATAAAATCACTTTCTATTCAAATCCTGTGATTTACCAATCTTGATTTTAAAAACATAAGTGAAAAATACATAAGGCAGGGCCTGGCCTACAGGAAGTCCTTGATGGTTATCTGCTGAGATAATTTGAAAGAAAAATAAAAGCCCAAAGCTGTCATGCAGAAGTGTAACAGCTCAATACTTTCTGTCCTCCTTCAAAAAGTTTGACTCTTCCTACCCATGAAGAATATATTTGAAAGGAGAAAAAAAAATTACCATATTTTTGGCACTAAAAAAAGGGAAAGATCAGCTAATGCTTAGGGATGCTTCAAGAAAGACAAGGCTGTTGAGAATATGGCAGCTCTTTAATAACCAAGGCACCATTTAAAAATAGCTGGAATTAATTACAGAGCTAATGACCCATTGAAAGGCTTATTTAAATACCAAAGCCAGCACTGAACAATCAATGGAAAATATGGTTTAAAAGGGTTTTAGAGAGCAGAAACCAGGAACAGCAATTGAAACAAAAACCACATTATCTGAGGACACTAGCTAGCTTGGTGAGAAACATTCAGGATGTGAACATCTCAGGGGAGTTCTCAGACTGGGTAAGAGAAGCCACCAGGATCAAGAGAAAGACAAGAAGATGCCATGTACAGTCACCTACTTGGAAAAAGAAAGGCCTCTATTCAGCATTCACCCCAAGAGCAGAGCCCTTTAAAAACAGCTCCCTCCATCACCCAGGCTTTCTCCCACCCCCGTCCCAGCCCCACCCCCTACTTTCCTGACATCCCTACCCATCTTTCCTGTGCTGTAGGATAAAATGAGAATTTCCACAGAGAGGAAAACAGATATTTTAATAAGTCTCTGTGGCTATTTTAGAGCTGCATTATCTCCACGAGTTTCCGCAGTGGACATGTCTCTGTCCTCTGTGCCTCGCAGCCACACCATCATCAGCCAAAGAGGAGGCGATAATCTTCTTCGGTGTGCCCTACTTGCCAGGCAAAAGTGATACCACTGCACTTCTTAGCTTCTCTCTGTACCAAAATGGCCTTTCTGCATGCCAGTATCCTGGGAGCAGGCCGGGTGGTCAGAGCTGGAAGAGTTTCATTACTTCATTCATGCCCGTTTATTAAATGCATCACTCTTACCCTTGTTCACTACAGCGCAGATGTGCCCTGTAGTTGCCTTGCTGAGTGAAAAGTGCAATGGAATCAAAAGCTTCCAAAGCCCTTGAGATCTCAAGGTGGAGACGTGGGGGTGGGAGTGAGGCACTCTTGACGTATATTGGTTTCAAGGAGCAAATATAAATTTTAGTATAAATTGCTGCTCACAATACCGCTTTTAAACCCGCAATTATTTATACTGTACTACTCAAGGAACCCTATAATTATTCCGAAAGCGCTTGCCAACGTCTGCCCTGTTTCATAATTGCCAACACAGCCTTGTTCAAAAGGATTAGTGGCTGTGTTTAAATTCTGTTTGGTATTAGGTTACTGTTTCAAACAAGAAGTGATCGCACAACTTTGCGATATTCAAGCAGAACGGGGCCAATAAAGGACAAAGGAATTGTTCTGTGTTCACAGGTGGGAAGAGAGGGAAGGCTGGGAGAACACTCACATTGCTTGACATTTTCTTCTGCTTCTTTTCTGAGAAATACTGTCGTCTGTTGAGCAAAATGACTTTAAAAAAATGTTTCAAGTAGTAGTTACTTGAAAGAAGAATGATAACCCACTTCTCCATATTCCCCTCTCCCACCTGCCCAGAGAATATTTTTCCACTTCCGGCCTTTACTTTAAGTGAATCTGGGTAGTGACTCTGGAACCACAGCTTACACATCTCAGAGCACCCATCTGTGTGGGTCACTTGACTTTGTTGACCTATTTTCTTCTATTTCTTTCTGTTACACAAATCTCCCCCACGTGAAAGAGGGGTCCATCTATGTTCCCAAGAAGCACAGACAACAGAGAGGTTTCGCATTATCTGTAATGAACGCTTTTAGAGCATCTGGCATCTCAGGTGAGTATTTAGGGGGAAAAAAAATGGGATACCTCTTGGGTGTCTCTCATCTTTATTTCATGCTCTCTCTCCTTTAGATGCATCCAATTGTGGGTGGGAGGCTCTCCGTTCCCTCACCATCTCCAGATGAAATCCATCCTCAAAACTGAAGGTGCTATGGATAGTTTCATGAATAGGAACAGGGAGGAAAAAAATCTGGCCTAAGTAACAACTTCTGAATTTATACCATTGATCCTCTTCTCTTCCCATGCCCCTCTTCTTTCGCGAGCACATCGTGCAAAAATAGAGAACTAAGGCAGTTATCTGAAAACAAGTTCTGTATTACTCATCTAAATATTTTAAGGAAACGTTTTTCCTACTCTGAGGATCCAGGCTATCTTCTTGGTTCCATTTACTCTGCAGGTGAAGACAGTGCCATTGACTACTCCCCACACTCTGAGAAGGTGGGGTAGGAGAAAGTGCTGTGGGCCAAGTCAGCATCCACAAATCCACTGCCACTAATGAGGTCCTCTACGCCCGGAAGTTCATGGCTTCCCCTCTCTACCCATCATTTCAGGTTCTACCATAGACTATGTTTGATTCAAACCTTACTTCCTCCTGCAAGTCTTGTAAAATGAAGAAACCTTGTAAATTACAACAGATGTTTCCCACCACCATTCATGTAGCCAGTGTGAACTTCCTTACCCTCCTTTTGTGAACATGTTGCCTTCCCACCTTCCCCCAGGAACATTTGTATGTCCACCCTAATTCAATGATAAATGACAAGGAACAGATTTATTGGAGCATATATTTCCGTATCATCTCCAAATGAACATCCCCAAATGCTTGAACAGCAATAAGTACCTCATAAATACCCTTTAAATAGCCAACTCTGACGACTCTCTGATTTACTCCCACTGTCACTGGATGTCTTTTTCTCCTTTTTTCTAAAGAAATTCCTCCTCCTCCTTCTCCTTGCTGGCAGGAATAATTTTTTTGCTACCTGTATTCTTTCTGGCCAGTACTCTTTGATTCTGGGAAGGCTGAAGTCCAAGTTGCCATGGAAGAATTTGCATTGTTCCTCTATAGTCATACCTAAAATTAACCCACTTTCTCAATTAAGTAAGATCTAAATTGCACACAACCGTTATGGTTACCTGGGAACTAGAGAGTGGGGCTTTTTGGCCCTAGAAGAGAATGTGTAAGATGTGGTTTGGCCTTCATTTGGAAGCAGCAAAAATCACAGGGGTCGTGGTTACATGACAGGAAGGGCCAGGGTAGTGAACACTGTGTTTTGGCTAAGTAACTAACTTTGTATTATTATGTAATGAAGTACAAGCTCAGCCTTGCTTGAGTTTAAATAACCAGAGTCAACTGTTAAAACTCTGGGATGGGAGGATAAACACAGGAAATTCTGTCCTCCGTCCTCCCATCTGTCAAGCCCACCATTCATCGGGAGCATATTCCCTTGGGCTAAAAAAGAAACATCTTGCAAACTGGAAACAAATAGTCATTTTCTAGATAGTTCTCTCAAAGAATTCAACGAAGTAAATTCTCCTACCTGCAGAAAACTTTTGTGAACATTCTGTATTTTAGAGCATCACCAGAGCAAACGGCAATGAATCTCAGCTGATTAGAGCTTTACTAAGTAAAGCTAAATTTTCTCATAGCTGGAGTTTTATCCAAGCAAGCACATCAAAACAAAGGGGGTAGTTATCGTAAATCTTTTTTATGGAATATTTCTAAAATCATGATATATTTTTCTTCTTCTTAGAGTATTTGGAACATAATTTACTCTTTCCTGATGATGAAGTAGTATTTCAAAACTTATTTTTAAAACTTATTAGAAACTTATCAAAACAGTACAAAATAGAAACTTATGAAAACAGTACAAAATTATTTTATATGCTGTAATACTCTGAGGGCCTTCTAAGGTTTATATGACATTTTGCCCCAAAGCTAAATGCCCTAGTCTCTTGTCCCTTTTACAGTTTTTTCCCCTTTATCAGTTGTTTTCCTTCCATCTGTAGCCATATGCTACATGTCATGAGGCCCTCTTACTTATAACTAATATTTCATCTTAGAATCCGCTATGTGCTTGGAACCCAGCCAGACACCCAAACTTGTCAGAGGACCTGTATAAAGACCAATTATAAATAGGATGTATCGGGTCTACAGGGATTTCCTCTGAGTCAAGTGCATGA